>NC_054469.1:52888710-53530932 GCF_017639515.1 Carcharodon carcharias
GTAGAGGTGGTTGAGTTGGGTAGGTTGGTAGGTTGCAAGGTGTTAAGTAGGTGAGGTGGGTAGAGCGGGAGGTGGTGGAGGGGGGAGGAGCTGGATCTGTCCGGGGGCTAACCAGATCAGGTTGGGGAGGAGTCATGGAGACTTGGGTGAAGAGGGCTAGGCAGGTCGGGCCAGGGGCTAGTCAGATCTGATCAGGATGTTAGGAGGGTTAGTCGAAGGATCAGGGGAGTCAGGTAAGTCAGTGTGAGAGATTGGCGGGTCATTTGTATAGTTACTCGTGTCAGTCTTGATTTTTTTCCTATCTTGACATTTCCTGGGTAACTATTCAGGTAAGTAAGTCAGAACAGTCAGAAATGCTTGACTCTATCTCAGAGTTGGAGACTTTTTCAGAGGTTCGCAGGGAGCAGGGGAATTTCCTGTTGGAAGTTCTAACTTCCCAGGAATTCCCAGAGTCCTTGCATTGGGAATTCAAAGGGGTCTTGACACATGAAGCATCCTGGAGTTCCCATGTGGAACAGGAGGTGCACTCCACAGGACCAACATGCCCTGCCATCTCTCTATTTATTAGATAACTAACTGACTTCACCAAAATAAAACTTAAGAATTAAATGAATAAAGATTCTCATCATTCTGCCACATCCCGGGTTCCCTCGCCACGCCGTCGCGCCCCGGCTTCCCTCGCCGCGCCGTCGCGCCCCGGCTTCCCTCGCCGCGCCGTCGCGCCCCGGCTTCCGTCGCGCCCCGGCTTCCCTCGCCGCGCCGTCGCGCCCCGGCTTCCCTCGCCGCGCCGTCGCGCCCCGGCTTCCCTCGCCGCGCCGTCGCGCCCCGGCTTCCCTCGCCGCGCCATCGCGCCCCGGCTTCCCTCGCCGCGCCGTCGCGCCCCGGCTTCCCTCGCCGCGCCGCGCCGTCGCGCCCCGGCTTCCCTCGTCGCGCCCCGGCTTCCCTCGCCGCGCCGTCGCGCCCCGGCTTCCCTCGCTGCTCGCCGCGCCGTCGCGCCCCGGCTGCCCCATTTGTCACTTTGGAGTGGGGATGAGATTTTTGATTTCATGCATTGGAGGATGGGCAGCCAATGGAGATGTTGTGTACGATGGAACTGTGGTTGGAGAGTTGCAGCGAAAAGAGAATTGGAGAAGCCTGGACGTAACCAGGACACACATGAATCAGCTGCGGTTGAGGGTGAGGTGTGGATGGAGTGATATTTCAGCAATTTACATGGGCAGCTTTGGTGATGGATAAGGTATGTATAGTCGTTTGCTAGTCCAGAACTTGAATATTGCTGAAAAAAGATAATTTTTTTGTTGAAGATTTTCATCTTGCACTCATCAGGACAATTTGCAAGAATGTCAAATGTAAAGGAAACAACAATTTATACTGTATGAGAAGAGGGTGTTGATTGGTTGGCAAGTGAACTCTGGTAGAGACGTTGCCATGAAGAATGCAACAGTTGATAAGAGACTAAAAGTTAACAATTAAGCATTTTCTGAAATTTAAACCAGGCAGCTTGACTCTGGTCAAGGTGTTGCCCTGGGGAATGAACCAGCGAATAGCTGTCACTTATTTTGTTCAGCTGAAACAGGCGCAATACGTGTGTGTGTTCTTTCTGTCTGCAAACAGAATGCAATGCCTCTACCAATCAGAGTCCACTTGCTAACCTATCAGTATTCTCTTCTCACATGTATAAATTGTTGTTCCCTTTACCTTTGGTATTCTTCTGAATTGTCTTGATGAGTCCAAGATGAAAAGTTTCGACCAAAGATGTATTTCTTTCAGCAGTAGATAAGATATGTCTTGCAGTTTGCTTCAGGACATAAGTTGCCTGTTTCAGCCTGAGTGAGCAGCTGGCAAGGAAAATAGAATTGTGAGCTAGGTTGCAGAAGTTGTGATGGATGGTGAATTGGATGGTCTTGCTGTTACTGAATTGGTGCAAGTTTTTGCTTATGATTTTGATGTTAAAATCAAGACAAAAATTCAATTGAGGGTTGTAATAGAGAGATATGTGTTAAGTGGAAGCTGATTCCATGATGACAAATGATGTGCCAAAATGGTAGCATGTTGGTGAGGCAAATAACGAGTGAATTTTGGGGTACTTCTAAGCTGGCCACAGGACAGGAGAAGAAGCTATCATGGACGATGAGTTGGCTACCTTGGGATGGAAATTAGTTCATTGGAGGAAACGTGGTGCTACAGATGTGCTTAACCTGAAGTTCACAGAATGTTAAGCTTTTAACAGCCATTGAGTGAAGAACAAGGCCAGAAGTCAATCTTTGCTCAGTTTAGGTTTATTCACAAAGTGAAACATTGCAAATGAATAGATCCTCACTCTACTCACCACCACAGTGTCAATAAGTGTCTCTTTATTTGTGCTCACATAATGAATGCCCTCTACCTGTTTATCCTTACCTTTAATTTATGCAGTTAACACAGAAGTCAGACTGTGACTTGATTCTGTTGACACCACATTGCTCTAAGATGGTCACGCATCTGTTAAAAATCCATTACCGTTCTTGAAGGAATCACAAGCACATCATTTAAGTAACTTTAAAACTTCAGATTGTGTAGTAATGGGACCTGGTTCATTTGTGTTAACTGTGTGGCAATTTGTTGAATTGTAGTTCTGATATGTTTGTTTATAACCAAATGCACAAGTCAAATGGCATTTCTTTGTTTTAAAATTTAAGATCAGTGCAGAGGAATACAGGCAGTAATTGTGTGTCACACTTAACCTTTTCAGTATTTAGTCAACATGAATTGAGAGGAGGCGGGGGTACCCTAATTTAAAACATTACAACATCAGTACAGTCTGCAAGTAGTGGTGTAGCTTTCACCACTACGCTGAAGACAGATTACAAAGTGAATGCCCGGGATTGATTCTGCTTCTGTAAGACCTCTGTTTTGTTTGTAAAGACTTTTTCAATACAGTGGGTACTTGGATTCACCCTTCTATGTAATAAATCAGAGCATGATCTTGCTGTGGAGTTGCCACATATGATTAGCTGAACTAAAGTAAGCTGAAGGGTCCTGCCAAAGTTGGCCCACTGAGGGCTAGAAAAAAAGTGGTGATTAATGGTCTGTTATTCTTCATGCTGGCCTTTGTTTGAACACCCTAGAAAGAAATAGCTTTGAACAGATAAATTCTCAGATGTCACAAATGCCATGAGTGAAAACAATATTTCACTGAAATATTTTATTATTTCATATTTCATAGCTCACAGAGGATCTGCACAACGCACCAATGAACAATGAGATCAGAGAACTGGTGAAGCTGCTATCACAGCCCCATCTGAAGGTGAGGACATGTTACATGTGTGAATGTGTTGTCTAAGTGACCCTTTTGCTTGAGTTGTGTTGCCACAGGTAATTAGCAATAAGCAGAACCAGAAAAATAAAATCTGATCCAAGCCCAGCCACGTTTCTAAATTTTCAAGTTTGTCACATTTGTTTACTTCATATAAAGTCTGTGCACTTAAAAAGCATTGAGTGTGACATAGAAAATGTTTTAACTCATGATAATCTCTGTTAACAGGTTGATTGGGTGGAATGGTATATAAAAGTCTAATTCAGATTAATGCATTTAACGACAAGAAATTTTCATAGCAAACATTAGGAATTAGGAACAAACATAGAGGAAAATCTGAATTTGAAAGATGGAGATGTACTATAACAATAAGCAGCCAATGTAAATTCATATTGTCTTAATGAATGAGGCATTTTGGATACTACTGGTTCATCTTTGATTATCTGTTGAGAAATTCTTCTCCATTCAAGTCAGTCATTTTACCAATTGGTATGTTCCCAAAGAAGTAGAAGAAAATAACTGACAGAATGAGAGGAAATAACATTTGATACAGCACCTGTCCTTTTACCTCTTACCTTGTCACCATCCAAGAAACCAAACATTCCTTCCAGATGAAAGAGCAATTTACTTGTCCTTTCAATTTTGTTAACTGTATTCCTTGCTCATTTTGTTGTCTCCACTACACTGGGGAGACCAAACAGATTGGGTGACCTCTTCACTGAACACTCCGCTCAGCCTCCAGGCAGGGCCCTGAGTCATATTAATTCCTGACCATACTGCCATTTTGGTGTCTCTGTCCTAAACCTCCTACACTGTTCCAGTGGTGCTTAAAGTAAATTCAAGGAACAGGACCTCATTTTTCAACGAGGCATTTGACAGCCTTCAAGACTAAACCTTGGGTTCAACAATTTCAGATCAAAATCTCTGCCCCCTTTTTTTGTTTTCTTTTTGGATGACAGCTTTTGGTGATGATTCTGCTTTTCACATATACATCTCTATTAAAACAACCTTTGGTTTACTTACAAAACAAAAACAGAATTACCTGGAAAAACTTAGCAGGTCTGGCAGCATCGGTGGAGAAGAAAAGAGTTGACATTTTGGTTTACTTACTTGTCCCATTATCAGCCATTTTTGCTGTGCTCCATCATCCTTTTTGTTCTCTCCTGCCTTCCACCCTTTATCTGACCTTTGCTTTGGTGGTTCTTTCCTCCCCTATCGCCCTCCAACCACCACCCTCCCACCCACCTTTCTCTACCTCTGCTCTTGTTTAAAACCTGTAACATCTCCAACATTTCCAGTTCTGATGGAAGAAAATCAACCTGAAACATTAACTCTGTATCTCTCTCCACAGATACTGCCTGACCAGCTGAGTATTTCCAGCATTTTCTGTTTTTACTTAACATTTGGTCAGTGTCTGACTTGAGAGGCAAAAGTAGCTTTGCAACCCCTACAATTGGAACTTTGAATGAAAAAATTTCTCGAGTTATTTTTACTTTACTCTTGGATAATGGGTAACATCTTATAATGCGTGGAGGGGTGGCAATCGCCAAGGTCCTGGGGTGATGGATTTTTCTAACACTGTCAAAATCTTTCTCTTTATATTGATAAGAGCTTCATAAATCCTGGTTTTAATCCATGATGATTTGGCATTTCTCTGAAATTGCGCATTTTTATTCTGAAGGGTTAAAGCCATCAAACTGATCTCGCCTAAATGTATAAACATTTACTGTTTGAACTATTTGCTCAAACATTTGGTTCTGTTCAGAGAGCTACAGTATTTTTACATCATTTAAGAAGTACAGTTACTTCCTCCTCTGATTTGTTTTGCATTGAGGATGGGATATCCTTATGTTTTGACATTGAACCTGACATTTGATTGCTTTGGACTGTAGGCAGGAAGCAAGAAGTAAGATTTAAAAAAAAACACCTGAAACAGCATTACAATAAAATATTGTGCAGTATTGTTTTTACAGTCAACCTGATATTGATAAAGTTTTGGAATGGTGTGAACTAACAGTAAAAGATTATGATGCTGATTTCCAAGCTCCCAAATTTAGGCCAGAGGAGTTCTGTGGATGTGGCCACTGTTGATTGTATTTCTAATGTTGGAATACAGCAGATGGAGTAGTTGGCTTTATTACATGAAAAACGTTTATTTGATTCAGTGGATCGTCTGAGCCCTTCTTGACTTCCAGTTTAAAACATTTATAAAGTTGTTTTTCAGAGCTTCTGCATAATTAATGTGTTTGCTTCCAAATAGTCTCGAGTAGGATATAAATGGCAAAGTGGTGCAGTTCAGCAATCCAACTGCTGCTAAGCTACGCCTGTTCCACATCAGTGAAATGCCAAAAGTGCGATACACTGGCACAATATGTGCTGCGTAACACCATCATTAAATAAATGTAAAATAATAAATCTAATTTGTGGTATTCTGTTTTTTGAAATGAAGGGCAAGTGAGATTTCTGGCCACTCATATTTATATAATTTTTTTTCCTTAGTGTTTTTCTTCTAACCGACCTTTGAAGATGGTTACAGTTGACATGTATAATAAAACCATTTCCATTGCCTCAGGTCACAATGCATAAGGTTGTGGAGGTTACTTGGTAGCAGCTGAGAAAAATTTGGCAGAGCATAATAGCACAGCTTCTGTGAGTTTTTGACATTGTTTTCTTCAAAATACATGGCAGCATTTACTAACATCCATTTTTGTGTGGTGGTTTTTTTTTGCCCTTTGTCTCTGACTTGGCATAAGCCAGAAAGGCAGCTCAGGATGTACTTTTGACTGCAAGAGTTTGGAGCTCTGTTTTCAAAATGAAGGCTGCCAGCAATTCATTACTTGTTCACACATGTGCAATGTAAAACCACCACAACTTAATTTAAAAAATGTGATTAAAATAGTTGCTCGATAAAATATATTGCTCAAGTCCTGTGCAAAATCCAGTGTACAAATATAGAAAGTATCAAGTGTTGCACCTCCAGAAAAAAGGTCCTTTTTTTGTCTATTATTGTTCAGTCCTCTCAATGGAATTTCAGTAGAAGTAACCACAAGGTTAACAGAAGTGGTTCCTCACAGTTGATGTCAATGCCTTCTTGTGTTATTGTCATTCAGTGGCAAGTTCCTGCTTGAGGCACAAGTGCTGGGGGCTTATTTCAACAGAATTCAGTTTGACTGGGATTTTAGTATTCTGGTATCATTGTTGAATAAAAAGAAATCAGCTAAAGGCTAGGTGTTACCACACAGTATGATGAGGCATATCACAAAAAAAATCAATTCAGAATAAACTTCACAAAACAAAATCTTTCTCCAGTTTTCCTGTCTCCTCTATCTCCTACCCCTGCCCACAACAGCGCCATGTAGTCAATGGTCTTTTAACCTTTGAGCAGACTTCTCTGAATGCCTTTAACCACAATTTCTAACATCCTCAATGGGTGACGGTTACTGAACATGGAGAGTATCTTCTGGATGTTAATGGTTGGTCGATTATGTTGTTAAAGACACACAAGTGATGGAAATTGTTTGGAGAAGGACTAAGAACACATATAAAGAGAGTCAGACACATGGCAGGAGCTGGAGTGCATCATCAGCCACAGAAACACTAATTTAATTTGATAAGTTTCCTTCAAACATTTGATTTTTTGTTACAATGCCCCTTTAAGCGGTTTTCAATTAGTTAATTTGTTAATTAGTTTATTTTATTGGTTTACGGTTTAAAAAAGAGAATATGAAGAGAGTCAGACAAAATGTCAGCTGTGGCTCAGTTGGTAACACTCTCACCTCTGAACCACAATGTTCTGTGTTCAAGCTTCACTTCAGGGCTTGGAAACAAGAAAAATCAAAGGCAGTGCAACCCAGAGGGAGCACTGTGTTGTCAGAGGCATTGTCTTTGGATTGAGATGACAAACTGAGGTCCCATCTGCCTGCTGAAGTGGTTCTATAAGGTCCCTTGGCATTATTTTAGTGGGCGACGGTGGCATACTGGTAATGTCACTAAAATCCAGAGGCCTAGGCTAATGCTTTCGAGACACGGTTCAGATCCCATCATGGCAGCTGGAGGAATTTAAAGAGTCAGCTGTAGTTCAATTGGTGGCACTCTTGCTTCTAAATTGCAAGGTTCTGGGTTCAAATCCCACTCCAGGACTTAATCACAGAAATTTAACAGGTCCAGGCAGTGGGCTGTGGAGTGGATCATTAGAACCAACTGTCTACCCTTATTCTGTGGCTACGCCCGCGCCCTGGTGTCCCTGGAGAAGGAGCATGCAGTCTCCACCGGTACCCTTGAGGCCTTCTGCACCTTCGGGGGTGGAGTGCATCATGAGCACTGGGAACATTAAAGGAAACTTATCAAATTAAATTAAAGTTTTGTCTTCTGTTGCACTGCCCTACTAATGGGCTATCAATTAGTTTATATTTGTTTGTTTTGTTTTAAAAAAGCATGTAGAGAGAGTCCGCTTGGACACTGGGTGGGTAGTTGGAAGGCAGCGATCTGAAACGCTGCATCCTGTGAGTAATCCCACTATCAAGGAAAAGATTTTTATTATTCTTTCATGGAGTGTGGACATCACTGGTTAGGCCAGCATTTATTGCCCATCCCTAATTGCCCTTGAGATGATGGTGGTGAACTGCCTTCTTGAACTGCTGCAGACTATGTGGTGTAGGTACCCACACAGCCCTGTTAGGGAGGAAGTTCCAGTATTTTAACCCAGCAAAAGTGAAGGAATGGTGATATAGTTCCAAGTCAGGATGATGTGTGGCTTGGAGAGAAACTTGCAGGTGGTGCTGTTCCCATACGTCATCTGCCATTGTCCTTCTAGATTTTAGAAATTGTGGGCTTGAAGGTGCTGTTGAAGGAGTCTCGGCAAGTTGCTGCATTGCATCTTGAAGTTGGTACATACTGCTGCCACTGAGCATCATTGGTGGAGGGAGTGGATGTTGAAGGTGGTGGTTGGGGTTCCAATCAAGCGGGTTGCTTTTTTTGGATATTGTACCTTGATGTCACTGGCAGTCACTCTCACCTCACCTCTGGAGTTCAGCTCTTTTGTCCATACTTGGACTAAGTCTGTAATGAGGTCAGGAACTGAGTGGCCCTGGTGGAACCCAAACTAAGCATCAGTGAGCAAGTTATTGCTGAGTAAGTGTCACTTGATAGCACTGTCAATGACACTTTCGATCATTTTGCTGATGATCAAAAGTAGACAAATGGGGCGGTAATTGGATTTGTCCTGCTTTTTGTGGACAAGACATATCTGGGTAATTTTCAATCTTGCTGGGTGGATGCCAGTGTTATAGCTGCACTGGAACAGCTTGCCTAAGGACACTTCTTTCTCCAGAGAGTGATAAGAATGTCAAAATTGCTGCAATGTGGCGTACTTGATTCAAATAGCATAGATGCATTTAAGGGCAAGCTAGATAAACAAATGAGGCAGAAAGAAATAACGTTATGCCAGTAGGGTTAAATGGATAGGGGTCAGAGGATGCTCCTGTGGCATATAACACCAGCATGGATTAGTTGGAACAAATGGTCTATTTCTGTGTGTAACATTGCTCCTCGATGGTGAGAAATGGCCGATCAATGTCTGTCCTGCGAGCAGCACCCACATCCCAAGAATAAGTCAACAATTTCAAATGCATTTGCCTAAGTCAGCACAAACTCATCTAACCTTGTATAAACCACTTGTTAGACCACATTTGAGATATTGGATGGCATTTGACACAAGTGACATGAGTCTCACCTGCTGGCTGGGGAGCCCTGCGTTGCCTCCTTTCGGGAAAGCTTGCCGAATAAAGCGCCCATCAGGCACTTGTGGAAAGCAGCGGGTATTTCCTCGGATCACAGACCCCAATGGAGGAAGTGACACCCCCCCCTCCACCCCCAAGAGCTGCCTGACAATCAGAGGCTGGCAGCTGTGCATTGAAGGCAACGCCAGTAGGAGCAGTAGCAGTTGCTGACAATGCTTCCACCAAAGGCCCAGGATTGCCAAGGGATCCTAGACAAAAGCAAGTGAGGGCAGGATGGAAGTTGCAGGGGTTGGTGGGAGGAGAGGGGTCGGCAGCGAGCGCGGGGGTATGGCTCACAGTAGACCCCCCCCTTCCCGATGCTGGGTCCCTCAATCAGGCACTGTGTGTCTTTGAACAAAGGAACCCCTTCCCCCCCCATTGCCCGAAGCCCCTTAAGTGGACATTGTTTCCCTCAATTGGTGACAGGGTGGGAGTTAATCGGGGCAGACACAGGAAGGCGGTGGGGTCCCCACCCTCCCCTCTGATTAAATGCCCCCCTGCCTCCAAACTTTCTCCTGGGAGAGCATTACGTTCTGCCCATTATGTGCAATTGTGGGCACCTTGCTATATAAGACACAAAAATCATACTGGAAAATAGTGGGAAAATGTGAAATTGTCCATTTTGACTGGAAGAATAAAAAAGCATATTGTATAAATGGTGAGAGGATGCAGAGGGTTCTGGGTGTCCTTTGCATGAATCACTCAAGGTTAGTATGCAAGTTCAGCAAGTAATTAGCAAAACCAATATAATGTTATCATTTATTGCAAGGGGAATTAAATATAAAAGTAGGGCATTGGTGAGACCACATCTGGAGTACTGTGTACAGTATTGGTTTCTTTATTTAAAGAAGGATGTAAATAAACTGGAAGCAATTCAGAGAAGGTTTACTAGACTAATACCTGGAATGGGAGGGTTGTCTTATGAGGGAAGGTTGGACAGGCGCAGGTTGTAGCTGCTAGAGTTTTTAGAAGAGTATAAGGCGACTTGATTGAAATATCTAAGATCCCGAGGGGTCTTGACAGGTGGAAGTGAAAAGGATGTTTCCTCTTGCAAGAGAATCTAGAACTAGGGGTCACTGTTTAAAAATAAGAGGTTGCCCGCCTATTGATGATAGAGATGAGGAGAATTTTTTTCTGAGTGTCATGAGTCCTTGGAACTCTATCTTCCTCAAAAGGCAGTGGAGCAGATTTTTTGAATGTTTTTAAGGCAGAGGTAGATAGGTTCTTGATAAGCAAGGGGATGAAAGGTTATCGGGGTCGGTGGGAATGTGAAGTCGAGGTTGAAATTAGATCAGCCTTGGTCTTGTTGAATGGTGGGGCGGGCTCGAAGGGCCGACTGGCCTACTCCTGCTCCTAATTCGTGTGTTACATACGTTCCTATCCTTGGGACTTAAAAGAGGATGCTACAATGATAATGGATGTTTTGATCATCCAAAATTACTCAGATTCTAGAATGGTCTCTGGCATTTGGAATGTAACGAATGTAACCCTGCTGCCAAAGGATGGAAGGGAGAATAAACGGGAACTGTAGGCTAGATAGCCTGGAATCAGGAATGGAGAAAATGCTAGAATCCATTATTAGGGGCGTTGTAAGAAGCCACTTGTAAAATCACAATCTGATTAGGCAGAATTAACACAGTATCATGAAAGGTAAATCACTTTTGACAAATCTATTGGCGTCTTTTTGAGAGTGCAACTACCTGTGTTGATAAGGAACAAGTGGATGTAGTATATTTGGATTCAGACATTCAGTGAGGTGCTACATGGAAGTTGTAACACACGGTCAAGATTGGGGCCAGTATATTAGCACAAGTTAGGAAATGTTGAAGGACAGAAGACAGGGTAGGGATAAAAGAGTTATTTTCAGAATGGCAAGATATAGCTAGTAGAACGTTGCAAGTGTTCAGGCTTGTGGTCTCAGCTATTTATAGTTTATATCAATGACTTAGATCAGAGGGCTGAGTATAATATATCCAAGTTTGCTAATGATAAAAAATCAGACAGGAAATTAAACTTTAAGGAGAATGCAGAGAATTATACAGAGGTTAAGTGATTGGCAAGGAGATGGCAAATGTAGCATAATGTGGGGAATTGTGAAATTATCCACTTTGTTAAGTTAAGGGACAGCCATTTAGGAAAGAGATGAGAAATTTCTTCACTTCTGAATATTGGGAATTCTCTACCCCAGAGGAGTATTTCAAGACTGAGGTCGATAGATTCTTAGGTTTTTAGGGAATCAAGGGACGTGGAGATAGGGCAGGAAAATGGAGTTGATATAGAAGTTCGGCCATGATCATCTTGAATGGCAGAGCAGGCTCGAGGAGCTGTATGGCTGATTGCTCCTCTATCTTAGGTTCTGTTAAAAGGTTATGGTGCATTCCTTTGAAGTTTGAGAGAGTTTCAAAAAGGAACATTTCAGGACTGTGTGGGAATGGAGAGGTTTAATCTCAGGAAAGCATTGTTTTGCTAAAAGAACACAATCCAGGTTTTCAGACCACTGAGAAACAAATGATGTAAGGTAGTTAGTTGACCAAGAACTAGGCATTTTAAATTAACTAGTGTCAAGCAATATGAGAAGTGAATAAAATAAATCTTTCTTCCACCAATTGATTCGCAGATGTGTGGAGCTGACGCCAAGCAAAAGCAATTGACACTTGTCAGTTACCTCATTCTGGAAGGAGTTGGATAGGATTTTCAGCTAAGCAAAAAGTAAAGTGGCCCAATATTCCATGAGACATAGGTTTTCTTCTTCTGAACTGCAGAAAGTGCAGGACTTGTCTGTTGTGGCTAGCAGATCAAGACTGAGTGTTGGAGATGCAGAGAGAAATCAATATTCAGGTATTTTGTTTTGAGTTCAAGCAATATTTATGCAGCGTGTTTTTTCATGAAATGGTTGAAGGAGAATTCATGATCTGGTAGACGGTATAAGGAGGAGGTTTAATGGAATGAATGGTCTTTTTATTGCCTCCTTATGTTCTAAAGGACCGTAAAGCCTTGTAAGAAACCATCCCAGTTCTCAAATCTGAGCTTCTGTGCCAGAATGATAATTGAACATGATATTGCCAAGTTCAACAATCAATCTTGCACCTCATGCCAGCCAATCATGGAGGTAAATAGTGATGTGCTTCAAACAAGTCACTTCGAAAACCAGAAATGGTGATGCTTCAAAGTACCTTTTATGTACATTTCTGAATGTAGCTTTTTGCTTAGTCTACAGAGCATGATCCAAGTTAATATTTTTGTCTGGTAGCATTGACATCCAGTTGTGGTCTTTCCCACTGAATTTGGTAGAAAATGGAGTCTTTGTAAACTTCTAAAATAACATTAACTGCCCAATGCAGCTCCTTTCTGCCAGGGCGGGGTAGTGTTCCCAGCAGCAACTTGTGCATTGAGAAAACTGTCAAGACAATTTAAATCAATTTCTTACACTCACAAAGAGCTGGACTGGCTTTGTGTAAGGCTTTCAAAACAAAATTGAATTGAAGTTGCAGTTTATTTATCAGTCCAAAACTTAACAATTTGCTTTTATAAGCCATTTTACAATGTAATGCAAGCCAATTCAAACTTTGCATCAGTGCAAGCTGTGTATTGCTACTCGAGTGAATGGTAGCCCAAATTGTATTTACAAAACTGGCATAAGACCACCTCAAAGTGATACCTTGGCACAGTTGCTAATTCACGATGGTATGGTACAACTAAACAGAAATAGTAAAAGGAGGGCTAGAATAGATAAAGTAAGAGAGGAAATAGAGCTGAAGGGAGATTACAGGCTGTAATTACTGATTGTCACCTTGTTCAGTTGGTAGGACTTCCACTTCAGAGTCAGAAAGTTGTGGGTTTGAGTCCCACTCCAGAAACTTCAGCACTGAAACCATGGCAGACACAAGTTAGTGCCGTATCATTGGAGTTGGTGTCCTTTGGATGAGATGTTCAACATCTGCCTCTCGGGTGGCTACCAAAGATCCCATAGCACTCTTTTGAAGAAGAGCAGAGCAGTAATCTGTTTTGTCCTGGCCAATTTTTATCCTTCGCTCAACATTAGAAGAACGGATTATCTGATTTTTATCACTTTGCTATTTTTGGGAGCTTGCTGTGTGTGCAATGACTGCTGTGTTTCTTACTTTACAACGCTGACTACAATTCAAAGGTATTTGATTGGGTGTAAAGCACTTTGGCATACCCTGAAGTCATGAAGGTACTATGTAAATTTAGATCTTTATTTCTTTTTTCCTTTGTTGGACAGGAAAAAAGCATTATGACTCCAGTGCTCCACCCACTAGCAATTATGTAATTTCCTGGAAGAGGTATAAAAGAGAAAAAAATTTATACCGTTCCAGGGAAAGATAAACCTGGGAAATTCTTCTCCAACCCCTGTAGGCAATCTTAAGAACATTTGAACCAAACAACAGGAATGGGAAACTCAGCCCCTTGAGCCTTTGCCACGATTCAATTAGATCCTGGCTGATCAAGACCTCAGCTCCATTTAGCTGTCCTTATTCCATATCCCTTGATACCTTTACCTAACAAAAACCTGTCATTCTAATTCTTAAAAATTGCAATTGATCCAGCATCAAAGCCTTCTAAGGGAGAAAGTTCCAAATTTTCACTACCCTTTGTGACAAATATCTAGTGCATGGTTCATGTTAATATTTTGGAGATAATATTTAGATCTAGGAAGATTGTAGTTGTGAAGGTAAATTAACTAAAATACTGCGTTTTGAAGATTGCCAGAGCACCTCAAAGAAAAATGGCTGTTCAGGAGGTTACCCATGTTTGTTTAAAAGAGTCAGAATATATGAGATGGAGTCATAAAACAGCAGGTGGGCTTACTTAGCTGTAAAACTAGACCTATGATGCCCACACTGCTTGCAAAAAAGTGCAGTCAAGAGTGACGTTTTGTTCTGGGAGTTAGAGCTAAATTAGTTTAAAAGCATTCAGCAAACCCTGAAAGGCTACATCGTCATGAAGGTAGGTGGAGCTTAATAAGGTTCTATGGTTTCAAGTTATCTATGTTTGCCGGGAGAGGTGGTTGGTTGCATTAGTTGGAAGTTAGTTGTTGGGAGCTGTTAACAAAGCTGCAGGCACTTAGGGCTCAGAGAAGTCCTGGGGAGTTGAGAGGGTGACAGAAGGTCGCTGGTTTTGCCCCAGGCAGTTGGGGCTCAGAGAATCCCAGAGAGCTATTTATAGCATGGTGCAGTCAGGAGACTGGAGTTTGGAGAAACACAGGGCAATGCCAACTTAGTGAAGCTAGCAGAGCAAAAGAGCTGGAATTGTGCCAGTAATTAGAGGTGGGTGTGCAGCTTTGTGAGTCCCGTGGGACACAGTCTCAGGAGGAGAGATTGAATCATTGGGAGGTGAGCAGTCGTTGAGACAGTCCAAGTTTGAGGGGCTTTTGAGGGAATTCAGAGGGTTAAACCTTTTAAAGTAAAGACTTGAAGACCTTAGTGAGGGAGACAGATTTTTAACAGAATTTTGTGATTCCCAATGGTTACTGATATCTGGGTGGGTTGCTGAGAAATCCATGGGATTTGTCTTGGTCGCATCTACGTGCAGTATGGTATGTTCGATCACAGTTTACCTGTTAATTCATATTTACCTCATGTTAATTCTGAATGTTAGAGTATAAGATAGGTATTGCAGGTTGTTTTACTTTTCTGACTTTGTGTAATAAAACTTATTTTTGTTTGTTTAAAACCGTGGAATCTTGTGGCTTTATTCTCTTAGTGGGTAACTAGAATTTCAAACTATGTCTACTTTAAACAAAATATTACTGGTCCCCAACCAGATCATAATACCTATGTGTGGGGGGAAAAAAAAATCATGATTTTACTCTTGTGGCCCAGCTCTAATTTTAAGATTGTGCTCTATAGATTCTGTCACCAGAAGAAATAATTTCTCTTTATCTAGCCTATCAAATTTCTCCATTTCTCTAAATCAGTTCTGAACCTTATAAACTCGAGTAAGTATAATCAATGTTTATATAACCTTTTATTTAAAGGTATTTTAACCTTTTAAACCCTGTCTTGATTTTCATGATCCATATTGGACCCCTTCCAAGGCCAGTATATATTTCCAAAGCTTAGGTGTCCAAAATGAACACGGTTCTCCAGATGGGATCTGACGGGGGTTCTGTACAACTGAAGCTATGTTCATCCCTTTTGAATTCTGACCCTACTTCAGTAAAGGTCACCATTTCATCAGCATCTGAGGTTGGCAAAATGCTTTGAAAAACTGCTAGATTAGCAGATGTGGTAGACATGGACCTTCAGAAAACGTTTGTCGATATACCACAAAGGAGACTGTTGGAGAAGGTATAGACACATGAAGTGAAGTAAATTGGATTTAACAAATGGAGGAAATGCAAAATAAGAGTTAAGGGCAGCTTATCAATGTGTTTGGAAGTGATATGCAGTGTCTCCTGAGGTGAACTCAAGTTCTGTCGAAGGGTCATGAGGACTCGAAACGATAACTCTTTTCTTCTCCGCCGATGCTGCCAGACCTGCTGAGTTTTTCCAGGTAATTCTGTTTTTGTTTTGGATTTCCAGCATCCGCAGTTTTTTTGTTTTTATCTCTAAGTTTAGAGAGATTGGTTTCTAAATTTAATAAGCAAAATAATTAATGCAAATTAATTAAATGCATTAGGCAATGTAATGAATTCCAAGAACCGAAGGAAGTTGCAAAGGAATATTGATAAGATGGTGAAATGTGCTAAAAAATGTGACAGGTAGAATTAGATATCAGTAAGTTGACATGGGCTGGAATTTTATGTCCTCTGGGAGCAGACTGGCAGACAGACGCAGCGTAAAATCGAGTGGGACAGCTTAGTCTCCCTCCCTCCATCGGCATTTTATCTTTGGGCTAATTCCCACTGCTGCTCAGCAGGCAAGGCTGCAAGGTACCTGGTTTCGGACTCTCTTGGTCGGGTATCCTGTGCCACATGGGAAGCTGCCCATACTTGAACCCTACCCAACTGCCTCCTGATCCACCCTTCCTGCTGCTTGCTGGGAACCCAACGAGACCACTCCACTTACCTTGAACTCAGGCCTCTAGTGACACACCTGCTTGGGGACTGGCTGCAGTCCCAGCTGTGGCCACTGCAGCTGGATGACCAACAGCTTTTGGACATAGGACATCCTCCCTCATGAGAGCAGAAGCCATGGCTCAAGCAACTGACAACAGTAAAATCCAGTTGCAGCTTCCAGGAATGTCGGAGGCGGGCTAGCCCCAACTTTCCAGCAGAAGGACAGGGTCACTGCCTCCATGTAAAATTCAGCCCATGGCTGTTTTTGAAAAAAGTAATAGGGGAGAAAGCTGAGGCTGATAGAGCCAAGGCTTATAAAACATTAAAAGCAGCAACTCGAGTGGATAAGGCCATTAAAATAAAAAAGTAATGACAAGTTGGGTTTTCTGGCAAATGGTATAAAACTCTAGCTTTCATGATATATTGATATGAAAGCTTGGTAAAAGTACTGTGTACAACTTTGGGCTTTGTATTAAAGGAAGGATTTTGATGAGTTCAGTGATGGCTCATTTGGATGCAGCCTGGGGTATGGAAATAGAAATATGAAGAAAAACATAATTTAGAATAGAGGAGATTAAGGGGTGGTTTGATAGAGGTGTTATGAAAAGAATGGCACATTGGATAAAACTAGAATGTTTCCATTGACTGAAAAGATTATAGGTGGTTGGAGGCAAGGGGTATTTAGGAAGAGTGTGGCCCATGAGATCAGGATTATCACTTGTATAGAGGATAAACCGTAAAACATTGGTTAGTCAAATGGTATGTTTGCATGTTGTCCCCCTGTCCTGGCCTGTCCTGCTTGTAGTTACTCCTACCAGGAGATCTAATGTAATGTGTCACACTCGTCTGTCTTGTGACATCCTCACACATCTACTGTAGCTCATCTGCAACTACTTTGTGACGTGCATCATCCAACTTTGCTTAGGTTTACCCCTCTTTTTGTTGCCCTCTAGGAGAGATCTCTGCAGCTTTTCAGCTCTGATCAAATGGCCGAAACACTGACATTTTCTCTTCTAGATGTCACTTTTTTTGGAGTTATTTTTTGCTGTTGCAATTTCAAGCACCCCTTCATTCATCTTATGGCCTTTTTAGGAACTTTAATCATACTTTTTAACATCTATATTTCAAAGGCCTCTGCTTTCTTCCGCAGATCTTTATTTGTTTGTCCAGATTTTTTTGGCATACAGATAAGTAGCTAAAATGTAGCATCTTATGAATGTTGTTTGCTTGTTACAAGCTTAATTATTCTTGTTAACACATCCTTTATCTTCATGAAATTTCTTCTGGCTCTCTCTGTCCTCCTTCTGACTTCGGCATCATATCTACTATATTCTGTCATCATTTGTCCTAAATGAACAAACTTATTTACTTGTTCCAGTGTGACGCCATCTGATTCAATCTTCGCTTTTGTTTCTTCTAATGTATTCCTCTGAGCACCATTGTTTTTGTCTTTTTGGTGTTCATACTCAGTACATATTCTCAAATTCTAGATTTTACCTGATCGATGATATTTTATAGAGCCTTTATGGCTTTTTATTTGTTCATGGGATGTGGGCGTTTATTGCCCATCCCTAATTGCACTTGTTTAGAGGACATTTAAGGGTCAGCCACATTGCTGTGTAGGCCAGACCGGGTAAGGATGGCAGATTTCCTTCTCTAAAGGTCATTTTTACAACAATCGGCAATGGTCATCATTGACCATTTTTATTGAATTCAAAATTAAGATTTTTATTGAATTCAAATTTCACCATCTGCTGTGGTGCGATTTGAATCCATGATGCCAGATCATTACCCTGGGTCTCTGGAATACTAATCCAGTGGCCAGTGGTAATACCGCTATGACACTGCCTTCCCCATCATCAATGCACCATGAGTTTGTTATGTTCTCGCCTCCAATTTTTACATCTGATTTTCTGAACATTTGTGATGAAATATGTAGGATACATTCCAAGTGACCTCATTATTTGGTAAGAAAGCTAAGAGACCTAAAACAAATGGAATACAATAATTTTAGAACTATAAGCTTAATGAGTCGTCTCATTAAAGTGATCTTGAAAATTATAATAGAAATAATAACACATTTGAAGCAGAAATTGGTGAAAAGAATTCTGGATATAGACCTGGAGTAAGAATTAGAAAGGGAATATTTAACCTCAGAATAATCTTTGATAAATATCTCAAAGTAATCAAGAATATTTACATATGCTACATTGACTATGAAAAAGCATTTGATTGTGTTTATCACCAAAAGCTAATAGGTGTGTTGCTGAAATGTGACATTGACATAAAATATAAGATTAATGGAGAGCCTATATTGGGACCAGCATCAAGCTAAAAGATGGACAATTAGATATGTTTCAATTAAGAGAAGAGTATGACAAGGCTGTGCACTGTTAACAAAATTATTCAATCTGTATGCTGAACAAATATTCAAAAAGTCAGATTTACTTCCAGGGGGAAAAAATTGGAGGCAAGAACATAACAAACTTGGTGACGACACAACACTACTTAAAGAATCAGAAGAGGCCATTCAAAATATCATACATGTTATAATTTCTATGGAAGTCTATGAAAGAAGTGTTCATACAGTCTATTCCTGGGAACTTATTAAATTCATGACAACTTATTGACATTGGCAGAGAACTGATTGGCTGAATTTTAGCCAAAATTCCAATGCAGCTGTGCAGCAGGCATATACAGGTCTCTGAACCGAGGGCAATAAAGAGCCCAAATTACAAATCCATAACAAATTTACGTCATATTCTCGTTTCTTCAGTGTTATCAGATCTGTGTTTTGGGACAGAATTTTCCCAAAATTGTAGGAGCACCAAGAGCGGCTAGAACCCGGGTGGAGGGGCATGCCCTTTGATTTTACGACCTGCAGCTCATGAATAAGCTGCCATTGGGGTTGCCATCCTGTGCAGCTTGGCTACCCACCCTGTAGAACTACCAACCCAATCAGAGTTCTATCAGCTCAGCAATCTCAAAAGTGCCACCAGGAATGATTGCTACCGCTGAGGAAGGCAGGGGCTCTGAAGTCTACACCAGGTAGATTGAAGAAACTTTGAAAAAGACTTGAAAAAATTATCTTGGTGAAGAGAAAGCCCTTTTAAGCTAATTGCTGAGGCTGCGGCGGCTGTCTTCTCTGCCTGCGGCCCCCTCTTTGAATAAAATAAATACCTGCTACCGCCTCTTCTCCTCCCCCCCCCAGCTGCTGTTGGAAGGCAACTGCATTGAGCTGACATCGATCCTTTGTTGGTCGATCCAGCCTGGTAAAATGCAGTATTTTAATTTGCTTGTTGCCTCCCTGTGGTGAGAAGCCTGTCCAAAGCCAGTCCCAACATCGGTAAAATTTCCAAATGGCGGGACATGGTTGGGACGAGCTCGTATGCCATAGCTCCCCCCAATCTTACTGCCCTCCCCCACTGCGATCCCATCCTGAGCAGGTGGTAAAATTCTCTTCCCAGTCTTTATTTGACTGGCTCTTTGGCCCTGACAATGATTCTGAGGTGTGTTCAATGGTGGGTTGTGGGGTGAGAAATGCTCCAGAATTTTCAGCTCAACCATTTGTGCTATTTTAACACTGACCAAATCCTGATATTACTTCAGGGCTTGGCTGCGGTTGTGGTGCAGCCCTGTGTGATGTGACCTCAACTGCAGTATTTAAAGGGCTAATTCAGAGTTTGAATTTGGAGGAGTTCAGTGAGTGAACAGAGAGCAAATTTTCATTATGGATTTCGTACAATCAAGGACTGCACCTTGATTTATGATGCATTGCATGATGCATGCTGGGTGCTGTGAAAAGTCATGTAGAGATACTCTTCCCAACAATGGTAGGAAGAAATCTGCTGTTTTGTACCACGCTCCTGGATTCAGCGCAGGGGGCGCTTTAATGACCTAACCAGGTCTGGAAAGGTGAGTACAGTTGCACATTACCCACTCCCTGCTGTGGATATCTGTCTCCAACACTGCCACGCACCCTGATTCACAAGCAATTTAATGCCTCCTCTGATAGACACCCTCCACTAAATGCACGGCATCCATTCAGTATACACATTCCATTACATTCACTCAGATCTGTTCTCCTGCTTTTGCAAGAGAAGAGACCACAGAATACTGGGAAGATAGAGGGGACCAAAGGCGGTCTTCCACAGATTTTGCAGTCAACAGCCGCAGAGGAGGAAACATGCCATCCCTGACCATCAGAAGTGGAGAGACTGACACCTCCCAGTCATTTGGTGAAATAACAAATATGACCCACATGTCTCACAACCCTCAATCATATTGACTTGATTTCAGCAGAGTGTGAAATGTGGTCATCTTCAAAATGCAGAACTTGTAACATTCTTAGTTTGCTTACACTATTCCTCCAGGATCTTCACGAGTACAGAAGTCATCAGTGGAGTTCTCAGACGGTGAATCCTGAGAGGTGTTGATTCCTTCTGAGAGCACGCCATCACACGACTTGTGCTTATCATACATCAGTCAGATCACTCTCACTTTAGTGAGCCCAGCTGGGTTGTTAGTAGGGATTTCACCTTGCAACTCTCATTTCACAAATGAGCAAGAGCAGACAGAGGTGGTAGGGACAGCAGTGACAAGTTTTTGTGAGAGGAGAGAGCCCCCTCCAGGCCAGATAGATTACGTGAATGGGAAAAACTGTGGCAAATGGATTTCAATGTTGGCAAATTTGAGATTATCACTTAGGTATCTTAAACAGATAGAACAGACCCTTTGAATGGTGAAAGGTGACAAAGTGAACAGGGCTCGCAAACGTGGAGATTAAAATATCATGAACAGGTTCAGAAAATAATCAAAAAGGTTTACGGAATGCTGACCTTTATTTCTAGAGGAAGGAAATAAAAAGGGGGTAGAAGCCATGGGCTAGATTAGCCTCTGCTTTGCCAGCTCATCCCACTTTAAATTTTCACGTGACAGCTCTTTAATTAATATGAGGCTGGACTTCCGCCCATCTCCAGGAGGAAGTCCCTCCTCATAGAACTGCTGGCCAATCAGAGACCAACAGCTCTGCACACTGGAACTGACCACAGGAGCAGTGGCTTCTGCTATTACTGCAGGGAGGCCAAGGAAATGGTGTTCAGTGATGGACCCTAACATTCAGATGCATCTGGCAGTTCACATAATTGCCGGATGATCTGTGATGTTTGGAGAGAGAGGTTGAGAATGAGCAAATCAGTTGAACACATGCTGTACCCCATTGATAAAGAGAATAATCATTGAGGGACAGCAGAAAACCTGAGATGTTGTGCAGGCATTCCATACATGCTGTCCATGATTGCAGAGAAAATGGAGCAATCTAGCTCAACAATGAGCTGGATGAAGAACACCGTTGAACATCAATTGCAGCAATCAAATGAGTCATTTATGGCTTTGCCCATAGTTGTTCAGATTTGGAGTGTCTGCTCCCTTAAGTAGAATGACAGACACCTTAACCATGACCTTGCAGTACAACACTGATCTGCACCAAGCTGCTCTCCAACGGAGTGGTTGCAATGAAGTACTCTCCCAGAAGAAGGGTAATGGTGAAAGGAGACATGGAAATGGGATTTCTACTCAAAAAGTTTCTCACCCATTGCATCTGCACCCAGTACCTGACATGCTGCCCCTCCTTTCATTGGCTGCATCAGTCCCTGCACAGGTGCAATTGGTAGTCTTTAGCTGGCCCTTACAGGTTCCAACCCCCAGAGGTCAGCAGCCAACAGCACCTCCGCATCAAGAAAGAATCAAAGTAGCCATTGTTTTATTCCTTCATAGGATGTGGGCATTGCTGGCCAGGCCAGCATTTATTGCCCGTTCCTAATTGCCCTCGAGAAGGTGGTGGTGGGCTGCAGCAAGTGGTGTAGGCACAGTGCTGCTGGAAGGGGTTCCAGGATTTTTGACCCAGCGGCAGTGAAGGCACAGCGATATACTTCCAAGTCAGGACGGTGTGTGGCTATGGAGGGAACTTGCAGGTGGTGATGTTCCCATGCAACTGCTGCCCTTGTCCTTCTAAGTGGTAGAGGTCATGGGTTTGGAAGGTGCTGTTGATGAAGCCTTGGTGAGTTCCTGCGGTGCATCTTGTAGATTTGGCCAATTCCCCTTTTCCTAGCCCAGGGTAGATGGTAGATGGTAGATGGTACACACTGCTACCGCAATGCATCAGTGTTGGAGGGAGTGAATGTTTATTGTGGTGGATGGAGTGCCAATCAAGCAGACTGCTTTTACCGAAATGGTATCAAGCTGCTTGAGTGTTGTTGGAGCTGCACTCATCCAGGCAAGTGTAGAGTATTTCATGTTAAGTTTCCATCATTTAGTACAATCATACAAAATTTATTAGTTTGCATCATCTTTCCATGTTGCCCATTCTTGTTTGCCAGGTGACAACTTGCCTTTTTAGTTGCTTTTTGAAGAATGGGAAAACATAAATTGACAGGGACCAATAGGAAAATGTGCCATAGAGGGATTGCTTGCAGGGCTTCTTTGTGTCAGTTTGATTAGTTGGGTCTGGGGTGGAGAAAGTGGACTTTGGATGTGATAGATCCAGTGGCAGTAACTAACTGAACCTTATAACTATAAGAGACTCCCTCGCATCCTGGCTTGCAGTGTGTGCAGCCTTTGCTACGATGGGTTTGCTACCTTCCTCTCTTCTCATTCTTTTCCTCCTCCACTCCTCGTTGCTGTCTAATATTGTGAAGAACATAGCGCACAACACCACAATCATTCTGGAGACTCTGGCTGATGAGCACTGAAGGATACTTCCAGAACCATCCAACCATTATGAAGCACATCTTGGCATGTTAATAACTTGTTCAGTGACATATTTGGTAGTGTGAGGGAATATCTATTCTGTCCAGAATCCTAGGGCTGCAATTCCTGAAATGCTCTGTAGTCCCAGCATGAGCACAAAGAACTGAAAGGAGGATAGACCGGCAATGTGTAGAAGATGGTGCAAAAACACTGACCACGGGACCGGGTTACGATGCAGAAATGAGCCCACGTGACAAGGAGTCTGGCGAAGATGGAGAGGAGGGTCGGCTCCATGCAGCTTGAAGTGCTGTTGAGGGGGCTGGGGCTCAGAGTCCCTGGGAGCCAGTGGTAGCTCTGTGCAGTGAAGAGCTGGAGCTTGGGGAAGCCCAGGAGCAGTTGCTAGCAGCAGTGTGGCACTGTGACTGTGTTGAGATGCTAGACTGTAGCCTGGCCAACAGGGAGGGTGCAGTCTTAGTAGTAGGTTAGCTCAAATGGAAAAGAAGACCAAAAAAGCTGGACCTGGGAGCAGATTTGAGAAAGATCAGGAATGGTGTACATTTGGGTGAGGATCATGCCCAGGGTACTTGTGTGGAGTAGAACTGCTATCTGCTGAGAATCAGAAGAGCTCTTTGTAGGAAAGGAGCTGAAATTCTTTGAGCAAGACAGTTTTAAAGAATTGTTGTGATTCACAATGACTGATGCCTGGGTGGGTGGCTGAGAAATTCAGAGAACATTTCTTGGTTGGGTCTGCCATTTAATGTGCAGTTTATGGCGCGTTCGACTACAATTTGCCTGTTAATTCATGTAAATTCTGTATGTTAAGTATTAACTGTTTGCTTTGTTGACTCTTGTATAGTAAACTTTCTTATGTTTGTTTGAAACAGTGGAATCTTGTGCCTTTGTTCTCTTAAGCAGGTAACTGGGATTTCAAATTCTGTCTACTTGAAACAAAAAAAAATCCTGGCCCCTAACAGGGATGTAACAAATTGGGGTCTGGGATGGTAACAGCCATCATTTAGCCATCATTGTACTGATGTTGGACTTTTTTAGTGGGATTTCTCATGGATTTCATCATCCAAGTTTGACCTTGGTCCGAACAGATCAGGGAGTTGGACTGCCACAGGATGAAAACATCATGATAGCTTTCCAGGAATCTGTTGCACATCTGCGGAAACACCTTCTTGTGTTTACTGAAGCACAACATGGGTGGAATAGAATCTCTTATCAATACCCCTGGTTGATCTGGTGGTGGACAGATTACCATTTGTGTGCACTTGATGACACCCTGAACCTGTGGGAAGCCAGGCAACAATGCAACCTGGGAGTATGCTCATTCTGAAATTGATCTGACTGAAGGTCCTGGCAAGCAATCCATTCCCTTATACATATATGTTCAGTCAACTTGGAGATCCTGGATGTGTCTCTGGTAAGTACCCTGACGGGATCTGGAGGCAAAAATGTTGAGAGCGGTTATCACTTTGACAGCCACTGGTCATACATAACCAACAAGTCCATTAGGGAGCCGTTCTCCTTCCAGGAGACTGCAGATGTCTATCAGAACCTCAGAGGCCAAGGAAGCTGCACCTCTGCTTGTACACCTGTTAGAGGGATAATGCCACTTGCTCTCCTTTCTGCTGCCCAGCTGCAGGTCTTGCCACAGTAGAATGGTCATCTTACTCCTCAATCAGTTTGTAACCTAAGGCAGCCATGGTGCCAACTATCTTGATCTTGAGTTGCAATACCTCCAGTGCACAGTTAGTCTCTCAGCAAAGGCACTCTTGGCCAATCCTTTCCCAGTAGGAGGTAAGAAAACAGCAGTGAATGTTGTTTATTGATGCTGTATGCCTGTTTAATGAGCTTTATGAATTGCCTTTCAGTTTCTCGCCTTGGTTTCAATAGCAAGTTTCAGGAAGCCTTGTGCTGTTAAATTTAAATGCCAGCTAAAATATTGTCAGAGCATAGTTATTTTAAATACTGAAATTGCTAACTTGCCTCTCTGACGGGGATTATGCACACTCGGCGAACATGCCCATGTTGAACCAGGAGGTTCAAGTGTTGGAGTCAGCTTCAGGATGCGTTGATATTTTGGCTGAATTTAATGAAACCCCACCTGCACCTAAACCTACGCACTCAATGTTAAAATTCCTCCTTTTAGCTTTGCCTGTCTATTTACCTCACTCTCTCCTTCTGTCCATCTGTACTTTATCTCTTGATCTCTTTCTCTCTCTATCTCACTATATTTCTACATCTTTTGGTTTTATCTATCACTCTTCCTTTGTCCATCTATATTTCCTCATTCATGCTTTTGTTAACTCTAGACTCAACTATTCCAATGCACTTCTGGCTGGTCTTCCACGTTCTACCCTCTGTAAACTTGAGTTTCTCCAAAGTTTGTCTGCCTGTGTCTTAACTCGCAGAAAATCCATTCCCTCTCACCCTGTGCTCACTGACTTACATTGGCTTCTGGTCAAGCAACATCTTGATTTTAAAATTCTCAAAATTTTCAAGTTCACCTGTGGCTCCTCCTTCCCCTATCTCTGAAACATCCTCCATCCCCACAACCCTCCAAGATATCAGCGTTTCTCTAATTCTAGCCAGTTGTGCATCCCCAAATTTAATCACTCCACGGTTGGTTACCATGCCTTCAGTTGTCTAGGCCCCAAGCTCCGAATACCCTCCCTACAACTCTGCCGCTCTACCTCTCTTTCCTCCTTTGTGACACTTTTTAAAACTTACCCCTTTGGACAAGCTTTTGATCATCGGACCTAATGTCTCCTTATGTGACTCAGTGTTATACTTTGTATTATAATGCTCCTGTAAAGCACCTTGCGATGGTTTATTATGTTAAAGGCATAAATAGAATTTCTTGCTTTGGCTGTTGTTTGTCTCCCAACCAAATGAACCTATTCTGCCATTAGAACCATAGAACGCTACAGCACAGAAAAACAGGCCATTCGGCCCTTCTAGTCTGTGCCGAAATATTATTCCGCTAGTCCCTTAACCCTCCAGACCTCTCCCATCCATGTATCTATCCAATTTATTCTTAAAACTTAAGAGTGAGCCCTCATTTACCACGTCAGATGGCAGCTCGTTCCACACTCTCACCACTCTCTGAGTGAAGAAGTTCCCCTTAATGTTCCCCCTGAACCTTTCCCCTTTCACCCTAAAGCCAGGTCCTCTCATGTTTATTTCTCCTAATCTAAGTGGAAAGAGCCTACTCGCATTTACTCTGTCTATACCCCTCATAATTTTGTAACCTTCTATCAAATCTCTCCTCATTCTTCTACGCTCCAAGGAATAAAGTCCTAACCTGTTTAATCTTTCCCTGTAACTCAACTCCTGAAGACCCGGCAACATCCTAGTAAATCTTCTCTGCACTCTTTCAATCTTACTGATATCCTTCCTGTAGTTAGGCGACCAGAACTGCACACAATACTCCAAAGTTGGCCTCACCAATGTCTTATACAACCTCACCATAACATCCCAACTCCTATACTCAATACTTTGATTTATGAAGGCTAGTATGCCAAAAGCTTTCTTTACAACCCTGTCTACCTGTGACGCCACTTTCAGGGAATTATGTATCTGCACTCCCAGATCCCTTTGTTCCTCTGCACTCCTCAATGCCCTACCATTTACTGTGTATGTCCTACCTTGGTTTGTCCTTCCAAAATGCAACAACTCTCACTTTTCTGCATTAAATTCCATCTGCCATTTTCTGGCCCATTTTTCCAGTTGGTCCAGATTTCTCTGCAAGCTTTGAAAGCCTTCCTCGCTGTCCACAACGCCTCCAATCTTAGTGTCATCAGCAAACCTGCTGATCCAATTTACCACATTATCATCCAGATCATTGAGATAGACAACAAACAACAATGGTCCCAGCACAGATCCCTAGTCACACACCACTAGTCACAGACCTCCAGTCTGAGAAGCAATCATCCACTACCACTCTCTGTCTTCTCCCACACAGCCAATTTCAAATCCAGTTTACAACCTCTCCATGGATACCAACTGTCTGAACCTTCTGAACTAACCTCCCATGTGGGACCCTGTCAAGGTCTTATTAAAGTCCATGTAGGCAACATCCATAGCCTTTTCTTCATCTACTTTCTTGGTAACCTCGTCGAAAAACTCTACAAGGTTCGTTAAACACGACCTACCACGTACAAAGCCATGCTGACTATCCTTAATCAGCCCTTGGCTGTCCAAATAATTGTATATCTGATCTCTCAGAACACCTTCCAGTAATTTACTTACTACTGACGTCAGGCTCACTGGTTTACTTTTGGAGCCTTTTTTAAACAACGGAACAACATGAGCTACCCTCCAATCCTCCGGCACCTCACCTGTGGCTAAGGACATTTTAAATATTTCTGCCAGGGCCCCTGCAATTTCTACACAAGTCTCCCTCCATGTCCGAGGGAATATCATGTCAGGCCCAGGGGATTTATCTACCTTTATTCGCTGTAAGGCAGCAAGCACCTCCTCTTTAATCTCTATATGTTCCATGACAATACTGCTTGTTTCCCTTCCTTCCTTATACACTATGCCAGTTTCCTGAGTAAATACTGATGCAAAAAAACTCTTTAAAATCTCCCCCATCTCGTGAGGCTCCACACATAGACGACCACTCTGATCTTCAGGGGGACCAATTTTGTCCCTCACTATCCTTTTACTCTTAATATACTTGTAGAAACCCTTCGGGTTTACCTTCACATTATCTGCCAAAGCAACCTCAGGTCTTTTTGCCTTCCTGATTTCCTTCTTTAGTATTTTCTTACATTTTCTTTCTCTACAAGTACCTCATTTGCTCCTTGTTGCCTATACCTGCTATATACCTCTCTTCTTCTTAACCAGATCGCCAATATCCCTTGAAAACCAAGATTGCCTATGTCTGTTAACTTTGCCTTTAATCCTGACAGGAACATGCAAACTCTGCACTCTCAAAATTTCGCCTTTGAATGCCTTCCACTTACTGAACACATCCTTGCCAGAAAACAACTTATGCCAATCCACTCTTCCTAGATCCTTTCTCATTTCCACAAAGTTGGTCTTTCTCTAATTTAGAATCTCAACTCGAGGACCAGACCTATACTTATCCATAATTAACTTAAAACTAATGACATTGTGGTCACTGGACCCAAAATGTTCACCTACACATATTTCTGTCACCTGACCTGTCTGGTTCCCTTATAGGAGATCAAGTATTGCATCCTCTCTCATTGGTACCTCTATGTATTGATTTAGAAAACTTTCCTGAACGCATTTGACAAACTCCAAGCCATCCAGCCCTATTACAGTATGGGAGTCCCAGTCAATATGTGGAAAGTTAAAATCTCCTACTATTACAACTTTCTGTTTCTTACATCTGTCTGTTATCTCTCTACAGATTTGCTCCTCCAATTCTCTCCGACTATTGGGCGGTCTATAATACAACCCTATTAGTGTGGTCACACATTTCCCGTTCCTCAGCTCCACCCATATGGCCTCTGTAGACGAGCCCTCCGGCTGTCCTGTCTACGCACAGCTGTGATTTTTTTCCTGACTAGTAATGCCACTCCTCCCCCTTTCATCCCTCCCCCTCTATCACGTCTGAACCCCGGAACATTGAGCTGCCAGTCCTTCCCCTCTTGCAACCAAGTCTCACTAATAGCAGAGATAACAAAAAACTGTGGATGTTGGAAATCCAAAACAAAAACAGAAACAGAAATACCTGGAAAAACTTAGCAGGTCTGGCAGCATCGGCGGAGAAGAGTACAGTTGACATTTCGAGTCCTCATGACCCTTCATGAACGGAACAACAGAACAGTTCTGTTGAAGGGTCATGAGGACTCGAAACGTCAACTATACTCTTCTCCGCCGATGCTGCCAGACCTGCTGAATTTTTCCAGTATTTCTGTTTCTGTCTTACTAATAGCAATAATGTCATAATCCCACATGCTAATCGCGCCCTAAGCTCATCTGCCTTTCCGACAATACTCCTTGCATTGAAATAGATGCACCTGAGAACATTTCTCTTATGTACAAACCTTTGATTTCTGTCTATACATGCATTTCTTGCTTGACCTTTATCCTCCTCCACCTCACTATCTGCCCTAACACTCTGGTTCCCCATCCCCTGCAAATCTAGTTTAAACCTCCCAGAGCAGCACTAGCAAACCTACCCGCAAGGATGTTAGTCCCCCTCCAGTTCACATGCAAACCGTCCTGTCGGAACAGGTCCCACCTTCCCTGGAACAGAGCCCAATTGTCCAGAAACATGAAGCCCTCCCTCCTGCACCATCTCCTTAGCCACGTGTTTTGCTGCATTACCTTCCTATTTCTAGCTTCACTAGCACGTGACACGGGTACCACTCCTGAGATCGCAACCCTGGAGGTCCTGTCCTTCAACTTTGTACCTAACTACCTAAGCTCTCTTTGCAGGACCTCCTCCTCCTTCCTATCGACGTCATTGGTCCCTACATGGGCCACAACATCTGGCTGCTCACCCTCCCTCCTGAAAATACTGAGAACTCAATCCGAGATATCGTGGACCCTGCTACCAGGGAGGCAACAGACCATCTGGGATTCTCAATCTCTCCCATAGAACCTCTTATCTGTCCCCCTAACTATCAAATCCCCTATCACTACTGCTCTCCTCTTTTCCTTCCTTCCTTTCTGAGCTGAGGGTCCAGCCTCGGTGCAAGAGACGCGACCACTACAACTTGTCCCTGGTAGGTCGTCCCCACCAACAGTATCCAAAATGGTATACCTATTGTTGATGGGAACGGCCACAGGGGTGCTCTGCTTCCCCTCCTTTTATTTTCAATCTCCCAATCACCTCTCCTCTCGCACTGTTTTCAATCTCTCGCCTGTCTCTCCTCTCACACCATTTTCAATCTCCCGACTGTCTCTCCTCTCGCACTGTTTTCAATCTCCCAATCACCTCTCCTCTCGCACTGTTTTCAATCTCCCGACTGTTTCTCTTCTCGCACTGTTTTCAATCTCCCAATCACCTCTCCTCTCGCACTGTTTTCAATCTCCCAACTGTCTCTCCTCTCGCACTGTTTTCAATCTCCCAATCACCTCTCCTCTTGCACTGTTTTCAATCTCCCGACTGTCTCGCCTCTCGCACTGTTTTCAATCTCCCGACTGACTCTCCTCTCGCGCTGTTCTCAATCTCCCGACTGTCTCTCCTCTCGTGCTGTTTTCAATCTCCCGACTGTCTCTCCTCTCGCGCTGTTTTCAATCTCCCGACTGTCTCTCCTCTCGCGCTGTTCTCAATCTCCCGACTGTCTCTCCTCTCGTGCTGTTTTCAATCTCCCGACTCTCTCTCCTCTCGCGCTGTTTTCAATTTCTCCTCTCGCGCTGTTCTCAATCTCCCGACTGTCTCCCCTCTCGCACTGTTTTCAATCTCCCGACTGTCTCCCCTCTCGCGCTGTTTTCAATCTCCCGACTGTCTCTCCTCTCGCGCTGTTTTCAATCTCCCGACTGTCTCTCCTCTCACGCTGTTTTCAATCTCCCGCCTGTCTCTCCTCTCGCACTGTTTTCAATCTCCCAACTGACTCTCCTCTCGCGCTGTTTTCAATCTCCTGACTGTCTCTCCTCTCGCGCTGTTCTCAATCTCCCGACTGTCTCTCCTCTCGTGCTGTTTTCAATCTCCCGACTGTCTCTCCTCTCGCGCTGTTTTCAATCTCCCGGCTGTTTCTCCTCTCGCGCTGTTTTCAGTCTCCCGACTGACTCTCCTCTCGCGCTGTTTTCAATCTCCCGACTCTCTCTCCTCTCGCGCTGTTTTCAATTTCTCCTCTCGCACTGTTTTCAATCTCCCGACTGTCTCCCCTCTTGCACTGTTTTCAATCTCCCGACTGTCTCTCCTCTCGCGCTGTTTTCAATCTCCCGGCTGTTTCTCCTCTCGCGCTGTTTTCAGTCTCCCGACTGACTCTCCTCTCGCACTGTTTTCAATCTCCCGACTCTCTCTCCTCTCGCGCTGTTTTCAATTTCTCCTCTCGCACTGTTTTCAATCTCCCGACTGTCTCCCCTCTTGCACTGTTTTCAATCTCCCGACTGTCTCTCCTCTCACGCTGTTTTCAATCTCCCAACTGTCTCTCCTCTCACGTTGTTTTCAATCTCCCGACTGACTCTCACTGAGATCATGGATGATCTGCGAACTAACCCCATTTACCCACCTTTGCTCCATATCCCCTAAAACCTTTGGCTAGCAAAAGTCAATCTCTGCTTTAAAATTAAGCATTATCAAGCATCGGTTTACCATTTGCAGAAGGGAGTTCCAAGCTTCTGTCACACTTTGTTTGAAGGAGTGTTCCTAGTTTAACGCCTGAAAGGTCTGGCTCCATTTTGAGACTATGCTCCCTGGTCCTGTACTCCTAGCAGAAATAGCTTCTCTCAATCTACCTCTGTTTCCCTTCATATCTTGAAAACTTCAGTCAAATCACCTCTTAGCCTTTTAAGTTCTAGAGAACACAACCCTAGTTCCCTAGTTTGTTTAACAATAAAAAGACAAAATGCTGGAAATGCCAAGCAGCATCTATGGAAAGAGAAACAGACTTAATGAGCAGAATTTTACCAGCCCCAGATTGGAAGGTGAGGGGTGGGTGGGGGGCTGGTAAAATTTAGAGAAGCCCTGGTGGAGATTCCTGAGATCTCTGACCATGTGCCACCACTGGGGAATTTTACTGATTTACAGAATCAGGCAAGTTGTCACCCTAGGGAGGCGGCGAGCCAGTTTATATCTGTAAAGGCCCTGTTAAGGGCCATTTTACCAGGCTGCTATGTGAGGAGGCTGCCACCTAAATGGAGATGGCCTCCCAGTGGGAGCCTGGGGGAATTTTATTTAAGCAAAGAGAGGTCCACGTGCAAGGAAACCAGCCCCATGGTTTTGATGGTATCTCCAGAGGGGTTTTCCCTACACGTAAATGGATGGCCTTTCCACAGCATGCCTGGTCATCCCCAACCAAATTTTATAGGGGGCGAGGGAGCTATCAGCAGTCTGCCCTTACGTGGGCCTACTGAGGCCCTTAAGTGGCCAACTAATGGCCACCTAAGGACCTCACCCTGTCGCTGCTAGTATTCCCCCCAGGGTGGGAGGTGGGAAGCGTGGCAGCTTTAACTGCGCTGTCTGGTTTCAGGCAAGGGTCGGGTGGACCTCTCTTAGGGCCCCCTGGACCTATCAGAAGCTCAACTTCCCCCCCACCCCACCCCAAAGTCATCACATCTCCTTTAACCTTCTCTCTGGTCTCTTGAATCCAACCCCCTTGCTGACATGCCTGACCCCAGACTTCAAGCTGGGGAGCCCAGGTGTAGGGGCCTGCCTGTAGTCTGAGCAATGGTCATCACTCCTGGCTGTCACTGCTATGACTACAGAGTTGGGGCCAATCAGATGGCAGCTGTTCTCTAAGGCAGGACTTGCTCCTCAGAAAGGAGCAGAAGTCTTGTTTTTAAAGCAATTAACGCTGCTCCCAGCATTAAATTGTTTCATGACAGTTGTTGGAATCATGGGCAGACTCCTTAACAACCTTTTAGCTATTGGGCAGGGACCGCAGAACCCTGTAAAATCCAGTGCATTATGTTGTTTCTCTCCACAGATGCTGTCTGACTTACTGAGTTTTTCAAATGTTTTCTGTTTTTATTTCACATTTCCAGCATCTGCAGCATTTTATTTTTGTCCTAGTTTGTTTAATCCCTCCTCATAGCCAAACCCTTGATGTCCAGGTATCATTCTATAAATCTTTGCTGCAGTTCCTCCAAAACCAGTTTTCCCTTCCTAAGGTGCGGTGCCCAGAATTGCTTACAATAATCGAGGTGTGGTCCAACCAGGCCTTTTGTATAGCTAAAGCATGGCTTCTACCCCTTGTATTCTATTCCGTTAGACATGAAGGCCAGCATGCCATCAGCTTTTTTAATTATTTTCTGTACCTCTTCATGACATTTTATTGACCTGTGTACCTGGACTCCCAACTCTCTTTAAACCCCCAATATGTCTAGCTTTTCACCATGTATAAATTGTTCTATTCTCCTTCAGTAAACATTGAAACCTATTTTTGCTCATTCATTTAATCTATCAATGCCCTTTTTTAATTTAACAGCTTCCATCTGCACTCTTTTTGATGCTACCTATTTTTGTGTCATTGGCAAATTAGGATATGTAGATTTCTATGCCGTCATCTAAGTGGTTAATGATACAGTTAATAGTTGAAGCCCCGACACAGATCCTTCTGGGACGCCACTAGTCACATCTGACTAATTATCCCTACTCTCTGTCCCCTTCCACTCAGCCAATTTCCTAACCAGTTCAATAATTTGCCTTCAGTTCCATGAGCTTCAATTTTAGTTAGCAGTATGTTATGAGGGTTTTCTGGGAATCAATATAAATAACATCCATAAACATTGCCTGTCAGTACTTTCATCACCACTTGAAAAACATTCAGTCAGATTCATCAGGGCGTGATCTACCTTTGCAAAACCAGGCTGGCCCTTTCTGATCAGCTGAACATTTTCAAGGTGTTCAGTCACCCTATCCTTTATTGGATTCTCTAGTAATTTCCTGACTACAGATGTTAGATTAAGCGATCTTTAGTTCCCTGTTTTCTGCCTTTCATCTTTCTTAAATAGTGGGATGGCATACACATTTTTCCAGTCTAAAAGAACCATCCCCAAATCAAGAAAGCTCTGGAAGGTTACCAGACATGTACCTCCTTATCAGGTAGGCTCAATGGTATCACTACTTCGTTTCAAGCCCTTCCATAAACTTTAGTGCTTAAATTAGGCTGGCACTGCATCATAGTATTGAGGGAGTGAATTATTGTTGGAGGGAAGCTACTAAAGCCCACTTGCCTACTTAAGTCAATGTAAAAGACATTATTCAAAGAGCAGAGGATAATCTATTTTCCCTTAAATTTTTTTTTAATTCATTCATGGGATGTGGGCGTCACTGGCTAGGCCAGCATTTATTGTCCATCCCTAATTGCCCTTGAGAAGGTGGGGGTGAGTTGCCTTCTTGAACTGCTGCAGTCCATGTGGTGTAGATACACCCTCGGTGTTAAGGAGGGAGTTCCAGGATTTTGACCCAGTGACAGTGAAGGAATGGCAATATATTTCCAAGTCAAGTTGGTGAATGACTTGGAGTTCCAGGTGGTGGTGTTCTCATGTGTCAGCTGCCTTTGTCCTTCTAGATGGCAGTGATCGTGGGTTTGAAAGACGCTGTCTAAGGAGCCTTGGTGAATTCCTGCAGTGCATCTTGTTGATGGTACACACTGCTGCTACTGTGCATTGGTGGTGGAGGGTGTGAACGTTTGTGGATGTGGTGCCAATCAAGCAGGCTGCTTTGTCCTGGATGGTATCAAGCTTCTTGACTGTTGTAGGAGCTGCACTCATCCAGGCATGTGGGGAGTGTTCCATCACACCACTGACTTGTGCCTTGTAGATGGTGGACAGCTTTGGGGAGTCAGGAGGTGAGGTACTTGTCACAGGATTCCTAGCCCCTGACTGCTCTTGTAGCCACAGTATTTATATGACTAGTCCAGTTTAGTTTTCTGTTCAATGGTAACTCCCAGGATGTTTATCGTGGGGGATTCAGTGACGCCATTGAGGAACTCCTACAGTGATGCCCTGGAGCTGTGATGATTGACCTCCAACAACCACAACCATCTTCCTTTGTGCTAGGTATGACTCCAACCAGTGGAGAGTTTCCCCCAGATTCCCATTGACTCCAGTTTTGCTAGGGCTCCTTGATGCCACACTCGGTCAAATGCGGCCTTGATGTCACTTTCATCTCACCTCGGGAGTTCAGCTTTTTTGTCCATGTTTGAACCAAGTCTGTAATGAGGTAAGGTGTTGAGTGGCCCTGGCAGAACCCAAACTGGGTGTCAGTGAGCAGGTTATTGCTAAGCAAGTGCCGCTTGATAGCACGATGACCCCTTCCATTACTTTACTGATGATTGAGAGTAGACTGATAATTGGCCAGGATGGATTTGTCCTGCTTTTTGTGTACAGGACATACCTGGGCAATTTTTCACACAGCAGGATAGATGTCAATGTTGTAGCTGTACTGGAACAGCTTGGCTACAGGTGCGGCAAGTTCTGGAGCACATGACTTCAATATTATTGCCGAAGTGTTGTCAGGCCCCGTGGCCTTTGCACTATTCAGTGCCTTCAGCCATTTTTTGATATCATGTGGAGTGAAGTGAATTGGCCGATGACTGGCTTCTGTGATGCTGGGGCCCTCCAGAGGAGGCCGAGATGGATTATCCACTTGGCATTTCTGGCACTCTTCAATTAACCAGGGTTGATCCCCTGACTTGATGGTAATGGTACAGTCAGGTATATGCTGGGCCATAAGGTTACAGATTGAGTTAGAGTATAATTCTGCTGTTGCCCAATCTCGAGTTGCTGGATCTGCTCAGAATCTACCCCGTTTAGCACGGTGGCCATGCCATAAAACACAATGGAGGGTATCCTCAATGTGAAGGCAGGACTTTATCTCCACAACAACTGTGTGGTAGTCACTCATACCGATATTGTCATGGACAGATGCATCTGTGGCAGGCAGATTGGTGAGGATGAGGTCAAGTATGTTTTTCCCTCCTGTTGGCTCCTTCACCCCCTGCCGCAGACCCAGCCTAGCAGCTATGTGCTTTAGGACTCAGCCAGCTCGGTCAGTACTTGTGCTACCCAGCCTCTCTTGGTGATGGACATTGAAGTGCCCAACATAGAGTACATTCTGTGCCCTTGCCACCCTCAGTCCTTCCTGCAAGTGATGTTCAGCATGGAGAGGCACTGATTGATCAGCTAAGTGGGTACGTATGTGATAATCAGCAGGAGGTTTCTTGCCCATGTTTGACCTGATGCCATGATACTTCATGGGGTCTGGAGTCGATGTTGAGGACTCCCAGGGCAACTCCCTCCCGACTGTACACCACTGTCCCGCCAGCTCTGCTGGGTCTGTCCTGCTGGTGGGACAGGACAAAAGTAGGGAGGTCATGTTGGAATTGTATAGAACCTTGGTGAGGCCACAGCTGGAGTACTGTGTGCAGTCCTGGTCGCCACATTATAGGAAGAATGCGATTGCACTGGAGTGGGTGCAGAGGAGATTCACCAGGATATTTCCTGGGATGAAACAATTAAGTTATGAAGAGAAGTGGATAGACTTGGGTTGTTCTCGTTGGGGGCTGAGGGGCGACCTGATCGCAGTGTACAAGATTATGAGGGGCATGGACAGGATGGATAGGGAGCAGCTGTTCCCCTTAGTTGAAGGGTCTGTCACGAGGGGGCATAAGTCCAAGGTGAGGGGCAGGAGGTTAAGGGGGGTGTGAGGAAAAATTTTTTTCCCCAGAGGGTGGTGACGGTCTGGAATGCACTGCCTGGGAGAGTGGTGGAGGTGGGTTGCCTCACATCCTTTAAAAAGTACCTGGATGAGCACTTGGCACGTCATAACATTCAAGGCTATGGGCCAAGTGCTGGTAAGTGGGATTAGGTAGGTAAGTCAGGTGTTTTTCACGTGTCAGTGCAAACTTGATGGGCCGAAGGGCCTCTTCTGCACTGTGTGATTCTGTAACATACTCAGAAATGGTGATGGTGGTTTGACTCTTGTCAGTTTTCCCTCATGGCCCTCTGAATTCATGGATTTGCTCAAAGGACAATTGCAACAGTGAATCCACATCATCTTTAGTTAAGATGACTCCCTTTTCTTAAGAGACTGAACTAACTTTAGTTTCCCTAAGCAGGCAATGTAATAGTATGGTTAATCAAAATTTACAACATAAATTAAATTAATATTTTTGACATTGAATCTAACTTCAATTTCAAAGAACAGCTCTTTAAAAAAAAATATGTATAACCGTTTCTTAAATTGCAGGCATTTGGGAACTTTGTCATTATTTCTTGCATGCTGTTACAAGTGTTGACAGTTACTATACTGTTGACAGTTTCCTTGAGACCAAAGAAATAGATGCAGTGAAATTGAGTCCATTTCCTCTGAGACATGAAGTATCAAGTCTCAAGACTAATACTGATTTTACTTCAGAAATGTTTAAAGCATTGCAAATGATCCTTGCTGAATGTAAGTTAAAATGAGAAAATGGACTTGAGCTTGTGCATTTATTTTCTTGATGGTGATGTTGCTCTTGAAATAAAGTCTTCCTACTTTGAATAAAGGACAAACAGGTATTTTTCGAAATATATGCGCAGTGTGCAATCACTATGTTGCCGTTTGGACTCGGAAATTCTGCTCATAGCGCAATGGAAAGATTTGCTATCTGAGAATGATTTTTTCATGGGATGTGGGCATCGTTGGGAAAGCCAGTATTTGTTGCCCATCCCTAATTGCTTTTGAACTGAATGGCTTGTTTGGCCATTTCAGAGGGCTGTTCAGCATCAACCACATTGCCGTAGGTCTGGAGTCACATACAGGCCAGTCCAGGTAAGGATTACAGATTTCCTTCCCTAAAGGACATTAATAACCAGATGGGTTTTTATGCCAATTGACAATGGTTTCATCATCACCATTACTGAGACTAGCTTTTAATTCTAGGTTTGTTAACTGAATTTAAATTCCACCAGTTTGTGTGATGGCATTAGCTTGGGCCTCTGGATTGCTAACCAGTGACATTACCACTACTCTATTGCCATCCTCTTGAGGCAATAGAATTTCTTTCCCAATTTCTTCCCAACTACTCAATACATGTCTACAAGGTGCTAGCAATCTACTTGGGCCTATCCCAAATAGACATCTTTATTATCTACCAGCTGCTCAGTGACAAAATACTGATTATGAAGGGCAACACAGTTGAACACATGCATCAAAATTTTCTAAACAGCATTATTTTCATCATGACTGTAACTCAAAACAAATGGGTTAAAATTAATTTGATGAGTGAACTGAGTTCTTGCTTTATGCTTGAATGTGTAGAATATCCAACAGGCTAAGACCATAACAATGAGTAGCACCTGAAGCAAAATACCTTTGAAACTGGAAATCTGAAACAAAAACATAACATACTGTTAATGCTCAGCAGGCCTGGCAACATCTGAGGAATTGGAAACAAAATTAACGTATTAGGTCGATGGCCTTTCATAAGACCACCTGTATTTACTTTCTTTCCCCCTTACCTCTTCCAGTTGCAGATGCTGAGGACCATTGTAATGACCCAGCTGTGCTATCATCAGGGGTATATAATACAAAATATCCTTAACATCTATTTGAGAATGTGTGTTGCATTCAGGAATGGATTAGAAAGAGTAACATATCTTTGATTCTAATTTACATTCTCCAACAACTAAATGTCTCAAAATATTTGGCAAATATTAACTATCCTGTGTAAAGTTTAAGCCTTTGCAGGCTGTGTTTAAAGAAGATGTAGTTTTTAGCTGCAGGCAATGCAATCAGCAGTAATGAGCTTGAAATGTTTTTAGTTAAATCAAGATGTTATTTTCAGGCATTCTTTTTTCAGAGTTGCTTTGCTTATGGCCTTCCGAAGGTGACGGATAATGTTATGGAAAAAACGTTGGGTGTTTTTAATAAAATTAGCTAATGTTTTTGAAGTGTAGAAATGCTATGTTACACAATACTAAGAGGGAAAGTTGAACAGCGGTACCTATTGACTTTTCTACTCTAATCAAACCTTTTCTGATCTGTTCAGATTCTAGCTGGTTGTGTTCATTCATAATTCCAAAACTGTCCAAGGACCAAGTTGTTGAAAGGTGGTTGGACAGTGGAAACTTGTGAAGAGATAAGGATTAGCATTGATTATAAGAGTCTGATTGTTGTTGAAAGATCTACCGATAGTAATGATTTAAAATACTTATGGTGGGGGTGTGTTTATACATTTGTAGATCAGGAGAACATAGGAAAAACAAAATGATTCTAATGAGAGGTTTTATTTTTCGTATTGTTATGGCCCTAGACCAGACCGCCAAGTTTTTGTAAGATTCGGTTAACGACCAATAACATTTTGTCTAAAGTTGAGATTCAAGACACTAAGAGAATAAAGCCACAGATTCTATAGGTTTTGAACAAACAAAAATAAACTTTACTATACAAGGTCAGAAAGATTACAATATCTATCTTATACTCTAACATTCAATATGAAGTACATGTGACTTAACAGGCAAACTGTGGCTAAACACATCAAACCTCACAATAAATGGCAAATGCAGCCAAGACAGAGTACACGGATTTCTACACAACCAACCCAGTCATCAGTAAATACTGAAAGTCAACCAACCCCATTCAAACTCTGTCTCTCTCATGAGGGATTCCAGTCCTCACCTTCCAAGATCTCACCTTGGAATCATCTCCACAAGTTGCTTCAACTCAGACGGCATCAATGGCTGCCCACCTCACAGTATCTCAATCTTCTTTTCCCAGATCCCATTCCCCTGGTTTCCTGAATCTGCACTTGAGCCAATTCACAAGGACAGTTTCAGATTTTCAGCCACACTTAACAGAACACTACTGCTCTGAAGGAGCCTCTTTGCCCCAGTGGCCCCCAGCACAGAGTTAACAATCTTCTGCTGCCTCCTTGGATCTTCAGGACAACTCCCGAGCCCTCTTTAATTGTCGGGGCTTTTCCTGAGCCCTCTTCACTTAAAGTCAGCCCTTTCCCTACTTGGAACCTGTTTCTCTGTTCTTCTTACTTTAACATAACTGGGACCTCTTCCTGTCCCTGTTCCCTATCTGGGACTCTTCTTTTTAGGACCTCTCCCCGTCTGGTCTCTTTGGAACCTCTCCCTGTTCCCTGCCTGCAGCTCTTAACTTGGGTTTCCATGCCATTTTCCTTTATGCAGAGAAACACTGGGCCCAAATAACTTAAAAATGCAGAACTTTGCATGTGCAACCCACTCCAGACTTACGGATGCATGGAAACCTCAAGGTCTGTCGGGATTTGTACTTCCCGACCTCCCACTCTCAACTTCAAGGTAAGTCTGGCTTTCATAACAATATAGATTGGGAGAAGCAGTACAGCACAAGTCGTAAATGCAATGAATTTCTGGAATGTATTCAGGGCAGTTTTCTAGCACAATGTTTTAGATTCAACAAAGAAACAGCCCATCCTGGATTTAGTTTTGAGTAACAAGCTAAAATGACTTAACAATCTAACAGTAAGGAAGCCTCTTGAAAATCATGACTAATATGAATGAAGTTAACATTGGATTTGGGTGGGAGAAGGGAAAGGCTCACACATTTTAATTTAAGTGAAATAAACTCCGAAGGGATGGGTAATAACTACAGTAAACAGGGCTGAACTGTTCATGGAAAACTTACACATGTATTCAAAGAAATACTTGAAAAAGTATAAAAGCAGTGCAGGGAAAAAAAGGCTAAGACTCTGCTTAGTCAAGCAACCAACAATAAGTTGTATTTATCTAGTGCCTAGATGATGTGTACCATCTTAAAGGTGACCGCAACAACTCACCAAGGCTCCTTCGGAGAGCACCTCCCAAACCCACGACAACTGCTAACCTGTAATAGGTTAATAGAACAGATATGCTAATGAGTGATGTAGATGATGATGCATCACTGACATCAGGTCGTCATGTGCTAGAGTCGAGAGAGTGAGGATGGAACACACTGTACTCAGGAGAATCAGACCTGCTCTGTTTATATCTAGTGTTAATACAACAATTTAAAGCAAGTACCAGAGTAAGACCACAGTCTTAGGGAAGATAGGTCATGTATGCTTGTAAGCAAGAGCCACACCAAAAGAGTACAGATCAGGGTGGCAGTACAAAGCATTATGGCTAGTGGTGACACCAGTGTAAAAAGCATTGGTGCTATTGACACCACTGAAGAAAAAGCTTGGCAGCAGCTCATACTTACAACTTTATGGAAGGAGGAGGCATACTGGAGAGAGGGAACAAACCTGGTGAGAAGTCCCTGCCCACTTGCACGTCTCGAGGGCCCGCAGAGAGGCCAAATGTGGGAGCTATGGAAGCGGCACTTACTCCGATATTGAGCAGCATCGGGCCTTCATGCATAGGAGCAAAAGCATCAAGCCAGTTTGTTTCTTTATTCTGTGGGCCCAGTAGCAGGCAATGTTCTCCTGAGGCAGGAGATGGAGGAGTCCACTGCAGACTTTGACACTGTTTTCAATGCCTTCAACACATATATTTTAGCTCAAACAAAACTTAGGGCCTGTTTTAACCAAAGGTCTCAATGGCCTGGGGTATCAGTTGAATTATTTCTCACCAGCCTATATTGCCTAGCTAATTCTTGCTGATACAGGGTGCTGAAGGAGAGCTAACCCGTGATTGCATAGTTGTGGGCATCTGAAATGAAAAACTCTCCGACTTTCTGCAGACGAAAGACAACTTTACTTTAGGTCAAGTAGTCCAATACCAAGGCAGGCTGCACTCAGAAATAAACTGAAATTAACAGAAATAATTTGGCGCAACCCTGAGGCTCTAGATGACTCTGTACACTGGCTAGCCCACAGGCAGCGGCGTCACCCATACAAAAGCCAGCCAAAATAGGCGAAAGGGCGGGAAACTCCACAGCAGCTGCCATTTTGAGATGCTTACATTGAGGTGCAAAGAAACAACAGGACTGCCTAGCAGAGGCCACAGAATGCTTCCAGTGTGGGAAGACTGGACTTTTCAAGCATTTCTGCAAATCCAACAATATTAAACAAGGTAGAAGACAAATCAGTTATGAAATCAAGACAAGACAAAGATGAAATTACAGGGTTTCTAGGGGAAGTTAATGGTCTTCAAGACTACTGGTTAATTACAGTACAAGTTAAAGGCTTCAATACCACTTTTAAAATTGATACTGGAACTCGCGTTAACATCATAGGTGATCTTGACTGGCTTTAATCAATACCCCTTCATCTATCAGGTACCAAATTGCAAGGTCCAGGTAGCATAAACTTTCTAACAAAAGGCAGGATATTTGCTCCTCTTTATGTTGTCCACAATCTATGCACATCCTTGTTGATGAGAGATATTGGCGTACGACTGCAATTCTGGAAAAACCAGATGACTAGTATTTGAACAACTCAATGTCTTTCATGGAACAGTCTTTGCAGTTTTATGTAGAACCAGTGGAACTTTAGCATACAGCAGCTGAGGATGTTTTTTCAACCAGCAGTGAATTTCTTTCCATCACTGAGGCAGCATCAACTTGACCTCGGGCAGATATTGAGGTTGTGGATCTCTCAGTTTTTTCAGGCTAGGCCAGAGGTGGCAGATACAGAAGGCACTGCAGCAGACAGTGGCCATCTGCATGAAGACCTGTTGTACCTGAGTTGGCTCTTTGCTGAATAAGGTAATAAGTAAGAGGCCTGAGTGATCTGTTGGATAATTAGGTTTTAGAGATTGGAATGGTGCCCCAATTTACTGCTGGACCAGAAGAAGTCTCTGGTTTCTTTGTTTTGGAGTCAACTATATTTCGTGGCTGAGCAGCTGTCAGATCTTTATTCCACTGAACCGCCCAATGTAATGCCTACTCTATTGTTAGTTGACCACAAGTCTTCCAGGGAAAATGACTTGCTTGATTCAAGGCTTGAGTCCACAGCGTATCACACTGCCAAAGAGTTGGTAGCACCTATTTCAAGGGGTGAAAATCAATTGATGCCCATGCTTCAGTCCCAACTGAAAATCATCCCACTGAAGGTATTCTCCAGCACAGAAGCTGAGCAAGAATCTTCAGAGTTTCTGAAACTTGTCTACAGGATATTTGTTTACAGGAAATTTGTCTTCATATTGCCTTAAAGATTAATCCCATTGTAGAAAATGGTGTTTCCTTACCTTCATATCCTCAAAAGTTCTTCCATTGCCTATGGTGGAGCAACCTTACACAGATAAAAGTGTAGCAATTTTACCCCTGCCATCAGAAAAACAGCATTCTTTCTGAAATACCATTGGGAAATCATCCCTCCCTTTCCTGAAAGATCTATAGCAGCTTTGATGTTTTTCTTCTCATCGCCCAGATTCAATGGAATCTCAGATCTTCAATACATTTTTCATCGTCAATTGTAGCAGTGAATGATACGACTGTGAGAGTCCTCTTTGGAATTGAAGATCATTCATCTTCTCAGGTCTTTCCTAAGAGTGTTTTAAGGTAGCAGAACATTCCTCAGAGCCCTAATTTCTTGTCTTCTAGTTCTTCAGTCTTCTCTCTTGCATCAGTCTTTCATTGCAAAAGATCTATTGTCCTAACAGTTCAGCAGTCCTGAAGTCTATACTCTGATTACTAGCAATATTGCAAAATTTCTGTCCTATTTCGTCAATCATGATGTCCGCCAAGGAAAAGAAGAAAGCTGCATATCTCCAAGATGTCTTCCCTACTGGCCGAGAACACTGTGGGAGATGAATCTCTCATAACAGTAGCTTGGGAAGTGGGAGGATGAGTAGGAGTAGGCATTGGGTAGAATCTGTAGCTGTAAAAGGGAGTTACAGAAATGCAAAGTAAATAGTTGAAAACATAATTTCATATTGTTGTTAGGATGTTGATAGAATACATGGGGGGGAGGTGTAGCATCATGGGTTAATAGAGTAGTTGTGAGTAATGAGTGATGTAGGTGATGTATCACTGACATCAGGTAGTCATGTGCTAGACGAAAGAGAAGAAAGAGAGAGAATAGAACACACTGTACTCAGGAGAAACATACCTACTATGTAACCTCTTTCTAACTAGTGTTCATAAACCAGTTTAAGGCAAGTACCAGAGTAAGACTACATTCTGTCTAGGAATGATAGGCCATGCATACCAGTAATGAAGAACCACGCCAAGAGTCCACAGATCAGGATGGCAGTACAAAGCAGCTACCACCTAGAAGAACAAGGGCAGCAGATGGATAGGAACACCACCACTTGTAAGTTCCCCTCCAAGCTACACACCATCCTGCCTTGGAACTATATCCCAGTTCCTTCACTGTTTAATGGGTCAAAACCCTAGAACTCCCTAAAAGCATTGTGGGTGTACCTACACAACGTGGATTGCATTGGTTCACGAAGGCATCTCACCACGTTCTCATGGGCAATAAATGCTGGCCAGCCAGCGACGCCCACATCCCTTGAAAAAATAAAAAAAATTGTAGTAGATTGTCCCAAATCAGTTTACAGGAGATTTGGAGAACAAAATGCTAAACCACAAAAGGAAATATTATGGCAGCTGATCAAAGGCTTGATCAGAGGTGGGTTTTAAGGAATGTTTTAAAGGAGGGAAGTGAGATAGAGAGGCAAAAATGTTTAGGGAGAGAATTCAAAAGCATAGGGCCTTGGCAGCTGTAAGTGTGGCCTCCAATGATGGAGTGATTAAAACCAGGGATGCTCAAGAGGCTGGAATTGGAGGAGCTTCGAGATCTTTGTGGGTTAACGAGCTGAAGAAAGTTGCAGAGATGGGGAGGGACAAGACCCTAGAGAGATTTGAAAGCGACAATGAGAATTTAAAAATTAATGTGTTGCTTATCCAGGAGCTAATGTAGGTCAGCAAACCCAGGAATGATGGGTAAATGGCAATCAGGCAGAGTTTGGACAAGGGCCACAGAGTTTTGGATGACCTCAAGTTCATAGAGGGTGGGATATGAGAGGCTATCCATGAGTGCATAGTTGCTGTTTGTTTCTGGATTGTGAATCCCAGCTTCCCTATTTGTCACACAGGATATTATTCATTCATAACTTTTTAAAAAGCACACACAATTGCAGTGGCGATCAGCTATGTTTATTTCCCTAAGGCTTTTACTTATTCTGTGAAATTACCAACTGTTGCATGTGTCATTCCAAGCAACAGGGATTAGCCTCCAGCAAGGATGCCACATCTCATTCCCTCATGAAGTATATAACTACGGACTCATTCACATTAAAGGTACATCTCGGAGACCACTTTAAACCAATAAGCAATTGCAATTTACATTAAATTTCTTGCACTCCTCTCCATTTCTGTTATTTTTCGAGGGAGGCTACATTGCTGTTTACTATGGAAATTTCCAACTTGTTCTCCAATGTTTAAAATTCATGAGAGGGTATTTTGTTTTGCTTTTCTTTAGGAATAACTGAATCAAGTTGTTTTAACAGGCTGAGTCAAATCAGCAAGTCCAGAAAGGTCAAGAAAGTTATTAACAATCTGTAACTCGTCTTTTAAATGGTTCTCTAATATTGGACTATTTGAGTTTTCTGGAAAAAAAAGCATGCTATTGAAGCCTTTTGCCTTGCACTCATCAATTCTGTGCTGCCAAGAGACTAATTGGACTTTTTCTTCAAGATTTCTTTCCACTTCGCTCATGTTTTATTTAGGCAAATATATTTACTGTCCAGTGTGGACATGAGGGTACTTTCCAAAGTGAATTCAACTTTTCACTTGTGGCTTTGTGGTCATAAGATGGTATTAACTAATAATGCCTTAACACAGAAACAAAAGCCTGTATTTAGAGCAGGGCTGAGAGTTTAGTAAAAATATAATGCATATGTTTTCAGTTACACCAAGAGTTGCTTATGCAGAATTGAAAGAAGTGTGTTTTTGTCTGCCATAACTTTCTGTGCTGCAAGATTTAGCAGAAACATGCTGGCCTCATGCTTCTAACCTTGAGTATTCTTGAAAGATTTGGGGCCTGTCTTTTTGGTGTGGCTTGCTCATCGTCTTAGATTACATAGTTGAAACTATATATAATTATTATCTGGTGGATTATTACTTTATAGTTAAAGAAAACTAAAACCAATTCAATTTTTAACTTGAATGCAAACTGACATAAACAGTTTTTAATCCTGTTAACTAAGTTCGCCGAGGATTAATAAGTCATACATATATGGAATATTTGTTTTTTTTTTGTTGAACCAGATTACTGGAAAAATTGGTGTCAATTTGAGCCAACAGCACTTTTATTTTGGAAAATTCTCTGAGCTGGAAACTAGTCTCGGTAAAACTTCTGTTCAATAGCAGCAGTTGTTTTCAAGAGAGAGAGAATTTGCATTGATATAGCAGCTTTCATGGTCCCAGGATGTCTCAAAGCACTTCACAGGCCATGTAACACTTTATTGAAATGTATTCCCTGCTGTAATGTAGATATATGCAGCAGCCAACCTGCATGCAACGAGGTCCCACAAACAGCAATAGGTTAAGTGACCAGATAATCTAGTTGATGGTGTGAATGCTTGGCCAGGGCACATGGAAAATTCCTTTACTGCTCTCCAAATAGTGGCATGGGATTGGTTTTTCCCTGAGCAATGACTGAATCAAGTTATTTAACAGGCTGAACCTAATAAGCAAGTTCAGAAACAGCAAGAAATATATTAACAATCTGTAACTCTTTTAAATCAGTCTGTAATATTTGACTGTTGCTGAAAAAAGAGACATGCTGTTGAAGCTTTTCGTCTTGTACTCATTGGTTCTGCATTACCAAGCAACTAATTGACATGGATGACAACTCATCTGAAAGAGCGCACCTCCAACAATGCAGCACTCTCTCAAAACTGCACTGGTGAAGTTTTCAAGAAGTTTTAAAACTGGTGTGAATAGACAGCCACTGTTGGTCTGGCCACTTGCATTTCCGTTGATTGGGCATGTATATTCCAAGGTAACCACAGAGCTCAGCAGGCTCTAGCTGTGTAATTTCCAGTAGTCAAAGAGAGTTGAGGGTCAGCCAGCTTCCCCATACTAATTGGAAGTTTGAAAGAAATGGTGAAGAAGGCTGCCTGATTTTAAATTCTGCTCCAAATATTGTAGCTATTCTGTTTGCTAATGGCCTTCATTGATGAGCACCTTGTCTGTCATGGCATTCTCTGAACAGCTCATTGAGACATCATTGCTACCTCCCTGTGAACAGCAACCCAGCTTCACCATCCTATTTCTCCATGACCTTCCTACCTAGTGTCCCTGCTGGGTCTAACCTTTCCTAGCTCCTTGTCATCCCAGTCGCCTCTCCCAATGCTGATCCTGTGGACTTTCCCTCCAGAATGTCTGTTCACTTGTGAGTAAAGCCCCTTGCCACCCTTGAGGGTTTTGTGGATGATTGCATTGACATCATGTATATGATGAACGATGGCATTTCTCTCTAAATGGAGCCTTCTCACCTGCCTATATCTTCCATGACTTCTTCCACTCAAACTGCCAAGGTGGGGGGGGGGGGGGGGGGGGGGGGGGGGGGGGGGGGGGGGGGGGGGGGGGGGGGGGGGGGGGGTGCGGGGGGTTCTCCCTATCACCAGATTGCACCTGAGTCTACTCCCACTGGCATCTCAGCTCATTTAAAATCCTTGTTTTCTCCCACCTTCTCAGATATCATGTCAATTTCCTCGCTGAGATGCCTTCACAGTCTCTTCGTCAGACAACTTTGCTCCAACCACAATTTCAATTTATGATTCTGTCCCTTCTCTGGGTTCATGACTCTTCTCTTCTCCTCCCTTAATCTCTCCCTTCAGATAACCCTCGCACTCCATATTCATGGTTACCCTTTTGACCTTACCATTTCACACGGCCTTGCCGAGCATTGCCCATTGTGCCGATCACAGAGAAGGCTATCTCTGATAACTTCTTTGTATGACTCTTCTTCAGAGCTATGGAGAAGTAGAAATGTGATGAATTAATACTGTTTTAATGCGTGTGGAGCAGGTGAAGCTGGCTAGAAGGCCAGAGATAGGTGGGGGCTAAGGAGAAATTGACAAAGATATCATGGACAAAAAGACAAAGGGATTGTAAATGGTAGTGGTAAGGGCCAAAGAAGGTGCTGATAGTGGCATAGAGGTAAGAAAGCAGAATGTGGTAATAGCAGAACAAGGGTCAGCACTCTGTGAAAGAACAACCTGGAAGAAGTAACAGATGGCCCTTTTAGGGGGTGGGGGTGGGAGAGGGAGCAGTGGTTAGGGAAAATGTATAGAGAAAAGGATTAAAAAGGGAATAGAAAATGAGATAAAACAATGAATAAATGAATAAAAATAACTAGATTAAAAATAATTTAAAGAAGGGATTAAAAATGGGGTGAATATAGAGGAGAGAGTTCATGGTTCAAAGGTTTCAAACTCAGTGTTAAGCCCGGAAGGCTGTAAAATGCCTAATCGGAAGATGAGGTCCTGTTCCTCCAGCTTCACTACAACATTGCAGCAGGCCAAGGACGGACGGAACATTCTGCTTAGTTGTCAACACAAAAACAGTTCACTTTGCTCTTCACAGCAGTAGATGCTGCTTCTCCACACATTAGTAATTTCTAATTCTCTCTCTGTCTCTCCATGTCTCTGTGTCAGTCTCCAACAAGCAGCTGTCCCCTTTTCTGTGTCAAGATGTAAAAACTGGCACCTCATTTTCAACTGGTTTCAATTTAGGTTTCTTTCTCCCATGACAACTAGATCATGTGGGCCTGTCTCCAGGCAGAGGTTCAGTATGAGCTCACTTTGTCCCAGAACATTCTGTTTCACTTTACATAAGAACTGGAAGTAGGCAATTCAGCCCCTCGAGCCTGCCCCGCCATTCAATATGATCACAGCTGATCTCATTTCAGCCTCAACTCCAATTTCCCGCCCTCTCCCCATAACCTTTCAACCCGTTACGACTTAAAAATGTCTATCTTCTCCTTAAATTTATTCAGCGTCCTGGCAGTGCTACTTCCTGGATCCCTCTACCTGCCTCACTCACAGTCACACCTTCCTGTCTCTGACCATTGGCCGAATTTATGGTAGTTAATCTAAGGGGTGTGACTGTCTCCTGAAACACAGCGTCTAGTTAACTCTCCCCCTCCCTGATGTGTCGCAGTGTCCAAAGCTCAGACTCCAGCTCATCAACTGTGAGCCGGAGTTCCTTGTGCAACCAACATTTGCTACAGATGTGGTCACTAGGAACCACAAGAGGGTCCACCAGCTCCCACATCATGCAGCTACAACACATCGCCTGGCCTTACATCTCTATTTTATTTCATTAGTTTTCAATTTGTTTTTAAATTTCCTATTGGTCTTTGGTTTATCAATCTGTAAAATATTTCTCCCATTTACCTTTAATCTGAAAGCAAGTTAGAATAGAGATTCAAAGTACACTTTTTAAGATCAACTGGAACTCGCTCTCTCTGCTGAGTTGAAGCTAAGGTATTTGGCCTCCGATCCTGGGCCCCAGTAGTCACCTTTAATCTGAAATCAACTTAGAATAGGTAGTTCAAACTAACAGTTACTTACCAACGGTTTTCCTGTGATGTCACTCTTTGTTTTTTTTCACTCGGCAACAATGACTGCAGAGGACACTCCTCCCAGACTGCTTCACGGCGACAGTGACTGCAGAGGACATTCCTCCCAGACTGCTTCCCGGTGACGATGACTACAGAGGACAGTCTTACCAGACTGCTTCCCTGCAACGGTGACTGCAGAGGACAGTCTTGTGGATCTTTCTCCAATCAGAGATCTCTCAGAGCAGACAACGTGTGGCCCCACTGGTCAGCGATGCCTTACTGTAGGTTCTCATCCACGCTGTCCAGGGAAGGTGGGATGTATTATTTTCCAGGGCTGCTAGCAGGAGGCCTTCCTGTCAGAGTAAGGTGACCTGGACAAAGGTTGCAGTGCAGATCAGCGCTAGTGGGGCCCAGACCAGAACTTGGCTCTGGTGTAGGAGGAGGATGAATGATCTCCTGCGCTCCATAAGGGTAAATGGCACCATCTACTTACTCCAATGTGACACTCATAGGGGCATCGGGCAGAGTAACTGTGGGAGTGCAGAGGGATGTCAGATAGGAGGATCCATGTGCAAACCTCAGCAGCAGATGGAATATGTGGACTGAATGTGTGGCAGCCACTTGGTGCTGTCAATGTTATCTCAGTTACAGGACAGGCTATCTGCAGGAGAAAAACACACACTATTGTCACCAGCATTCCCAGACTGGAGGCGTTGCAGACATTAGCATCTTTGTGCCCTTTGAGGAGAAGGCAGCTGAACTTGTCAGGGAGGACCAGGGCCAAGCCTGCATGGATGGAGAAACAGGACACTCCTCGCAATCCGATGAGGATTCCTCCGGTCTGCTGTTGATGGATGGACACATAGGACTAATGAGTGAAACATTGTTCAGAGAAGGGAGTGAGTACAACCATCAGTTAATTCATTTTGTTCACCATTGTGGGTCACTGCAACAAGACTAAGAACAAGAAGAGATGGCTGCCTAATCCTAGCTGCAGTGCCAGTACCTCAAGCACCACCTCTGAGGATGATGATTCAGAATTTTTAGAGGATGCACCATTACAGCATTCAAATGCACCCCCCACTAGCGCAGGTACATTCATCTCGGTAGGTACACGTTCTATAGTAGGCTCAGGGTCACGATTTTGTGAGCACATCACAGACATAGGTCGACAACTGACGGAGGAAGTGACAGGCAAAGTCTCTGACACTCGGAGGATTGCTGGAGGTCAAGCCCCTGCTCAGCCATATGCAGATGACGAACCTCTGTATTCAGCTACAAGAGAACTGTTGGAGATTCTGGGACAGGCAAGGAAACATCAGGCAGAGATGCCAGAGGCCATACACAAACTTGAGTAAAGGCTGGAGGAGTCAGTTCATGTTGCGTCTGCTGTTGTGGCTTTGGCATGCAAGTATTTGGCTGCGCCGTTGGAAAGGTTGGCGATCCCCTGGGAAACTCATGTCTGTAGTAAACACAGTGGGTGCCGGATATGCACTCAGACCTACACTCCGTTGCTGTAGCTATGTTTGTAGTGCATCAATGACAAGGCAAGATGAGGGGGGGGGGTGCGAGGCAGCTTGAACTCCCTCCAGGTGCCCCTTACACAAGGAGTAAGAGAGGCACCCACAGAGACGGTGAGCATCATCTGGCACCCTGGATGGCTCATCGCAGGACACTCCAAGGATGTCCTACAGCTCAACCTCTCCTCTACCAATTACCCCACCTTCAGAATGTCAGACCACGGAGGATGCACCTGCACCTGTGTAGGAGTCCTGTAGCAGGCTGGCGGTCCTTCAGCCTTAGGTTACCAGAGGATGCCTGCCAAAGTCATCACAGTCAAGAGGGCATAGTAGTCAGCTGACTGCCTCCACCTCAGCTATGGTTGTTGGGGCTGCACATAGGCGTAACGGTAGGAAAAGCAAGATAAAGAAGTTCTGAAGGCACAGAGGTGGAACCGGTGTCCAACCACTAGAAATTTTCCTAACTTGCAAATATATGTTTCCTTGCACTGTTTGGAAGTTTGCTGCATTCTTATTTTGTTGCTAGTTGCTTTGATGGGGGCATTTAAATGCATGGAAATTTGTCCCCCATCGGGTCCTGTTATGCCTTACAACCAAGATACTTGTTTCGCATCATCAGCATTGTTATCACTGATTATTCTGACATGAGGATGTCTAAGCATTGGCCATCATTTGTAAATGTGAGGCATGGGCGCATGCATCATGCAACCCATCAGTTTGAGTTCATTAGGCTCTGAGCTCTGAGAATGATGCAAAGCCATTGCATCTCCAGCTGCTGTTGTCCTGATGTGAGGAGGATGCAAAGAGACCCCAAAGGGAGTTAAACGGCTACGTGTGAAGGAAAATGGCAGATGGAGTGTGAGGCTGAAAAGCGTGAGGCTCTCCACTGTGGTCTGAGGAATGGAAAACCAGAGGCTTTCCTAGCTGTTGAGAAAATAGAGGTGTGGACAACCAAACTGACTTGGCTGTCATTGTTCAAAAGTAATTTTAACCTAACGTTCAGCCAGCAAATAAGAAGGCAACTGGCAAGTCGGCCTTGATTGTAAGAGAGATTGAGTGTAGGATTACAAAAGTCCGGCTGCAATTGACTACAGCCTTGGTGAGACCTCACCTGGAGTATTGTGTGTCCTGTTCGTCGTCTCACCATAGAATGATAGACCTCGCATTAAGGGATTGCAACCAAGGTTCACCAGACGTTTTCCAGGGATTGGAGGATTATACCAGGAAGTGAGATTGAGGAAAATGGGCCTTTAAATCGATAGTACAGTGGACTGCGAGGCTCTAATATGAAGCATCAAGACCTCTTGCGGGACTCTGCGGGGTGGATGTAAGAAAGGATCAGGGATCACAGTCTCAGAGTAATAGGTAGGCTATCTAGGACAGAGATGTGTAGAATTTTCTTCACATAAAGGATGGTGAGTGGTTAGATTTCTACATCCCATAGGGCAGTGGAGGCATCGTCATTGATCATGCTCAACTATTAGATTGATAGATTTCTAGCTGATAAAGGTATGGTGTTGTTGAGGGAAATGGGAAAACAGAAGAAAAATCCTGATCAAGGTCAATGGTGGAGCAATCCCAAGGGGCCAAATGGTCTACTCATGCTATTCTTTCCTATGCACCTGTGTCCATGAGTCCACCTTGAAGAGTTCTCTGCAGGTCGATGTGCCCATTTATATCCAGTGACATGAGCGCATCAGTGCTGAAATAAGACTGTTTATGACTTTCAATATGGCATGCACATGGGTTTTTTGGAGCTAGTAGGAAGATTTGTTTTTCTTTACAGGTGCCTGAGGTTGCGGGAGAATGCACTGTTTTGCAGGTCCTGCTGCACACATTTGGCTATTATCCTCCACATGACTTCTCTCCCCTCTCAGAACCTACAGCTGTTACCATTCCCATGCCCACCCTAACCCTTTATCCACACCAACTGTTGTATCCAATTCCGTGCCCCCCCCATCCCCTAACCATGAGACCATTCACTACCCCACCATGACCCTGGACCTGCCACCTGACCACATCCCACTCCCCACCACCACCCCCCTGCCCCACCCCTTCACTGTGACTGTCCCCTTTGATGACAGTACCCTCGGCTCAAATCCCAGGATCCCACTGTAGACAGCATCGACCCTGCACTTTGGAACCATCTCTCTCCCACCATCCCTCCCAGGAAATAGCTCACCTCTGCCGTCACCACCCACCTCCAACCCATTGACAGGACTCCAACACCCAGTATTCAAGACCCTTCCCTCCCACGGCCTTGCACCCTCATTTCCACCCCTATGTCCATCCCTGCCCTGGACAGCCTGCCTCCCTCCCTGCACCGGGACGGCCTGCCTCCCTCCCTCCCCCGGCCAACCTCCCTGTCCCGTACCGCTTAAACTGCCATCATCTGGTCATTGCATCATTGATCAATGCTCCCCAATGAGGAAAAAGGCAGTGGCGATTCACTCCAACTGTAGCAGATTGACTGCTTCGCCTGCTGCATGCCATTTATAAACAGTTGTATTTCTCACTCAAGGATAACTTAATTGGGAGGGGAACTTAATTCTGGCATGCCTTTTCATGAGCATGCATTGTATGCAAAGACATGCAAAAGGACTTCCTGACATTTGCCCTTGGGAAGCTCGACCTGTCTTTGAAGTTCCAAGAACTCAATTGCAAAAGTTCACCCCGTCGGCGGGAAGCTGATTTTTGGCCTCCTGCTAAATTAAATTCCCCTTCCGCCTGTCTTCCTGCTCCCGGGAGCAGCACAAGGTTCCGCCTGTCAACTCTATTTCCCAGTCCACAAATGCTGTCCAACCTGCTGAGTATTTTTTGTATTTTCTGTTTTTATTATGATTGAAATACCTGTTTAGGTGAAGGACAGGGGTAGGGATAAAATATTCAAACCTCAGATTTTGAAAACCTAGAGATATATTTCATCAGCAACAATGCTGCTTTTCAAGAAAAGCTGTTGTATAAATTAACATCTGCTTTTATACGAGGCTAAATGTGAACAGTTCGTGAATTTCTGAAGCCAAGCAATAAACATCTTCCTTCTTGCCTGTCATTTTTAAAAAGTATTTTATGTAACGCATGATGGTTTATTAACTGGATATTTGCAGGCTTTACTGTCGGTTCATGACACAGTGGCTATGAAGAATTATGACCCTGTATTACCCCCTATGCCAGATGATCTTGATGATGATGAAGATTCAGTGAAAATCATTCGACTTGTCAAAAACAAAGAGCCCCTGGTAAAGTGACATCTTTAGATTGTATCCTCTCTTTTGTTGTTTCGTAGGTGCATTAGTTCCTTATACAATATGTTCACCTGTAGTTGAATTATCCTTTAGCATTGCACACTGTCTTCATTTTAGCAACTTACTAACTTTAGTTTGTCTCACATGCCATACATTTATCTACTTACATGCACCTTGTGACGGAGACTTGTATGCCACATATTACCTGTTACTAGATGAAATGGGATAAAGTTTATGGAATTTAAACATAAATCTAAGTTGTTGACTGAGACCACACAAACCTAAAATTTGTTTGAACAAAGTTCTTTACATTGGAGTTCTAGATTCACTGTGATGGTATTTGAGCAATAATGTGAGGAATGCAGTTGTTTCTACAATGCCCATTCACATTGCTGCAGAATCATGACAGGGGGGGAAATGAAGAGCAGAACTTGACTTGTGTACTCAGATGGGTGCATGGTGAGCTGTTTACTGTTCTCTCCCTGCAGTCCACGCTCCACTGATTAACAGTTTTGTTGCCTTTCCAAGACCACCTCTTGGAGCTTGTGTTTTTACATCAGCCACCTAGGTGTAAGCTCCAAAATTCCTTCCCTAAATCTTTAAGACTTTCCATTAAAAGCTACTTTTTTCACAAGGCTCTTGGTTGCCCTTCTAATATCTCCTCCTTTGGCCATGTGTCAATTTTTGCATGATTATGGATGTTTTCCTACATTAAGGATGCAAGCTTCCTTTAACCCCATTCCAAAATATGCTGAACCAAAAGACTAAGGATGCTAATTTCTGAAATAAAATCTTAAATGACTGAAAATACTCAGCAGGCCAGGCAGCCTCGGTGGAGAGAGATCATCAAAGTAAAATGTTAACTTTGTTTCTCTCTCCATAGATGTTGCCTGTCTTGTGTGTTTCTAGCATTTTCTGTTTTTTTCCAAGCTGCACTGGCAGCTTTTACTAAATTTTTGTTATGTGCCCAAGAGATAGTATTACTAAGAAATCAGTAATTGCCTTTCTATTTGCTTCTGAACTGATGCTCAAAATTTCTAAAATTATTTGACTTGAATTGAAGAAACTGGGAAAAATTATTGGATAGTGATATGTATCTGTTGGTCTCTAAAGTATTAAAGTAATCAAAAATACATTTTCATCCAAATAGGCTTTAAAGTTTGATGTTCTACAATGCATTTTATGGTGAAAATAGATAAATTGTAACTGGCATACAAAGCAAATGGCTTGATTCTTTTATCAATATTCTACAACCTTAGGACTCTCTTTTTATGAAGAAAACTTCAATGTCAATCATTGAGATTCCTTCACAAACTTCTTTCTGAAATTCCTGCCTTAATTTGAGTCAGCTGCATCCAGTGCATTGTTTAGAAATTTAATTGTGCATTTGCCATTACTGAAATATACATTATTCAAGTCTATAAACATTTACTTCACCCACTCAGTGAAGGGCTGTCATATTTCATGGATGTTAATCCTTCAGTAAATAGTGCCTCTTTAAAATATTAACTGTGATGTCGAAGTCTCAGTGCCTATTTGGTGAAATATAATCATAATTATTGAAAACATATTATTTATGTAATGGACAAAGTTTTACTTCAGGGAGTTTCATTTTAATTAATGTTTAGATTTTTTAGATATTGACAAAAGAAATGTAGCTACTTTTTTAAATCAGAGTTTTGACTTTAGTAACTATTTTGAAAACTAGCATTATATTATTGACTTGGGTATTCTAATTTTGCTTATTAAATAGACTGGTGAAGAATTTTTGTGCTTTTTCTTTTTCTGGATTGATAGGGAGCAACAATAAGAAGAGACGAAAGCACTGGTGCTATTGTTGTGGCAAGAATAATGCGTGGAGGGGCTGCAGACAGAAGTGGTACAATTTACTCTTTTGTGCAGTTCTGTGAAAGCATTTTCAAAATATAGTTATTGAGAATGAGCAACATAAGTTGCTGCTTCTATACGTAGCTCAAATATTTTCTATTAAAATAGGTCTCATCCATATTGGAGACGAGCTGAAGGAAGTTAATGGAATTGTAGTTGATGATAAAAGACCTGAGGAAATCATTCAGATCTTGGTATGTATGTCCTTTGGCACATTTGATTTATTTTAGTTCCTCATTTGTTCAACCCACACCTCTCCCCTCCCATCCTCAACAAACTGCCAGGAATTTCCTATACATTATACACTTAGAATCTTGCGTTTATCTACATCCAAATTCATGTCTCATTACTCCATCCATGCACCCTGTTCAGATCTCTCCAAATCCTCCACTTTGAACACCTGACCTCCTAGCCTTGTACAATTAGCAAATTATATAACTGATAGAAATGCCCTCCTTTATGTAATTAATGACTGGTATAACCAACAGGGAATTAACTAATATGTAGTTTATTGAGTCATTCCTTTTTTTTTGACCAGCCTAATTACGTCTACGGTATCTAATTACGGCACAAAGTTGTCAGATAGTGTCCCTTCATTTACAGGCCAGTTAAAACCTATCATCCAGAGTCTGTACAGAGAGCCAGCATATACTCTATGGACTAAATGGCTGCCTTCTGTGCTGTAATGACTGTAGGACTCCTATCAACTTGCTCAATTTCTGAAAAATTCTGATATCTACCAGATGGCCTGGAAAGGTAGAGCTTTGCGTTTCATCTTAAGAAGTGCTTGATCATATACACCTATGCATGTTTGACCATAATTTGTCCATAAACTTCACTCTTAGAATTGATTTAACATATCTGTCAGTTTATTTCCCTGCCAGCTCTTCCCACTGCACCCCCACGCCACCAAAATAATATTTATACCAAGTATGTCTTAACTGATCTGTTTGTTCTTGAACTATTTATCCATGGTGAACATTGATTTTTTTTTTGGATCCATCTTGATTTTATCAACAATTCTGTCTGTTGTGGTTACCTTCACTGACCTTTATGGTTTATTTCACATAATACAATAATTTTGACCTTTGAGGCTTGTTAATAGTTTAAGTTGTGCTATGTTTCTCAATTTTTCTAATAAAGATATGCCTTATGTCCACATCTTTTAATGTTATTCTAAATTTACATTCTTCCCTTTTCATTTTCTGGTTTCAATTCATTTTCATTGAATCATTCCAGCAATCTGAAGTCTTGCACATACATTTTTGCTATCTTAGGCTTTCACCACCTGTTATAGTATCAATTATAAAATTCTCATTGGGATTGGAATGGTCACCTTCAAAGAGAGAGGATTCAAATACATAATTTCTTGGAAGTGCAATCTCAGGTTAGTAAAGCCGTGGCAAGGCCAGGAGCATTGTGGGTTTTAGAATTAGTGTACAGATGTCTAAAGCAAAAATGTAATGATAAATCTATCCAAGCTGATGTTTAGAACACTGTTAACCCTGTGTCCACAGAAAGGAGATTAAAGCATGCCGCACAGATTCAGCAGGATAGCATGCCGCACAGATTCACCAGGATAATGTCAAAGAAAAACACCCATAGTTATGAGAACAGACAAGATTTATGGACTTTTCCACTGAAGCAGTGAAGATTTAATGGAGGTTTTTAAAAGTATGATAGATTGTTCTCTCTGATTGGGGAGGCAGTTATGAGGGATTATCAATTTAAAATGGTCACCGGATGAAGAGAAGTTAGAGATTTTTTTTCTGATACAGCCTGTTGCTTGAGAATGGAATGTTTTCCACAATGAATATTTGAGACTGCATTTTTTAATGAAAAACTGGGTTAAAAAATTAGAGATAGATACAGTACTATGGGAGAGTGGGGAGAGGTTAATGTTGGATTACTCGAGTGAAAAGCCATGACAGGCACAAAAGACTGGCTTCTTTTTGTGGTTGAAAACTTTGTTGGCTCTGTAAACTAGATTATAGCAAAATGATTTGATTTGTTTTAAAAAAAATTTTCACCCCCTTTAGATGCATTTGGAATTTCATTTACTTTTTTTTTTGTTACATATGTCTCAGAGTCAGGAAGTGTATTGATTCAAGAAGTTGAGATCCAAAATAATTTTTCAGGAAATAAGAAGTGGGTGATTGGAGAATATATATTTATACGGTAGGAAACGGAAAAAAGTCAGAGTTGGAAAACAGATTGGGAAATAAACTGACATTAATCATAAGGCAAAAGAAAAATTCTTTGGGTGTGTCAGGTTGTGTTATGAAGTCCAACCTTTGTCTTAGAATGGAAGGTGGTATAATTAGAGACATGTTGTAATGTTAAACATATCAAATTATTTTTAGCTAGAGAAAATAGTAATTTTCTAAATCTAGATGTAACAAAGTCTAGATTTAAAACACAAAAGTGAATGGCTGAGTTCATGAGAAGTAAGGATGCTGCAGTAGAAATTTTTCAAAGCACTTTAAACACTAATGTGGTGACTGAAGATTAGATTTTAACTGATATTTTTCTAGGGCAGAATTTTATGGTGTTCCGCTGGCGGATTTTCAGGTCAGGGGTTCGTAAAATTCCCCTGTTAGCTTTCCTGCCCACACCAAACCTGTCCACAAATTTATGGGGGTGGATGAGGCTGCCCATCCCTGCCCCAATTAAGGCCTTTACAGGGCCGATTATTGGCTATTTAAGGGCCACTTCCCTCCCGGCCATTATTTTCCAGCCAGTGGGAGGAGTTCAGGGATGGGGAGAAGGGCCGGCAGATCACTTTGCTTGGACATCGAGCAGGAAAGTATGGGGGGGTGGGGTGCCGAATGGGGATGCCTCTATCATTCACCTCTTTTTCAGATCAGGGCATCTCTCCCAAGGTCTACCCCTAGCCTTCCCCCAACCCTGCCTCTGGTTGCTGCATCCCGCCAGATCTCTCCATCAAGAACCCACCCTCCTGTCCCAGTTGCACAACCCCGCATCAGCCTGTCCCACTGGGCTCTGACTTGTGGCTTTGCTTGTAGTCCCAGCGTTGACCACTGCTCTCAGCAGCACTGCTGGGACTACAGAGTTTGTATGCCTCGGTCCAAAACTTAGTTGGCCATCCTCTCAGTGAGAACCATATATGCCAGTTTGCTGATGGCACTGTTAGGTGGCAGAGTAAATAGTGTTTGGAACAGAATATTTTCCAAATGCTAAGAAACTAGAAACCATAAAGGAGCAGAGCGAGTTGGGGATACATTTTTTTTTCCTTCATTCTTTTGTGGGATGTGGGCATCGCTGCCAAGGGCAGCATCTGTTGTCCATCCCTAATTGCCCTTGAACTGAATGACTTGCTAGGCCATTTCATGGGGGCATTTAAAAACCAGCCACATTGCTGGGGGTCTGGCATCACATGTCAGCCAGACCAGGTTAGGACTGCACTTTTTCTTCCCTAAAGGACATTAGTGAACCAGATACATGTTTATGACAATTAATGCCAGTTTCATGGTTACCATTATCAAGACCCAGTGCAAATCTGGAACGATGCCACCCCAAGTACAATAGCGGGTGGGAAAAAGGACATTGTGCCCACTGGCCACAGTGGCGGGTTTCACGCTGTATTGTTCCACTCCCACCTCATTAATCATGCATTCCCAGGAAACATGCATTTTGCTGGCGGGCAACCTCCAATTCGCCCGCTATGTCATCACCCCGCCGCTTCCTCACGCAGGGCGCCATATTTAGAGTGCAGCCACACTCACACCCTTCAGCGCTTCAAGCCCAGGACTGCTGCACAGAAGACATGGCCCCAAATGGAAGGAGACTGCAGCCCCCCGATTTAGTGTCGCATTCCTGGGACACTTTCTGGACACCGTTGGAGCCTGCCGTGATGTCTTTCACCCCTGCTCTGGCCACAGGAAGCCTATCAGTGTCACCACTCTGACTTGGGAGGTGGTGGTAGTGGTGGTCAGTGCCAACGCTGCACAGAAGAGGTTCACCATCCAATGCAGAAAGAGTGTAAATGATCTAATCACTACCACCAGGGTAAGGCTACCATCTCACCAGTTTAAACTTACACCCTCACAAACCCATCACACAGTCATTGGCATCTCTGTCACTGCCAGCTCAAGGGACATCACTACTCGCCCTCTCACATTTACCCTCAAATCTCCATTTGGCCTCATCTCCTCTGGAGACTGCTCCCTCAGCCCTCACCTTCTTGAGGCCACTTGCACAGATCAACATATGTCCCCACGCACACCCTGGGATGCCCTGTTCCCCAGGACATCCCTCATCCTGCAGACTTTTCCCTTGCCTGAGGCCAATTCTTCCCCCTGCCCCAAGCAAGACCTAGCCCATTAGCCGTTGAAAAGCCAACCCTGCCTTATGGCTAGTCTCGTAAGCAGAGACCTGTCCACGAGCCTCCCTAAAAGTAGTGCTGCCTGCGAAGCCTGGCATTGATGACTACACGTGCTGCCTGAGCAAGGTAGGCAAACAAGTCTCAAAGTCCCGAGCAAAGTGCAGCTCACTAGCTGCACGCCGCTTATGTTCAGTTGTGGTACACATCTGCGTGCAATCAAGCTGACGTGCCCAGATGATCCAGCGTGGGGGCGATGATTCCGTCGAGCTGAGCTTATAAGGATATGCTGATGTATTGCAATGACGTTCCCCCCGGCATTGTGAAACTAATTTTTGGCCTTCCCGCCATATTGTCTGCTCACGCCTGCCACGACACCCAACACCAGCGGGCACGGAAAATTCTGCCCTCACTTTCAGTAGATTTAAGTCATGGAATTCAAGTTCCACCAGCTGCCATGGTGGGACTCGAACCCATGTGCGCAGAGCATTAGGCTTGGCCTCTGGATTACTAATCCAGTGACATTAACATTATACCATCATCTCCCCAATTGTCCAGAAATCACTAGTGGTACAAAAAATAATTGAAATAATAAAAAAAATTACTTTCCATTAAGCTGGAATGCAAAGAGGTGAAAACTCTGCTGCAGTTGTATAGACTTTGGACAGAATCTTCAGCTCAGCGAGCAGGGCCCACCCCCACTTGCCGAGGTGTAAAATGACGCGCGGTGATGTCAGGCGTGCGTCCCAACGTCACCGCGCATCATTCAGATTTTCAGTTCAGTGGGTGCGCACCCAAGTTGGATGCATGCCCGCCAATCTGTCAAAGACCTTTTAAGGCCAGTTAACTATCAATTAAAACAATAAACTGAGCTGCCCGTCCAACCTTAAGGTTAGTGGGCAGGCAAAGAGCCCAGGCGGCCTTCGCATTTTTCATGGAACCTCGTCCATGGGCGCGATGAGGTTTCGTCAAGGTTTTTAAAGGTTTGAAAAAATTTTTAATAAAATTCATAAACATGTGACACTTCACGTGACAGTTTCACATGAGGGGATATGCCCTAAAAACTTTTTTTTCCTTTAGTTTAAGTTTAAAAAATTTTAATCATCTCCCTGAAGCAGCTTTGTGCCTCAGGGAGATTTCTGCGCTTTTTGGTGAAAGAGCGCAAGCCCCGACTCAGGCAACCCCATCCCCCCGCCTGCACAGATAGCGGTCAGCACTTCCAGGCACACGTCATGGTGGGCGGGCCATAGTTGGCCCGCCCATGTAAAATGGCGGTGCCCAGCCGATCGCAGGCCATGATCGGCTGCTCGCACGCCCACCCCTGCATAACCCTGCCAACGAGGAAAAAACCCTTCCCTTTGGTTAGACTGCATCTGAAGTACTTCATATAGTTCTGGTCTTGGAGGAATCGTAATACTGATTCACCAGAACGATGCTGTATCTAAAAGGATTAAATTATGAGATTGTTACATATACTACTCAGCATGTATCCCCTTAAGTAGAGGGTTAAGGATGATATTAATTGGCATGTTTAAGGTAATGAAAGGAATTGACAGCACAAATGGAGAAAAAAGACCCACTCTTTTTGGGGAGTCCGGAACAAGAGGGCATAACCTTAAAATTAGAGTTTGGCTATATCAAGGATCTTGTCAAGAAGCAGCTCTTCACCCAAAGGGTAGTAGGAAGCTGTAATTCTTCCCCAAAATATTGGTGAGACTATACCAGTTGAAAAATTTCAAAATTGAGATTCATAGATTTTTGTTACTTAAGGCTATTAGCAATTTGAAACCAAGGTAAATTGAGTTAAGATCTATGTCATTATCGAATTGAATGGCAGACTCATGGGGCTGAATGATCTACTCCTACTCCCATGTTTACTATGTGAAAATGGTATGCTTTTTCATGTTGCATTAGTGTTATAGACCAATTTGGCTTCAAATCCCTCTGTGCAGATAGTATGTGTCGTGCATGAATTGGTATGCTACAGAAGAAGACTGTAATGTGGATTTATACAGCTCACTCATGGCTTCCTGGCAGCTTTAGCAGACTACTGTGCAATCTATATATTATTTCCTGTTCACATAATTTTACTTCCAGTTTTTATTCTCGTCATACTTTTATCAGCTTTTTCCTCATTCCATTTGTGTGACATAAAGAAGTCACCAGCTCAAAGTTGGAGATATTGTTGAGTGGATAACAAAAGCTGTTTGACATCAGCATACAAATTGTTTTTGTCTCTTGCAACAAACCTTTTGGCCTAGGATGAGGCCCTCAATTGATATTTTATAGAAACCTTTCAACACCATTGGAATTAAAAACAGGTTTTGTGGTGTTTTTGGGAGATGTGTCGTTAGTTTTTTTGATACAGATAATTGTGCTGAAAGTTGGAATTCACAGTGAAATATGAAGAATATAATTTATCAGTTAGATAGGCATTTAAACTAAAACAAAAGCTAGGCTTGAGAGCAATTAACCCATTGCACATATTTTCTTTGTTATACTTAGATACTAATTTTACTTGCTGAGCATCATACTGCTATTTGTTTTTATGTGGTTATTATTTGCTTGAATCTGTAAACATCTGGTCCTTGTGGTAACATTCACCATTTCTTAGGGAGCATGGCGATTTGATGAAAATCTATAATAAATCCAGGAAGCAGATGTGAGGTATTTCGCTTGCAAAAATGCAACTCTGGGAGGTTAAAGTGTACAGATTCTGGATGATTGGTCCACTTACAAGAACCATTAATTAAAAGATCCTAAAAAGCCATAAATGGCAACAGACTTATTTTAATCTTTTTAAAATCCAATATGTCATTGGTTACTTTGTTTCGTTTTGTCAGTTATTACTTGTTGCACTTGTAGCTTATTTTCTAACGTGTCCATTTTACAATTTTGTCTAGGCTCAGTCACAAGGAGCAATAACTTTTAAAATAATTCCAGGTATTAAAGAGGAGATTCCAACTAAAGAAAGCAAGGTAAGTATTTTAACCAGTTGAAAATGATTAAGCGAACAGACCTTATTTTCCTAATCATGACATGGCTTAGACTGATTCTGGTGAATCCATTACAGCATGTTCATAAGACTGTTAGAAATGATCAACTTCTCTCTGCTCTTTTTTTTATTTGTAAACAACCAGTTTGAATCACAGATTTTGAGGTTAGTTTAATAGAACAAGGTTGCTGATGGAATTTGTTACTATATATGTATGTGCATTATATAAAATTGTGTTTTTTATGATGATGTTCCACTGCACATAATGGTATACCATGCACACACTGATCAGCCCTGCCAGGTCCTGCCATAAACCTAATTATAACATTAACTAATAAAAATTTTTAAAACTTAAAAGTTTGGATGCCAGATTTTCAGTACAGCAAGTTAGACGTTTGGTTCAAAAGACCTCCACCACACCGACAGACCTTGCTTATGATAGTTGATGGTGGCACTGTGAAGCATTGTTCACTATTCTGATCTTGTTTTTAGTGTAATCCATTTTATTGTATTTATTTGGCATTTATTAGATGATACTTAAAATATTAAAATTTTGCTGTCAGTTACTGAGAATTAGTTGAAAAATGAATATGCGTCCCTGTGTTTATTAAGACAGAGATGCATACATTTTGAAGCTTGATTTAGAGCTTGCTCATGATTTTGAATGCAAAATATTTATCGAATCCTTTAGTTACTGCAATTCAATCATTAGCAAGAACGTTGAGGCAGGGGTAGGGGAGGCATAAATTTTCTTCTTCCCTGTGCCTGGTGAGTTATTTCCTAGAAGCAAGGACAAAATCCATTTTAATCGGTCACCATGTCCTGTTAAGAACACCATCTGAGACAACCCTGTAAAGTAAATTTTGGAATAGGCTCAGTTTGAGATGCAATTTCTATTTCTGAAGAAGTATCCTATAAATGTCTTTTGTCCAAGATCATGGCCAGAATGTTCACATCAGCGCGGTGACATCGGGCCTGCGTCCCAACGTCACCGTGCGTCATTCCAATCCTTCGTTCGGCAGGTGCGCACCAGAGGCAGCTGCGCACCCGCCAAACTGTCAAAGGACTATTAAGGCCATTAGGAGACTAATTGAGAAAATTGACAATCTTAAGGTTGGTGAGCAGGCGAAGAACCCAAGTGGCCTTTGTGTTTTTCAGGAAACCACATCGACGGGTGGGATGAGGTTTCCTGAAGGTTTTATTAAATAAATAAATATTTTTTACACATTTCATAAACATGTTCCAGCTCATGTGACATTGTCACATGAGGGGATATGTCTAAATAATTTTAATCTTCCTTTATTTTGAACTTTCAATTTGAACTTAATGCTCCGTGCATATGCAAAAGAGCGCAGACCCTGACTCTCCCTCCTCTCCCCACCCACACAGGGTGGCTACCGGGCGCTTGTCACACTGGGTGGGCTAACCACGTAAAATGGCGCGCAGCTGATCATAGGTGGCAGTTGGCTCCACGCCCTCCCATGCCTGCTCCCAACCTCCCTGCCTGACAGACAGAAGATTCTGCCCAATGTGTAAAGTTTTAATCAGAGTTCAAAAATATTTACAATCAGAATAATAGAATCTAATTCAGTTTTAATACACATACAGTGATATACTAAGAACAAATGAATTATAACCATAGCATGTCCTAAGGTGTGAAATGATTTAAATTTAATCAATACAAAAGCAATGAAGTTATGCTGGGCTTCTGTAAAAACACTCCTCTGTGGAGTATTGTGTCCATTTCTGGCCAACACACATGAGGAAGGATGCCAAGGACTTGGAGAGATTGCAGAGAGGATTTACTAGAATGAAAGCAAGGGTGATGGACTTAAGTTGTGTGGTGAGATTAGAGAAGTTGGGATTGTTCTCCTTGGAACACAAGATTAAGGGGAGATTTACTGGAAATGTTCAAAATTATGAAGGGTTTGACAGAGTTAATAAGGAAAAATCACCTCCATTGACAGAAGGGTCAGTAATCAGATGACACAGATTTAAGGTATTGACAAAAGAACCCGAGTGGGGATGAGGGAAACTTTTTCACTCAGTGAGTTATGATCAGGAAGGCACAACCTGAAAGGGTGGTAAAAGCAGATTTGGTCATAACTTTCAAAGAGAATTGGATAACTACTTGAAAAAGAAAAATATTGCAGAATTATTGGGAGAAAACAGGATATTGGGATGAATTTAGCCTGCCAATACCAGTTGAAATAGTGCTGAAGATTGTGCTCCAGAATAGCCACTCCCCTAGCCAAGCTGTTGCAGTACAGCTACAACATTGGCATCTACCCAGCTATGTGGAAAATTGCCCAGGTATGTGCTGTCCACAAAAAGTAGGACAAATACAACCCGGCCAATTACCACCGCATCAGTCCACTCTCGATCATCAGCAAAGTGATGGAAGGTGCCATCGACAAAGCACTTACACAGCAATAACCTGCTCTTGGTTTGGGTTCCGCCAGGGCATTCAGCTCCTGACATCATTACAGCCTTGGTCCAAACATGGACAAAAGAGCTAAACTCGCGGTGAGAGTGACTGCCCTTGACATCAAGGCTGCATTTGACTGAGTGTAACATCAAAGAACCCTAGAAAAACTGATGTCATTGGGAATCAGAGGGAAAGTTCTCCACTGGTTGGAGTCATACCTAGTATGAAGGAAGGCGGTTGTTTTTGTTGGAGGTCAACCATTTCAGCCCTGGGACATAGTTGCAGAAATACTTCAGGGTAGTGTCCTAAGCCCAATCATCTTCAGCTGCTTCATCAATGACCTTCTCTTCATAATATCAGAATTGGGGATGTTTGCTGATGTTTGCACAATGTTCAGCACCGTTCGTATCTCCTCAGATACTGAAACAGTCCATGTCCATAAGGAGCAAGACCTGGGCAATATTCGGGCTTGGGCTGATAAGTGGCAAGTAACATTTGTGCCATACAAGTGCCAGGCAATGGCCATCTCCAAAAACAGAGGATCTAACCATCTCCCTTTAACCTTCAAGGCATTACCATCACTTCACTTTCACCATACTGACCAGAAATTGAACTGGGTCTGACATATAAACACTGTGGCTACAAGAGCAGGTCAAAGGATGGGAATTCTGCATGAAGTAATTCATCTCCTGATTCCCTAAAGCCTGTCCACCATCTTCAAGGCACAAGTCAGGAGTCTCATGCAATAATCTCCACTTGCATGAGTGCAGCTCCAGTGACACTCGAAACCTTGACACCATCCAGGCCAAAGCAGCCCGCTTGATTGGCACCCCATCCACCATCTTCAACATTCACTCCCTTCACCGCCAACATATAATGGCAGCCATGTGTACGATCTACAAGATGCTGTGGCCTCAATTATTTACAATATAAATGAATTAGATGAGGGAAGTGAAGTTTGCGGATGATACAAAAATAGGTGGTAAGACAAGTGGTGAGGATGACACGAGAAGTGTACAGAGGGATATGGACAGGTTAAGTGAGTGGGCAAAAAAGTGGCAGATGGAATATAATGTAGGAAAATGTGAGGTTATGCACTTTGGCAGGAAGAATAGAGGAGCTGAATATTATTTAAATGGAAAAAGACTGCAGAACGCTGCAGCACAAAAGGATGTGGGAGTCCATATGCTTGAATCCGAAAAAGTTAACACACAAGTTCACCACGGAATAGGGAAGGCAAATGGAATGCTGGCCTTTATTTCAAAGGGAATGGAGTATAAAAATAGGGAAGTCTTGCTAAAACTGTACAAGGCATTAGTTAGAGCACACCTAGAATACTGTGAGCAGTTTTGGTCCCCTTATCTAAGGAAAGATATTCTGGAATTGGAGGCAGTCCAGAGAAGGTTCACTCGGTTGATTCCGGATATGGAAGGATTTTCTTATGAGGAGAGCTTGTGTCGCTTGGGCCTGTATTGATTGGAGTTCAGAAGAATGAGAGGCAACCTTATTAAAACATGTAAGATTCTTAAGGGGGTTTGACAGGGGAGATGCTGAGAAGTTGTTTCCCCTTGTTAGAGAGCCTAGGAGCAGAGAGTATAACATCAGAGTAAGGGGGTGCCCATTTAAAACAGAGATGAGGAGGAATTTCTTCTTTCAGGGGGTAGTTAATCTGTCGAATTCTTTACTGCAGAGGGCTGTAGAAGCTGGGCCGTTAAATGTATTCGAGGCTGAGATAGACAGATTTTTAATCAGTAAGGGAATCGAGTTTTATGGGAAAATGGCAGGAAAGTGGAGTTGAGGAATACCAGGTCAGCCATGATCTCATTGAATGGCAGAGCAGACTCGATGGTCTGAATGGCCTACTTCTGCTCCTATGTCTTATGCCTTATGCACTGCAGCAGCTCACCAAGGCTCCTTCGACAGCACCTTCCGAACCCTTGACCTCTACCACCTAGAAGAACAAGGGCAACCTATGCGTGGAAACACCACCACCTGCAAGTTCCCCTCCAATTCACATACCATCCTGACTTGGAACTATATCGCAGTTCATTTACTGTTACTGAATCAAAACCTTGGAACTGCCTGTGGGTGTTCCTGAAATAGATGGAATGCACGGTTCAAGAATTGTCCTTCTCAAGGGCAATCAGGGATGGGCAATATATGCTGGCCTAGCCAGCATCGCCCACACCCCATGAACAATTTTTTTAAAAAGAGCACAAAATTAGCATATAGGGACAACAAGCAATTAGGAAGATAAATGGCCTGTTGGTCTTTATTACATGGAAATTGGAGTACATGAACCAAGAAGCCTTGCAGCAATTGTACAGAATTTTGGTGACGTCACACTTGTAATACTGTGTTTAGTTTTGGTGTCCATATTTAAGGAAGGATCTAGTTGCATTGGTGGCAGTAGAGTGAATGTTCACTGGATTGATCCCTGGGATGAGAGGATTGATGAGATTGATTGTCCTGTGATGAGAGGCTGAGTAAGTTGGGCCTATATTCTCTGGAGTTTAGAAGAATGAGAGGTGATCTCATTGAAACATACACTATTCTGAAGAGTCTTGACAGGGTGGACACTGAGAAGTTGTTTCCCTTGGCTGGGGTACTAAAGGGATGATCATTTAGGATGGGATGAGAAAGTTCTTGTGATTGTGAATCTTTGGAATTCACAGATTGTGAATGATGAAGATTGTGGATGCTCCATCATTGAATATTATTTAAAGCTGGGATAGACAGATTTTTGATGTCTTAGGGAATCAAGAGATATGGTGTGTAGGTAGGAAAGTGGAGATGAAACCCAAAATCAGCCATGATCGTATTGAATGGCAGAGCAGGCTTGATGGGCCATATTGTCTACTCCTGCTCCTACGTCTTGTGTGTTCTTATGCTGAGTGTCACCAACTGTAGTTCCCATCTTTTGTTGGGTCTATGTCATCATTAGCATATGTAGATTTCTATAGGCTCCTTTGTTCCGTAACTAAACAGCTTATCTGGTGTCCTGATTTCAAGAAATTATTTATGTGTATATATAGTTGTAAAAAGTGACCAGTTAGTGTAGTACAATAATAGCATAAATTTACTTTTGTCTAAGTTTATATGCACAAGACTTATGTTTGTGACTTCTGTACAACAAATCTTGTGCATGCCAGGTTGTTGTATTCCTGGATCCAATAATGCAGTAAAAGGAGCTGATTTGACAGTAATGAAGCCAGGTTGTACATAATATTGAAACCCGTTTTGTGCTATAAATGGGGTTATTGTTACTTTGCTTACTCTCTAAAAGTCTCCCTGTCTGGCCTCCAAACATGTAGGAACTTTTGTCAAATATCACAAATACTCGAGTGTTTGTGCTACTCAATAAATGCTTTCACTTCACTGTTGTGTTTGTGGTTAGCAGCCTGTAAAACCAGTCAAGCATTTGTTGCTTTGGTGATGGTCATACGATAGAAATGGTTCTCCTCAGACCCACAAGGCAATTTAGGATAACCTTCAATAGCTCAGATGTCAGATTAGATTAATGAAAAGGAAAAGAAAGGAAGTAACTGTTTCTGACATTCGCTACCTTGTAGATCCACTGCCAACCCACTTGGGATGGTGGTAAGGATTACAGAATTGTCAAATTGCTTAGCTCAAATATTATTTCCTTTGACAGGAATGAGGAATTTGAATAGAGTTTTAATTTATAATGCTTCATAACATGCATTAAATTTTTTGAATCATATCTATCACGATTTTGCAGGGGAGGAGGAATTATGACTGTGAAATAGTTCTTACAGCTGTTCGGTTCATGGGTTCAGATTGGTATTTGAATCCTAGTTCTAATATTAAACTACTTCCCTTCTCATAGGAATGAGTGAAATCAGGGAAATGAATAAGCGGAGTAGATGCATCTCCAGACCAACTTGGAAACTTACTTTGATTTGGGCTCAGAGAAAGAGGGGGAAAGAGACCAATGCTCATTCTTAGCTGGATCAACTAGAACAGAAATGCTAACTTTTTTGATTTCTTCCATCATAGTTATTCTCATATGATGGATTAACCAAGCAGAGCCCTTGGCAAATGCTTGTGGTAAACAACATGAAGAATTCATGTGCTGGAGAACATTCTAAGAACAAAGTGTCGTCAGGCTGCACATCTTGATCCCAACCTCAAGAGAATGTTTTTTCTATGATATAATTTTTTCCTCTTTCCCACACTGGCCATCCTTATAGCATCTCTGAGTGAGACAGTCAACTAATACTCAGTTTTGACTTATTTTATACTTTTATCATCTGCTTGCTCACAATTAAAAATCAACAAAAGAAGACCAAAAAAAAATAGAGGAAGAAAATAAACTTTGAGCGTAAACTAGCAAGTAATATAAAAACGGACAGTATGAGCTTCTTTAAATACATAAAAGGGAAGAGAGAGGCCAAAGTCAATATTGGCCCCTTAGAAAATGAGGCTGGGGAAATAATAATGGGGAACCAGGAAATGGCAGAGGAGTTGAATAAATATTTTGCATCAGCTTTCACGGTAGAAGACACTAATAGCATGCCAAAAATACTAAATAATCATGGGGCAAAATGGTGGAAGAAAATATTCTCTATCACTAGAGAAAAAGTACAAGGGAAACTAATGGGGCTAAAGGCCGATATTTCACCTGGCTCTGATGAGTTGCATCCTAGGATATTAAACGAAATAGCTGCAGAGAAAGTGGATGCACTGGTAGTAATCTTCCAAGTATCCTTAGATTCTGGAAAAGTCCCAGAGGATTGGAAAACTGCCAATGTAACATCCTTGTTCAAAAAGGGAGGGAGACAAAAAACAGGTAACTATAGGCCAGTTAGCTTAACATCCATCATTGCCAAAATGATTGAGTCTATTATAAAGGATTTAATAGCAGAGCATTTAGAAATGCATAATATAATCAAGCAGAGAAAACATGGCTTCATAAAGGGGAAATCATGCCTGGCAATTTTATTAGAATTCTTTGAGGACATAACAAGCAGGATAGATAAAGGGGAACCAGTTGATGTAATATAGTTCGGATTTCCAAAAGGCGTTCAACAAGGTACCACACATAAGGCTACTTAATAACCTAAGAGCCCATGGTGTTGGAGGTAGTATATTCACATGAATAGAGGACTGGCTATCTAATAGAAGACAGAGAGTTGGGATATGGGGGGGGGGGGGGAATTTTCAGGATGGCAGCCTGGGGCCATAATTATTTCCAATATATATTAATGACTTGGATGAGGGAAATGAATGTACACTCACCAAGTTTACGGATGATACGAAAATAGGTGGGATGGCAAGTGGTGAGAATGACACAAAGCGTCTGCAGAGGGATATAGGCAGGTTAAGTGAGTGGACAAAAACGTGGCAGATGGAATATAATGTTGGAAAATGTGATGTTATGCACTTTGGCAGGAAGAATAGAGGAGCTGAATATTACTTAAATGGAGAAAGATTGCAGAAAGCTGCAGCACATGGATTTGGAGGGTCCTTGTGCCTGAATGACAAAAAACTAGCATACAAGTTCAGCAGGTAATAGGTAAGGCAAATGGAATTTTGGCCTTTATTTCAAAGGGAATGGAGTATAAAACTAGGGAAATCTTGCTAAAGCAATACAAGGCACTACTTAAACCATACCTAGAATACTGTGAACAGTTTTGGTCCCCTTATCGAAGGAGAGATATACTGGCATTGAAGGCCGTCTAGAGAAGATTCACTAGGTTGATCCTGGGCATGAAGGGATTTTCTTATGCGGAGAGGTTGAGTAGGTTGGGTCTGTACTCATTGGAGTTTAGAAGAATGAGAGGCGACCTTATTGAAACAAACAAGATTCTTAGGGGGCATGACAGGGTAGATGCTGAGAGGTGAGTTGTTGGTGAGTCTTGGACCAAAGGGCATAATCTCCAAGTGAGGGGTCGCCCATTTAAGACATAGCTGAGGAGGAATTTCTTCTCTGAGGGTTGTTAAGCTGTGGAATTCTTTACCACAGAGGGCTGTAGAGGCTGGGACATTAAGTATACTCAAGGCTGAGATAGACAGATTTTTAATCAGATAAGGGAATCAAGGATTATGGGGAAAAGGCAGGAAAATGGAGTTGAGGATTATCAGATCAGTCATGATTTCATTGAATGGCAGAGCAGACTTAGTGGTCCAAATGGCCTACTTCTGCTCCTACATCTTATGATCTAACTGTGTTAAGATTTGGACTCATGCAGCTCGTTGTGGTAAGGGAATTAGTCATGTTTGTTTGGGCTGTACCACTCAGTCACTTTAGAGTAAAGACTTTAACAAATTTGTGGAAGATTCTTGAGGTTGAACTGTCATCCTTGTGCTGAATTTTAACTTGATGACATAAAGTTTTAATCTAGCTTTATGTAGAGGATAAAAATAGTGGAGACATGGTCACCTCACAAAATGATCTCATGCATTTTAAAAGTAATATAATTCAAAATAAAATTGATGGAAAACTCTTATTTACCAAGAATGATGAATTTTGTTACAAATAATTTATTGCCATATTGTTTGTATTTAAAAATATATAACTATATTTTACAAAAGCTTTTTATGGCAAGCCTAACCTGGTCTTTATGTACCTCTTGTCTGGACCTGGAAAAATGTATTAATTTTGCTTACAATTTCCACCCCTCCATCATTTTCACATGATTCATCTCTCACATTTCCCTTCCCTTCCTTGACCTCTCTGTCTCAATTTCTGGTGATAGACTGTCCACCAATATTCATTACAAGCCTACCAACTCCCACAGCTACCTTAACTACAGCTCCTCACACCCCACTTCCTGTAAGGATTCCATCCCATTCTCTCAGTTCCTTCGCCTCCATCGCATCTGTTCTGACGATGCCACTTTCATCCTTCTTCCTTAACCAAGATTTTCCACCCACGGTAGTTGACAGGGCCCTCAACCGTGTCCAGCCCATCTCCCGCGCATCTGCCCTCACACCTTCCTCTCCCTCCCAGAACCATGAAAGGGTCCCCCTCGTCCTCACTTATCACCCCACCAGCCTCCGCATTCAAAGAATCATCCTCCGACATTTCTGCCAACTCCAGCATGATGCCACCACCAAACACATTTTCCCTTCACCCCCACCCCCCAGCAGCATTCCACATGGATCATTCCCTCCGGGACACCCTGATCCACTCCTCCAACACCCCCTACACCTCAGCCCCTTCCCACGGCATCCTCCCATGCAACCGCAGAAGGTGCAACACCTACCCCTTTACTTCCCCGCCCCCCCTCACTGTCCAAGGGCCTAAACACTCCTTTCAAGTGAAGCAGCATTTCACTTGCACTTCCCTCAATTTAGTGTACTGCGTTCGCTGCTCCCAATGCGGTTTCCTCTAAATTGGAGAGACCAAATGCAGGCTGGGTGACCACTTGGTGGAACACCTTCGGTCTATCCGCAAGCATGATCCAGATCTCCTTGTCGCTTGCCATTTCAACACACCACCCTGCTCTCATGCCCACATGTCTGTCCTTGGCCTGCTGCTATGTTCCAGTGAAGCTCAACGCAAGCTAGAGGAACAGCACCTCATCTTCCAACTACGCACTTTACAGCCTTCCAGACCGAATATTGAGTTCAACTTTAGATCATGAACTCTCTCCTTCATCCCCACCCCCTTTCCGATCCCCCCTTTTCCCAATAATTTATATTTTTCTTTTCCCACCTATTTCCATTATTTTTAAATGTATTTCCATCCATTGTTTTATCTCTACCATCTGGCCTATTTCGAACACTTCCCCCCACCGCACCCCCACTAGGCCTATCTGTACCTTGCTCATCCTGCTTTCGACCCTTAATGTCACCATTAGCACATATCTTAGCTAATATCACCACCACCAACACCTCTTTGTCCTTTTGTCTATGATATCTTTTGGCAATCTTCACTTAACACTGGCCGGCCATCTATCCAGCTCTACCTGTCCCACCCCCACTTAAACCAGCTTATATTTCACCACATTTCTATTTTTCCTTAGTTCTGATGAAGAGTCACTCGGAATTGAAATGTTAACTGTATTCATCTCCGCAGATGCTGTCAGACCTGCTGAGTTTTTCCAGGTATTTTTGTTTTTGTTTTTTTCTGGTCTTTATGTAGTTGCATTTCAGAATAATTTGTATTTCTTGAACAAAGCATAAAATGCAGTTATAGAGTGAGCTCTCATATTTACTAACTTGCTTATAAGTCGGGCCTGTTAACAATTAACAAGTAGCTGGTTTTGATTTGAACACTATCATTTGATGTTACATCAAGAATAAAGTTGCACAGTGTTGAAAGGTTTGAACTATTCTTGTGTTAGCATCAAAAACGTGGTTTAACACTGAACATTTTTTTGCTGATACTTGGGTCTCTGATGTCTATGAAATTACTTATGTTGCTGACAAACATGGCAATTAACTGTTCTAGCTCTTATTAGCTGTTCCCATATTGAGTTAAACAGTTGCAGGAGTCGATGTCTAACTTGAGAAAACCTTAATGTGAGTAAACCTGTCAGCTTGCTTTTCATTGTGAACTTTTATTTTACATTTGTGTTAAAAATGGTAGCTTTTGGTCCACTAAATATGAAAATGTTTTAAAACACTTCCTGCAAATGTAATCACCAGTATCCTAAACCATAACATTTACCTTAATAATTGTGTACTGTGAGTAGCACTATCTAGAGTATAACAGAAAATAAGACTTGGTTTGTGCTTCCCTGTTTCTGCACAGCAGGTGAAAAGGTGATTCACTTTCCATTAAATATGACTGAAACATTTATGAATTGTATATTTGTACTATGAAAATGCCTGGAATGCATTAACATGGACAGTATTGTGTTTAGTCTATGCATCTTGCCAACATTCGCATCAAATTTTGCTCCTAACTTTGTAAAATTGGCAAAGTTACTTTATGTTTTGCAGAATACCTAGAATTAGTAAACATTTAAAAACCATGTCAGCTTTATTTTGTCTAAGGAAATGCATCTGAAAAATTGACTTCTGTTCCAAACAGTACTGGTTATGTTACCACACATTTATCAGTTATCACTCTGATCAAGAAATGTTGAAATGACTGCTACGGCATATTGTCCAAATACTATTAAACCTACTGTAATGGTATATCATAATTAGACTTGTGGCCTATAACATCCAGATGTAGAGGGAAAATATAATTTGGATTAGGTGGAATAACGTCATTTTATTTTTTTAGGGGTGCTAGCCTGATTTTCCAGTGTCCCACGTTGCTCAGTTTTTTCAAGCCAGGGAAGAATTGCGTTAAGTAGCGCCTTTCACCACCCCGATATCCGAAAGCACTTCACAACTATTGAAGTGCTTTTAAAATGCTGCAAGTAGGCAAATGTGAGAACTAATTTGCATATATCAAGGCCCCACAAACAATAGTGAGTTAAATAATCAAATCACTTGTTTAGTGATATTGGTTGAGACATAAATATTTGCTAAACTCTTGAACTCCCCTTGCTTTTCTTTCAGTACTACCATGTATCTTTTATACACCGAGGAGGAGGGGCCTTAGCTTAACACCTCATCCAGGAAAAGGCATCTTGGACAACACAGCATTTCCTCAGTACTGCACTAAAATGTCAGCAAATGTATGGGCATATCCTGAATTATGTCATTTTATGTGTTTATGTTAAGAACCTTATTAGTTCTAGGTTGCTAGGCTATTGATTAGACCATACAGTGCCTGCAAAGATTTTCAGAGAAATATTTTGAGCAATTTAATTTGTTGTCTGTTTCATTTAAAGCTGTTTCCTGTCCTGGTTCCATTCTTGTCTATCTAATTATAGCCAGAGAGTCGCTTGCAATGGCTACTCTTCCTGCTCCTACACCATTATCTCTGTCCCTCAAGGATCGATCCTTGCCCCCCGCAACCCACTCCAACTTCTATTTCTCATGCAGATAATGTCCTTGAGCGACATCAGCATTAGTTTTCACATATGCAGTGAAGACACCCAGCTTTACCTCACTACCTCTCTCGACTCTTCTAATTCTTGTTAAATTATCAGATTGCTTATCCGACATCCATTATTGGATGATCGGAAATTGAACAATTGTGAAGTCTGAAGCCATTGTTTTTGGTCCTTGGTCCAAACTCTGTTCCCTAGCTGCTGATTCCATCACTCTCCCTGGCAATAGCCTGAGATTAAGCCAGTCTGTTCGCAACCTTAGTGTCATGTTTGATCCCGAGCTGAGCACCCAACTTCACATTTATGCCAGAAGTAAGACTGCCTATTTCCACCCCCATAAGAATCCCTCTCTGGCCTTGCCCTTCTCTTTCTCTGTAATCTCATCCAGCCACAAAATCCTCAGAGGCTCCTACGTTTATCTAACTTTGGCCACTTGTGCACCCCCCCCCCCCCCCCCAATCTTAATTGTCTCACCATTGGTGGCTACGCCCTCAGCTGCCTTAGCTCCAAGCTCTGGAATACCCCCCCTACACCTCTCCACATCTCTACTTGCTTTCCTCCTTTAAGACGCTCCTTAAAACCTACTTCTTGGACCAAGCATTCGGTCATCTGACCCCTTATCTCCTTTGTGGCTCAATGGCATATTTTGCTGTACAATGTCCTGTGAAGCACCTTGGGACATTTCAGGTTTTTGTACCTGTTTCCGAATGGGTGGATTTGCTGTGTTCAGTTGTGATTTTGTGCTGTTTTAAGTGAATTAGATGCATTTTGTAGGTGTGACATGAATCTGACAGATGTCAGTATGACATTGTCATACTTATAATTGCAGAATGCACATACTGCGCATGCACACAACCAGAAAAGGAAAGACTTTGCATTTATATAGTGCTTTTCACAACCTCAGGACATCCAAAAGTACTTCATAGCTAATAAAATATTTTTGAAGTATAGTTCACTGCATATCCCCTCTCTTTCTTCATTTTAAAACTTTTGAAATTTTAATGTTTGATAAAATTTGTACGTGCTAACTCGACCTTATTGGACACTTAGAGTCAGGTTCTACAATTATGTTAACGACAAACAGCCCTGCTTAGCATCACCCTATCACCTCCCTCGACCCCTCCACTGCTTCTGGGCTGTGAGACTGCTTTTCCGGCATCAGTCTTGGTTGAGCTGCGATTTCCTCCAATTAAACATTGGAATGACCAAAACCATTGTCTTTGGCCTTGCCATATTTGTCCCTTACCACCAATTCCATCCCTCTCTGTGACTATTGTCTCGGGCTTAACTAGACAGTTTGCATCCTCGCCGTCCCACTTGACCCTGGGCTGAGCTTCTAGTCCTTGTGCCCTTGATATTTTTGTACTTTTGAATTTGATACCTATGGACTTAGGTGCTTTCCTGGCTGTTAGATTGTTGGTTCAAGATGGCTCCTGGGCAGTCAGCTCCTTAGGGAGCTCCCAGTTGTGCACCTCAGTGCTTGGCCAACTGCTGCCATACTTGGCCCTTTCTCCCCAAATCTCCCCATTCCACTATTTACATTCCCCTGTCTCTAACAGTGGGTGTGTTTTAGCCTTAATTTCAAGTTAACTGCCAATTTCAAGTTAATTGCCAGTTTCAACTGTTGCTGCCCATTGCAATATCTGCTCACTGCTGTCTTCAGTGAGTTCTGGGCCTTCTCTCAAATTTTGGCTCTCAAGTACCAGATTCTGCCCACTTTTCTGAACCTCAGGCCTTCGTTTCTGCACTGGACTGCACAGGATTACATTGCAAATCTCAGCTGCTCAGCCTCTGATTTGCTACTGTTGCTTATATTCTTAAGTATCCTTGATCACCTTCAGCCCTTACCCCACTGCCACTGTGATGGAGCATTTGAGGGACTCACTCCCCTGATGAGCCTGTAATTGGTTGGACTGGTCCTTCTGGTTTGTTAGCTTCAGTCAGTCTAGTCCCTGGCCAGGGTTATACTGTCCTGCACTGAAGTGCATCTCTCTCACTTCTGGATAGCATGGTGAGCTCATGGTGACTTTGTAGTCACCTTCTGTCCTGCAGTGGATTGCGCACGCCTCCAAGATCTTCAATCTTTCATGGAATTTTTCCATCAGTGCATCCTGTGTTTCTCCACCCTTTTAAATAGCTTCTGGATTTGATTCACCCACCACACCTGTCTCTGAATTTGGGTAAAACTTCATTGATATTCCAAACATACTGCACCGACCTCTGTCGACTTTAACTCAACATGGGAATTATCACTTAAACTCTGTATTCTTTTCTAATGTTTTCTCACAGTTCCCTATTCACTACTCGAATATATAGAACCTAATTGTAGCTTAATTTTTTACTGTGTCCATTTGTGTGCATCTTTTGGTTGTGTAGGTTCAAGGTTGGGATGGACAAATTGTTGATCTCTCAAGGAATCAAAGGATATGGTAGAAGGTGGGAATGCAGATTGAGGCAGAAGATCAGCCATGATCATATTGAATGGTAGAGGAGGCTAGAGGCCTTAATGTCTATTTCTGTTCCTATTTCTTTTGTTCTTAAAGCATCTCTTAAAACTCCCTTTTCCCTGTTTCCCCCATCCTCACCCCCAACATCAAGGGCAAGTAGCTCATGGATTTCATTGTCACCAAGATTGAGATCATCTGATCAACTACCTCTGCTAGTGTTCCAGTACCCTCCCAACTGTGTGGGGCTGTTCTTACCTGGTTCCATTTTTATCTGTCTAGCCAGAGAATCACTTGCAAAAGCTTTTCTTCCTATTCTTGCATCGTTACCTTAGGTATCCCCCAAGGAGCTATCCTTGGTCCTTCCTGTTTCTCACTTAGATGCTGCCACTCAGCAACATCGTTCAAAAACAAGCCAGTTTTCACATGTATGCTAATGGACACCCAGTTCTACCTCACCACCGCCTCTCGACCTCTGCACTGTCTCTAAATTGTTACACTGTTTGTCTGACATCCAGCACTGGATGAGCAGAAATTTCCAGCAAATAAATACTGGGAAGACTAAAGCTGTTGTGTTTGGTCTCCTGCTATAATTTCTGTCCCCCTAGCGACTAACAACATCCTTCAACCTGACAACTGTCTGAGGCTGAACCAGACTGTTGGCAAATTTGGTGTCATACTAACCCTGTGGTGAACTTCCCACCACATATCTGCACATCACTGCAACCTATTTCCACCTCCCTAATGCTACTCAACTGTGTCCCTATTTCAGCTCATCAGCTGCTGAAACCCTGATCTGTGACTTTATTATCTCTAGACTTGACTATCTCAATGTATTCCTTGTCAGAATCCCACATTCTATCCTTCATAAACTTGTTGTCATCCAAAATTATGTTGCCTGTGTCCTTATTTGCACTAAGCCCTGATCACCTGATAACTTATATTGGCCCCCTATTAAGCAACACCTGATGCTTGTCTTCAAATCCCTTCATGGCCTTGCCTCTCCTTATCACTGTCATCTCTTCTAGCCGTATAACTTCATGACATATCGGACCTTCTCTAATTCTGGCCTCTTGAGCATCCCAGCTTTTGATCACTACATCATTGGTGGCCATTTCTTCAACTTCAGAAACCCTCAACTGCAGAATTCGCTTCCTAAACTCTTGACCTTTGTTCCTCTCTTTCTTCTTTAAGATGCTCCTTAAAACTTACTTCTTTGACCAAGCTTTTGTTAATCTGTCCATATATCTCCTTAGAAGATCGTAAGAACACAAATAGAAGCAGGTGTAAACTACTTGGCTGCTCAAACTTGCTCTGCCATTTGATACAATCATGAATGATCTTCGACCTCAACTCCACTTTCCTGCCCACTCCCCACATCCTTTGATCTCTGGGAGATGAAAAATCTATCTCAGCCTTAAATATATTCAATGATGGAGTGTCCTTTAACCATCTGAGGCAGACAATTCCAAAGATTCTCAACCCTCCAAGTGAAGAAATTTCTTCTCATCTAGTCCTAAATGATCAACGCCTTAACCTAATGCTGTGCTCCCATGTTCCAGATTCCTCAGCCCGAGGGAAGGACCTCTTAGTGTCTACCCTGTCAAGCCCCTTCAAAATGTATATTTTAATAAAATCACCTCTCATCTTCTAAACCCTGAAGAGTTGAGGCCCAGTTTACTCTGCCGCTCTTTACAGGACAAACCTTTCATTCTAGGAACTAATCTAGTGAACCTTCACCTGTACCAACTTTTACAACATCAACTTAGTATGTTGAAGAGGCTATAAAAATATAAAAAGTTCTGAGATGCTTCACTAGAGCACCAAGCCACAGAGGAGATATTGGACAAAAAGCTAAAGCTTGGTCAAAGAGGTAGGCGTTAAGTAGTGTCTTGAAGTGCCTCCAAGGCAAGAATGTCACTCCTTAGACACGGAGACCAAAACTGTGCACAGTACTCTAGGTATGACCTCACCAAAGTCCTGTGCAACTGTGGCAAGACTTCCGTGCTGTTGCATTCAAGTCCCCCTGTCAATAAAGGCCAACATACCATTTGCCTTTCTAATTGCTTGCTGTATCTGCATGGAATTGTAGGTAGTTAAGTGCCAACTTTTGTTTTGCATGGCTCCTGTGAAACACCTTGAGAGGTGTTGTTATGTAATGATGCTATATAAATACAAGTTGTTGCTGTAGGATCTGTGAGGATTCATCAACCTGATTGAAAAACCTCACCGTCTGTCTCAGACACCACAGATCCCCTGTAGACAGCGCTTCACTGGAACAGATTCTGAATTAGAGGACATCTATGCTGACAGAACCACAAAACTCTGTGGTCAGTTCTCAGTGAGGTGAGCACTGTTCTTTTGCCACTAACTGCAAAATCCATGCTTTTATTTATTTATATGTGACAGCAGGATAAAATTTATCTGATTCAAGAATATGGGATTGATTCTCATCAACCTGAAATTTTAAGAGTAAATTAGTGATGGTGTCTTTTAATATTCTCCAGCCTTGGTTTTCCTTTATTATACAGATCGTCATCAAACAGGCCATTTTTAAAGCTCATTGTTACATTTTTATCATCTTCGGTAATATTTAGCTTTTCAGCTATCTGAGATAAAAATTATTACTTTGTTAGGAAAAGTAAGGACAGAATCATTCCAGATTTGCACTAAGTGCAGTAGTGGGCGAGGAAAACAACGTTTTACCTGCCAGCCGCATTGGTTCCTCTAAACTGTGTGTCTCTGCGCTAGTCGAGGGTGTGGGTGAGCGCTATGACGGGTCTTCAGGGAGGGTTTCAGTGGATTCCTCTTCTGAGTTTCTCTCATGGACTCTCTTGGCTGTTTCTCAGATGTGCTTGTGAAAACAAGGAGAGATAATTAGTGCATGGCAGTGGCCTGTGAAACAGGACACATCACTCACAGCATGGTTATCTGATGGATGTTGCACTGCTGGATCCTTATTTGGTCGAGCACCGCTTCTCAATCTATATCATTCCAAACCTATGCACTCAAGGGAATGTGCCATTTCAATGGTGGGCGGGCTCTCATTCACCCACCACGCCATCACCTCGCCACTTCATCACACTGGGTGCCACATGTGCAGCCACGCGCACACCTCTCGGTACTTCCAGCCCAGGATTGTCACATGGAAGACAGGATGGCCCCAAAAGGCAAAAAGATTGCAGCCGCCCTGGTTTAGTGACATGTCCCTTGAGCTGTGGAGGCCCGCCGTGATGTCCTCTACCCCTGCTCTGGCCACAGGAGGAGCAGGGAATCACCAATCTGGCTTGGGAGGCAGTGGCAACAGTGGTCAGCACCAATGCCCTGCAAAAGAGGCAAGCCACCCAGTGCAGAGAAAGGATGAATGATCTCCTCTGTTCCGTCAGGTTAAGTCACCATTCTCAATGCTCTCCTCATTATTCTCAACTCTCACACTCACAAACCTATCACACATCTACAGGGCTGTTACTCACTGCTAGTGCAAGGGACATCACCATTCATTCTCTCTCACACACCTTCATTGTCCTCATCCCGCCCATGGGATCACTCACCACCCACACATGCCAGGCATGCTTATGGTCTGGCAGGTGTCCCGCTTACACAGTCTACATCTCTATTCATGCAGGACAAGCTGGCACAAAACAAGAGGGAAAGATCGCAGACTGGTGGAGGAATGCCTGAAATCAAGGCCCTCACGGGCTTCGAAAATAGAGCCATTCAGCTGACCAACAAGGACCTGGACCGTTCCTGCACTGATGGTGAGGTCGGCAGTGCTCTACCAAGTGAGGATCCAGCAGTGCAACATCCATCAGCCAATCATGCAGTGAGTGATGTGTCCTGTTTCACAGGCCACTGCCATGTACTAATTATCTCTCCTTGCTTCCCAAGGCACATCAGTGCAACAGCCGGTGGAGCATCAGTCAAGAGAGTCCACGAGGGAAGCTCAGAAGAGGAATCCACTGAAACCCTCCCTGAAGACTTGTCACAGCGCTTACGCACACCCTTCACCAGCACAGAGACATGCACCTCAGTGGGACCGAGCTTTAGAGTAGCCTCGGGATCACAAACGGTGAACACATTGTATTTTCTGACCACAGCAGACGGCTACAGGGACTTCCCAGGTGTGCGGCACTCGGAGGACTGCTGGAGGCCAGAAATTTGCTGAGTCCGGTTCAGATGATGAGCCTCTGGACTCGATCATGCCAAGGTTGCTGGACCTGCAAAGGCAAGCTCAGGAATATCAAGAAGGAATGTCTGCTGCACTCCTTAGATTACAAAGCATGATGGAGGAGTCTGTCTGCCTTTACTCTCAGGTGTTAGTGCCGACATGCCAATGCACTGAGGTCAACACTGGTAGGATGGCGGCCACCATGGGGACCTTGGTCCAGGATCTCACTCCTGTACTGCCTTGCGGGCTGTACTCCATTGCTGATGCTATAGTTGGCTTTCAACAGTGTGTATGCAAAAGGGGTGCGGGGCAGCTCGATCTCACTCCAGCTACCCCTTCTCAAGGAGTCAGCCAGGGGCCCTCAGGTACCCATAGGGAGGAGGATCAGCAGGTATACCTCCTGGGGTCATTCATCCGGGTGACCCCAAGAGTATCCGGCCCATTCGTATCCCCCTCTTCCTGTAACCTAAGCATCTCCAGCTCCACAGGCCGAGGAGACTGCCACTGCCATACAGCAGGACCCCAAAAGCAGGCCTCGGCCCCCCAGAGGACACCCGCCAAATCATCACAGACAAGGGCGTTGCAGTCAGCAGGCTGCCTCCACCTCCGGTGTGGATGTCCGGAGTGCACCAAGACACAGTGGCAGGGTTAGGAAAGTTAAGAAATGTAATTGCACAGCCTGGGCACGGATGTTAATAACATGCACATTATGTTCACTATCGTAAATAAGCTCCCAAGAATGTCTCCCTGCCTCTGGCTCCTTGTTCTGATGAGTAGTGTTTGTGTCACTCAGATGTGAAGAAACCTTTCTGCACAAGATAAAGGCAGGTGCCTCAGTCTAGGGCCTCTTCCCTGTGCTTTGTGCAGCCTTCACACCTATGTGATGATCTGGCCTCTTACTCCCTGCATGGGACCTCGTCGGTGCTTGTTATTGCTGCCAGAATGTCGTGGGCAGGCGTCAGAGTTCTGACATTCTCTCTGTGTGCTCTGAGCACCTTGAAGTGGGGCTGGCCCATCTCTTCAACATCTGTGACCAGTGACATTGTGCTCGAGAAGGGGTCAGGCGCTGAAGGCAGACAAAGGATCAGGTGCTTTTGATGTTTCATGGCTGTGTCTTCATGATATGACCCTGATCATAGAGCACAAGCGAGCTGCCCTTGGACAGACAGGAGTCAGACATTCTCAGAGGCTTTGTGATGATCTGTGGAGTGTCCTCACTGCATGTCGTTATCATCCTCCTGCAATCGAATGACTATTAGGGCCTCCGCTCTGTCTCCATGACAGGAGCTTTATCACAGGTTGTGTGCACCGATGTAAGCCAGACTGGAGTCAAACACTCACAGATGCAATGTGAGGATCTATGGTGTCTCCTCACTGCATGTCATCATCATCCTCCACAAATCTAGCTGCATTGAGGACCTCCCAAGCACACCTGCCTAGTCTGGCCAGTGCAAGGGCCCCATTGCCATCATCGTCACCTTCAAGGACCCCCTCGCCCTCATCACCATCAATGTCCTCCTCATCGGAGGAGACCTCCAGCTCCTCCATCTCCCCCTCAGCCAGCTTCTCCCCCCATTGGCGCAGCAGGCAACGACATGTGTGATACCCTCTGTGTACTATATTGCAGGTCTGCTCCACCAAGTTGTGAGTTGCAGCACGACCTTGTTATACCTTTGCTCTGCTGCAGTCTGAGTCTGCCACACAGGTGACATCAGCCACATCCTCTGTGGGCAGCCCTTGTCCCCAGGAGCCAAACCTGCAGCCTCTGTGGACCCTGCAAGGGTCAGAGACCTGTGACCGACTGAGAATGTAGGAGTTGTGAACACTCCTTGGAAACCGTGCACAGACCTGCAGATTGCGCTTGTGGTGATCGCACACCAGCTGCACATTCAGCAAATGGAAGCCCCTGTGGCTGGCATAGTTGACTGCTTATTGCAACAGAGATCTGAGCACAATATGATCGCACCCTGTACCTGTGGGAACACCGAAATCTGGGCAATTCCAATCGCTGTTGCATCCCGGCTCTCTTGGTCCCAGGCGAAATGCACAAAGTTGTGTGCCCTTGCAAAGATGGCATTTTGTGACCTCATGGATGTATTTGTCAGTGGAGTCTTGTGATGTCCCACAGAGGTCACCTTGGAATCCTGAAAGGAGCCAATAGCGTAAAAATTGAGTGCCGTGGTCACTTTCATGGTCATTGGCAGTGAATGCCCTCCATGTACATATGCAGTAGTTGGCAGATGCTACCGACCAGTTCCCTTGGCATGCGCAGTCTTCGGTGAAACTGATTGTCGGTTATCTGCAGGAATGAAAGGCGGCATCTATAGACCCTGGGTCTAACTAAGCGCCAACCAACGACAGCTTGCTGTGGCTCTGCAGCAGCGTGTGTCGGAGCACCAGCCTCCCCTTCTTCCTGAGGATGTTTCTTCTCCACCTGCGCAGCCAGGCACCTCCATCGCTCTCTTTTCCATTGTCTCTGCTCTCTATGCCATGAGGCATACAATGGGTTCTCCAGGCTCCATGTTCCTGATGTACTCATCCTGCAGGGTGAAAGAGAGAGATGCATTGGTTAGCTTGGGTTTTTAAGAGCCTCTCTTGGTTAACTCTGAAGGCCTCTTAATGCATTCTGGAGAGTGCTAGCTGATGGCCAGAGATTAGTGCACCGCATGGCTGCCCAAAACCACAACCATCTCTGCCCCATTCCACCTGACCAATTGACAGCAACTTTGCCCACTGACTTGCATACTGTGCTCTCAACTCAGTGCAGGCAATCCCTTAACCCGCACTGCAAGGCTGCACTGTTAGCTTGAACCATGGGGGAGACTCGTCCAAACTGGGGTGATGACATTGCAAGGGGCTGTGAGCGCCTTCACCACCCACTGCTCCACAACCAGCTTTAGGAAGGAGATTGTACAACATGCCCAGTCGTCCAACTGTTCTGCAGTCCACTAAAATGCTCATTAGTTTGCAGTCTGTGCCCAAGGGGTGAAAAGCTCTGGAACACTTGGTGGCATTTTCATACCTCTGCATTGCTTGAGTGGGCAGATAAACTAGAGGCCCGACTCCATGTATGTCATATGGCTGCCTCTGAACTGTCTAAGCTGCAGAGGAACGGTCACTTTATACAAGGTTTTCCTATTAAGTGGCTTCCTTCCAACTCCCTACCCAATCCCCACATGCTTTGCTCTACCTTTGGCCACTGGGCAGCCTTTGTCCTGCCCCCTCACCCCCAAACGCATTTCAACTGCAGGGCAGCCTTTGCCCCCCCACCCCCAAGTTGGCTCAACCTTGAAGTCCAACAGGCAACCCAGGCGAGCACTGTGTAACGTTACTGTGCAGTCACCTCTGAGCAGCCCGCCAAGTGCACGCCTTATACATGCTGTTGTGAAACACCATGCAATCATGCCGACATGGGCAGACGATCCAGTGCAGGGGGATGATTCCGGTGAGCTGGCCTTATAATGATATGCAGATGTATTACAACGATGGCCCCGATGTCCGATGGCGTGAAACGCAGGTCACCATCGACCGTCTGAGCGGACGATCGCAAACTGGTTTTACGACGTCGTGAAACTGGTTAATGGCCTTCTCACCATGTTGTCCACTCATGTCACCAAACACACCCAATGCCAGTGGGCACGGAAAATTCCACCCCTAAGTATTTTTTTTAACTTTCTGTAATTGTTTAGAGCAATTTAAGCTGTTCTTCCTCAAGAAGTGCCACATTTCTATAACTTTGTGCCAAACTCCATTTAAAACTAATGTACCGCCTATCTGTTGATCAAGCTGAAATTCTTCATTAACCGTTAATGCAGATAATTATCATAATTTCACTTAATCTTCCTCTAATCATTACTTATTGAGTTAAAAATTAAACAAAGCAGCCAAGAGTCACTTAGGGTACAATCGGGCGCAGATTATCCTCAGAATTGTGCTCATTTTGCAAAGCAAATCTTTTGCTCAGATCAAGTTTCTGCACAAACCTATTGCCTAATGGAGCATAGTTTTAGAATATAATTCAAAAAAATCGTATTAAGATATTCCTTGATATATTTAAAAGTGGCTTTTCAGAAGCAATACGCATGGAATTTCTCATCCACCACCCGTCAGTAAATGAAAACAACTTTTAAAAAATGAACAATTTGTTTGTCACATTGGTGTGCAGCAGTCAGTTTTTAGTAAACAAAAAAAAGTCAGCGATTTTAAAAGTTAAATACAATGCCCCTGTGCTCTAACAAATCTTAAAATTAAGAGACAAAAATAGAAAAAGCTGGAAAAACTCAGCAGGCCTAACCGCATCTGTGGAGAGAAAGACAGAGTTAACGTTTCGAGTTCGTATGACTCTTCTTCGAAGTTTTTCCAGCTTTTTCTGTTTTTGTTTCAGATTTCCAGCATCCACATTATTTTGCTTTTATCTTAAAATTAAAAGCCTCTTCCAAGGCCCGCAAGCAGCCACAAGCAGCAGAAGGGTACCATGGTGATTATTTGGTTTGGGAGTGTGACCAGTGTTGTGGGCAGCCTCCCTTTCAGTGTGATTTTTTTTTAAACTAGCCTTGTGCAAACTCAATTTGCTGGATCTAATTTGTGAAATTCTTCAATCTTTTAGTTATTGATTTCAGTTGATTTTGGGAAATCTAGTGAAACCTCCAAACCATTATCTGTGGAGGAAGTGGGTATTATGTGCAGTTTTTCTGTTCCCTTTTTGATGTTATATACTTTCCCCCTTAGTTTTTCATCCCTTCCTTCCTTCTTCAAGGAACAATATATTATTACCTAATCCTTGAGAGCTGGCAGTCAGATGGGGAATTCAAATTAGGATGATTAACACTGTACATTCAAACTCAAACTCTTTCAATGGGTGCACAACATAATAAACAGGATTGACAGACCAGCAAGTTTTTCTTGAATCATAAATAAAAACAGAAAATGCTGGAAAAACTCACCAGCTCTGGCATCACCTGTGAGGGGGAAACAGAGTTGATGTTTCAAGTTCGTATGACTCTTCAAAGCTGAAGAGAGGCAGAAATGTGATGGATTTTATACTGTTTGAGAGGTTGGAGCAAAATAGAAGGTCAGGGATAGGTAGGAGCTAAGGAGTAATTTGACAAAGATGTCATAGACACAGGGCAAAGGGAGTGTTAATTGTAGTGTTAAAAACTAAGGCAGGTGCTGATAGTGGCATAAAGGTAAGATAGCAGAATGTGTAAATCGCAGAACAAGGGTTAGCGACCTGTGAAAGCAAAACAAAAAATAAAAATAAAAACGTATTGAAAAGGGGGTGAAGATGGAGGAAAGAGTTCATAGTCTGAAGTTGTCGAACTCACTGTTAAGTCCAGAAGGCTGTAAAGTACTTCATCGAAAGATGAGTGCTGTTCCTCCAGTTTGCATTGGGCTTCACTGGAACATTGCCTCAGGCCAAAGCCAGACATGTGGACATGAGAGCAAGATGGTGTGTTGAACTGACAAGCGACAAGCCTGGGTTGTGCTGGTGGACTGAGCTAAGATGTTCTGCAAAGCAGTCACCCGGTCTGCATTTAGTCCTCCCAATGCAGAGGAGACCACATTGGGAGCAGCGAATACAGTAGGCTAAAGAGTCATACGGACTAGGAGCTTTAACTGTTTCTCTCTTCACAGATGCTGCCAGACCTGCTGAGATTTTCCAGAATTTTCTGTTTTTATTTCAGATTTCCAGCATCCGCAGTATTTTGCGTTTATCTTAAAGTTTTTCTTGAACCTTGTTTCTCTTTGTCCATCATGTGTTTGTCTTTGTTAGTTCAGAATTAAGTTGTCTGTACAGGCAAATGAAGAACTGTCTTTATCTAAACCCTTTCACATCCCCAGGGCGTGCCTAAGAATTTAGCAACCACTTCACAGAATCACTGAATTTTAACAGCACAGAAGGAGGCCATTCGGCTCCTCATTTAGACATCATTTAAAAAGGGAGGCAGAGAGAAAACAGGGAATTATAGAGCAGTCAGCCTGACGTCGGTAGTTGGCCAAATTCTAGAGTCTATTATAAAAGATTTAATAGCTGAGCACGTAGAAAACAGTGACAGAATCAGACAGAGTCAGCATGCATTTATGAAAGAGAAATCATGCTTGACAAATCTACTGGAACTTTTTGAGGATGTAACTAGTAGAGTTGATGAGGGGGAGCCAGTGGATGTGGTTTATTTGGACTTTCAGAAGGCTTTCGACAAAGTCCCACATAAGAGATTAGCGTGTAAAATTAAAGCGCTTTCTGAATGGCAGGCAGTGACTAATGGGGTACCGCAACGATCAGTGCTGGGACCCCAGTTATTCACAATATATATGAATGATTTAGATGTGGGAATTAAATGTAGTATCTCCAAATTGGCAGATGACACAAAGCTGGGTGGGAGGGTGAGCTGTGAGGAAGATGCAGAGATGCTTCAGTGTGATTTGGACAAGCTGAGTGAGTGGGCAAATGCATGGCAGATGCAGTATAATGTGGATAAATGTGAGGTTGTCCACTTTGGTAGCAAAAACAGGAAGGCAGATTATTATCTGAATGGCTATAAATTGAGAGAGGGGAATGTGCAATGAGACCTGGGTGTCCTGGAACACCAGTCACTGAAGGTAATCATGCAGGTGCAGCAGGCGGTAAAGAAGACAAATGGTATGTTAGCCTTCATAGCCAGAGGATTCGAGTACAGGAACAGGGATGTCTTGCTGAAATTGTACAGAGCCTTGGTGAGACCACACCTGGAATATTGTGTGCAGTTTTGGTCTCCTTATCTGAGGAAGGATGTTCTTGCTATAGAGGGAGTGCAGCGAAGGTTTACCCTACTGATTCTTGGGATGGCGGGACTGACGTAGGAGGAGAGATTGAATCGATTAGGATTATATTCGCTGGAGTTCAGAAGAATGAGGGGGGATCTCATAGAAACCTATAAAATTCTAACAGGACTAGACAGGGTAGATGCAGGAAGGATGCTCCCGATGGTGGGGGAATCCAGAACCAGGGGCCACAGTCTGAGGATACGGGGTAGACCATTCAGGACCGAGATGAGGAGAAATTTCTTCACCCAGAGAGTGGTGAGCCTGTGGAATTCATTACCACAGAAAGTAGTTGAGGCCAAAACATTGTATGCTTTCAAGAAGGAGTTAGATATAGCTCTTGGATCAAAAGGGATCAAAGAGTATGGGGAGAAAGCGGGAGCAGGCTATTGAGTTGGATGATCATAATGAATGGCAGAGCAGGTTCAAAGTGCAGAATGGCCTACTCCTGCTCCTAGTTTCTATGTTTCTATGTCTGCACCAGCTCTCCAATGAGCATTATGACCTAGTGCCATTTCCCTGACTTTCCCCGTACCTTTGCGCAGTGTTTCTATTTGAATAATCATCTAATGCCCTCACTTAATTATTTTGTTCAAGTTTACTGATTGGTAGATAGTGGAGATAATTTAGAGAACAGGCGGGAAGCCGTTCAACCTAAGCAGCCTTAAATCCAAAACCAAAATCCCCCCAACTTCAGTAATTAAGCTTCAATATACAGATAATGCTTGTGTGTCTGCTCACTTAGAAACTGAGCTCCAGGTCCTTATCAATGACTCATCTGAAACATAAGAAAATGGGCTTTTCACTGTGTATCCATAAAGCTAAGGTCCTCTTCCAACCAGCTCCATTGCACAACGCATCGCCCCCATTGATTAAGATAACAGCACGAAGCTGAAAAAATGTGGACCATTTCCCATATCTTGGGAGCTTTCTCTCAATGAAGGCAGACATTAGAGGTAATGATGAATTTCATCTCCTGTGTGCCAGCTGAGCCTTCAACTGACTAAGGAAAAGTATATTTAAGGACCAGGACCTCAAACCTGCAACTAAGGACATGGTTTGCAGGGCAGCAATAATTATCACACTCCTGTATGCTTCGGAGACTTTGGCAAGCAAGCACCTCAAAGCACTGGAGAAGTACCACCAGCGGTACCTTCACAAAATTCTCCAGATCCAGTCGCAAGAATGGCAGTCCAACAGGAACATCCTCTTCCAAGGCAACAGGCGCTAATCACTCAAAACCAGCTCCGCTGGGTAGGACGTCATTTGTATGCCTAACACTAGACTCCTGAAGCAACTACTCTACTCTGAACACGATCCCAGCAAGAGACTCTCAGCAGCACAGCAGAAACGCTTTAGGGATGTCCTCAAAGCATCCCTGAAGAGGCCAAACACCCCCACCGATTTATGGGAGTCCCTGGTTTGTGACTGATCAAAATGGAGAAGGCTCATTTGGGAAAGCACCAAATGCATTAAGAGACTTTGTCCGGAAAAAACACCAGCGAAATCAAAGCATTGGAGAAAGTGCACAAACCTCCACACAACTCATCTACCTGACTCTTCAAGCACCACCTGCACCTCATGTGGCAGAGTCTGCAGATCGCACATTGAACTTATCAGCCATCTCAGAACCCATTGAACCCGAGCGGAAGCAAGTCATCCTCAATTTCAAGGGATTGCCTAAGAGAACAACAAATGCTTTTTGAAGTTTAGTGATTGTTGTCAACAAATTTGCAAACAGCAAGGCTTCGCAAACAGTAGCTAAATGGCCAGATAATCTTTTTGTCTGTTTTCGTATAGAATTAAATATTGATCAGATCATTCCACACTCTGTTCTGTGACCCTTTTAGGTTCAAATCTACATTGACCACTCTTCAAGAGTTCTGTTTCTAATTGCTTCTGTACTCTACAGATTCTAAGGTGCGGTGGGGGGAGGTGTGGATCTTTTCATTTTCTGCTAGCTTCTCTCACCCTTTGTTGAAGTTATTAGCAGCTTGCTTGAGTTCAGTGGTCGACTTTTTAAAATTCATTCATGGGATGTGAGCATCACTGGCAAGGCCAGTATATATTGCCTATCCCTACTGCCCTTGAGAAGGTGAAGGTGGAACCACCTTCTTGAACCACTGCAATCCATGCGGTGGAGGTACACCCACAGTGCTGTTATGGAGGGAGTTCCAGGATTTTGACCTGGCGACAGTGAGAAATGGTGAGATAGTTCCAAGTCAGGATGGTATATGGCTTGGAAGGGAACATGCAGATTGGTGGTGTTCCCATGCACCATTGTTCTCTAGGTGATTGAGGTTGTAGGTTTGTAAGGTACTGCTTGGTGATTTGCTACTGTGCATCTCATAGATGATACACACGCTCTCACTGCGCACCAATGGTGAAGGGAGTGAATGTTCAAAGTGGTGGGTGAGGAACTGATCCTTTGTCCTGGATAATATTAAGCTTCTTGAGTGGTGTTGGAGCCACACTTCGCCAGGCAAGTGAGAGTATTCCATCACAGTCCTGACTTGTGCCTTGCAGGTGGTGGACAGACGTTGGGGAGTCAGGAGGTAAGTTACTCGCCATGGAATCCCAGCCTCTGACCTGCTCTTGTACCTACATACTTATATGGTTGGTCCAGTTAAGTTTCTGTTCAATAGTGATCCCCAGGGTGTTAATAATGGGAATTCAGTGATGGTAATGCTGTTGAATGTCAAGGGGGAATGGTTAGATTCTCTCTTGCTGGAGATGGTCATGCCTGGCTCTTGTATTGAACAAATGTTATTTGCCACTTAACAGCCCAAACCTGAATCTCGTTCAGTTCTTGTTGCATGTGGACACAAACTGTTTCAGTATCTGAGGAGTTGTGAATGGTACTGACTGTTGTGCAATCAGCAAACATCCTCACTTCTGACATTTTGGAGGCAAGGTCATCAGTTACTCTGGTGAATGTGGGAAGGCTATTTGATTGGAGGAGCATTACAATTGAATCCATTGTTTTCCTTTCCTTTCCTGCTTGACTTCTACACATGGGCACTTCTAGCAGTCTTTGTTAGAAAGTGATCATGAGAGGTTGTTGTAGCTGATGTTCCTGTCCTTAACTGAGGAGTATTGATGCAGTTGTTCTGGGCCTGTTGAAGCCTCACAGCTGAAATCAGCTAACTCAGCAGAGAATGAGGACTGAACCTGGGACCTTTGTCATTTGTATGCCTCAGGCATTCATTGACTAAGTTCATTGTAAAATTATGGGAGCTGTTTCAAGGGCATTTAAGAAATTATGTTATTTTTATTTTTAATAAAATAAATCCAAAGTCAGTGACAACGTAAGACCTTTTCATTTTTGAGAAAAAACAAACCGAGGACTCTTGTGGTTAGGGAAAACTGCTTGTTAGCAAAAACTTGCTCCTGTTTCCAATGATTTCCAGTGAGCATGTGCAGGAAACAGGCTCTTAACTGTATCACCGTCATATGCTTGAATGCCAATATGATTGATTGTGGGTCCCTGTTTATAAATTGTTTGGCACATGTCTGTATAATCTTGAATTGGAATGTAGCCATAGTTGAATGATGTTTACAAGTTTTGGGAGCATGCAAGGATACAGCACTTGATAAATGTACTAGAAAAATAGATTGGTGTTACATGTTGAAGGACAAGTGCTAATTCTCATGTCTCCTGTCCATATTAACCCATTGGCAAAGTACAGTGATCACAAATGTTATACAGTGGCAGTGAACATTGTTATCCATTCTTTAAAGCAATAATTGGCTTTCTGAATTAAGAGAATCAGCCACAGCTATTGCATTTGGCAGTAGTTTCTTGTGTATGTGAAAGAGGTATTGACTTTACAAATAATGAAATAAGTTTGTACCTTTATACTTGGGGAACTCCTTTGCAGATTTTTTTTAACAATCATAGGATGTTGCTGGAAAGCCCAACATTTATTGCCCATTTGTAATTGCCCCTGAGAAAGTGGTGGTGAGCCTCTTTCTTGAACCCCTGCAGTTTGTGTGATTGTAGATATTCATTTGGCTAAGTTGTGTACATTTTTTATTTGCCTAATAATTTCACATTTTTTTTGACACTTGATTATTGTTTGTAACTGATGTGGGTTCTCGGAATCCTGTGAAATTATCTTCCTCCTCTGTTGTCCCTCCCCAAATTCTCTAAATGAGCTGCTTCATTCATTCAGTTTTGTAATGTACCACAGTATTGCCGGATCTGAGTTATTTCTTGTATTTAAGATGTGATAGCCATGTCTTATATAAACATGAATAAACATGACTTTTTTTTGCCAGATGTTTGTTAGGACTTTATTTGATTATGACCCTAATGAGGATAAAGCAATTCCATGTAAAGAAGCTGGGCTTTCTTTCAAGAGGGGAGATATCCTTCAGATCGTCAGCCAGGATGATGCAACTTGGTGGCAAGCCAAACGCGAGTGTGATGCCAATCTGAGAGCAGGACTAATCCCTTCAAAGCAATTCCAAGAGAGGTAATCACTAAGTACACAGCCTTATGACAGTTACAATAATATAACAAACCTCATGAGCATACTTTGGTGCTAAAAATACACATTGGAACGAGGTATCTTAGAAGCCTTTGTTTTCTGATTATATTAATATGAAAGCAGAATGTTTGTGTAGGGTATATAAATAATAAGCTCAATGCCAAAATAGTTTGGATTTCCTCATATCTGGTTGAAGTAGTTGACAGTAAATGATACCATCAGTGGCATTCCAGTTTTGGAATAGGACAATGGAAAACAGTTTGATGTGCAACACAGAGCTGAGATTTAACAGCTTTTTGGCTCTGCAACTAAAATTTGAAAGCTTAAGGATTTGTTTTGTCTACAGTAAAATCAAATGCATTGTTTTGCTTTGCAGTGTTTTACTTGAATAATATGATGCTATAATATTTGTTCTTAAAAGTTTTTGTACTTCCATCAAACCCAGTTCCAATATTAACAGTTTTTGTAATTGGCTTCTTGCAGGAGATTTGCACTTCGAAGACCTGTAGCATTTGTTCAGCCACAAAGGAATTCCAACAGACGATCCTGTAAGTCAGTAGACTTGGTAATTATTAAAAAGGTTTTTTTTGCTCTCATACATCAGCGAAGAAACCTCAGATGTTTCCATCTCGTAAATTAACCCAGTTTATTTCTCCCCTTCAAAATCAACATACTGCAGATGTTGGAAATTTGAAATAAAAACAGAAAATGATGAAAGTTCTGAGCTGGTCAGGCAGCATCTGTGGAGAAAGAAACAGAGTTAACTGGCCATTTTTTTCACGGAGTCATGGAGACTCCACAGGTCTTTAGAAAAGGCAACAGGCCCTAAAGCCAGAAATCCCAGCCCCATTGGCAACAAATCCCATTTTCACTGTTAGAGGAAAGTCGGGGAGGCATGGCTCACATGAAAGAAACCCAATCTTAGCAGGGCCATTTGAACTCAGTACTGAATTCAAACAGAACCCTATTTTTGCTATAGCAAGGGCCTCATCCTGCAGTGTGGGAACCATGAAGTTAAAGTTATGGAGGAGATGTAAATGCATGTAAAGGGTGGATAAGGTATGTAAAACTGTTGAGCCATCAAGTTTTTTTTAACTCTTAACTCTTTAAATCTTTAAAATAAAGAAAACAGCCTGCCTGTGTCAATGAGAGTTGAATGAAATCTGTTCTAGCAATTACAAAGCTGTTTGGTGACATGACTATCATTAATGACTATCATTAATGTCTACCATTATATCATTATTAATGGTTGGCTGTGTCCTACAACCTACAATTATCTCAGCAGGGGGCTTGTAAGTTCATAATTTGATGGACAACTCAAAGAGATTATTAAAAGATTAGCTGTTTTTGATGTGGGTTTATGAATACAAATCATCTTGTTTTGATAAGGAATAAAGTATTTGCGGGGCTTTTAAAGTTTTGAATGGGCTTTCAATAATGGGAATGTTCGTTTATAATAGTAAAAGCTATAATAGATATTTATATCTATATTTCATCTCAACATGGCTCATAATGTCTGCCCATGGTTGTTACTGGGTGAGTTGTCATGGAGGGTGTAAGGACAAAGGATGGGTTGGGAAGCACGAGTTGGCATTAAGTTGACATGGTAAGCTCTAAGGGGCCATGGAGGTGATGAGGGACATGTGTTGGCGTGGATGGGGGTATGACAAGTGTGAGAGGTGTGGGCTAGAAGGCCTAACGTTTAACAAAATAATTGGGACAAAGTCCCAGACAACCAAGGCAAGCCTTTTAAACAGCCCACCTTGGCACTCAGCTGCCCTTATGGCCATCTCCGATCTGCACCTGGGGGTGACAGATCTGATTCCGTCCCCACCCACCATCATGAAATGAAAATAGTGCCTTTCAGGACACTTTCTCCCAAGGTACATGTGCCGAGCTGGAAAATTTCTCAACTCAAGCTATCTGTCTCTGGAGCAAAAACCTGGCCCAACACGTCAAGTCAAAAACCTGATGCAAGGGGTGAGATTATCCCAGATTTGCACAAAGTGCGGTAGCGGGCAGGAAAAAAGTCATTTTACCTGCTGGCCGCAATGGCGGGTGTTCATGCCGTATCATCCTATTCCCACTTCATTAATTATGCAGGCACAGAAAACGCCATCTTGCTGGTGTGAGGCCTACGATTTGGCCGTCACCCTGTTACCTCGCTGCTTCCTCACACAGGGTGCCATATTTAAACTGCAGCTGCATCCACACTTCTCAATGCTTACAGCCCAGGACTTCTCCGGTGAAGACATGGCCCCAAAAGCCAAGAAGAATGCAGCCTCCCAATTCAGTGACACACCCCAAAGGCATCCTCTGGACATGGTGGAGGCCCACCACGATGTCCTCTACCCCCGTTTTGGCCGTGGGAGGCCCATCAGTCTCACCATTCCAGCTTGGGAGGCGGTGGCTAAGGTGGTCAATGCCAGTGCACACCAGAGGTCTGCCATCCAGTGCAGAAAACAGATGAATGATCTAATTCTTGCTGCCTGGGTAAGGCAACCATCTTATCACTCTGAATTCTCACACTCACAAGGCCATCACACATTCACTGGTGTCTCACTCACTGCCAGCTCAAGGGACATCACCACTCACTCTCTCTCTCTCACACCATTACATCTCCATCTGGCCTCTTCTCTTCTAGAGACTCCTTCCTCAGCCCTCACCATCTTGAGGCAACTTGCAAAGACAACATGTGCCCTCTGGATACCCCCCTTCCCAAATACAGCCCCGCCCCTTACCTGAGGCCAGTTCTCCCCTTCCCCAAGCAAGACCTAGCCCTGCAGCCGTTAAAAAGCCACCCTGCCTTATGGCTAGTCTGGTAGGTAGAGACCTGCCCATGAGCGCCCTTAAAAGTGGGGCTGCCTGCGAAGCCCGACACTGATGACCACAAGTACTACCGGAAGCAAGGTAGGCAAACAAACCTCAAAGTCCAAACTAAGTGCAGCTCATTAGGTGCACGTTACTTGTGTACAGTTGTGAAACATGTTGGTGTGCAATCACGCCGATATGCTCAGGTGATCCAATGTGGGGGGATGATTCCAGTGAGCAAGGCTTATAATGAGATGCTAAAGTGTTGAAATTAGGTTCCTGATGTGCGGTGGCGGGAAATGCACCCTGCCATTCATGGGCGGAGTGGGTGATCGCAAACTGGTTCCAGAACAGCATGAAACCAATTTTTGGCCTTCTCAGCATATTGTCTGCTCCCCAGCCCGCCTGCCATGCGCCCAACGCCAGCAGGGTCTGAAAATCCCAGCCAACATTTTTGACCTGAAACATTAACTCTGATCACTCTCTGCAAATGTCGCCTAACTGGCTGTATATTTCCAGCAGTTCTGTTTTTATTTCTGTTCTTTCTCTCCCCACCACTACCACCCCCCTGCCCCCCATTTTTTCCCATGTCAGCCTGGAGGATATGGACTAGAGATTCTGTCTCATGCCACTGCAAGTTTTAACAGATTCAATCAGAGTGAAAATGCTTAATGTCAGGCTGAAGCGGTTCTGAGAATGTTGAAGCTTCTCAGCTGGGTCAAAGCTTTTTTAAATGGTAGACAAGATTGAGGCTCATCCAGTTGGGAGTTCCCTGCCCAACCAAGCAGAGCTTTTGGGCTGTTTCTTCATTTGCAGTTCTTAGAACAAACTTAAGTATATTCTTATCATAATTTCACATGATGATTTTTGGCGTATTCCAAATTTCCTTGTGTTTTTCATGCTGCCAGGTAGATTTTCACTGAGTTCAACTAATAGCATTTTACCAGTTTGTAAGCAGTTAGGAATTTCAGCCTTCACAGCAACGGAAATAAACTGGATTTCTTGACCATTGCTTGGGATATTCTTGCGTGACATGAAAAATTGGGCAACTTTGTGCCAAATGATGTGCTCCCTTAAGTTTTTCGTTTAAGCAGCTGGATTGCCATGTTCTGAAGTATGCATTTTCTGTGAATGAATTAAAAACAGCTCTCTGTACCTTTGGCTGCACCAGACATCTTTGGCTATTATAGCACTAGGCATGAATTGTAAACTGACATTGTAAGGTTCCCTACATCTTGGATAGCTTTAAGTATTTTTTTCATTTTGATTCAACTTTTGATTTGTGGAATTGAGACCACATGAACAGGAGGAAGTTTTTAACTGCATCCAAATGTTGTTCATTTGAACAAGATGTAACCTAGTTTAACCGGCAGGTTTTGTCTCTTAACTGGGGTACCACATTCAGTTGCATTTGAACTTGAACAGAGACAAAAGAAAGAATGCATTGTTAATGGTAGCAATTTTGAAAAGGCTAAAAGTTTAAAAATAATCTAAGCCATGTATTTGCAAGCAATTTTACATCTTGCAGTTATGAACTTAGTCTGTAGTGGCAATTTCTTGCAGACATTTCTCTTAATCATTTATCCAATTAACTTGAATGCTATAAACATACAAATAATTTAAAAGTAATAGTTTTGTTGCACCTTGTATATAAAATTGAGACCTTAGTGTAAGATAAGGGATGAGAGTTTCAGAAGTGCACACATCTCATTACAGCAGTTTAGAGCAATGTGGTGTTTACAGGAAAAATTACAGTAATTCATAAAATATAAACAATGTTTACAAGATCTAGGACATAAGAAAAAACTAGTGTCAGGATAATGGAGTAGGTTTTCTGCTTTGGGCATACTAAGGAAATGGTGCCCAAAATTAGCTTGAAATCTCACTGATTAGGTTACAGTTCAAGTTTCCAATGGAATACATTTGCAAAAGAAAAATCTTCCCTGAGCTGGTGCAATTGATAGAATTATCCACATCCTGGGCAGTTACCATTGACCAGAAACTGAACTGGACTAGCCATAAAAGTACTGTAGCTACAAGAGCAGGTCAGAGGCTAGGAATCGTGCGATGAGTAGTTCACCTCCTGACTTCCCAAGGCCAGTTCACCACGTACAAGGCACAAGAGAGGCGTGTGATGGAATACTCCCCACCTGCCTGGATGAGAATAGCTCCTGCAACACTCAAGATGCTTGAGACCATCCAGGACAAAGTAGCCCACTTGATTGATTGGTATCACATCCACAAACCCTTACTCCCTCCACTACCGACGCACAGTAGCAGCAGTGTGTATCATCTATAAGATGCACTGCAGGAATTCACCAAGGCTCTTTCAACAGCACCTTCCAAACCCACAACCACTATCACCTAGAAGGTCAAGGACAGCAGATAGATGGGAACACCGCCACCTCTAAGTTCCCCTCCAAGCCACTCACCACCCTGACTTGGAAATATATCACCATTCCTTCACTGTCACTGTCAAAATCCTGGAACTCCCTTCCTAACAGCACTGTGGGTGTACCTACACAACATGGACTGCAGCGGTTCAAGAAGGCAGCTCACCACTGCCTTCCCAAATGCATCTAGGGATGGGAAATAAATGCTGGCCCAGCCACAGAAGCCCACATCCCATGAATGAATTTTTATAAATGTTTCTTTTTCTCCCTTTCAATTAAAAATTATTCCTTGATGTACTTGAGAGTGGTAACTGAATGCAATATTATTATTACTGTTTTAAAAAAAAAAATGAATTCTTTTACAGGAGGTAGGCGTCACCGGCTAGGTCAGCATTTGTTGCCTATCTTTAATTGCTCTTGGAAAGGTAGTGGTGAGCCGCCTCCTTAAACCACTGCATTCCATGTGGTGTTGGTACACTCACAGTTGGTCACCAAAAATAATGATTTTTGGTGAGGGTTCCACCTATGTGTGTGTCAGCTGTGGCTCAGTTGCTAGCACTTTTGCCTCTGAATCACAAGGTTCTGGGTTCAAGTCCCAGACAAGGGGTTGAACATAAAAATAAAAATCAAGCCTGACACTCCAGTGCAGTACTCAGAAACCACAGCACTGTCAGAGGTGCCATATTTTGGATAAGACATTATTCCAAGGCACCATCTGCCTGCTCAGGTGGATGTAAAAGATCCCATGGCACTATTTTGAAGAACAGTAGGGAAATTATCCCTGGTGTCCTGGCCAATATTTATCCCTCAATCAACATCACAAAACAGCAGAATATCTGGCCATTATCACTTTGTTTGTGGGAGTTTGCTGAGCACATATTAGCTACTACGTTTGCAACAGTGACTGCACTTCAAAAAGTACTTCATTGGCTGTAAAGTGCTTTCAGACACCTAGTGGTCGTAAAAAGCGCTATATAAATGCACGTCTTTTTTTCTCTTGTGAGAAACCTGATATTAAAATCACAGGAAATGATTTTAAAAACTCTATACTAAATCAGTTGCTAGCTTCATGGCTATGCCATAGTCACTTTCTTAGTAGATTAAACATTTTTAATATGCAAAGATTTTAAAATGTGCCTATTACTATCTGTGCACCTAAGAGAATGAAGAATCATCCCTAACCAGCACATTCAAAGATTGCTCATGGTTGTGGACAGGTCCCAATACAGGTGGACTGAATCTTAAACCAGCATAAAACATCATGGAAAACACAGCCCTAAGTGGTTTAGGGCCCAAGACATTTGTATTTAGAATTCCTCGATCTTTTGTGCTAGTTTGACCAATATAGTAATACGGGAGAGATGGTGGCAAAATGGCATGTCACTGGATGATTAATCACAGAAGCCCCAGCTAATGCTATGGGGACGTGAGTTCAAATCCCGCCATGGGAGCTGGTGGAATTTAAATTCCATTAATGGATCAGAATATGAAGCTATTCTCAGTAACAGACCATGAAACCAGCATCGATTGTTGTAAAAACCCATCTGTTTTATTAATGTCCTTTAGGGAAGGAAATCTGCCATCCTTACCTACATGTGTCTCCAGATCCACATCAATGTGGTTGACTCTTAACTGTCCTCTGAAATGGCCTAGCAAGCCACTCAGTTGAAGGGCAATTAGGGATGGGCAGCAAATGCTGGCCTTGTCAGTGATGCCCAGATTCCATGAAAGAATAAAGGAAAAAAAAAAGCCCAGATTGTATTGATACTATTAGCATGAATGAGCGGAAACTGTCTCCCAATGTTCAGATGGGAAACTAGAGATAGTTATTGTAACACTAAACTTTAATTTTGTAGGAGAAACATTTATCCTTTTGTGTAATAAAACTAATGCCTTGAGGTTTTAAAACGATAATATCTAGTTAAAAATAGTTTGGCTGGCTCAGTAATATATATGAAGATAAAAGTGGTTGCATTCCAAAGCATATTTGAATCTCTAAGTTTATGATTTGATTTATTGCAAAAGTTGAAAATAAGCTACCTAAAGTTGTTCTTAAAATTTTTTATGGGAATTTCAAGAGTGTTTTAAAAAGAAACAATTCAGCAATCTAGAATTCCATTTAGACAGAATGTTGACCACAAATATTTTGCATGTGTAGATGGAGGTGTGTACCAAAATTAGTGTGCTTTTATCTTGCTGATAGTTATAAAAACGAAAAACCTCTTTTTCTTTCTCCCCTCCCTTTTTATTGGCTGTTCTAAGATGAGGAAACTCTTGAGAGTGGTAGGTTAATTTTTGCTGCCTATTTAAAACAACATTACAGTAATTTTAATCATTTTACTTCCAGCCATTTTAATTTTGTACTTTTGAATTCTTTTCTGCTTCTCAGAGGAATTTGAAGGTATTTGTACTTGGTTTCAGTTCTGTAGTCAAATACATTTGTCACGTAATAATTTAAAATTATATTAATATAATGCTAAACTGCTTTAGCAATTGTTACTTTTTCCCTGTGTTGAAGATATAGAACCCAAAGATTATGAAGAGTGCATATGAGATGTATTGTTTGATATTTTTGTATTCTGTAATTAACATTTTATACATTTATAGCTCAATGCATTTGACTTCTTTGCCTCTATTCATTATCTTTAACAGTTTTCAATTAGTTCTATTCTTTGTTCATTGGTTTTCTGCTGAAAAACATGCTGAAATGGAAAGTTAAAGGACAGAATAAAATGCAAATGCCATTTTGTAACATATGGCACATAATTTCACTCATTGCTCTGCCTTTAAGAGTACGAACCTCTGGCTTTGTGATTTGGATCTTAATTGATATTCCTGCAAGATAGTCTACTTTCACACATCAAATCAAATTTACAAGAATATTGTTGGTAAGAGTGCAAGAATAATACATAAGTGGATGCTGAAACATTGTCTATTTCATACCTATGACTCAATGTAGATTTTGAAGCTTTGTCAGTTGTCTCTTGCTATGATCCCAGATTTCTCCAGATGGGAAAATTTTAAAATGAGACATTGTGCCTCATCAAAAGTAAATTTGGATGCAGAGGCCAAGAGATTTGTTATATACTCAGCAGAATTGCAATGACATGTGCTTGAGCACGGGATCAGAAGCCGGTCTATCAGTGCAAGTTCTGAAAGAAAAGATAAATAATTAAGTAGATTGTGCTGGATTCAGTGTGCTCCTTCATTTTTGTGAATGAGGTTCAAGTACGTACTTGTATTGTCAATACTTATATGTTTGATGGCTTGCTGCTCATCATTAAATTTTACCTGGTTGTACTCTTGGGAGGAGAATATGATCTTACCCATCTAATTGATATAATAGCACTAAAGGAAGATGACCCTTAAAAAGGAAATAAAGTAATATCAGTGATACCTTTTGTGTATTTTTATACAATTGAATTCTTCTTAATTCAATTTTATGTTTCTGTGCCTACAAAGTTAAAGACACTTGTGTATACATATTCAGTTATGCATGTTATTACCAGCCTAAAGGATTCATGTGTCAGTGCAGCCTATGCATAGTTGTTAAATATCTTGCTGGCATTGTATTGTTCTGGAGCAGTACAGTAGAATTGTAGAAGTTTATAGCACAACAAAAGGTCACCAGCTCTTCATCAGCAGAATATAAAACTGCTCACACTTTCTCTCCATAACCCTGTATTTTCTTCAGTTTTAAACAGTCCCTGTGATACTCCCTATGATGAACTATAGCACAAAGAAGTATTATCTAACCTGTATCCTATTCTCTTATCACCTTTCATCACTGATTGCCCAGCCAGATGAAATTGGTTTTGAGGATAAATAGGGAAAAAACTTTAATTATTTAAAAAAAAACCTTTTATATTAACATACCTTCTGCTCTGGATTTAGTTTGTGTCTCGGGTTCCTTCCCATAACAATAGTTTATCATCCTGGTGAACCATCCCAGTGAATCTATGCTTTAATACACTTTCTATAATATGGCAGCTCAAAACTACTCGAAGCATTGTAACCCGTGTCTGAATTATTGCCTTCTACAGACTTATTATATCCTCTTTGCTCTTGTAACCTATGCTTTTGTTTGGAAAATGCAAAATGCTGCTGGCTTTTTATGACTTTTATCTAATTGCATTTGGATTTTCAGGAGTTGGTGTTTTTTAACCTCTAGGTTTCTCTATTTGTTTAACACTCTTTAGCATCATTTCATGTATTTTATACTCCTAAGCCTTGTTCTGCCTCCTAAAACCATGGTCTCGCATTTCTGAAAATGAGATTGCATCTGCCAACTGTTTGTTCTTTCCACTAACTTGTCCATGTCCCCCTTCTTGTTTCCCGAAGCCCCTTCTTTTGTACTATAAGCAAAATTCAATATCAGACTGGCAAGGGCATCTGCATCTAATTCAAAAACGAGTGTTGTATTGACGATAGAATTATGCATCTTCCAACCCTTTTCCAATCCCAGTTACAGCCATTTATTCTAACTCTGCCCTGTCTGACAACTAACCTTCTATCCATGATGCTACATTGCTTCTTAACCAGAAGTCTCGCAAAATGCTTATGAACCACCTTCTGAAAATCCAGGTACTTGACAGTTGTGGCATTTCCTTTCTCATGTTAAATGGTTACTTGAAAAAAGGCTGTTCAATTTGTCAGACACACCTGCTTTTAACAAATTCATGCCGGCTGTTTTGAGTGCTTACAAATTTTTCTTCGCATTGTGTATTCTAAGAATTTCCCTACGTTTTATGTCAGAATCTCAATTGCAGTTAGTTTGCTGAACAGCAGAAGATAGTCAACAATCTCCTTTACAAATCAAATTGTAACATGACAGTTTCAGTCCTTATTGCAAATGTGTTGATTTAGACTTTGGAACTAGTTACTTCTTAATCCAGACCTTGAGCATTGCTGAAAAGAGAGACATGCTGTTGAAGCTTTTGTATCAGGACAGATGCAAGAATAGCAAATTTCAAAGGAAGCAGCAATTTATACTGCATGAGAAAAGGGTGCTAATTGGTTGGCCAGTCAGCTCCAATTGGCTGAGGTGTTGCCATAGAGAATGCAGCAGTGAGCATGTTTCCCATGCTTTTGTTAACAGTTAGTATGCTAACACAATTAAAGGATGCTTAACCTGGGGAATATGTAGTTGTTCATATGTTGTGATAATTGTTTGGTAACACTTCCTAAAAGGAATATAAATAAGTCTGCATAAAATGAAGATTATTATTGAACTGAATTTTAACTCCGGTTGTGAGCATTTACATTTATGTGACTGTGACAAATGTTGTTCTGCATGTTATGTGGCAGTTCCTTTCAGAAGATCACTGGGTGTCTAAGTGATACTAAAACGTTCGTGACCAATTTACATTGATGATTAGGCAGCAGCCATGATGAATTTAAAGCAACTTTGTAAACACACTTTGGAGACAAAAATATATACTCTCTGTCCCTCCAAGCTTTGTTTCCTCTGCTTTATGCAAGGTGTACTTAGAGGCTATGAATACTTAGCAACAACCTTTGAGTGCTGACTGACATAAAAAAATTACATATTATTAATTTGTTGATGTCCTGTGACATGAATTCAAGGCTAAGTTTGTCTTTAGGTGAAATGGCATTAGAGGGTAGGTGCTAATTGTGTGTAGATGTTAATCAGTACCCATTTTAAAATATATTTTTTCTTTATTTTTATATTACTAATGACAAATTTATTTGCATTTTTAATGAAAATTGCCTATGAAAACTTGTCATGTAATGACAGCCCTGCCCCCCTCCACCCCTACTCCCAGTAGTGGTATTGTAGCATCTCTACTGGCAAGATGATGCAGTTACCTCAAGACAACTTTACATAGGTAGTTTCTGTTATAAATGTGGACATTGGAGTTTAAAGTATAAAAGGTTGACAAAAGTTTTCGCAGCACTAGAAGTTTTTAAGCAATAGAAATTTAACAAAAATAAAATTGCAGGTATAACAAAAAACCCTCTAGAAATTAGAATGACCTGGTAACTACAATGAGAGTTCATTGATAATTGTCTGGAAAACCTGGAGTCAAAATGCAGCCTAACACTCTGTTTATAGTTGTATTCCTGATAAAAGATTGTGTGTCTGTGGGGAGACAGCAAATGGGGGAATAGCAACTAAATGTTTTGACTAAAAAGATCAGTAGATCTTTTACATTGTGTTGGAATAAGCTTTAACTATGATATTTTGTTTCAATGTTGAAATCATTCATAAGTCAAAGTGGTATCTTTTTAAATAAGTATGTTTTATAAAACTAATTTTGATATTGACTTTAATTGAAGTGCTATGACATGAACCTGTTCTTTTCCTTTTCTTCCTCTTAAAAACATGTTTAACAGTTGAAAACTCAGAGCTGCAAGGCAGTGTAGTGCTTGGTTAATTGGAGGCAGCTTACCTTAATGGTTGCATTGTATCTGCAATTGGGCTGAGCCTCTTAACTGTTCTCCTTCTTTTCCTGGCCTTTGTTGATTGTGATTATATCCTTTCTCCAGAAGATGCTGAATATGGTGACCTTGTCAGTGGACTCTATATAGGTGAGCAATAGACACAGCGCATGCTAATCCTTTGTTTCTTCACTTCCTTTCTTTATTTTCATTTTTTTCTCCATAACTGTGCATAAAAATTACAGATTTGTTTTGAATCATTCTGCTATTTAGCTTGTCTGAGTGTTAAATAATCTCTTTTGTAAGTTGTAGCTAAATTTCTCGATTTGCATTTTTTCCTCCAAACATCACCAGAACATCTGAGCCCAGAAGTCAAGTGCTGCCTTTGAAAGTTCAAATTCAAGCCCATTATAGTCATGCCAGCAATGTGTTATAAGCACATGAAGTTGTACTAAACTTCTCGCTTCTTGTTACTGTAGTTGTGCAATTGATATTGATCTTTTAAATGAGAAGTTGTCAAAGAAATAAAATCAAAATCAGTGGAATTAAATGAGTCCTGAATGTCCAATTATAGTTACTCTTTGATCTCCAAGAAAGGGCAGAGAGAGAAGAACATGAGACATTGGGGTAGAAATTCATCCTGGGCATTAGTCCATTTCACACTCGGCATGATTTTCCTTTCCATTCTACTTCATTGTGTAAATAGGGCTGCCTATTTTCCTGTCAATTATTTTATGCTGCTGCCCCAGGCAAACTTTCTACTCCATTATGGGTGAGTTACCTTATTTCTTAATGACATGTAATACCATAAGCAAAAGGAAATACTGTGGATTCTGGAAATCTGAAAGCAGAAAGTGTTGGCAAACATTCAGCAGGTCAGGCAGCATCTGTGGATGGAGACACAGCCTGATCTGAGTGTTTTCCAGCATTTCCTGTTTTTATTTATAATGCCATGGAAGGGGAGGCGGTGGTGTAGTTGTATTGTTACTGGACTGGCATTCAGACACCCAGGGTAATGCTCTGGGGACCACAGTTCAAAACCCCCCCACAGCTGTGGTGGCTTTTCAATAAAAATCTGGGATAGAAAGTCTAATAATGACCATAAAACCATTGTCGATTGTTGTAAAAACTAATGTCCTTTAGGGAAGGAAATCTGTCCTTATCTGGTCTAGCTGCCGTGTGACTCCAGACCCACAGCAATGTGGTTGACTCTTAAATGCCCTCTGACCAAGGGCAGTTAGGGATGGGCAATAAATGCTGACCCAGCCAGCGACTCCCACATCCCATGAATAAATAAAATCAATAACTATGTTGGCATTCAAATATTATCATTTCCTGAAATGATGAAACTCTTAGGGATTAGCTTATTGTTCACAATCTGTATAAATTATTTGGTTGTAGGAACCAAATATGTTGATGAAACAAACTAGATGGGAATCTAATTTGTGAGGAGGATGCAAGAAGGCTTCAAGGCCACTTGGACAGGCTAAGTGAATGCGCAAGAACATGGCAGATTTAATATTATATGAATAAGTGTGAAATTATCCACTTTGGTAGAAAAAACAGAAGTATTTTTTAAATGGTGAGTGGTTAGAAAATGTTGATGTCCAACTGGACCGGGGTGTCCTAGCAGTAAAAGCTAGCATGCAGGCGCAGCAAGCAATTAGAAAGGTAAACACATCTTAGCCTTCATCACAAAGGGATTTGAGTGCAAGAGTAAAGATGTCTTGTTGCAGTCTTATAAAGCCTTGGTGAGACCACACCTGGAGTATTGTGTACAGTTTTGGTCTCCTTACCTAAGGAACCTTTAACCTTTTAAATCACAGCACTGTCTCAGTTTAGTGAACATAGATATAACTCAGGTTGCCTCATTTCATGATGAACTATGAAGAGGGCAACACCATTTTTACTCACCTTTTAAAGTTCTCCTATGTGATGACTATCGCTTTAAGATCAGTTCAACTGAGTAGGGGCCACGTGGTTTGTTCAACCATTGTGTGACTAGCGAGGGGGAATAAATTCTACGGAGGGATTTCCTAGATAAAAATGGTTGTATGAGGGGCTGGCTGGATACAAGCAGCCACGGAAACTCTCGTGTAAATAAAGTTTGTTTTATTTGACTGAGAAGCCTAACAGAGCGAGTTTCTACATCTCCTTTATTTATGTGACTTATGAAGGCTTCTAAAACATGGTGGCATCCATGAAAATTGCAGAAGTTTTGCAATTTTCCAGAATGATGTCAGCAACTTCTAAAAAGGCATGTGTGGGGTTCCCGACCACCCCATTCCTGCACTGCCGAAAATAGCCGGAAATGGAAATTGGGGTGGGACTTTCGAATCCATGCTTCGACTGCCATTTTTTTCTCCAGCCTCCATGTGGTCCCAAATTTGGACTGCAAGATCCAGCCCTGGTATTTGGATATATGTTTCACACATAGTCTAGCCGCAAGTGTCGTAAAAACACCTGTTGAACCAGTTAGGCAGTTGATTCCATTCAGTTTATACCACTAATAGAAGAAATACTATGATCTCAAGTCATTTAAAAATTAATTCCTTTTTATAGAAGTGGCCATTCTTTGTAAAGAACAGGAGAACCATGTATGGAGAATATCTATTCTTTCTGTATAAACAAATTAATTTGAGTAACATGAGTTAGAAGCTGATTTGGAAGGTAAGGTTAACAATATGTTAAATAATAGCTCCAAATTTAAAAAAAAAATCTCTGACTTGAACCTTCGATGTTTTTAAATGCAGAAGCATCACCTTATATAATATCAGTTTTGCAGGATCTTGGAGAAAATTACATCTGTACTGGCCAATGTGCATTATCTAGCTTTATTCATTAAGTAACAAACATTAGTTTTGTAGAGCTTTTTCTGCAAGATGTTATAATGTGTGCCAGGCGAACCAAATCCACAAGGGAAACTTGGTCTCAATGTCACAATGGTTTTGCAATTTGTATTTGTAATGAGAAAATGTGTGCACTGAATTTAGAAGTAATGAGTCCACCAAGATCTTTTAGAGATTTACAAAATTAAATTAAAATATTAACAAAATAAAAGTTTTCAAGCACATACGTAAGAGTACAATTACTTACCACTATAACAGAATCCTATAATTCCTAATTGATCTGACTCCCAGTTACACACCCTCTTTAAGGCAATAGTCCAAAATAGATTTTAGATTTAAAACAAAATCAGCAAGTTAACACAATACCCACTTGACAGTGGAATTCCAATTGGCTTCCCCACCTTTGGTTATTTTACATAGCACAATTGGCTGTAAGCTTCATGAAGGCTATTTCACATACTCTGTCAGATCTTACATGGCCCTCTCCTCATATAACCATTCTCCTTTATATATGTTTCTTTCTCTTTAATATGTAAATTCTGTTGTTCCGTATGTCTTTGAAACTGTATTTTCCTCATAATAATAAAACTTTCATGTTGCCAATATTGTCAGTAACCTTCGGGAAAAATAAACACACTCCTTAGTCTTGCTTATGCTGCTAGTTGTAAACAGACTAACATGAGTTTGAAATCCAAACAATCCCTTCATTTATCTAAAAAATGCAAATTCCCTTCACACCTTACATGCTAAGCCAGCACCCATGTTTATTCATTAGCATATCAAGCACATTTCTACACCGAGCTTCTTTTAATGATTTCAAGCTTGCCGTCTACTTGATCCCAAGTGTAATTAAATCACACGGACAGAACCATACTTTTGTCACAAAGAGCAGATAACTTTCAGTCACAAAGAGCAGATAACTTTCAGCCCCAGAACAAGAACTCTGACTACTTCTCCAAAGTTCCCCTCTAATCACTATGTTTTGGACATAACCGGTTATCATTATCTGTTCTGTTAACCGCAATGAAATAGAATAAAAATTCATGATGTTCTGAAATGATAGAAAGATTTCATGTTGTCGTACCACTGTACATATCCCAGCAAATCACTATACAAGCCAGTTATAATGAATATACTGACTTAATATAGTAGTAGACTATAGACAGTAAGGTGAAGAGGAGCATGTTTTCATTGCTTCGCAATGCTTGTAAAGAGTGTATGCTACTTGGTCACACTAAGGACAGCACAGTAACAAAGTTGAGGATGAATTTCCAGCTTTATTTTTTCATAAACTAACTCAGCATAATTAATATTCGAGAGGAGGAATTCTGTCACAGGTAAAATCCTCAAGGTGGGAAAGCTGGCTGAAATTTATCCTTGAAATCATAAGTGCAGGATAGCAATCTGCATTGCACAAATGAGGGCTTTTGAATCTGTTGCTTGGTGAAGGAGATGAGCGTAGCTTAACATGGGAGGCCCTTTGTTAATAAACTGCAGGGCAGAAGTAAGACCCTCAGCACAGAATCATGGTAGTGTTGGTAAATGAAGTGGTGAAAGCTAGGATGCTTAAAATGGGTGGGAACAGAATTTCCTTTTTTTAAAAACTAATTGTTTCATGGTGCTCTTCCACATTCGGACATTTAATGGTTCGAAAGTGACTCTTAGTTCTAACTATGAAGTGTGACTTATCATAGCCCCAGATCTACTAGAATTACAAGTAACCCCTGAATAAGCATCGGTTTAAAATGTTTCTGCTAGGTTGTGCTTTTTTTTTTTGTTTTTACACACATTTGGCCAAACCAGTGCAAAAAATTGTGGAATTTCAAGCACAAATTACATGCAGTCCAAATCCAGCTTTTGCAATGTTTCACACTAACTTGGAAAAGTGCTGAGCTCTAGAATCTTACCCACCCTCAAATTGAGTTAATCATCATGGCAAGTTTCCACTTATTGCACCTATATGTGGGTCTTCAAGGAGGCCCTTGAATCTAAGTTTTTTTTAAAGGTGCAAGCTCACTATGTTAAAAAGCTTTTAAGTTTTTAATTTAGTAAGGACTATACCCCGATGTAACTAGTAAATGGTTCTATATAATTTTCAAAAGTAACTTTATCTTATTTAAAACCAAATTCCTTGGAGGTGGTGGATTAGGCACTTTCATTAAAATGCTTATTTTTTTGTGATGAACCCATTTTCAACTGTAGTAATAAAACTGCGCCAGGTTACCACTCTGAAATATAGGTCGAAATTTTTTGATGCAAATCTTATATTAAATTAATACATTTAATTGTGGTTGTTCATGGAAGATTTTACGTTCTGCAGTATGCAGATGAGTCTGCGAGGAAACTTGGGAAAAACGCTTCTGAAAGCTAGCAAAATTTTGAGTGCAATTTGAACCTTGATCATCGATTGCATCCTTAGCAGAAACCCTTGGCTTCTCCACTGACATTCTGGTTCATTAACTGTGGAGTTTGACTGAAATGTAATGACCCCTGGGTTCCAAAACATTTTTTATCCAGTAATATCCAACAGTTATGTATTGTTGATTGTAGTCAGGTGTTTTTGTGAACTTGAGGTATAATAATATATTGAAATGGATTTCAGCGTTTTGCTTTGTGCAAGCAGCTTTCAATATATTTTCTGTGCTGTACATGAAATGACAAAATATTGTAGCTTAAGTAATGGGGAATGAGTTCAGTAGTAGACTGGCTTTGATACTGGGCTGGAAGTCCCACTTTTCTATCCTAGTCGATTCACAATTGAATTCAGTATGTCTGATTATTATCTCCGAAAATTTACCATGACAACAGCCAGATTAATGTAGAAACCTAACTGGTTAACTTTTGGCCCAGATTGTGTGGTCAACAGCAAAGGAACATTCACTACGTTTACAGCTGCCCACTTTTTGCAGACTTTTGAGTGGCAACTTCTTGTTCTCGGGTGCAAGATCCAGCGCGTTGGGCTTGGTAGAGGTTCTGTGGCCTGTGAGAGCAGTGCGAGCAATGGTATCTTTTCAAACAACTGCATTGGAGAATTCTGTCTGAGATATGAAGGGCTAAATTTTTCTACCAAATGTTCAGGACGAAAAAGGGTCCCAAGCCCGCAAAAGTCATCAGCGTACCCTCCGGCTTAGGGAAGTAGCATCCTAATTGACCACTTAGACATTCGCCACTCTATTAAGGACAGCAAGTGGACTCCCAATGCTGCAGGCCCAATCAGGGGCCAGAAATAAAGGGCCCAAAACCTGTATGGCTGTCTTCACGTTGGAGGAGAAATCTCTGCTTATGGTTGAGGCTCTGGCCTTTCACACAGTGTGTTGTGGCCATTCCAATGTAGGTAAAATTTCTGGCGCAAAATGGCCCCTACGTGTGGCTTTCATTGGATTGATTGGGTGTCCTTCTCTGTGGAATGGGCAGCTGACCCAGTGTACAGTCCACCCCAGGAAAGTTTCCTGGAGGTGGAGTGCATCGAGCAAACCCCCAACACAGTTCCCCTCCCCCAGCCCCCTCAACACCTTGAACGTCATCTTCATGGAGCCAGGAAAGTCGAGCTCGAAGAGCCCAAATCAAAAAGTATGAATTAAGACAGAGAGTTATGAGAGACAAAGGAAAAAATAATAGCTTTTTTAAATTTTGATTTCTTTTTAAATCTCCGACAATAAATTGGCAGTAATTAAGACTTAGCACTCAATTAAAAATTCACTACCAGAACGCACTATCCTTAACTTTTTCTGGCATGTTTAACGGGTATCTATTGGGCAAATAGAGCCCTGATGCAATGTCAAATTTTTTGGTGAGGTACCGAAGCAAATTGGATAGCTACTTTTGGATTTCCACTTTTAAATGTGCATGTCCAGAACTTGCTGTTCGATTTACTCCATCATAACGGTGAGTGCTGTTAGCCTCATTGTTATTCGTGCAAGATCTAGTTAATTATAATTTATGGAAGGAAACCTGTCACACCTAAACAATTAAAAATGTCACCTTGTCAATATAACCTACATCCTGACAATATTTAAAGGCCTGAATCTGCTGCTGCACATGTGGGGGCGGACCCCACTCGCCGATGCGTAAAATGACGTGTGGTGATGTCAGGTGAGGGTCCTGACGTCACCGCATGTCATTCCGATCTTCAGTTCAGCGAGCACACACCGGAGTCGGCTGCGCGCCCGCCGAACTGTCAAAGGCCTGTTAAGGCTATTAATCCCCTCATTAAAGTCATTGACAGGGCTGCCCTTCGCATTTTTCATGGAGCCTCATCCACAGGCGGGATGAGGTTTCGTGAAGGGTTTATAAGTTTAATAAAAGTTTTTATTAAAATTCATTGACATGTCCCAGCTCATGTGACACTGTTACATGAGGGGACATGTCTGAATAATTTTTTTTTTCTTTATTTCAATTTTTCATAATCAAAGTAATCTCCCTGACGCAGCTTCGTGCCTCAGATTTCTGCGCTTTTTAGTGCGCATGCGCAAAAGAGCACAGGCCCCGATTCTCCCTCCTCCCCCCACCCACACAGGTAGTGCTGAGTGCTTCCGGGTGTGAGTCATGCTGGGTGGGCCTTAAGTGGCCCACCCGCGTAAAATGGCGGCGCGCAGCCGATTGCAGGCGGCAATCGGCTGCGTAATTGCTCCCGCTCAGCCCACCTGACGGGGAGAAAATTCTCCCCAAAAAGTAAGTCTCCAATGTTAAATTTTTCAAAGCTACATTGATTTGTGTTTGAAATAATTTTCACTGAGTGGTCTGCTTTTAGGTCACCTTATTAATATGTAATAATCATATAGTTAGAATCTATTTTTAAGGTATTGAACTTTATTATTGTTATATAAATATAGCCTTTTTCTTCAGCAGCACATCTTTTCATTGATATATTTGTTAACTGAAATACACTTTGCCTGTTTTTATTTAGATCTGTATTGATGCTATAATGTTTTTTAGTCTTTTTCACCATGTAATCATAACAGAGGTGGAGATGAAAAATTGTGCCTAGTAACCTGTACCTTGACAGAAATGCAGCCATTTTTACATTGAAGGTCATGCTGTAAATACTTCTCACTAACTTCAATATAGAGAGTACTGTCCATTCTGTCATCACCAGCACATGATTTAATGCTGTAAAGCGCAGTTGCCAATATTTTAGGATCTGCTTGGCTCTGAGCAGCACTCTCATTCCTGAATCAGAATGTTCTAGATTCAAGACCCACCTCAGAGACTTGAGTACAAAAATCTATGGGGGGAGTTTTCTGTGCCCATTGGTGGTGGGCATGTTCAACCGCGTTAGTAGGCAATATGGCGAGAAGGCCAAAAATTGGTTTCACAACGTCATGAAACCAGTTTGCAATTGTCTGTTCTGCCCGTCAATGGCAGGCCACGTTTTCAGACGTTGGAAACTTCATTGTAGTACATTCGCATGCCATTATAAGCCCAGCTTGCCGGACTCATTCCCCCATGTCAAATTTACCGCTCACATCGGTGAAAACACATTAGTGCACAACATGTCTTGACAAGCATGCCGTGTAGAATTTGGGACTTAATGTCAGGACCTGGCTCACATCGCAGACATCCGAGGACCAGAAGATGCTGGAGCCCAATAGCCACAGGACCCTGGAGGAACGTCCATTGCATGCTGGGTGGATTCTGATGGACATGGTTCCGCCGCGAAGCAGCTCACGGAAGGCAGAAAGTCACCATTGAGGGTCTGCTCAGTGTCTTGGCCATGGTCTTCAATGAATGATCGTCAAGGGGGTGAAGCGGAAGGTTCAGCTGTGTTTGGGAGAGGAAGAAGTACCGGATGGTAGAAGAGGAATGTCCAGGTTCAACTGGGAGAGGGGGGTAGGTGTGTCGGGGCGAAGGGAGGAAGGTTGGGAGGGGGGCAACAAAGGTCTTGGGAGGGGGCAGAGGGAGTACGGGAGAGGAGGCAATAATGGGGGACAGTACAGCAACTGGTGTAAGGGAAGGAGTCTGGAGTGGGGAATGTCTAGGTGAATGTGCAAGGGAGGGGTCTGTGGAGTTGAAGACTGCATGGGCATGGTAGAAGGGAATAGTGAGAATGACTGAGGGCATTTGAGCGAGGTGGTAGGATGGGAGGAAGAGGGTAAGACGGTACTGGTAGAAAGGACGGCGAGTGTGGTTGGTGGGGACATGGAGGCAGACACAGACCCTGGGGGTGGGAAGGAGGAGGCCAGCGAGGTTAGTGTGGATGGGGGTGGGACTCTTGGAAAGCTAGGTAACATGCACGTTTACCAGGACATCCCCAAAAGAAAAGGTTTTTGGCTGGTAGGTGATGATAGGGAGGTGGAAGGTGATGCCAGGGAGGTCAACAGTGTTTGGGGAAAGGAAATGGGTGACTGGGGGATGGGAATGGATGGAGGACCTGAAAAAAAACTGTACCACTAACAAGTTTGTTAAATCGAAAGTGAAAAGAGACTCATGGTGGGCGAGATAGTCGGAGTGTGCGTGGAAATTCAGGTCAGCTCAGATGGACAACTGAAAGCAAACCCCAGCAGGCAGCATTGAAAATGCTCAGGACATTGAGATGAATGTGATGGGAGAGTGCAGGCATGAGGCTCCAAAAGGCCTGCTACACACACACACACACACACACACACACCCTCCAGAATCACTCGTGGACCAGCTGCGTGCAGCTGAACTGTTAGGGGGGACGGTGGGGATGCAGGGGGCTGACTCGCAAAGCCTATCGATGAAGCTGAAACACACCATTACACATTATTCAGTGAAAGTGAATATATTTCCAGATTGTAGAGTGACAAAATGGGTTCACCCACGCAACCAACTCTGATCAGAATTTCTTTACTTTTCTATACCTTAGACTTCCAGGTGCTTCCCTGACACCTGTAGCAGGAGTGGAGATAGCCTGTGCAATGGTTGGCTCTGTTGCCTCTGATAACTTCAGCATGGGACCTCTGGAGAGCCGAGGCCTTGGGGAGCCCAGGCTTGTTTGGCTATCCTCCTGTGGGCCAGCTGCTCCCTCTGTGTTGACAGAGCCGAAGTTGAGGCAAAGGGGACTCGCAGGGAGAGGACAGCCTCTGAGATTCCTGAGCGGATGACCCAGGGGTGTCCAGCTGCCACTCCTCTTCCCTTCGGGTGCCTGAGGCCTCCAGCCTGACTGTTTGAGGGGAAGGAGCACCTTGAGGGATGTCAAGGTGCCCTGTTTCCTCCTCGCACTGGACTCCCCACTTAAGGAACTTACGCAAGGCTACCACGATGGAGTGCAGGTCTGCACACATCACTGCGTTCTGCTGGATCAGGATGTCTCATGGCGTCTGCCATCCTTCCCACAAGACCTCCACACGTGCACATGTGGGCACCACTTCATCAGAGTGAGTGTGAGTTTAGAGTGTTGAGATGGTCGTCTTACCCTGGCGGCACGTATGAGATCATTCATCTCTTTCTGCACTAGATGGTCAACCTCTTCTGTGCTGCACTGGCACTGACCACCACTGCCACTGCCTCTCAGGCTGGCATGGTGAGATTGCTGGACCTCCTGCAGCCAGAATGAGGTGGAGGACACCACAGCAGGCCTCTGAAAGGCATTCCAGTGACATCACTTAACTCTTTTTGGCTTTCAGAGTTATGTCTTCATTGGAACGTAGCCCTGGGCTGTGAGCATTGAGAATTGTTTGGGCGGCTGCAGTTTAGATATGGCACCCGGCGTGAGGAAACAGCGAGGTGACAGCGTGGTGGACAATTCAGAGGCCACCCGCCAGTGGGACGGTGTGTTTCCTGTGGTTGCATAATTAATGAGGCGGGATTAGGACGATACGGCGTGAAAAGCTGCCATTGCGGCCGGTGGGCTAAATGTCCTTTTTCCCGCCCACTGCCACACTTAGTGCAAATCTGAGACAATTCTGCTCAATGTTTGGGGTTGATGAACTCTGGGGAATAGAAATTAGGATAAAGATAGTGTGATTTTCAAATATAACACTTGAGTAATTTTCAGCTGCACCTTCACTGCTCAATGAGAACTTGAAAAGAAAGTAATAAAAAGCCTCACATGTGATTTATAATTAGATCTTCTGTTAAACTTATCCCAAGGCATCAAATTTTTATTTTGAGTTGAGTTCCACTCTCAACAGTAAATAGCTACAGTGCTAAAGATGTAAATTCTCATAGTTTAATTAATTTATTTTCAATGTATCACAGTGTGTCCATTAGGAATTACCTTACACAGTTTGAAATTGTGAAGCTTCTACTTAAATTATTTTCAAATAAATGTTCAGTAAAAGGAACTGTACTGTTGCAACAACATATTGTTTGCTGGAGGGGCCAGGAACCTGCAATATGAAAGTGAATATTTTAGGAACGCATAGGGTGATCAGGCGGAAATGGAGATCACTGCTGTGGCCTCTACAAAAACAGTTCTAGTCCTTATGTTCTTGCATTCCCATCTTTTAATATCTGCCTTTCACATAACAACCATTTGAACTAATATCAAAGAAAGATAGAACAACATGAGCATTATTTAATTTCTAATAGTTTTTGAATTCTTTGTTGTACTAAGATCACTTTAAGGACAAATAGATAGGAAAAGTGGAGCACACAGATTAACTTAGACCCTATAACTATTCGACCTGGCAGCAGGATATTTTACAGCAGGAAAATTTATACATCTGATTTTAATTAAATTTGCATATCCAATCAAATAGCTATAACTAACCATCCAATTGATTGTATGTTTTCAATGTAATACAGATGTTGGTAAGCTGTTATAGTCAATGAACACAAATAAAGAACTTTTTTAATATAACAATCACTATCAGCCAAGTCTTTCTTCCCTTCAACATTACAGGTTAATTTCTTCTTTATTTCCCAACAGGAGGTAATTATTGTGCACGTCTGATTGCTGCATTATTTTTGCCAGCTGGTCACACTCAATTTTTTTTCATTTGTAAAGTGTAAGGTCTAATTATATATGAAAGCATGCAGATAATAACAGCAGACCTAATGTAAGCTGAGACCAAGAAAAATACAGCTGAATAGCTGACAGGACAACTGAAAGTTTAAGCAATTGTACTTTTCTTAGCTGAGAATATATCTACTTTATGGCAGTCTTTCAGTTGAAAAGCAATTTTGTTAGATTGAACAACTGATTACAAGTTGCAAAAGTGAATAATAAAGTCTGTCAAATACCATATGTCAACTATTGGTTACATTTGTTTTGCATGTGTTATTGAGATTGAAGTAGGAGCATTTAAAATTAACGGGCAGGAAAAGACCAACTAGTTCATCAAACCTGCCCAGCACACTTGATGGCTGGAGCACCGTAACAAGATGCCCCACTATTCTCACAACACACTTACTCCCCCTCCCCCAGCAGCCATGTAATCTCTTGCAAGAGCTGGAAAAAAATCCAAGGCAATATGCATCATCACTGCTGAAGAATGTCCCCTTAACTTTGCCTTATTATTTTCCTTACCGCTGATTAAGTAATCTTTGTCAAAACAAAGGTTGTTAGATCTACTTTTGACCGCCACTCAGCCACTCTTGCATTGTGCAAAGGTTTTTTGTGTTCAGTATTTGTGTCTGTGTCATTGGTTGAAATCACCAGGTGCATTTCACCTATCACCTCTGTGCTCACTGGCTCCTGTTTAAAAAACACCCTGATTGTAAAATTCTCATCCTAATTTTCAAATTCTCCCATGGCCTTGCATTTCCCTATCTTCATATTCTCCACTAGCCCTACAAACCTCTGATGTGCCTCTTGAGCATCCCCAGTTTTAATTGTGCCACTATTGGTGAGCCTGCCTCCAGCTGCCAAGGCCTCAAGCTCATGAATTCCCTCCCTGAGCCCCTCTGCCTCTCTCTTCCTTCAAGATTCTTCTTGAAACCTACTTCTTTGGTCAAGTTTTTGGTAATCAGCCCTAATATGCCTAATTTAGCTCGGTGTTAAATTTTGCTTAATAAGACTTCTGAGAAGTATTCTAGGATGTGATATTTTAAAGGATGTTATGTTAAATAGATTTGATTTGTTGTTCTAATGCATTTTTTTCCACGTATTTCAGAAAGGCCTGTGAGATTTCTTTCGGCTCTTACCAGGAGTCACACACAAATAAGTCGGCCTCTTGAACTCTTGATCTTGGGGTTACAAACCCAGTAACTCTTTCGAGTACAAACCCGTTTCCATCTGTTTCAGATGAAGTTACATTGTTTTCATAGATTGCCATTGTGAGATTTGAACTCTTGATCTTGGGGTTACAAACCCAGTACCATAACCACTTGGCTATTTAGGCCAAGCAGTCAGCCTCTTGAGTGAAACCAAACATGACATGCTGATAACTCAAGCTGATTATGATAATGACTAACATTTGTGTTAGATTTTTGTGACGGACTACTAGTGAGGGAGCTGACATTTAAATAGTAAATCCTGAACATGCATTGCTTATAATTTACCAACCAGAAGTATATTCAGTTTCTCTGTCTCTATTTTACCTGTTCTGATGATGCAACTTGCCATTCCAACACTTAGTATGTCTTCCTCTTTCCTCAGTCGAGGATTTCCTCCACCCACTTAGTTGACAGGGTCCTCCACCGTGTCCATTACATTTCACACACTTTTACTCTCACCCTGTCCCTTCCCAGATAAGACAATATGGTTCCTTTTGTCCTCACCCACCAGCTTCCGTGTTCAACAGATCACCCTCTTCCACCTCCACCATCAAACACATCTTCCCCTACCTCCCTTTCATCATTCTGAAGGGACTGTTCCCTCTGCAACACCCTATTCCACTCCCCAATCTCCATCCTCTTCCAATGGCACCTTTCCATGCGAGTGCACGAAATACAACACTTCCCCTTTTACCTCCTCCGTTCTCACCACTTGACCCCAAACGCTCCTTCCAAGTGAATCAGTAAGTATCCTCCTTTCAGTTTAGTATTCGCTGTTCACAATGCAGAGACCAAAAACAAAATGGGTGACCACTTTCCAGAACACTTCAATTCAGTCCATAAACATGACCCTGAGCTTCTGGTTGCCTATTGTTTTAATTCTCCTCCTTGCTCTCATGCCGACCTGTCTATCCTTGCCCTCCTGCAATGTTCCGGCGAAGCTCAGCATATGCATGAGGAGCCTCATCTTTCAATTAGGCTCTTGACAACCTTCGGACTCAACACTGAGTTCAACAATTTAAGACCCCAATCTTTGCTGCCCATTTTGTTTCCTTTTTCTTTGCAGGTTTCAGTTTTACTCTCATTTTTGTCTAGTTTTTCTCTTTTTACTTTCAAAAGGCAGCTGTTCATCATTCTGCCAGTCACACATTCTCTAGGCACACCTGTCATTTCTTTACTTGTCCCATTACACCTTGCTTTGGCCTTGCACCACCAGCTCTTCTGTCATTAAATCTTTCCTGTCTCCCATCCTGTTACAGACCTGTTTTGTCCTTTTCCCAGTCTCTCCTCTTATATTTGCTTAAAATCCATTACATTTCTAACTTTTCCCAGTTCATTGACCTGAAACCCTGTTTCTCTCTCCACATGCTGCCAAACCTGCTGAGTATTTCCTGTCTTTATTTGATTTCCAGCCGTCACCATATTTTGTTTTTGTACAAATATGTTCATATGTACATATTTTTTGTTTTAAATTGGAGCCTTTGCTTTAGGACAACTGTTTAGAAGCAGCCTGGGGCAAACATCATGCATTTTAAAAATGTATTCTTTCATGAGTTGTGGGAGTCGCCCATCCCTAATTTCCCTTGAGAAGATAATGATGTTCCCATGTACCTGCTGCCCTCGTCCATCTAGCTGGTAGCGGGTTTAGAAGATGCTGATGAAGGAGGCTCGGTGGGTTGCTTCAGTGAATCTTTCTGCTACCATTGTGCGAAAGTAATCCTTGAGATGACACAACTTCCTGTTTGAGTTAGTACAAAGTACCATTATCCTCAGTCCATTGTCTTGGTTCATCAGTGGAGCAGATCTTCATGCCTCATGGTCATGATGGGTTGAAAGACATATTTGCTAACTATCACTGCTGTATTCACTGCATAAAAAAGATGAGAACCATTTTATGCTTGGAATGCTTCTGCTTACATTCAAGCTCATATTATATTTTTGGGCTCTATTTCATCCTGATACCTTGCAAAAAAAAAGGATTCCAAATGCCTGAGAATGCCTTTTTCGCCATCTTGAAAGCTGGCATGGTCAAATAAGCATGCAATTATCTCCAAGAGATTCTCATTTAATGGTGTGGCAATTTGTTCAGGTTAGGAGCAAGTGGTTCTAAAATCAAATTCACTGATTTGGAAAAACATTTCTTGCAGGAAAGGATGAGAGAATCATATCTCCTTCAGCCATTCTTTGCTTCTCCGTGAGAGGATAAATAGTGTGGAGTGACAGCATTGGACAGAAAAAAAAGCTTTTTTTTTATTTATTCAGTCATGAGATATAGGCATTGCTGGCTAGGCCAGCATTTATTACCCAACCCTAATTGCTCTTGAAACGATGGTGAACTGTCTTCTTGAACCACTGCGGTCCATATGGTGTAGGTACTACACTGCTGTTCGGTCGGGAATTAATTGCAAATCAATTAATCTTAATGTGTAACCGTTTGATACTTTATCCTCATTTCAAGAAAACAGAAACTGCTAATGCTTACCAACCTTTTTTAACTGATACAAAAGGATCAGATCCAGCAGACTGCAACTCAGCAGCAGTTCCAATTTTTGAGGCATTGCCATGCTTTAACAACTATAATTTGTGACATTTTTGTATTTCTAGCCAAGCATTTTGATACTTAAAACCATCATGGAAAATTCTCTCTTCTTCGCTGTAGATTATAGGCCTCTTTAGTGGCAAATATTTCAGATGCCACTCTGCTTCATCATGAAAATGAGTAGTTGAGGAGCTAATAATGACCGTGAAATGATGAGCAAAATGGTTGGGAATAAGCTTATGTTTGGAGCATGGAATTTATCTGCTCCTGATGTTGCTTGTTGGCCCAAGAGAATATTAAAAAAAGTCAAAGACCCGCTTATCTATGAGGTCATATTTTTAAGTTGTGGATAGTAAGATCTGCACGTCTGATTGTTGATATAGGACTGAAAACCACTGTCTGTAGATTTGTAAACTTAAAATGTAGTATTTAATTTTAAATAGTTAAATCAATGTAAAGAGAGACAATGAAGGCAGAAGGCTCTGAAGAAGGGGCTTACAAACTCGAAACATTAACTCGGTTTCTCTCTCCACAGATGCTGTCAGACCTACTGAGCTTTTCCAGCATTTTCTATTTTTATTTATTATTAAAGAGACACAATACTTGACTGCATTTTCACTTTAAGTGTTAAAGTAATTGTTTGGAAATGGAAAACAACTAGAAGAGTGTCACAGTAACACAGTACCTTTACAATGCAGAAGGAGGCCTTCTGACTTGGCCCATTGAGTCTGCATTGGCTCTCTGAAAGAGCCTGGTCCCACTCCCCTGCTTTATTCCCGTAACCTTGTACATTCTCTCTTTTCAGGTAGAAATCCAATTGCCTTTTGAATACCTCAACTGAACCTGCCTCCACTTCCTTTTAGGAAGTTTGTTCCAGACTCCCTCTGAGTGAAAAAAATTTTCCTCACATCACATTTACTCCTTTTGCCAATTATTTTGAATCTTCACCCTCTAGTTCTTGATATTCTCTTGAGTGGGAACAGTTTCTCATTATTTACCCTGTCCATACCCCTCAGGATCTTGAATACCTCTATCAAGTCTCCTCTCAGCCTTCTTTTCTCCAAGGAAAATAGTCCCAACCTTTCCAATCTATCCTCATAGCTACAATTCTTTATCCCTGGAATCATTCTTGTGAATGTCCGCTGCACTCTCTCCGGTGCCTTCTCACCCTTCCTCAAGATTGGCACCCAGAACGGGATGCAGTACTCTAGATGAGGCCTAATTAGTGTCTTGTACAAGTTCAGCATGACCTCCTTATCCCTGTACTCAGTGCCCCTATTAATTTTCTTTTATTCATTCACGGGATGTTGGCTTCGCTGGCCAGTATTTATTGCCCATCCCTAGTTGCCCTTGAGAAGGTAGTGGTGAGCTGTCTTCTTGAACCGCTGCAGTCCATGTGGTGTAAGTACACCCACAATGCTGGTAGGAAGGGAGTTCCAGGATTTGACCCAGTGACAATGAAGGAACAGCAATATATTTCCAAGTCGGGATGGTGAGTGACTTGGAGGGGAGTTTCCAGGTGGTAGTGTTCCCATCTGTCTGCTGCCCTAAAGCCTAAGATACTATATGCTTTACTAACTGCTTTCTCAACATGCCCTGCCATCTTCAATGACCTATGTAGGTATACACCGAGGTCCCTCTGCTCCTGCACCTCCTTTAGAGGCTCTCCCTTTATTTTATAATCTCTCACCACATTTTTCCTGCCAAAATGAATCACCTCACACCTCTCTGCCCAATCCACCAACATGCCTATGTCCTTTTGAAGTATAAGACTATCCTCATCACAGTTGACAACATTTCCAGTCTTCCAATTACTGGTTTATGATGAAGTGGTTTATTGTTAACAGTCAAATCCTGGGATGGTTTAGCCAGTTTGTCTTCACAAATAGAATAGCCCTAAAGTTCAGCAATGGCTAGAATTCTGTTTTAGTCCTGCTGTAGCAGCATGCATGTAATGTATTCCAAAATGATTTTCATCATGGTATTATTTGCAAACAAAAGTGCTTATTCATGCTGGCAGTGCCACTTCACCGCATAACATGCAGTCCATGCTCATGTGCAGCAAGACATGGACAACATTCAGGCTTACTTAAATGGCAAGTCATATTCACACATTACAAGTGCCAGGCAATTATCATCTCCCCTTGACATTCAATGGTGTCACCATCCGAATCCCCCACTATCAACATTCTGTGGGTTATGTGGCTAGGGGTCCTAGGACAAGAGGTCACGGTCTCAGCATACAGGGCATACCGTTTAGGACTGAGATGAGGAGAAATTTCTTCACTCCAATAATGGTGAAACTACAGAATTCACTACCACAGAGGTCTGTGGAAGCCAAGTAACTGAATATATTTAAGAAGGAAATAGATTTCTAGACTGATTGCGTCAAGGGGTCTGAGGAGAGAGTGGGAGTACAGTGTTGAGATAGAGGATCATATTGAATGGCAGAACAGGCTTGAAGGGCCGAATGACCTACTCATATTTTCTATGTTTCCACATCACTGGGTCAAAATCCTGGAACTCCCTTCCGAACAGCATGGTGGGTGTACCTGCATCACATGCATTGCAGCAGTTTATGAGGGCAGCTGACTACCACCTTCGCAGGACAATTAGGGATGGGCAATAAATGCTGGCCTCACCAGCAACACCCACATCCTATGAAAGAATAAAAAATCATTAGTTAAAAAAACAACAAAAAAGTCAGCATTCCAAATTATTGCTAAAAAAAGTGACATGTTGCCAAAGCTTTTTGTCTTGCACTTATCAGGCCAAATCTCAATCTCAACAGTTTATGGTACTGTAGAAGAGGGTGCTGATTGATTGGCAAGTCAACTCTGAATGGCAGAGGCATTTCCATTGCAAAAGCAATGGGGAACAGTAGGCTCCCCAAGCTCCCAGGTTATTCAGAAAAAGCACAAGACTTGAACGCATTCCTTTTATTTGCAGAAAACAGATCCCTGTGCATGAATGTATGTCGCTTCTAGCAAACGTAAATAAGGCTCATTACAAACTTGACTAATTATCTTAAATTGGTTGTTAGTGTAGCTATTAGCGCATTCACAATTGTTCAGTAAGTGCGGCCCAATTACAGAGTCACATCTAATGGTAAATGTTTTGGGTTTTTCAAACACAGGCTGACTGAGTACAGTCTGTGCTCTGCCTGTTACAAACGAAGGAACATTGCAAATTACAGTGTTATAATTTAATCTGCCAGGCAGACCTGGTTATAACATGGGAACATTGACTACCTTGTTTTTATGCCTCCCTCCAAAGCATTTTAAATAACAAAACAATTTTAGTTGGAAAAACAAAGGACGTAGCAAAAACATAGACAGCTGAGTGATTTGAACCTTAAGCCATCTAGTATCACCTTTAGTCATCTGTCAAACATAAATGGAGAAAAAATGCTCAAACTCAAATGTACTGAAATCGAAAGTTTGTTTATATTGACATTGTTCGATTAGTTCCTCACTTTCTCCATTGTTTTGTAATCGCTGATATATTGTAAGATGTCAGCATGGTTATCTTATCAAGCTAAGTGCAGTTATGAGTTTATCATAGTGACAGATAACAACTGTAAAGAATGATTCCCAGTTTACACCCATCAACCAAATTTTTAGCACCCATGTTATGTCTAGTATATATTGGATGTAATTTGCAGCTATAATCTGTCAGCAATCAAGTGCACCATACCCTCAGACCTTTTATTTCATGGGATATGGGTGTCACTGAGAAGGCCAGCATTTGTTGTCCATCCCTAATTGCCTTTGAACTGAGTGGCTTGCTGGGCCATTTCAGAGGGCAGTTAGGAGTCAACCACATTGCTGTGGGTCTGGGGTCACATGTAGGCCAGACCGGGTAACTTTGGCAGATTTCCTTCCCTAGAGAACATTAATGAACCAGATAGGTTTTTATGACAATCGATGATGGTTGTCATTGTCACTGTAACTGAAGAGTAGCTTTCAATTCATGGATTTGAACCCATGCCCCCAGAACATTAGCCTGAGCCTTTGGATTACTAGTCCAGTGCATTTATCACTATACCATTGTCTCCTGTGTTAAACCCCTCCCATGCTTTAGTGCCATTTCCATTTCCTGCACACTGAGTTGGGTTTTCAAATTAGTGCTAATTTGTGCTATGGATTTATACCCTTTGAGACTTGAATTGAAGCTTCCCAGACTTGTTTCACTCGTATCTTTATTGGTTGTCAAATGCAATCGTCTCAGTCCCATCTGTCTGAGCCAGATTTAGATCATGATGCTAGAGGTGCAAGTACATCATTTTTAAAAATCCTAAACCAGACTATTCTGGAAAATTGGCCTCTTTCTAGTTAATTGGGTTGGTTCATAAATTTGGTGTAATGTACCACTCAAGTTTTAATATCTCCCATCAGATAGTGCTAATTTAAATATCTTAGTGACTAAAATATTGCAGTGAAACTTAAGTTTGTATCAACATTTACGCAAAGTTTTAAGTTCTTACTAACTCCCATTAATTGTCAATGAGAGGTATCAACTAATTATGTATGAGTGGTGTGTGCATACCGTTCCTGATTCTTCTGTTAGGTGATGGGAGCTGAATTAAAGTTGTAATTCTAAAATAAAGGTATAAATCCTCTTTAAGCTAACATTCTTTCCTTGATCGGATGCAGATGTCTCTGACATTTACCATGTATTTCCATCTCTATTTTCCCATAAATTAGATTGAGTTTTTGCATCACCCATATAACTATTCCTTATTTTTAGCAGTTTTTACTGCATGTCATCCCTCGCTCTTTTAATTCATGGCTGAAACCAAATTCCTTATTTTGTCTATTTTGTCTAATTTTGGAACATTCCAACAGCAGTTTAAACTTTAACACAGATTTTCTTGTCTTGTTGGTTTCTATTTCACTGCTGCTTACGTATTTATGTTGTGAAATGAAGGAGGAAATCCCCCACACTAGTGCTCTTTCCTGCCCATCAATAATTGTTGAATTGCTGAAATTGAACCAAAAACTCTTTGGCTGTGTGAGTTTTTTGTTTGGGAACTCTAAGCAGGATCTGTCACGTGTGCTGATACCTGCCTAGATTGTCTACTTTTTGACGAAGATCATTTGTATTTAGTCTCTGTCAGACTCATGGCCCAGATCTTCTGGTCTCCAGATGGCCGGAGATCAGATCGCCCAACCTAAAATGCATGTTAGGACCCCACGGAAGTCCCAACATGTAGTCTCCAAGGGAATTGCCCAGGAAGTTTGAACTTCCGATGGGCAATTCCCTTGTCCCCTGGGATCCTCTGAAAATGTCTCCGACTCTGAGCTAGGATTGAAGACTTCAGACAGTTCCAGCTCATTTACCTGTATGATTACTCAGGAAATGTTAGACACAAAGATCTTAGTCTAACTCCTGATCCCCAATCACTCACACCACCCCACCCCAACTTCCTGACTATCCCATGACTTCTGAGTACCCCACGAACTCCCCAATTCCCACCCGACCCAATTACTCCTCCCACCCACATTAATTCCCGATCTGACCATCCCCATGCCCCCCCACCCCCCAACCAAACCTGACTACCCCCCACCACCCGACTATCCCTTAGACTTCTGTGCTGATTCTATTCGCTGCTCGCCACGTGAATTTCAATGCTCAGGGAGTTTTTCTGCTTTATGCCTTTTTAATCATTTCCTGGTAAGTGGGTAGTTTTTGGTCTGATCAGCAGATGAAGCAGTTCTGACACTTGGAAGATTTGAACCCATGTTTCTGGATAGTTTGTTGCAGCAATATATGCTGTATGTCAAGATATTGTTTTTCACAGATTAAACTATGTGCATTATACATGCAATAAAAATCTAGGGGATGCTGCAAAATTTGAAGACTGAGTTTCTGTTATTTAATAAGAAAGCCTATGTGCCGGGTCACACATTTAATTGCTTTTTGTCTGGAGAGAAAATTTTGTGCTTATCAATGAATGGAATATCTAGTGTAAAGAATGCAAAACGTTCAGGTTTCAGCTACCCAGTGTCAACATTGAGTATTCTAGGTCACCATAATAACAACCAAGTTCAATTGCTTTTACTCTGCCTTGACCATGCGCCTTATCCTGAGCCTGTGATAGACACCCCCCCCCCCCCCCACTCAAATAGAATCAGTGTACATGTGTGCATCTTCTAGTCATCCATATGTTGGTGTTGCTTTGCTGGACGAGTTTACTTGCTTAGTGTGCCTTTATGCCTAATTTGTAATAAGACCATGTGTTCTAAATTCATTAGACTCAGCACTTGTACAGATTAAAGAAACTTTCATCTGTCAGTGTGTGTTGGTTTCCAATCAACATTCAAAAAGTGAAAGGTTTATATGGGAATTCACTGCATCACACAGTTTCCAGTAATTGCTTTCTATTTTCAAAACTACCAAACAGTTATGGTACGATAGCGCACCATTTATTTTGTCAGAGTAAAGTCATCCAGACTTTAGTTGAGTTCCTTTATCTCATAATATAAAAGCAAAATGCTGTGAATACTGGAAATCTGAAATAAAAATAGAAAATGCTGGAAAAATTCAGCAGGTCGGGCAGCGCCTGTGGAGAAACAGAGTTAACGTTTTGAGTCCAATATGACTTCATCAGAACTGGAGAGAGGTAGAAATGTGATGGGGTTTTATGCTGTGGAAAAGGTGGAGAGGGGCAGGTGGAAGCAAAATAGAAGGTCAGGGATAGGTTAGAGGGCAGAAGAGATTAAATGATAACGATGTTATGGAGCGCCAGACAAAGAGAGTGGTAATGATAGTATTAAAATCTAAAGCTTTGGTCCAGAATAGGCATTAATAAAGGTCAGCACTGTCTGAACAAGGTACGGGCTAGCACTCAGGAGGGAATAAGCTTCAAAATGGAGCACAGAGTTCATGGTCTGAAGTTGCTAAACTCAATGTTGACTCGAGAAGGCTGTAAAGTGCCTAATCACAAGATGTTCTTCCAGTTTGCGTTTGGCTTCACTGGAATATTGTAGCAAGCCAAGGAAAAAACTGTGAACAGAAGAGCAAGATGGTGTGTTGAAGTGGCAAGCAACCAGAAGGTTGAGGTCATGCTTGTGGGCTGAGCAAAGGTGTTCTGCAAAGCATTGCCCAGTCTGCATTTTGACTCCCCAGTGTAAAGGAAACCGAATTCTGAGCAGCAAGTACAATAGACTAAATCAAAATTGGTGCAAGTTCACTGCTGCACCTGAAAGGAGTATTTGGGGCTTTGGGCAATGAGGAGGGAGGATGTAAAGTGGCACGTGTTACACCTTCTATGATTGCATGGGAAGGGGATAAGGTGTTGGGGGTGAGAGAGGAGTAGCCAGGGTGGCACGGAGGGAACAGTCCCTTCAGAATGCTGACAGGGGAGGTGAGGGGACAATGTGTTTGGTAATGGCATCATACTGGAGTTAACGGAAATCTCAGTTATATCTTCACAGCAAATGTTATGGTCCTGTCCATAGGAGGTGAATGAAGTTAGAGGGTTAGTCATGTTGCTTTTGCTCACTCCTTCATTGAGAAGCTGTCCCAGACAGTTCTAGCAGACCATCTGCATAAGAGAAATAAAAAATGAAAGGAGGAATTATTTCTCTTCTAATTAAAAACATTGCACAAAAATTTGTACTGTTGTCCAATTGCCTATCAATTGCTCACAATTCATTTCAGTGGGGGAAAATAATGTTGTATGTAGCACTGAAGTATTTAACGCCAGCACTATGAAGAGTTTTTCCTTATGTACAAACTCTCCTATTCCTGAACTTATTGGCTGATGTGTAAATCATAGGAACAGCCGTAATTCAACTAAGTTTCACTGATTATGTAGATTTTACAATTTTTCTGTTAGATTATGAATTGTAGGCTGCAATAAATCTGCTATTAACACCATATCAATTATCTTTTCTTGATTTTATTTTTTTAAAGTTTCGTTCAAGTTAGGCCTGTGTGAAGTTAATCCAATTTGCTAACTGTACATAAGTGTACATAATGTCAATTTCACTGTATATGCACGTATTTCTTAAGTTTTCATATGTTCTACTATTTGTTTAGGAAGAAAAAATGTTCCATAAATGTTTTTTTCAGCATTCATTCCAAAGAAAGTGTGATCACGCTAGATGGTTTTGATGAACAGTAGCATTATCATAGGTTATGCCAATTTTCTTCCTTTGTTTTGTATAGTAACTTTTAATCAGGCTTCACTCTGATTCAATGCTCTAACAATTCTCAATTCTTTACAGCTGGTCTCAGAAGAAGTTTTCGACTGAGCAGAAAAGATAGAAAGACTAATAAATCCATGTATGAAAGCAAAAGAAGTGAACAGTATGACACAGCAGATGTACCAACATATGAAGAAGTTGTCTCTTACCAGCATCAACATAATGAAAAGTACAGACTGGTAGTTCTTGTTGGTAAGTGTGATTTTTGCGTTCCTCTGTACTTTTGTTGCTAGTTTTATTACCTTGTATTGATGTATTGACATAGTAAAGTGAGTAGTTTCATTAATAGTTTGTTTTGAGAATTACTATACAAGTTATTGTGTTGTGTTATGAGCAATCTGCTTAAGACTGTCAACAAATCTCAGGAATGTTCTGCCTCAATTGGAAGGCTAATAATTACAACTGTTTAAAAATTTCTTCTTAAGTACGCTCTTTAGTTTGCTTGTTCTGTTACTCCCTTTTCCCCATTCTGTGCTGCCTTATTTCTACAGTTTGATTTATTTCCATCCAACTCCTCTTCTGATGTTTCAATAACTTGTAAATTAACTTCAGTTTTCTTAATTCCAATATATACTTCAATTCAAATATGAAGGATGGAAATTAGGAATTTGTTTGGTTGGTTCCTGAGACGAGTAACTTTGATGGCTGTATTTATTATCCCTCCCCAGCTGTTTTGAAAAGGTGTTTCTGGGCCTCCTTAATCTTTATGCTGATGATGCTCCCAGATGATATGAAGTAGAAAAATCTAGGATTCTGACTCTGCTACTGAACATTATGTTCCGTATTTTGTAGGTGTCATGATGGTGTTTGCCACCATTACTCCTACATAACTGACAGCAACTTTGGGAGACGGCACATGCAGAATTAAAAACAGAAATCAAAAAGTTGTTGTCAGTGATTTGTTGCTTCTCCATAGGATATGCATTGATGTCTCTACAAGTGAAATCAATTATAAATCACTGAAGTGATGAGAAATTCCCCCTTTCCACTGCAATATCACTATTTAAACCCCCCTGAAAAAGTTATACCTTGTTACTATTGTGTTAACTGGATTTTTAACGGCGTACTAAGTCATTACTGAAGAATCTCGCTGGCCCTAGAAACATAATTTTATATTTGTGTAATGTCGTATTTTCTATTTTGGTTAAGCTTTTACATTTTTTAAAATATTTCAGCTTATAAAATGTATGTTCTAATTTTTATTTTGCTGTCTAAAACATATAATAAGTGAAAGATAATCAATGCATTTTACTTCCTGGTCTGCTGTGTGTGAGAACACTTCAATGCGATTGGCTGCTTACTTTACTTCATACTATTACTGTTCTTGGACATCTGGAAATCACCTTGACTTGGCACCAGATTCAAATGAGCATCAGGAATGTAGAAATCCATGCCATGGAGAACACTTGACCTTTGTCGTCAGCTTTTTGGCACTCGCTACTGACTACAAAATCTGGGCCAGTATTCACCCTTCCTATACTGAGGCTGCACTTTGTACTACCTATAGCTTATTTCAACAGCACTTTCAAGTCCCTCAACATCTATCACAACACTGATAAAAAGAACAATATCCTTAGATGTGCACCTCTGATCTGGCTATCCTGTGCCTCTGCTTGATTTACCCATCTTTGCAGTATGTCCCGTGATCACCTTACCCAATAAAAATCGGATCTTTGTCTGGAAAATTTCAATCAACCCAACATCCACAGCCATTTAGGTGGGAGAGTCCGCATTTTCACTATCTTTTATGTGAGCAAGTTCAGTTTCCTCTGAATTCCCTATTGGATTTACTTATTTATGACCCCTAGTTTTTTTGAATCTGCTAAAAGTGGAAATACCTTCTTTATGTCTACTCTTTCAATCCCTTCATCATTTTAAAGAGCACCATCAGATCACTTTTCAGCTTTCTCTTTTCTAGACAAAAGATTCCTATTCAGTCTTTCTTGCTTGACCCCTCAGTTCTGGTATTATATTATACTTTTTTTGTGCACATTGTCCAATGCCTCTATATTATTTTTATACTATGGTGACCAGACTATCCACAGTCCTCTAAAATGTGGTTTAACCAAGCCCCATACAAACTTAACATGATTTTCCTGCTTTTCAATTTATCTCTTTTTTTACACTGCCTTATTAAACTGCATTGCTTCTTTCAATTAATTGTTTATCTGCATCCCCATAGTTCTTGGATCGTCGGCCCCATTTAGACTGTCATTATAGAAAATAAATTTTTTTAAAAGCTGGTCTCGGTAATAGTGACCATTGTCGATTGTCAAAAAAACCCATTTGCTTCATTAATGTGCTTTAAGGAAGGAAATCTGCCATCCTCACCTGGTCTGGCCTGCATGTGACCCCAGACCCACAGTAACGTGGTTGGCTCTTAAATGGCCCCTGAGATGGCCAAGCAAATTGCTGAGTTATATGAAAACCTTTACAAAGCTGACAAAAAGGAATGAAATCAGATGGACCACCTGGCATCAACATAGGCACTGGAAGCGACAATGGCATGCCCTTCTACACTCTTCAGTGAGCTAGGGTTGATCCTCTGGCTTGATGGCAACGGTAGAGTGGGGATTATGGCAGGTCATATGGCAGGCCATGAGTGTACAGATTGTGGTTGCATACAATTCTGCTACTGCTGAGGGCCCATAGCTGCTGTTGACCCTGCAAAGTTCTCCTTACTAACATCTGGAGGCTAGTGCCAAAATCGGGAGAGTGGCCCCACAGAATAGTCAAACAACAGCCTGACATAGTCATACAGATAATGTCACCACCATCAACATTCCTGGATACATCGTGTCCCACCGGCAGGATAGTCTCAGCAGAGGTGGTGACACAGTGGTATACAGTCAGAAAGGAGTTGTCCTGGGAATCCTCAACAACATCTTTGGACTCCGTGAAGTCTCATGGCGTCACGTCAAAAATGGACAAGGAAACCTCCTGCTGATTACCATGTATCGCCCTTCCTCAGCTGATGAATCAGTGTTTCTCCAAGTTGAACAGTACTTGGAGGAAGCACTGAGGGTGGCAAGGGCACAAAATGTACTCTGGGTGGGGGACTTCAATGTTCCATCACCAAGAGTGGCTTGATAGCACCACTGCTGACCAAGCTGGCTGAGCCCAAAAGGACGTAGTTGCTGGACTGGGTCTGCAGCAGGTGGTGAAGCAACCAACAAGAGGGAAATACCTTGTGCTCACCAATCTACCTTTCGCAGATGCATCAGTCCATTACAGTATCGGTAGGAGTGACCACTACACAGTCTTTGTGGAGACGAAGTCGTGTCTTCGTATTTGAGGACACCTCCATTGTGTTGTGTGGCACTACCACCGTGCTGAATGGGATAGATTTCGTACAGAGATAAAAAACAAAAAAACTGCGGATGCTGGAAATCCAAAACAAAAACAGAATTACCTGGAAAAACTCAGCAGGTCTGGCAGCATCGGCGGAGAAGAAAAGAGTTGACATTTCGAGTCCTCATGACCCTTCGACAGAACTTGAGTTCGACATGAGGACTCGAAACGTCAACTCTTTTCTTCTCCGCCGATGCTGCCAGACCTGCTGAGTTTTTCCAGGTAATTCTGTTTTTGTTTTAGATTTCGTACAGATCTGGCAACTCAAACCAAGCATCCGTGAGGTGCTATGGGCCCTCAGCAGTAGCAGAATTGTATGCAACCACAATCTGTACACTCATGGCCTGCCATATGACCTGCCATAATCCCCACTCTACCGTTGCCACCAAGCCAGGGGATCAACCCTAGTTCACTGAAGAGTGTAGAAGGGCATGCCAGGAGCAGCACCAGGCATATCTAAAAATGAGGTGTCAACCTGGTGAAGCTACAACACAAGACTGCTTGCGTGCCAAATAGCAAAAGCAGCATGCAATAGACAGAGCTAAGTGATCCCACAACCAATGGATCAGGTTTAAGCTCTGCAGTCCTGCCACATCCAGGTGGAGAATTAAACAACTAACTGGAGGAAGAAGAGGCTTTACAAATCTCCTCATCCTCAATGATGGGTGAGCCCAGCACATCAGTGCAAAAATCTTCAGCTAGAAGTTGCAAGTGGGTGGTCCATCTCGGCTTCCTCATGAGGTGCCATTCATCAATCAATTCAATTTGCTCCACATGATGTCAAGAAACAGCTGAAGGTACTGGGTACTACAAAGGCTATGGGCCCTGACATCAATCCAGCAATAGTACTATACCCGACAATGTGCAAAACTGTCCAGGTGTGCCCTGTCCACAAAAAGCAGGACAAATCCAACCCGGTCAATTATCACCCCATCAGTTTACTTTCAATCATCAGCAAAGCGGTGGAAAGTGTTGTCGACAGTGCTATCGAGTGGCACTTATGCAGAATTAACCTGCTCGCTGACACTCAGGTTGGATTCCATCAGGGCCACTTGGCTCCTGACTTCATTACAGCTTTAGTCCAAACATGGACAAAAAGAACTGAACTCAGGTGATGGGGTGAGAGTGACTGCCCTTAACATCAAGGCACCACTTAAGTATGGCATCAGGGGTCCTAGCAAAACTGGTGTCAATGGGAATTGTGGGGGGGGACTCTCCACTGGTTGGAGTCATACCTAGCACAAAAGAATATGGTTGTGGCTGTTGGAGGTCAATCATCTCAGTACCAGGATATCACTGCAGGAGTTCCTCAGGATTATGTCCTAGGCCCAACTATCTTCAGGTGCTTCATCAATGACCTTCCTTTCATCAATAGGTTAGAAGTGGGGACATTCGCTGATGATTGCACAACGTTCAGCACCATTCATGATTCCAGAGATTCTGTAGCAGTCCATGTCTAAATACAGCAAGACCTGGCCAGCATTCATACTTATCATACTGATAAGTATGGGAGGTGATGGCATAGTGGTATTGTTGCTGGACTAGCTGGACTTTTCCACAGTATGGCTGTTCAAAATTGTGGTTTATGCATTACATTTGTAGAAATTGTTGAAATGGAGTTAGTTTGGTGGCGTAGCGGTATTGTCTAAGGACTGGTAATCCAGTGACCCAGGGGGGGACCTGGGTTGAATCCCACCATGGCAGATGGTGAAATTTGAATTCAATAATAATCTGGAATTAAAAGTCTGTTGGTGACCATAAAACCATTGCCGATTGTCGTAAAACCCATCTGGTTCACTAACGATAGGGAAGGAAATCTGCCATCCTTACCCAGCATGGTCCACATGTGACTCCAGACACAGCAATGTGGTTGACTCTTAAATGCCCTCTGAACAAGAGTAATTAGGGATGGGCAATAAATGCTGAATGAATTTTTAAAAAGTGGCAAGAAACACTCATGCCACACAAGTACCAGACAATGACCATCTCCAACAAGAGAGAATACAACCATCGCCCCTTGACATTCAATGGCATTACCATAGCTGAATTCCCCACTATCAACATCTTGGGAGTTGCCAATGACTATAAACTGAACTGAACCACCCAGAAGAGCAGGTCAGAGGCTGGGAATTCTGCAGAGAGTAATTCACTCCTGATTCTCCAAAGCCTGTCCACCATCTACAAGACATATATCAGGAGTGTGATGGAACACCCTCCACATGCCTGGATGAGTGCAGCTCCAACAACTCAAGAAGCTTGACACCATCCGGGAGAGAACAGCCGGCTCGACTGATACCCCCATCCACCACCTTCAACTCCCTCCACCATTGACGCACAGTGCAATAGTGCATCTCTACAAGATGCATTGCTGCAACTCACTAAGGCTCCTTTGACAGCACCTTCCAAACCCGCAACCTCTACTACCTAGAAGGACAAAGGCAGGAGACGCGTGGGAACACCACCACCTGCAAGCTCCTCTCCAAGCCACACAACATCCTGACTTGGAAATTTCTTGCCATTCCTTCACTGTCGCTGCATCAAAATCCTGGAGCTAACAGCACTGTGAGTGCACCTCTTCCACGTGGACTGCAATGATTCAAGAAGGCAGCACACCACCACCTTCTCAAGGCAATTAAGGATGGGCAATAAGTACCGGCCTAGCCAGTGACGCCCACATCCCGTGAAAGAATTTTAAAACTCCAAACAGCTGGTGGTCTCCTTATTCTTCCTACAAAAATGTGCCATCTCACAATTATCTATATTGAGATTAATTTGCCAATTAAAGATTCATTCTGTAAGCTTATTAATGTTGCTTTTTATTTGTCAAAGTCTTCCTTTGTATGAACTGCAACCCCCAATTTGATGTTGTCACAAATTACTTCCAATCCCTGAGTCCAAATCATTGATAGAAATAGTGAACAACAGTGGTCCCAACACAATCGTTATGGAACACTGCATCCCCCATTTTGCCAATCTGAGTATCACCTCTTAACCCCACTCTATTTTCTGTTTTGTAGCCAGCTTGCTATTCATTCTGCTCTTGAACCTGATTCCACATTCTCTGACCTTAATCATGAGACTAATATGCAATGCATTTTGAAATTTCAAATATATTACAACTACTGCATTACCCTTCCCTACTATTTTCTGTTAATTCTTCAAAGAATTCAGTAAGGTTGGTGAAGTATGAACTCTTTTGAAATCCATGTTGATTACTCTATAATATTTTGAGTTTCTAGATGATTTTCTGTTACCTCCTGAGTGAAGATTCCATTATCTTGCTTAACATTGATGTTATACTAACTGGACTATAGATCCCTTCCTCCAGTTAGATATTTGTAATCAGTCAGATGTCTGTACAGTGGTTATGTTATGTCACTCGTCATCCTGAGGCCTAGATTAATGATCCAACGACATGAGTTCCATTCCCACCATGGCACATAGGGAATTTAATTTCATTGATTAAATAAATCTAGAATAAAAAGCTAGCATGAAATTACTGATTATCATAATCCACCTGGTTCACTCATGTCCTTCCTTTAGGGAAGGAAAAATGTTGTCCTTCACCATTCTGGCCTATATGTCACTCCAGGCCCACAATGATGTGGTTGACTCTTAAAAGCCCTCTGAAATGGCCTGGCAAACCACTCAACAATGATTCTGGACCTCATAAAGTCTCAGGGCTTCAGGTCAACCATGGGCAAGGAAACCTGGTGATCACCACCATTCATTCTCCCTCTGCTGATGAAACAGTATTGCTTCATGTTGAACACCACTTTGAAGAGCACAGAGGATAGCAAGAGGTACTGTGAATGGGAGACTTCAATGTCCATCACTGAATGGCTCATAGCTAGGTCTGTCTTGATGCTGGCCTACTCCAGAAGGACATGTCTGCCAGACTGGGCCTGGGAAAAGTGGTAAGAGAACCAACATGAGGGATAAATCTACCTGACCTTATCCTCATCAATCTATTTGCCACAGAAGTACAGAGTAGGTAATCCATCTCAGCCTCCGCACCATCATAGAAATGTCTTCAACCAAGTTGATTCACTCTATGGCACTGTTTCGAAGAAGAACGAGGGAGTCATTCCTAGTGTCTTGGTCAATATTTATCCTTCAGACAACTTCACAAAAGACAGGTTATCTGGTCGTTATTACATTGCTGTCAATGGGAGTTTGCTGAGCACATATTGACTGCCTCGTTTCCCATATTATGACAATGTCTTAACTTAGAAGTGCTGAAATGTCTGGTGGTCATGAAAAGCACTATATAAATGCTAGTCTTTTCCTCTTTCCCATGTGATTTCAAGAAATAGCTTAGCATACTGTGTACAGTTATGACAATATCCAACCTCTAGTGCTAAAGACTTGTGCTCCAGAACCAGCTGTCCCTCTAGCCAATATATACAAATATAAAAACAAAAAAACTGCGGATGCTGGAAATCCAAAACAAAAACAGAATTACCTAGAAAAACTCAGCAGGTCTGGCAGCATCGGCGGAGAAGAAACGAGTTGACGTTTCGAGTCCTCATGACCCTTCGACAGAACTTGAGTTCGAGTCCAAGAAAGAGTTGAAATATAAGCTGGTTATAACCAGCTTATATTTCAACTCTTTCTTGGACTCGAAATCAAGTTCTGTCGAAGGGTCATGAGGACTCGAAACATCAACTCTTTTCTTCTCCGCCGATGCTGCCAGACCTGCTGAGTTTTTCCAGGTAATACTGTTTTTGTCCCTCTAGCCAAGCTGTTCCAGTGTAGTTACAAATTTGGCATCTACCTGGTAAAGTGGAAACTGCCTAGATGTGTATTGTCCATAAAAAGCAGGACAAGTTCAATCCAGCTGTCACATCAGCCTACTTTAAGTCAACAACCAAATAATGGAAAGTTTTCACCTAACCAGCACTCACTCAGCATTAATCTACTCACCAACACTCAGTTTGCATTTTACGAAGACTACGGCTTCCAACCTCATTACAGCCTTCATCCAAACATGGCCAAAAGAACTGAATTCCAGAGATAGGGATAGAGTGACTAACCTCGACATCAAGACAACATTTGACCAAGTGTGGAACCTCGTAAAAATGAAACCATTGGGAATCGGGGGCTAAAATGTTCCACTGGCTAGAGTCGTACTGAGAACAAAGAGCAGTGACCTAGGCCCATCCATCCTTGCTGCTTCATCAGTTACTTTCCCTTCATAACCAGGTCCATTCACAATTCTTCAGAGACAGAAGCAGTCAGTGGCTGCATTCAGCAATACTTGGACAACATTCAGGCTTGGGCTGATAAGTGGCAAGGAACATTCACGCCACATAAGTGCCAGGTAATGATCATCTCCAACAATAGAGACTCTAACCATCTCTCCCCGACATTCAGTGGCATTACTATGGCTGACTTCCCCACTACCAACATCCCGGGGGTTGCCGTTAACCAGAAACTGAACTGGACCAGCCATATAAATAATGTGGCTACAAGAGCAAGTCAGAGGTTGGGAATCTGTGACGATTAAATCACCTCCTGACTGCCCAAGATCTGTCTATACCATCTAAAAGGCACAAGTCAGGGATGTGATGGAATACTCTCCACTTGCCTAAATAAGTGCAGCTGCAATAACATGCAAGAAGCTTAACACCATCCAGGGCAAAGCAGCACACTTGATTGGCACCTTATCCAACCCTTTAAAAATTCAGTTCTTCCTCCACTGACACATCATAGCCACCATGTCTAACACCTACAAAATACATGGTTGCTACTCTTTAATAGCGCCTCCTTTACCTGTGACCTCTAATGTTTATAGGTGGAACAATGAGAACATGACCAACTGCAAGTTCTATCCTAAGTCTCACACCATCCTCACTTGGAAATATATCTTTGTTCCATTATCATCGCTAGGTCAAAATTCTGGAACTGATACAAACATACAGATTAGAAGCAGGAGTAGGCCACTCATCACCTCGAGCCTGCTCCGCCATTCAATAAGATCATGGCTGAGCTGATTGTAACCTGCACTCCACACTCCTACCTACCCCGATAACCTTTCACCCCCTTATTTATCAAGAATCTATCCAGCTCTGCCTTAAAGATATTCAGACTCTGTTTGCACTGCCTTTTGAGGAAGAGTTCCAAAGACTCACTACCATCTGAGCGAAAACATTTCTTCTCATCTGTCTTAAATGAGCAACCCCTTATTTTTTAAACCATGACCCTTAATTCTAGATTCTCGCAGAAGAGGAAACATCCTCTCCTCATCAACCCTGTCAAGACCCCTCAGGATCTTAAAGGTTTTGATCAAGTTGCCTCTCACTCTTCTAAACTCCAGTGGATACAAGCCTAACCTGTCCAACCTTTCCTCATAAGACAACCTGTCTATTCCTGTTATTAGTCTAGTAAACCATCTCTGAACTGCTAACGCATTTACATCTTTCCTTAATGTGCCACATCTTTGCCCACTCACTTAACCTATCTATGTCACTTTGTAGCCTCCTTTGTAGTCCTCTTCACAATTTACTTTCCTACCTGGCTTTGTGTCGTCAGCAAATTTAGCAACCATTCCTTCGGTCCCTTCATCCATGTAATTTCCATAAATTGTAAAAAGTTGAGGCCCCAGTATTGTGGCACACCACTTGTTACATCCCAGCAACCAGAAAAAGACCCATTTGTGGCTTTCCTCTGTTTCACTGGTCAATCTTCTATCCATGCCAATATGTTACCCCCTACACCAGGAGCTTTCATTTTCCACAATAACCTTTGATGTGGCACCTTGTCAAATTCCTTCTGGAAATCCAAGTACAGTTCATCCACCTTTATTCACAGCACATGTGACCCCTTCCAACAACTCCAATAAATTGGTTAAACATGGTTTCCCCTTCACAAAACCACGTTGATTCCACTCACTAAGTAACAGTACTGTGGGAAAAACACCAACATGCAAGTTCCCCTCGAAATCACATTCAATATCACCATTTCTTCACTGTTGCTGGGTCAAAATTCTGAAACTTGTTCACTAACAGCACTGTGGGTATACCTACGCCATGTGAACTACAGCGGTTCAAGAAGGCAGCTCACTACCACCTTCTCGAGGGAAATTTGGGAGGAGCCATGACTGTTGGCCTTGCCCACATCCCATGAATGTATTACAACACCTTGCCTTGTTTGTGAATTAACTTCAGCTAACACCTTGCATGCACTTACTGTGTTTTTACAATCACTGCATTCTGCATGCTTTAAACATTTGCATGTTTTGTTCTCCAACAGTGTTTTACATTTGTAAAATTTCTGATACCTAAAATCTAGACAATTTTTCCCTTTTTTTTACCAAGGTTGAAGATTTTTTGTTGTCTTTTCTCTGGATGTGGATGTCACTAGCTAGGCCAGCATTTGTTGCCAACCCCTAATATTCTATGAAAAATTGGTGGCGAGCCACCTTCTTGAACTGCTGCAGTCCATGTCGTACACCCACGTTGCTGTTAGGAAGGGAGTTCCAGGATTTTAATCCACTGACAGTGAAGAAACAGCGATATAGCTCCAACCAGGATGGCGTGTGGCTTGGAGGGGAACTTGCATGTCAGTGTTCCTTCCCAGGCATCCGATGCCCTTGTCCTTCCAGGTGATCGAGGCTGCAGATTTGGAAGATGCTGTAGAAAGAGGCCTGCATTTTGTATATGATACACACTGCTGCCACTCTGTGTTGGTGGAAGGAATAAATATTTAAGGCGGTGGTTGGGGTGACAATCTAGTGGGCTGCTTTGGATGGATCTAACTGCATGAGTTTTGTTGGAGTTGCACATATCCAAGCAAGTGGGGAGTATTCATACTCTTGACTTGTATCTTGTAGATGGTTGACGGGATCTGGGGAGTTGGGAGGTGTGTTAATTGGCACAGAAGTCCCAGCCTCTGACCAGCTCTTGTAGCCACTGTATTTGTATGGCTGGTTCAGTTCAGTTTCTGGTCAGCGGTAAACCCAGGATGTGGTTATTGGGGGATTCAGTGATGGTAATGCCATTGAATATCAAGAGGAAATGGTTAGAGATGGTCATTGCCTGGCACTCGTGTGGCACAGAAGTTACTTGCCCCTTATCAGCCAAGCCTGAATGTTGTCCAGCCTTGCTGCATATGGATGCGTTTTGCTTCAGTATCTGAGGAGTCACAAATTGTGCTAAACAAATTGCAGTCATCAGCAAACATCCCCATTTCTGACCTTATGATGGAGGGAAGGACGTTGATGAAGCAGCTGAAGTTGGTTGGGCCTAGGATACTACCCTGAGGAGCTCCTGCAGTGATCTCCCAGAACTGAAATGATTGACCTCCAACAACTGCAACTACCTTCCTTTGTGCTAGGCAAGTGTCCAACCAGTGGAGAGTTTTCCCCTGATTCCCATTTACTTCAGGTTTGCCAGGGCTCCTTCATGCCACACTTGGTCACAGAATCATAGAATTGTTACAGCGCAGGAGTGTCTACACCAGCTCCAAAAGAGCAATTCACAAGTGCCATTAGCCCTCATTCTCCCTGTAATCCTGCGCATTCTTCCTTTCCAGATAACAGTCCCTTTTGAATGCCTCAATGGAACCTACCTCCACACTCTCGGGTAGTGCATTCCAGACCTTAACCACTCACTCTGTGGAAAAGTTTCTCCTCATATTACTTTTGCTTTTTTTTGCCGATTACTTTCAATCTGTGCCCTCTCGTTCTCGATCCTTCACCAATGGGCACAGTTTCTCCTTATTCACTCTGTCCAGACTCCTCACGATCTTGAAAATCCCTATCCGATCTCCTCTCAGCCTTCTCTAAGGAAAACAGTATCCACTTCTCCAGTCTATCATCTTAACTGAAGTCCCTCATCCCTGGAACCATTGTCATTAATCTTTCCTGCACTCTTTCCAATGCCTTCACATCTTTCCTAAAGTGCAGTGCCCGGAACTAAAAGCAATACTCCAGCTGAGGCTGAACTAGTGTTTTATACAAGTTCAACATAACCTTCCTGCTCATGTACTCTATGACCCAATTAATAAAGTCTACGATAGTGTGCTTTATTAACTGCTCTTTTAACCTGCCCTGCCACTTTCAATGACTTGTACACATATACGCCAGGTCCCTTTGCTCATGCACCCCCTTTAGAGTTGTACTCTTTATTTTATATTGTCTTTCCATGTTTTTCCACCAAAATTCACATTCCTCCATGTTAAATTTCATCTGCCGCTTGCCCACCCATTTCACCAACTTGTTTCTGTCCTTTTGAAGTTCTACATTATCCTCCTCACAGTTCACAATATTTCCAAGTTTCGTATCATCCACAAATTTTGAAATTGTGCCCTGTACACCAAGGTCTAGGTCATTAATATATATCAGGAAAATTTTGGGTCCCAACACTGACCACTGTGGAACTCCACTACAAACCTTCCTCTGTCCCAAAAAGTATCCATTAACCACTACTCTCTATATCCTGTCACTCAGCCAATTTAGTATCCATGTTGCTCCTGTCCTTTTTATTCCATGTGCTCTCACTTTGCTCACAAGTCTGTTTTGGATAGAATGAATAGGGAGAAACTGTGCCCGTAGGTGAAGTCTATTTTGCGGCGCTGTATCAAATGCCTTTTGGAAGTCCATATACACCACATGAACAATATTGCCCTCATCAACCTTGTCTTTTTACCTCCTCAAAAAAAAACTGACAAGTTAGTTAAACAAGATTTTCCCTTAACAAATCCATGCTGGCTTTCCTTAATCAACTCACTTTCATCTGTGACCAATAATTTTGACCCAAACTATTGTTTCTAGAAGTTTCCCCACCACTAAAGTTAAACTGACTGTAGTTGCTGGCCTTATCTTATCTTTGCACTTTTTTTGAACAAGAGTGTAATATTTGCAATTTTCCAGTACTCTGGCAATGCCCCTGAGTTGAAGGAAGATTGGAAAATTATGTCTAGTGCCAGTGCATTATGGTCAAATGCTGCCCTGATGTTAAGGACAGTCACTTTCACCTCATCTCTTGAGTTCAGCTCTTTTGTCCATGTTTGAACAAAGATTGTCATGAGGTCAGGAGCTGAGTTGCCCTGGCGGAACCCAAACTGAGCATCAGTAAGCAGGTTATTGTTGTGTAAGTGCCACTTGATAGCACTGTCGACGACAGTGTCCCATCACTTTGCTGATGATCGAGAGTAAACTGATGGGGCGGTAATTGTCTTGGATGGATTTGTCCTGCTTTTTGTGGGCTGGACAAATCTGGATAATTTTTTCCGCATTGTCTGGTAGATGTCAGTGTTGTAGCTATAGTGGAACAGATTAGCTAAGGGCACAGCTGGTTCTGTAACACAAGTCTTTAGTACTACTACAATGTCGTCAGGGTCCATAGCCTTTGCAGTATTCAGTTCTTTTAGCTGTTCCTTGATATCACGTAGAGTGAATCGAATTGGCTGAAGACTGGCATCTGTGATGCTGGGAACCTCAGGAGGAGGCCGAGATGAATCATCCACTGAGCACTTCTGGCTGAAGGATGTTGCAAATGCCTCAGTCTTATCTTTTACACTGGTGTGCTGGGCTCCCCCATCATTCAGGGGAATATTTGTGGAGCTGCTTCCTCTGTTTAGTTGTTTAGTTATCCACCACTGCTCATGACTTGGTGTGGTGTACTGCAGAGCTTTGATATGATCCATTCGTTGTGGGATTGCTTAGCTCTCTATCACATGCTGCTTCCACAGTTTGGTATGCAAGTAATTCTGTGTTGTAGCTTCAGTGGGTTGACACCCTGTCTTTAGGTATGCCTGGTGCTGCTCCTGGTATGCTGTCCTGCACTCCTCATTGTTGTTTAGGTTTGACCATGGGCATTTGCAATAGTGTTGAACTATTTATTTCTAGTTTTCTAATTTTAAGTAAAGGATTCCTTAATTGATGAATCCTTGATCGTCTTTGCCCTTCCATAGTCAATCTGGGTTTTGATGTCTTAGGCATTTGTACAGAAAATGAACCCTGCAATATTAGCTTTATTCACCATACCAGATTGTCTGGCTCTTTCATGCTGCATATCAAGATTGTCAGGATAGTTGTTCTGTGGGAGTGACTCCTGGCTAAACTAAAGCAAACCTCAGTTTTGTTAGGCCCTAAAGAATGATCGTCATTGTAGTTTCTTTTGCTTTCTCCTCCAATACCAGAGAGTTGTTTTGGTAACATCAAGTAGATGTGCATCAGGCCTGCAACCATGCAGGAGTTGGAATTTAAGACCAGTCTGAATAGCATGTTGATCAAGAAGCGCTGGAGCCAGAAAGGCCATGCTGGTAAATTTACACCAGGTGTACTGACTATTTTTGGCTCTGGAAGTCTCTAAATTGGCATCATTGCTGGCCCTGACTGTTGTTCTGCTGGATTCTCTATGAGGCTGTTCTGAACTTTCCATGAGGCATTTCAGTAGTAATCAATTGTGTAGGGTAGGCATGGGGGCAGTGCACATGCTACAAATAAAGATATCTCCACCCAATATAATATGTTAATATTTTTTCATATGTACATGATAAAGAATGGGGGAAGAAAATAAAAGTGTTTGTTATCAGATAACTTTTCTCTGCTTCACACTTCTCTTTTGAGTTAGTATTAATTTGCTACACTTTTTGTTATTTTTTGACAAAGGTATTATAGGCAAATTGAAACAGGTTTTTTTTGACGAGGTTCCATGTTAAAATCTAAACAAACTAAGTTTTGTTCAACAGTAATATTGCTAAGGTATGGCCAAATCATATATTAGCTGGTAGTGTACTAGGACAAAAAATGCAGACGAACTTCACCTTTATCTTAAAGACCTAAGAATGTATTGTGAAACAATGCATAATTTACTGGCAACCATCTTTCCATTGGTAATTTCTTAAGTATTTCCTCCCAACATCTGTTGTGCATCAAGGAAGCCCATTCTGAAGAGGGCTTGAATTCAATTATAGAAAAATCCATCAAAGCATTCTCCCTTTTTTCTGAAGTCTGAAAGGATGCAGTTCTCTGATAACCCTGTCCAAAAGTGAATTTGTCTGTGTGTGTAGTTACATTGGATAACTGCTGTCATTATCATGCATTGAAGGCACAAGTCAGAAGATTAGAAAAGTAATCATGCTAAATGATTCTCCAGGAGTGGTAACATAATTGGCTGATTAATTATAGCCATATCATTTCGCAGCCTGTAATGAATGATTTGCTTCACACATTCAAAAATTATAAATTCTTGACAGTTCAGACCAAAATGAATTATTTGCTATATAGGTTTCTCAGGATTTTAAGATTTCTGTCATCTTACCAGGCCAGGCTTTTCTTTCTTCTATAATTTTTGGAATAAAGTATTTAAAATTGCTGTAACCCCAGTACAAAATGCTTATGATTTGACTTTGATGTGCATGAAGATTTTTCCTACTCTTAAAAGCTTTAATGAACCTTAGCAAAATGTAGAGGAAAAGACAAACTTATGTCCTTTTAACAGCTAAGCATGTGCAAGTTTGGAGGATAATTGAAAATTTGGGCGTAGAGGTTCTACTCAGTTGTGCCAGTCTTTTCAGTGCAATTGGCCCGAAATCATTGTCACCTGCAAAAAAGCTTGGGGAATTCTAAGTGCAGTTCAATGGAGTTTCTGCAATGTTTTGTACTAATTTAGTAAACATCACAATAGAAGCCAGCCACAATTCCATATGTCCATTAATTTTCTTTTTCAGTAATTTAAGATTTAGTTACTCACAAGTGGTGAATTGACACTGATTAAAAATGCTTATTTTTTGTGATAACTTCATTTTAAAATAAATAAGGGGTCTCCCATTTAAGATAGAGATGAGGAGGAATTTTTCTCAGAGGGTCATTAGACTTTGAAATTCCCTACCCCAGAGAGCAACGGAGGCTGAGTCATTGTGCATATTCAAGGCTGAGTTAGATAGATTTTGATCAACAAGGGAGTCAAGGTTTACGGGGAAAGTAGGCTGGAAATTGGAGTTAAGGCAACAATCAGATCAGCCATGATCTTATTGAATTGTGGAGCAGGCTCGAGGGCCCGAATGGCCTACTCCTGCCTCTACTTCTTATGATCTTATGAAGAGTCTGCCAATTTGCAGTTCAGTGCTCCACTAAAGAGGAAATTGAAGCCATGTTTCATTGCACATCTAGCTTCATATTTTTCTGCAGTAGACAGCTGCATTATTTCCAAATTGTAACTATTTAGCATTGGACAGGATTTCCTGACGTGCATAAATAGGTAGGTCGATTATTCCATTGAAATATAATTGGTATATTGCTCTCAATGGAAAATAATGTCCCTCAGTGCACAAGTTCTCGAAGATATGCATGATTTAGTTCTGAGGCAATCAAATTTGGCTTCATTCTGAAGGCGAAAGTAACAATGATGGAGGATTCTTGCATTGCAATGTCGACCCATAGTGCAACCATGGCCAATGATATCTCTACGTAAGTCCTGTACCCAGCAGCGCATAGATAGAACAAAAGCACATGGGTGAACCAGTGCTCTCATTGAGCAAACAACAGGATGCCAGATCAATGGTTCAGATCCTCACAACATTCCATGGGCACCTTACAATGTGCTCTAGAAAAGGTTCTGAAAGTTATCACAGGATGCTACCCAATATTGCCATGAGCAAAGAACTCAAACCTTGTACACCTGTAGCTATGTAGATGGTAACTCTGGCAGCCTAATGAGGTATGCTCCTTGAGTTCCTGTTAAATACAATTGAGTTCTCCAAGTTCTGTCAAGGGAAACAGATAGAACGTTTTGGGTAATTTATTACTGGGTGAAAAATGGGTGATAGCAAACTAGCAAGCACATTTAACCCTCATATAATTTATTTTTCCATGGTAGTGTGTATTGAGTAGCAGTGTGTATTGAGACAGGGTGATATGGCCCATCCTGTGCCATTGCATGCAATAGTTTATATAAGCTTCCTATTCCTATTTCTGCATCCTCTTGCTCATAGCTAATAACTGCTTATTTTTAACTCACTTAAAATTAATGGCTTCATTTCAATGCAATGATAGTCATATACATGCTAAGTAGGTTGAAAACTAATATGTCCCTGGGATAGATGAAAACTGAATAGATCTCTGAGGCACAGACAAGTGTTATGAGGGAACTGATGGACACTGGAAAGCTATAAATATATTGGAAGCTAGCTAATGGGTCCATTTTCAAAAAGAGTGACAAAACAAGACACCAGCAACCACAGAATCTTTAGTCTTAATTTATTCCATCATTTCACATGGGCTAGAAGTATCAGGAATAAACTGTCAGCGTAAACTCAGAGGGAAAGATCTGTCTGGTCAAACTCCGTAAATTTTTTGAGGAAGTGACAACATATGTTAACTTAAGCCCTATGATAAACTGTAATTGACTTCCAAAATAATTTAGACAAAAAATTATTACGTAAATTCAAACTGTGGGATTCAGGGTAAACCTTCGAATGGATAACAAACCGGCTAAAGGATAGAAAACAGTGAATGCCTCTTAGAGGAGTTATCGTAGAGTGAGGGAAGGGACTGAATTAGATGCCTGTGGGTTCAGTTCCGGCACACTGCTGTTTCTAATTTACATAAATAATCTGGCTTCAGCAACCTGAAACAAAGTGATGACATTCGCAGATCACAGCGAACCGGGAAGGGCATTAGAATTGGACAGGACATCTCAACAATTACATAAGGCATGTAAGTCCACAAAGCATGGCAGATGGAATTTAGCGTTGATAAGTGTATGGGCTACATATAACAAGAAAAAATAGATGTTCATGCATATTCTTTGAAAGGTGCTGAAATAATAAAGGATGAAGCTGAAATGGACCAAGGCGCCTCTATAGATTTGATGTCAAATGTGCCCAATAAATGCAGAAAGCGATCAACAAAGCCACAGAATATAGTCACAGTAGAATATAAAACAGAGGAAATAATTATCAAATTTTATATGCTGAAGTACTTTCATTTGACTCAGCCCAGTTGGCTCTCTAAGGTAGGTGTAAAGTATATCATGGCAGTTTCAAAGAAGACCAAGGGAGTCTTCCCAGTGACATGGTCAACATTTATCTCTCAACCAACACCAAAAACAGATTGCTGGGTTACTTGTTACATCGATGTTTATGGGAGCTAGTTGTGTGCAATTTGATTACAGGAGTTTCCTATTCTACAACAGAAATTACACCTCGGAAGTACCTCTCTATGAATCACTTTGGGATGTTTTGAGATATAAGTGCAAGTTATTTTCATTTTTATTGCACTTGCTTAGTTTTAAGCATTACATTTGTAATCTTCTTGTCTTTAATGTTGCTATACCTTTACTATTTTCCCCGTAGCATTCTTGTTTGATTCTGCATATACTTATGGAGATCTTGGGCTGGATTTTTAATCGGGGATCAGGAAGCAGGCATGGGGGCTGGTTCCGGGTCCCATCCCACTTGACATGCTTTAGGCATGCCCACTCCAATTCTCAATGCTTTAACCAATTAAAGGCCAGAGAACATGTTTGCTGCCCAATCGTAGATGGTGGGCAAGTTCCGGATTCTAAGAGGCCAGCACTCCAAGATCGGCAGCCCCAAAGGCCAAGGTGAGAGCTGCTGATGTGAGGATACAGACAACAGTGAACAAGGACAGGTAAATTAATTTTATTTTGCAAAATGCCACAGCTGCCTGGCCATTATCCTGGAGGGCAACACCTCCATGGAATGGACAGGAGCTGCAATTGTGGCCCAGCATGCATCATGAATGGTTGGGGGAGGGAGGTCCTTCCTTGATCCATTGTACCCCCCTCACCACACAGGCCAATGTGGGCTGCCTGCTTTGCCAACTGGAAATCCCACTCTGCGCAAGAACAGAGCCTTAATCTAATCTTCAATTAAATATAATTACCCTAAATTGGCTACCCACTGCTTTCCGAGCCAGCCTCTTTCAAAATAGATCAGGATTGTGACATGGAACCAGCATGCGCCATATTGCACACCCCCTCCCCCACCCCCCTCCGATCCAGGCCCCGATTTGTTTTAAAAATCCAGCCCCTTGTATCCCATTTTAAAAATGATAGGGAATGTCCCAATGTTGACATTACAGGAATTACCTGTCTCCTGTTTCAGAGTGTACCCATTTAAGACATGTACTTCGATTGCTGAGTTACATAGAAACAAAGATGTGTGAGCAGCAGAGTGATACTGGAAATGTAATTCAAAAATCTATTATTCTTATTTGACTAACCAAGAAACTCTTTTAGGTTCTTAGCTGGTGTTTATTATTTAACATGCCATTGTAGTTCATTTCTAAATTTGTAGCAAAGAATGAGTCCTGGGCTAAGATTGCAACAGGGAACTACAAGCACGGAGGACCAACTCACTGCCAAAAATGTAGGTCTATCTGTCAATTAATATCTCTGGAATCTTGAATTATCCCAACCTCCTCATAAGAAACTGGTCAACTCCCTACCATGAGAACATAGCAGTTTCAATTCACAAGGGCTATTAGGATAACCTGACTCCCATTCCTGAATCTACTTTCTGAGAGTGTGAATGCTGATATACAGATTGACATCAGGAATGTTGTATCTACGGCGGCAGTGAAGTTTCGATAAAAAGCTGGGGGTGATGTTGCGTCCTAGTACTCCTTGTAGGAATTCTATCTTGGAATTTTTCTTAATTGAATAACACTGTAATAAGGCATTATTCTAGCATGTTGACTGATTATCAAATAATTTACAAGTGGTATTCTAATGAATATCTAGAATTGTAATAATGCTGTACAGAAGTATCATTGTGCAGTCAATTAATCATCCTTTTGGAGAGTTTTGAGAACTTGTAAATTTGATTTATAATACTAGGCCCAAAAAAGCAGGTTAATTTAAGTTAAAATAAACAGATTTGTCCTCTTGTTTGGCATGCTATAAGTTAACCACCCACAAGTGACTTGCAGCTGAATTTTGTGCTTGTAAAATCATCAGTAAAATGCCTGAATGAGCTTTACACCCAGAACAATAATTAGGGAAATACAGACCTATGGCACTCATCGCTTTTAAAAACTGACTTCACCAGATTGCTTTGAGAGCTCCCTTAATGAGGATGTTAAATTATTGTGGACTTTTTAAAAATCAAGTAGGTCGACAGTTGGGGAAATCAATAGGCAAAGATTAATCAGATTCCTAAACTGGCTTTGAATTAATGATGAATGTGAAAATATGATGTAACCCAGTCCAATTAAAATACATTACCACCTATTTATCTTGAACCTCTTTATGTTGGAATGAAACTTAATTTGACAAAAAGGTGAAGCCCTAGTTCCAGGTCTGTACATGAATACCAAATATTTACTGTCTGTACTGACATTAGCATAAAATCTGGCACACTTCCATTGAGAATATTTTAAAAGTCCCTAACATTATAAAGGGAAGCTTTGGTGAAATTGACCATAGCATCTTTGAAAGAGATTGAGGCACAATGCATGGCTCTGATCAGGCAGCTTGTCCAGCAGAAGAAGGTTCACCAACTCTGAGAGAAGGGAGCTTTCCTGAAATTCACAGTGGTAAGATAATAGGAAGCTGGACATCTGCTTACATTGACAAATGCTTATGTGAACAAAATTAGGATGGTTCTCAACATTTTTCACATAAGAGGATAGGACAGGTCATGTTTTCTGAAGCGCTCCCAATTTTAAACAAAACTTACTCCTATCTGAGTATTTGGAAACTTTTCCCTATTTTCATCCTAGCTAGGTTTTTCTTTGCTGTTAGTTTGATTTATATTTTGTTTATATTACAAGGACTTGAATCCATTCTGCACCCACCATATACTGTGCAATCAAACCTGTAACCTTCACTATCCACGCTCTGTGACCGGCAAACATGACAAAGTTTTTCTTGTAAAGAAGAGACTCCTTTCTGCACTCCTCCCAGGTAAACATGACTCCCAATCCACTGCCAGTACAAGGCAGTGGAATTGTTTAAAAAAAAAGGAAGGGAGGAAAGAAATTGGTATAACCCCAGAAGAATAGGGAGAAAGCCAAGCTTCCCAGCAGAACCCTTAGCCAAACAGTCAGGATGCAAAACAAAAACAGAAACAGAAATACCTGGAAAAACTCAGCAGGTCTGGCAGCATCGGCGGAGGAAAGCACAGTTGACGTTTCGAGTCCTCATGACCCTTCAACTGAACTAAGTAAAAATAGGAAAGGGTTGAAATATAAGCTGGTTTAAGGGGGGTGGTGGGGTGGGGGGTGCGGTGGTTGTTGGGACAAGCAGCCAGTAATAGGTGGAGATAACCAAAAGCTGTCACAGACAAAAGAACAAAGAGGTGTTGAAAGTGGTGATATTATCCAAAGGAATGTGCTAATTAAGAGTAGAAGACAGGACAGATAAGGTACAGATAGCTCTAGCTGGGGTAGGGGAATGCTAAAAGGTAGAAATAAACAATGGGTGGAAATACATTTAAAAATAATGGAAATAGGTGGGAAAAGAAGAATCTATATAAATTATTAGAAAAAACAAAAAAGGAGGGGGAAGAAACAGGAAGGAGGTGGAGATGGAGGAGAGAGCTCAAGCTCTAAAATTGTTGAACTCAATATTCAGTCCGGAAGGCTGTAAAGTGCTTAGTTGGAAGATGAGGTGCTGTTCCTCCAGTTTGCATTGAGCTTCACTGGAACAATGCAGCAAGCCAAGGACAGACATGTGGGCAAGAGAGCAGGGTGGAGTGTTAAAATGGCAAGCTACAGGGAGGTCTGGGTAATGCTTGCAGACAGACCAAAGGTGTTCTGTAAAGTGGTCACCCAGTCTGCGTTTGGTCTCTCCAATGTAGAGGAAACTGCATTGGGAGCAACGAATACAGTAGACTAAGTTGAGGGAAGTGCAAGTGAAATGCTGCTTCACTTGAAAGGAGTGTTTGGGTTCTTCGACAGTGAGGAGAGAGGAAGTGAAGGGGCAGGTGTTGCATCTTCTGCAGTCGCATGGGAGGGTGCCGTGGGAGGGGGTTGAGGAGTAGGGGGTGATGGAGGAGTGGACCAGGGTGTCATGGAGGGAACGATCCCTATGGAATGCCACCGGGGGGGGGTGGTGAAAGGAAGATGTGTTTGGTGGTGGCATCATGCTGAAGTTGGTGGAAATGGCAGAGGATGATCCTTTGAATGCAGAGGCTGGTGGGGTGATAAGTGAGGACAAGGGGGACAACACCACTCCACAGTCGCTAACTGCCACAGAATGCAGAATGGATCCGTTAACTCCAGCATAAACTCCAATCAATCCCCTTCAGGGACACCAAGACAAAGGTCCACAAACTGACATTCATGGGGACATGAAAGACACAAATGCCACCAAGGCTCACCAATTATCAGAGATCACCCTGTTTAATTAATTAATGTCACACTTCAGTAAATGGAGCTTTTGTACATAGAAAAGCATATTGGAATGTAGGATTTGCTTGCAAGACCAGCATTTATTTTCCACCTATTGTTGCCAGAGAACGTGTTGATGCATCTGAATGGCTTGCTACACTACTTCAGAGGACAGTTTAAAATCAACTACTTTGATTTTGCTTTTATCTTTTTACTTTGATCTGGCACTGGAGTCACATTATAGGCCACAATGGTTCTCTGAAGGTACCAGTTGAGCTTTCCACAACCATCCAACATGAATACTTTTACCAACACCAGCTTTTTATTTCTAGATTTAAAGAAAAATCGATTAGTATTCTCAAACTGTTATGGTGGCACATCCTCTTAATTATTAGTACATTAAACTAAGCATTCAACTATTGTGCCTGCAATCGTTTACCAATGAAAATGTTCTCAAAAATTTATGAATATTTTTCTGAATGTTTTCATTGGGAAATGTATTCAAAAATTCTGTTTTTCTTAAATCTCTGTATTACTTGTGGGGCAACAGCGCCTGCACATTCCTGATCCCCCTTCCTTCTACCCTTGACCCCATTTCCCCAGTGACATGTGGTTAGTGTTAAATACAATCGGATCACTCATGAGTTGACACAGTTCATGACATAGAACATTCTTAGATCAGCGTGACACCAATGAAAATGAGGTTACTCTGCCCAGAATAACTTACTCATAGTATTTTAAAAAAAGATTTCTAAAATTATACCATACTGCTACTAGATAGTATGTCAGCTATGATAAAATATTGGATTTCTTTTTTAAGGGCTTAAATTCAGGTAGTCTACACTGATGTTTAAATTTGAGTCTTTAGTAGACAAGTTTCCCTTATTTTCACCCAAGCATTAAATAGAGCATATTACAACAGTTGAGTTCTAGTCCATTCCCAAAGAAGTGTTCCTTGTATGAAAGAATCAACACTAGCTGTGATGAAGCCTAATGGTCCATAACCTGTTGCTTTTCCAGTTCACTAAAGAACGTGTAATAGCAGATAACAGCAATGGGAATCAAGTGGTTTTAGACTTCAGTGAGAAATATTGCTGCTTTTACATATTTCAGGTTGTATTTTTTCCTTATCACATGACAGGAAAAATTGTGATCTACACATTCAGCCGAGTAGATTCCTTTGGCTCTGTAATTACCCTGATGTACTAGCAGAGAGGTGTTTCATGTATTTGTCTGAAACTTCTCTCCATGCTATTTTATGAGAGCCATTAATCCGTTTTTAAAAAAAAACAGGTGGATGGCTCCATTGGAATAACAGAATAATTTCAGGCAAATGTCTTCAGCATTCATGTACTAACTTCATGTGTAACTTCAGGGAAGATGAAGTGCCGGAATGAAATATTTCATATGTGGCCTGACTAATGTCTTGTACAAATTCAATGTAAGATCTATGTTTTTATACTTAATACTGCAGGGTAAAACTTCCAGAACTCTGTCTTTTTCTGGGAATTTTACTTGCTCTCCAACCTTTAAAGGTTTGTGTAATGTCATGTTCCAGTATATTATGAACTCTCAGTGGATACTTTATATTTTCAAAAACCACAAAAGGCACAAAAAGATGGCTGGCTGAGGATCACCTGACTTCTCTTGTGGTTTGAAACCCTCCCCTGTGTCAAGAAGGAATAGAAGGAATTTTCCAGACTTGATGCTTTTTCCCTGAAACTAATTCAGAAGGGTAGCTTCAAATTGAATGGGTCATTCAGATACAAAAACATTAGCTGTCTCAAGCTCTCAGAGTCATCACACAGGATCTATAATTGCCCTGGCCACCCATCTTATTTGGAAAAAGACTTTTGACTTGTAACACGTCACATGGGTGAGACAGCCATGTTTGTTGCATGCTTTTAAAACAGCAGGAATCAGCTCCACAGAGACATAGAGATCATCAGAAAGCCATTTAACAAGCTGCAGTCAACTAAGCAGCCAAGGTAATAAACAGCAATACCTTGAAAGTGGGAGAAGGACTCTCCCCAACTTGTTCCAACTTCAAGTTGATCAGAGAAGCAACCTCCTCAAAGTTCAACTACAGGAAGCCTCACAGCTTACTGAGAGACCTCTGCTTACAATACTTTCACTTCAACTAAAAGCATCTAAGTTCCATCTAAGAAACTATAGGCCTGCCACAAAAGAGAGACTGAGATAATTATACATTGTAATCATATTGGGTTTTTTCCCTTCATCTGTATCCAGTCTTTAAGTGAGTGATAGTGTGAGAGAGTCGGGTGAGTGAGATGTGTTTTTTTTAAACCTCCAGGGCTAGTGCAGGAATAAAAAGTACCTTACCTATTTTAAAGGTCACAAAAAGGCTTGCTGCTGACATTATATAAATTGACAAAAAAATACATACACCTCACATTCAAAACACTGTTGATCACTGACAATAAGAAAACACACACCTTTCCGTGACAGTAACTACATCCCCAGATCTCTCTAGCTCCACTCCATTACCATTTAAGATGTACCTTCTTTCAGTGCAACAGGTGGCAATCATGCATATACACTGTAACTTATATGTTTGGGACCAAGTCATTTCTGCATTTCGGAATTTTATGGATTCATAGAATGATGCTACAATGCCTAACCACAAATGTGTGAACCGGAAAACATATTTGTTATAATTATTTACCTAAAACAGTGATCAGTATTATAAAGCAAGCACCAAAATTATTTTACTTACCCAAATACTGCATCTTCCATGTTTCTGCTCCCAGAGTATTGTACTAAAACAGTCCGTGGGTTGCTTGGTCTGCTTAAAAGAAATTCCAAACAGCAGATGTTTCCGAACAATAGATTTCCTGACTGGGGAAGTTACAGTGTATTAAGTTTTAAGAGTTAAATAGGTTTTTTCCCATATATTTTGAGACCTGGTTCTACATTGACTCTGGTTAGGTAAAACTACTTTACAGACATAGCGAAAAGAAATTCCATGGACATGTATTTTGTGTCGAAGAGAACTTCTTTGCACTGAGATGGACTTATTTCATCCAGGTATGGATAAGATGGAACCCCTTTGGACAGGATTGAGACATATAAGGGCAACAAGACTAGCTATGGACAGCTGCCTATGATCCTTCTGGTCAAGTGGAAGAATTCGATAGAGAGCTTTGTAGTTAAAAGTCTAGATAAAGAGGTGAAGGAAAGGAATAGAAGATACGCTGACACAGTTACATGAGGGCTGGGAGAAGGTTACTGATGAGCGTAAACATCATACAACCATTGTGCTGAATTATCTGTTTCTAAACTGTACATTCTATATAATTCTATAACTCTGTTAAATCTCCTTCCCAAGTGGTATGTAACTGTTCAATACTCTACGTTTAGTACTTCTAAACATGATCCACTTTGCTTCTATGCTTTCCCTCTCCAACAGTGCTGTCCAATCCAATTTCCTTAGTTCACCCCTCAGAATCTGCCTTTCTGAAGATGAATGCATCTATTGTACTCACTCTTGTTTCTATCATGAGACTAATCTTAAATACTACCATATTGTGGTTATCGTTGCCAAGATGTTCTTGCCTATACTGTCCCCTGTTAGTAACTTAATATTATGTTCAATAGCACCATTCTGTGGGTTCCTTAACCGTGTAACAATCCAATATTGTGCCATGCAGCATACTTTGACTCGTGGTTACACACTTTACACATTTCGTAATCCATCTTTGGGAAACTTAAATCACCTAGAACAAATGCATATATTCCATACACATTATACTTATTTAACTACAAAGATCCCTGTCAAATCCTTCCACTTGACCTGAAGGTCTATAGCAACTATCTATAGCTAGTCTTGTTTCCCTTATGTGTCTCAATCCCATCCAAAGGGTTTCCAGCTTAACCATACCTGGATGACATAAGTCCACCTCAGTGTAATGAAGTTCTCTTCGACATAAAATACATGTCCATGGAATTCCTCTTTGCTATGCCTGTAAATTAGGTTTTCTTGACCAGAGTCTTTATGGGACCAGGTCTCAAACTATATGGGGGAAAAAAACGATTTAACTCTTAAAACCTAATACACTGTAACCTCTCCAGTCCGAAAATCTATTGTTCGGAAAGACCTGCTGTTCAGAAATTCTTTTGAGCAGACCCATGGACTGTTTTAATACAGTAATTTGGGAGCAGAAACATGGAAGATGCAGTATTTGGGTAAGTAAAATAATTTTGATTGCTTTATAATGCTGTATCACTGCTTAGTTTCAGGTAAATACTTACATCAAAGGCATTTTCTGGTTCATACACGTGTGTTTATGCATTGTAGCATCATTGTATAAATTTATGAAATCCAGAAATAGCTTGGTCCCAAGCATTCTATGGCGAGATTACAGTGTATACGCATGATTGCCACCTGTTACACTGAAAGAAGGCACATCTTAAATGGTACCAGAGTAGAGCTAGAGAGATCTGGGGATGTAGTTACTGTCACTGACGGATTAAAAGCATCTGAGCAAGCAACAATGCAAGTAATATAGGGCATAAGATGAACAAGGGAAAGTTTGTAAATTATGAAGATATGGCTGGCATAATGATCAAAACAAATATAAAACCTAGGGTAATGGAGGTTGAGAAATTGGTCAGGATAGCTGAAAAATTAGGTTTGAACAACAGGGATATTAAAAAGAAATCTATAATTGTTTCCAGTTATTTTGGGTTGTTGGGGTGCTGTCGAAAGATCCCAAAGGTGGCAAAAAAATATACCAAATTAATTTTTGTGCATTCACAGAGTCGGCATCAAATTCACTCCAGCACAGAAATTACATCACATAGTATTCGAAGAAATAGAAATGTCAGATAAGGCAATCACTGGCAGACGAAGGAAATTGAAAGAAGGACAAGAAACCAGATCCAGGTGTACTTAATACAATAAAAACAGAATATGCTGGAAATAATCTGGCAGCATCTGTGGCGAGGGAAACAGAGTTCATGTTTCAGGTCGATGATCTTTCACCAGAACTGGAAAAAGTTAGAGATGTAACTGGTTTGAGCAAGTGCAGAGGAAGGGAAGGGGAGGAAAGGGAAAAGGGAAGGTCTTTGATAGGGTAGAATGCAGGGCGATTAAATGGCAAAGGGAATAATAGTGCAACGTAAAAGGAGGTAGTAATGGGGCCAGTAAAGAAACCAAAGATGTGTCTCGGAGGTGTAAATGGAAAATGCTGAATCTCCACCAACACTTGTTTTGCTGCCCAAAACAAGAAAAGAGCAAAAAAGAAAAGAAACTGGGGCAGAGTTTCTGATTGTTGAGCTCACTGTTGAGCCAGGAAGGCTGTAATGTGCCTAGTCGAAAGAAGAGGTGTTGGTCCTCAAGCTTATTTTGAGCTCCATTGGAATGCTGTAGGAGGCCGAGGTCAGAATGGGAATGGAGCAGAGAATTAAAATGACAGATAACCGGAAGGTTGGGGTCACGTTTGGGATCGATGGCAGCTGTTGGTGAGGATTCTGCTAATTCCATTTACAGCTCCTCAAGACACCTCTTTTGTTTTGTTACTTGTCCCATTACTACCTCCTTTTAACTTGCACCATCATTATTTTGTCATTTAATCTTTGCTGCCTTCCAGCCTATCACAGCCTACCCTTTTGTTCTCTTCCCCCTCCCCTACACTTCCCTGCCTCTGTGCTTACGTAAAGCCAGTTACATCTCCAGCTTTTTCCAGTTCTGATGAAAGATCATCGACCTGAAGCATTGGGCTGAATATTGCGGGGCATGTTTAGGGCAGGGGAACATAAAATATGACGGGTGGCTAACCCACCATGCTCACCCCCAACCTGGTCCCCATAACATGGTGGGCAGGCAGGTGCCTGCCATTTTAAAATAAATAATTAATGGGAAATTGAGCTTGTTACCAAGTCATTTGACCCGAATATTACGCTGCCCATGCCATAAAACGTTTGCCTTGAGCAGGTTGGCGGGAGTGGGTCAACCATTTTTTTTTGAGCAAGCTGCTCAAAAGATGGGAAGAAATGGGAGGGGGGTTACGTCCTTTGGGGGGTTGCCCTGTGCACATTGGAGCACCCCCTTGAGATGTTACCCCCACTTTGTTCCTCCCTGCCTGGCCTCCAAAACAAACCCCCTTCCACCCCTTTGTTCCTCCCCTTCCCGAAGTTCCTAAATCCTTCACCGTCCAAAAGCCGTGACTTACCTGGGTCCGGAAGCCTTGTCCCTCTTCATCCTTGGGCCTGCTTGGAGTCCCAGCAGAACCCACTACTGAGCTCTGGTGCTGCTGGAACTGCTAGAGTTTGGCTGGCAGCTCCCAAGGGCAGGACTTCTTCTCACTGAGGGGCAGAGGTCCCACTCTCACCTCATTCATGTTGCATGCAGTGTGTTATTGTTGAGGGAAGGCATTGTTTAACGTGGGTCGGCTGTCATTCAACATTTCTTATGGAGGGAGTGAGCAATATGGATCCCTGTAAAATTCAGCCCATTGGCTCTGTCTCGCTCTCTGCAGAGGCTGACAGACCTGCTGAGTATTTCTAGCGTTTTCTGTTTTAGTTCTGATTTCAAGCATGCACAGTATTTTGCTTTTGAACTTAGTACAACTCTATTTAAAGCTGTGGTTAGTGAATTGGTGATTTCCTTGACCCTCCAAGTGTTGATAGAAATAGAAGTAGTATCCCAGGATTAGAAAGTATCTAAAATGGCACCTAAGTTTATAAAGGAAAATAGTTATGATCCAAAAAATTACATCCCACTAAACATTCGCTTTGGTGGACCTTTTGAAGTTACCCCAAGGGAGGGATAAATATACAGCTATGTATATTTAAGTTATGGGTATTTATCAGGGTTTTACTGTATGTATGTGAATGTACAGAGTATAGCAAGTAAGATTGTGGAGATATAAGCGCAGATTGCCATGCAGAATTATGATGATGTGGCAATAACAGAGACCTGGCTCAAAGAAGGGCAGAACTGGGTGTTAAATATTCCTGAGTACAAGGTGTTCAGGAAAGATAGGACGAAAAGAAAAGGAGGATGAGTGGCTGTATTGGTTAAGTAGAGCATTGCAGTCCTGGAGAAGGTGGATGTCCCAGAGGATGCGAGGACAGAATCAATTTCTTTAGCTAGAGCTAAAGGAACAAAAAGGATACAATTACATTGCTCAGCATAGTCTATAGGCCACCAACTAGTGGAAATGATGTAGAGGAACAAATTTGCAGGAAAATTACAGGGATAGCAAACATTATAGAGTAGTTATAATGGGGGACTTTAATTACCCGAACATAGACTGGGATAGTGGAGGTGTAAAAGGCAGAGAGTGGCAAGAGTTCCTAGAGAATTCCTAGGAGAATTTTCTACAGCAGTATTTGTCCAGTCCAACAAGAAAGGAGAAGCTGCAGACCTGGCTCTTGGAAATGAGGTGGACCAAGTAGATCAAGTGCCAGTGGGGGAACATTTAGGAGGCAGTGATCATTGTATCATAAGGTTTCGGATGACGGTAGAAAAGGACAATGGGAAAACCAGAGTAAGGATAATTAACTGGGGGAGAGCTGACTTCAATGGGACAAGAATGGAGCTGGGCCGGATAGACTGGAACCAAAGGTGGGGGGAAAATCTGTTGCTGAACAATGGGCTACCTTCAAAAAAGAAATGGTTCAGGGACAGTCAAGGTTTATTCCCTCGAAAGGGAAAGGTGTGGCAAACAAATCCACAGCTCCCTGGATGAAAAAGGAGAAAGAAATTAAGAAAAAGAAAATGTGTGCTTATGACAGGTGTCAGATAGAGTATACAATTGAGAACCAAGCTAAATACATAAGGTCATAAGGTTCAGAGGAGAGGTGAAGAAGCAAATAAGAGAAATGAAGAGGGATTATGAGAAAAGACTGGTAGCCAACATAAAGGGGCATCCCAAAGTTTCCTATAGGCACATAAGTAGTAAAAGAATGGTAACAGGAGGAGTAGGGCTGATTAGGGACCAAAAAAGGAATTTACACATGGAGGCAGGGAACATGGCTGAGGTGTTAAATGAATACTTTGCATCTGTTTTTACCAGGGAAGCAGGTGCTACCCAGGGTGTGGTGACAGAGGAGGAAACTCTTTCACGAGAAGGGTTCAAAATTGATGAGGTGGTATTGGATACACTATCAATACTTAAAGTTGACAAGGCACTGGGACCGGATGAGATGCATCCAACGATATTGAAGGAAATGAGAGTGGAAATTGCATGGGCAGGGCCATAACCCTTCATTCTTCCCTAGACCCCGGGGAGGTGCCAGAGGACTGGAGAGTTGCAAACATTATGCCCTTGTTCAAAAAAGGTTGTAAGGATAAGCCCAGCACTTCAATGGTGTGGAAGCTTCTGGAAACAATTAGTCGGGATAGAATTAATAGTCACATGGAAAAATGTGAGTTGATTAGGAAGAGCCAGCATGCATTTCTTAGGGAAAATCATGTTTAACTAACTTGGTGGAGTTTTTTGAAGAGATAACAGAGAGGGTTTGATGAGGGCAATGTGTTGATGTGGTGTACATGAACTTCCATAAGACATTTGACACAGCACCACACAAAAGTCTTGTGAGAAAAGTTATAGCTTATGGGATAAAACAGACAGTAGCAACGTGGATACAAAATTAGCTGAGTAATAGGAAGCAGCAAGTAATGGTTAGTGGATATTTTTCGGGCTGGAGGAAGATTTGTATTGGAATTCCCCAGGCGTTGGGATTAGAACACATACTTTTCTTGATATATATTAATCATAGAATCACACAGCACAGAAGAAGCCCTTCGAGTCTGCACCAATACGTGAGAAACACCTGACCTACCTACCTAATCCCATTTACCAGCACTTGGCCCATAGCCTTGAATGTTATGACATGCCAAGTACTTACCCAGGTACTTTTTAAAGGATGCGAGGCAACCCGCTTCCACCACCCTCCCAGGCAGTACATTCCAGACCGTCACCACCCCCTGTTTTTCCTCACATCCCCCCTAAACCTCCTGCCCCTCACCTTGAACTTATGTCCCCTTGTGACTGACCCTTCAGCTAAGGGGAACAGCTGCCCCCATATCCATCCTGTCCAATAATCTAGATCTTGGTGTGCAGGGGACAGTTTCAAGGTTTGCAGATGATGCAAAACTTGAAAGCGTTGTAAACTGTGAGGGGGACAGTGTAGAACTTCAAAAGGGCATAGACAAGTTGATGGAGTGGGCAGATAGAAGGCAGATGAAGTTCAATGCAGAGAAGCGAGAGGTGATTTATTTTGGTAAGGAAGAACATGGAGAGATGAGGTCAAATAAGGGGTGCAACTCTAAACGGTGTGCAGGAGCAGGGGGGCCTGGATGTATATTTGCATAAGTCATTAAAGGTGGCAGAGCAGTTAACCTTTATTAATAGAGGCATAGAGTACAAAAGCAAGGAGGCTATACTGAACTTGCCTAGTACACTGGTTAGACCCCAGCTGGAGCATTGTGTACAGTCCTGGGCGCCACACTTTAGGAAGGATGTAAATGTATTGGAGAGAATGTAGAAGAGGTTTACAAAAATGGTTCTAGGGATGAGAAACTTCAGTTATGAAGATAGATTGGAGAAGTTGGGACTGCTCCCCTTGGAGAGGAGATTTGATAGAGGTGTTCAAAATCATGGAGGCTGGACAGAGTAGATAGGGAGAAACTGTTCCTGCTTTTAAAAGGATCGAGAAAGATAGGTGCACAGATTTCAAGTGATCCACAAAGGAAGCAAATGCAATGCGAGAGAGAACTTTTTCAATGCAAATGGTTCAGGCCAGGAAGGCACTGCCTGCAACTGTGGTGGAAACAGATTCAATCGAGGCATTCAAGAGGGCATCAGACTATTATTTAAATAGAAACAATGTGCAGGTTTACGGGGGTAAGGCAGGAGAATAGCACTGAGTCATAATGCTCATTCGGAGAGCTGGTGCAGACACGATGGACCGAAGGGCCGCCTCCTGCACCCTGACAATTCTGATTCTGAGGTAAATATGGGAGGATGAGAGGTGTCGTAATAAATTTAAATAATGGAAGTCTGAAAATTAAACACTTGGACAAGCAAAATGCCGAGGCCTCAAATAATTTTTGCAAGGCTTTTGATGATGTGCTGTACAAGATCAGCTCACAAGGGAGGAAGGTATATGTTATGAATTTGGGTCTACCACAAGGTCTTTACTTGGGTCTGGTGGTTTAAGTTGTTCTCTTAAGCGGTCTAGTTGATCACCTTTTAACTAGAAGTTGATTCTGACTGCTCAGTACCTACTGGTGCCCTAGTGGAAATCGTGTAGCCACAAAACTGTCTTGTGATCCAAACTGAATCTCCGTGTCTTAAGCAAATACACTTCCTTTTAATCTCTAGAGGTGGACCAAGAAGTGGTAACGTTTCATTCAGCCTTGTTATTTGGTGGACAACATGCAGAGCGCTTAGCATGATGAAAGTTGCATAATACAAACAGTTCATCTTATGTCTGCATACCATTACAAAAATAAAGAAAATGTGCACTCAGCCCATTTGGGATTCTTTAAGTAGAAGGATTGGTTTGCTGTACAGTCTGCCCTGCAACCGGTGATGAAGCTATTTCTTCCCTGCAACCTTTCTATTGCCTTAGCCAACATTACAGTCTGCCGTGACTGAACTTAGACATTTGTATTAGTTCATAAAAATTCTCTCTTCTAAGACCAACAGAGATCATAAACAGTTGTCAACACCAAGATTCTAGATTGCATATCTACATTTAAACCATCTTTTATTTACTGTGGGTAACCAACACAGCATGGTACTGGAAATCTGAAACAAAAACAAAAATAGCTGGAAAAACTCAGCAGGTCTGACAGCATCTGCGGAGAGAAACACAGTTAATGTTTCGAGTCTGTATGACTCTTCTTCAGAACGCGAAAAGTTTACTGTGTTCCTCTCCGCAGATGCTGTCAGACCTGCTGAGTTTTTCCAGCTATTTTTGTTTTTGTTGCAGCGTGGTACTATTTGGGAAGACCCCTCTTTTGCAGAACAGCTTTTTCTGAGAATGTACAGTATGACGGTTCATTTGGGGAAGAAACAGTAAGCAGCATCTCAATTGTAACAGCATGGAAAAGGAACAAGATCTTGAAGCTCAAGCTTAGAAGAGGGCAGTGCATAGTCAATTTAGATTTAAATACTTTACCCAGAGGGTAGTGAATGTGGAATAGACTACCCAGGGAGGCAATGGAAACAGATCCTATGGAAATAATTAAGGATTAGACAGATATTTTGAGGGATTTGGGGATTCGAAAGGTACTAGTTTGTGACCAGCCAGATGTTGTGCCAAATCTTTTCCAATTCTGTGCTTTCCTATGTTGCTGAGTACTGGAAACTGAAATAAAAACAGATGATGCTCGAAATGCACAGATTAATTATTATCTGAAAAACATGTCAACGTTTTCAATGAGGCCCTTCATTTGGACTCATTTTCGTTACTCCTTTGTACCGAGACTTTCAAGATATTTAAATTGCTGACTATTTGTTTTAGCGTTTTATATTACATTTTACCCAGAATGCAAGAACATCAGGAACCATCTAATACTTGCATTTTTTTGATGGCCCTTGGGATTGAAGTTGTTACATTTTTAAAGGCCAGGTGAAAATCATAAGAATGATGGAAGGAACAGTAAAACTGTCTGGCAAGCTTTTACTGAAGATTATTGAACCATTCTGCACATATAGCCCAGGAGCCTCTAACAGCTTAAACCTCTGGAAAGCTTGTCAGGATTTTCAGCAAGGTGTTGGCCTGGGGATGTGTATTTAAAAAAACAAAAAATGTTGGGTATGTTTATGGTATGTATGGTAGTATGACCCATTTCTGGAATTGATAGTATATGAGCTGTTACAGCCAAGCAGCTGGCTGGAGGTGTGGTGGTGAGGGTCATAGACGAAGGTGTGGAAGAATAATCATTGAAATTTTTACCTTGAAATGTAAAATGTTCTTTCTGCCTGTGAAGGAAAATCCTGTAGATCAGAGATCTTGGTTCATAAAACAGGTTCTAAATTCAAAAAATAGTTTGCATAATTTACTTATTGCAGCATTTAAACCTGTATATATACAAATGGATGTATCAATCAATGATTGGCTGATTATCACACTATCGTAAACCAGATAATAATAGCATTTGGCCGTTTATAACTGTTTTTGTATAATTTTGAATGAAAGAAACGCATTGATTAATAACATTGATTAAGTGTGGTGACTTATCATTGGACCCGAAGGAAGGGAATATTTGTGCAGTTATAGTTTGAATTTTTTTAATCTTTTCTGCTTTTGTAGGTCCTTCAGGAGTTGGGCTGAATGAGCTTAAACGGAAACTGTTGATTAGTGACTCACAGCACTATGGTGTAACAGTTCCACGTGAGTATGAGAAACCTCTCTATCTCCATTTAAACATTGGTTTAGAGTTATTTATATCCTCAAACAATGATACATGTCAACATTTTTCAAAGTAGAGTTTCTTTTACTCAGTTTGTTCATAATCAAAAAGGTCTTCCAACAACATTTTTTTTAACAGTCACTTTGGAGCTCAATGCTCTTAGCCATTCTTGTGATTCCTTGCACTTTTTATTCAATCTTAAGCACTGGCAAGGCGAACATTAATTGCCCATCCCTCATTGCTTTGAGAAGATGTAGTGAGCCCCCGCCTTAAACTACTGCAGTCTGGGTGGTATAGGGACAGGCAAAGTACTGTTAGGGAGGGAGCTCTAGGATTTTGACCCAGCAACAATGAAGAAATTATATGCTTACAAGTCAGGATGGTGTGTGACTTGGAGGGGAACTTGACATTTCCATGCGCCTGCTGCCTGTTATGATCCTGGACCAAGCCCCAAGTTTTTGGTACAATCCAGTTAAGGACCAGCAATCTTCTGTTTAAAGTAGACAAAGTTTGAGATCCGAGAGAGTTGCTGAGAGAATAAAGCCACAAGATTCCATGGTTTTTGAACAAACAAAATAAATTTTACAAGATCAGAAAGACGAAACAATTTACAATATCTATCTTGTACTCTAACATTCAGGTTTAACATGAGGTGCATATGAATTAACATGAAAACTGTGGTCAAACACACTACAATGCACAATAAGACAGATCCCACAGATTTTTCAGTTCACCCAGACATTAATAAACACTGTGAGCTAACCAATCTTGTTGAAACTGCCTGATACAAACATACGAAATAGGAGCAGAAGTAGGCCAATCGGCCCCTTGAGCCTGCTCCCTCATTCAACAAGATCATGGCTGGTCCATTTGTGTTTCGAGTTCAACGTTCCCATCTACCCCTGATAACTTTAGATTCTTGTAAGGCGAGGGAATCCATCTACCTCTACCTTAAGAATGGGCAGGGAGTTCCAAAGTTTCACATCCCTCTGTTAGAAAAAGTTTCTCCTCATCTCTGTCCTATAAGGGCAACTTCTAATTTTAAAACTGTGCCCTGAGTTCTGGACCCACCCACAAGAGGACCTTTCCATGTCCACCTTGTCAAGACCATTTAGGATCTTAGATACTTCAATCAATTTACTCCTCACTCTTCTAAACTCCAGTAGAAACAAGCCCAGTCTGTCAAACATATCCTCATAAAACAGCTTGGTCATTCCAGGTATCAATCCACTAAACGTCCTCTGAACCACCTCCAACCATCTTTATTATGACAGATTCCAGTCTCCACTTTCAAAGATCTAACCTCTGAATTCCCTGAAACATTGCTTCGTCTCAGACTGCCTCAATGACTGCACACCTTGCAGGGTTTCAATCTTGTCTCCCGAGACTTGGTTTCCCCTGCATTCCCAGGTCAGCACTCCAGCGCCAACTCAGAAACACAACTTCAGCTTTGCGGCCGTGCCGAGCAGAACAGTACTGCTCCAAAAAGCTACCTTTGCCCCAACGGCCAGCTGCACAGAGTCACTAACCTTCTGCTGCCTTCTCAGATCTTCAGGTTTTCTCCCGAACCTGCACTTCTTAAAGTCTGCTGATCACAGCACTTTTACTACTTGGAGCCTCTTTCTTTGTTCCTCTCTTTCTCTTTCTTTGGGACCCCTCCCTGCTCCACTCCCTGGGTTCCCTATCTGGGATTCTTCTCCAATGTGGCACTCTGCTCCAGAGTCACATGATCTGGTTTTTGCTGCTTTTCTTTTTCCTTCCTTCAAACAAATGCACTGCTGGCAAGATGGCCGAACCCTTGAACTGCCAGATTGCACATGCACCGCCTGCTCCCAGTCCATGCATGCCCAGAAATTCCCAGGCATGCTGGGGTTTGTAGTTCCTGGTTCCCGCTCAATTACGAGTCAAGTTTGGTTTTCGTAACATGCCTTTGTTCTTCTAGGTTGTTGAGGTTTGGAAGGTTCTGTCAAAGGAGCCTTGTTGTTGCACTGCAATTTTAGATGGTGCACCAATGCTGAAGGGAGTGAATTTTTGATAAACGGGATGCCAGTTAAGCAGGTTGCTTTGACTTAGATGGCATCAAGCTTCTTGATTGTTGTTGGAGCTACACTCTTTCAGGCAAGTGGAGAGTTTTTCATGACTGGCTTGGCTTGTGTCTTGTAGTTTGTGAAGAATAATTGTCGAATCAGAAAGTGAGTGCAGAATATCAGCCTTTGAATTGCTCTTATAGCCATAGTATTTATATGGTTGATCCAACTGGAGAAGCCTTCAGGATGTTGATGGTGGGTGTTTCAGTCATTGTAACACCATTGAATATCATTGTGTTGGAGTTGGTCATTGCCTGGCACTTGTCTGGCACAAATGTTACTTGGGGAGTTGCAAATGGAGATCAACACTGTTTGTCAGCAAAAATTCCCACTTCTGACCTTAAGATGGAGGGATGAAGCAGGTGAAAATGGTTTAGCCTCAGACACTACTCTGAGGAACTCCTGCAGTGATGTACTGGAGCTTGGATAATTGGCCTCCAACAACCATAACCATCTTCCTTCGTGCAAGGTATGACTCGTGCCAGTGGAGAGCTTTCTGCCTGATTCCCCATTGACTTAAGTTTCCTAGAACTTCCTTCTGCCACACCCAGTCAAATGCTACCTTGATGTCAAGAGCAGTCACTCTCACCTCAACTCTGAAATTCAGCTCTTTTGTTCTACCTATATCCCCATTGCAGATTTCTTATGTCCTCATCACAATATGCCTTCCCACTTATTTTTGTATCATCAGAAATTTGGATACACTACACTCTGCACCCCCCCCCCCTCCAAGTCATTAATATAGATAGTAAATAATTGAGGCCCTAGGACTGATCCTTGTGGCATTCCACTAGTTACATTTTTCCAACTTAAAAAAGACCCATTAACTCTGACTCTGTCTTCTGTATGTTAACCAATCCTCAAACCATGCTAATACTTTACTCCCAATACCATGAGCTCCTATCTTGTGCAATAACCTTTCATGTGGCACCTTCTCGAAAGGAGATCCAAATACACTACATCTAATGGTTCCCCTTTATCAACTCTGCTTGTTATATCATCAAAGAGCTCTAGCAAATTTGTCAAACATGATTTCCCTTTCACAAAACCATGTTGACTCTGTTTGATTGCGTTAAGCTTTTCTAAATGTCCTGCTATTTCTTCCCTAATAATGGACTCTACCATTTTCCCAAAAACAGATGTTAGGCTGACTCGCCTATAGTTTCCTGCTTTTTGTCTCCCTCCCTCCCTTGAATAGTGGCGTCACATTAGTGGTTTTCCAATCTGCTGGGACCCTCCTGGAATCCAATGAGTTCTGGAATATTTTGACCAATGCCTCCACTATCTCTGCAGCCCCTTCCTATAAAACCCTTGGATGCAGGCCATCAGGTCCTGGCGACTTGTCTGTCATTAGTCCCATTAGTTTGTCAAATACTTTGTCCCTCGTGATAGAGATTGTTACAAGATCTTTCCTCCCATTAGCTCCTTGCTTATCTGATATCTTTGGGATATTTATAGTGTCTTCCACCATGAAAAATATTGGTCTAAATTATCTGCCATTTCCCTGTTCCCCGTTATCAATTCACCAGTCGCATCCTCCGAGGGTCCTACATTCACTTAAGCCACTCTCTTTTTATATACCTGTAGAAGCTCTTGCTGTTTGTTTTTATATTTCTTGCCAATTTACTTTCAAAATCAGTTTTCTCCCTTTTTATTAGCTTTTTAGTCATCCGCTGCTGGTTCCTAAAAAAAAAATTCCCAATCCTCTGGCCTACTATTAATTTTCGCTGCTTTGTATGCACAGCTTTTGATTGGGTGTACTCCTTGACCACTGTTGTTAACCATAGGTGGTTCATCTCTCTCATTGAGTCCTTCTTTTTGACCAGAATAAATTTTTGCTGAGCATTATGAAATATCTGCTTAAATGCCTGCCAATGCTCATCCACTGACCTTCCCCTTAGTTTATTTTCCCAGCCTGCTTTAGACGGCTTTCTTCATACCTCTGTAGTTGCCCTTATTTAAGTTGAGGACACTGGTTTGAGACCCGAGTTCCTCGCCCTCAAACTGAATTTGAAATTCTACCATGTTGTGATCGCTGCCCCCTGGAGGATCCTTAACTACGATATCTTTTATTAATCCCACCTCATTACACATTACTAGATGTAAAATATCCTGTTCCCGGGTAGGTTCTCTGCAACGTATTGCTCTAAGAAACAATCCCTGATGCACACTACAAATTCGTCTTCCATGTTACTCCTGCCAATCTGATTTGCCAAATCAGTGTGCAGATTAAAATCACCCATGACAATTGTAGTGCACTTCTTACACGCCTCCATTATTTCCCGATTTATACTTTTTCCTACAATGAGGCAATTCTTCAGGGGCCGTTAGATGACTCCCACCTGTGACTTCTTCCCCTTGATATTTCTTGTGATTCCACATCACAATCTATTGCACCTATATCACTACTCAGTACCACACTGATACCTTCCTTTATTAACAAAGCTACCCCACCTCCTTTTCCTTTTTGCCTATTTCTGCGGAACGTTGAATGCCCTGGAATATTGAGTTCCCAGTCTTGATCACCCTGCAACCACGTCTCTGTAATGGCTATCATGTCAAATTCCCCTAACTATGCTACCCCCTATTACTACTACATTTCTCTTTTCTCCCTCCACTTGAATGGCACTTTGTACCACGGTGCTGTGGTCAGTTTGCTTATCCTCCCTGCAATCTGTGCCCTCGTCCACACCGGAAACAAGAACCTCATACCTATTGGACAAGGGCACTGGCTCAGGGTCTTCCAAAGCTAAATTTTGGACCCCTATATATGTCTCACTCGCAGTCACACCCTCCTGTCCTGACCATGGTCCAAATTTGATGTAATTAATCTAAGGGGTGTGACTGTCTCCTGAAACACAGTGTCCAGGTAACTCTCCCCCTCCCTGATGTGTCGCAGTGTCTGCAGCTCGGACTCCAGCTTATTAGCTCTGAGCCGACGTTCTTCGAGCAGCCAACACTTGCTGCAGATGTGGTCACCGTGGATCGCGCTGGCATCCAGCAGCTCCCACATACTACAGCTGCAACATATCGCCTGCCCGGTCATCTCTATTCTATTTAATTAATTAATTTGAATGTTTAGCATTTCAAAATTCAATTTCTTAACTGTACTCTTCAGTTGTAATAATGTCTCCTGATTTAAGCCACCTGGCCAATCAAAAGAGACATGGAAGAGCTACCCACCAATCACCTACCTGTTTCCCTTTGGCGTCACTCTTCAACTCTGACAGGTAGAAACAGGTCCTCCTCTCGCACTCTCCTCTAGGTGCTGCTGACTGGCTGGCTCGGGGTCCTCCTCTCGCACTCTCGTCTAGGTACGGCTGACTGCCTGTCCCAGGGTCGTCCTCTCGCATGCTCCTCTAGGTGCCGCTGACTGCCTGTCCCAGCGCCCTCCTCCCACTCTCTCCTCTAGGTGCTGCTGACTACCTGTCCCAGCATCCACCTCTCGCACTGTCCTCTCTTGTGCCTTGTAGAGAGTGGACAGGCCTTGGGGAGTCAAGAGATGAGTTACTCACCGCAGGATTCCTAGTCTCTGAGCTGCTCTTGAAGCCACAGTATTTATATGGCTAGTCCTGTTCAGTTTCTGGTCAAGGGTAACACCCTGGATGATGATAGTGGGAGAATTCAGCAATGGTAATGCATTGAATGTCAAGGTGTGATGGTTAGATTCTCTCTTGTTGGAGATGGTCATTGCCTGGCACTTGTGCACGCTAATGATATTTTCTACTTGTCAGCCCAAGCTGGATATTGTTCAGGTCTTGCTGCATTTGAGTATGGATTGCTTCAGTATCCGAGGAGTTGCGAATGGTCATTGTGCAATCATCATTGAACACCCCCACTTCTGACCTTACGATGGAAGGAAGGACATTGATGAAGCAGCTGAAGATGGTTAGGCCTAGGACACTACTCTGAGGAACTCCTGCAGTGATGTCCTGGAACTAAGATGATTGACCTTTTTATATTCATTCAAGGGATGTGGGCTTCATTGGCTTGGCCAGCATTTATTGCACATTCCTAGTTGCCCTTGAGAAAGTGGTGGTTGGCCTTCTTGAACCGCTGCAATCAATGTGGTGTGGGTACACCCACAGTGCTGTTAAGAAGAGGGTTCCAGGATTTTGACCCAGCAACAGTGAAGGAACGGCGATATATTTCTAAGTCAGGATGGTGAGTGACTTGGAGAGGAACTTCTAGGCAATAGTGTCCCCATCTATCTGCTGCCCTTGCCCTTCTAGATGGTAGTGGTCGTGGGTATGGAAGGTGCTGTCAAAGTGAATTGGTGAATTCCTGCAGTGCATCCTGTAGATGGTACACACTGCTGCTACTGTGTGTTGGTGGTGGAGGGAGTGAATGTTTGTAGATGTGGCGCCAATCAAGCGGGCTACTTTGTCCTGGATGGTGTCAAGTTTTTTGAGTGTTGTGGGAGCTGCACTCATCCAGATAAGTGGGCCAACAGCCACAACCATCATCCTTTGTGCTGAAGAGATGGGTGGGCCAGTCCTACCTTAAAGGTGCTGAGAGCACACAGAGAGAATGATAGACTCCGTGACGCCTGCCCACAACACTCTGGCAGAAATGACCAGCACTATCGAGGTGCAGGCATCACTGATATGTCCAGGAAGTGAGAGACCGGACCATCACTTTGGCCTGAAGGCTGCACAAAGCCCAGGGAAGAGGCCCTAGACTGAGACACCTGCCTTTGTCTTGAAAGGTTTTACACCTGAGTGATACGAACACTGCTCATCAGAACAAGGAGCCATAGGCAGGGAGACATTCTTGGGAATTTATTTACAATATGAGTGATGAACACCCGTGTCCAGGGTGTGCAATTATATCATCTTAACTTTCCTAACCCTTTCACTATGTTTTGGTGCTCTCTGGACATCTACAGCGGAGGTGGAAGCAGCCTGCTGACTGTGATGCCCTGCTGTGATGACCTTGCCAGGCGCTCTCTAGAGGGCTGAAACCTGCGGGGCCCCGGCCTGCTTTCAGGATCCTGCTGTGTGGCAGTGGCACTCTCCTCAGTCTATGGAACTGGATTTGCTGGGGTCAGAGGAAGAGGGGCTTTGGATGGGCCGAAGTCTCGTGGGTGGATGGCCTGGGGCGTGCACCTTTTCAGTGCCCAAGGGTCACTGACTGAGTCCTTGAGGAGAAGGGGAAGCTGGAGTTAAAACGAGCTGCCTCGCACCCCCCTCGCGTTGACACTGTTGGAGGCCAACTATGGAGGCAAACGGACTCCCACATAGTGCCTTGCAATCTGAGGAGTGCAGCCCCCTTCCTGATGTTCTGGAGCTTGCTTTTGCAGCTTCAGCAACTGAGGTATGACTGAGTCCAGAGGCCACCATCTGACTCGGACTCAGCAGCCTCCTGGTCTCCAGCAGTCCTCCAAGATACAGACACTTGGGAAGTCCCTGCCACCGCCTGCTGTGGATCAGACAGTGCGATGTGCTCAGCAGATTGTTTCCCCAAGGTTACTCTAATGCTTGGTCCCACCAACGTGTGTGTCTCTATGCTGGTGGAGGATGTGGGTGAGCACTTTGGGTCTTAAATGAGGGTTTCAGCAGATTTCTCTTCTGAGGCATCTTCAAGGCTTGACTCGCTGGCCTGGGTTGTGGACTCCTCCAGCTGTTGCACAGATGTTCCTGTGAAAGCAAGGGGAGATAATTAGTGCATGGTAGTGGTGTGTGAAACAGAACACATCACTCAGCATGGTTGCCTGATGCATGTTGCACTGCTGGATCCTCATTTGGTTGAGCACGAATGACCACACCATCAGCACAGGTCCAGATCTTCGCCAGCCAGCTGGATGACGCTATTTTCAAAGTCCTTGATTTCAGGTATTTCTCCACCAGTCATGGACACGCCTTTTGTTGTGTCAGCTTGTCCTGCATGAAGACTGATGGAGAAAGTATAAGCAGGACGCCTGCCAGGCCAGATGAGAAGGATGGCTTGGCCTGTGTGGGTGTTGAGTGGCCCTATGGATGGGATCTGGACAATGAAGATGTGTGTGAGGGAGTGAATGGTGATGTCCTTTGAACTGTCAGTGAGTGAGATCCCCATGGATGTGTGATGGGTTTGTGAGTGCATGAATTGAGAATGATGAGAAGAGTGACTAACCCTGGTGGACCAGAGGAGATCATTCATTCTCTTTCAACACTGGGTGGCTACCCTCTTTTGCAGGGATTTTGCATGGATCACCGCTGCTACCACCTCCCAAGGGTTCGTGATGTTGCTGCCCCTCCCGCAGCCAGAGTGGGGGTAGAGGCCATCACGGCGGGCCTCCACAGCATCCAAAATGAAGTCCAGGGACACATCACTGAATCGGGGGACTGCAGTCTTCTTGCCTTTTGGGGCCACGTCTTCTGTAAAGTCTTGGCCTGGAAGCACTGATAGGTGTACGCACAGCTGCATTTTAAATATGACATCTGCCGTGAGGAAGCGGCAAGGTGACAGCGTGGCAGGCGAATCTGAGGCCGCCTGCAATCGAAACCAGATGGCTCCCGGGAATGCTGATTAATGAGGTAGGATTTGGACAATATAGCATGAAAAGCCACCGTCATGGCCAGTAGGTAAAACGTTCTTCCTGCCCGCTACCGCACTTCATGCAAATCAGGGGCGATTCTGCCCTCTGTTCCTGTTTGAATAGTGCCACAGGATCTTTTGCATAACCTGAACCTGTAGCTCAGGTCTCACTTTAGCATCTTGTTCAAAAGCTAAAGCTCCTAACAGTGCAGTATATTCACCAAAATGTCAATCTTGTATTATGCTTTTTGAGTCTTGAACTCAACTTCTTCTGACTCTGAGACAGCTGTGCTATTGACTGAGCCACACTGACACTGATGACTGTATCTGTATTTCATATGGTTTTAGAAATACTCCCAATCTTCCTTGTAAATTTGAACTTAAAATGTAAGTTTCACCATTTAGGCATGAGGAGCAGGACACTTCCACAGACTTTGGGGCCTTGACCTCCAGATCAAATGCGGGTCCCTACCCCGCACTTGCCAGGAGCCAGACCAGGGAAGTTATTTTCCCGAAGACAGCCACTTAATTGAACACTTCCCCACTCGCTGTCTCCCGTACGGCCAGCCCTATCAGAGGGCTGACTGCTGTAGAGCAATGGCATTCCTACCAAGCAGGCAGGCCCCGTGGAGGAAAGGGCAAACCCTTCCAATGTCAGCATTTGTGCCGTGAGTGCGGTATTTGCTGCTAGAGGCCCCCCCTTTGGGGCATGGAGCCTCTGGCTCCCATAGCCACAGCCAGAAGCAGGGAGGGTGCCTCCAAGGAGCTGGCAGCCTCCACTTGTGGCAGGGGCCCTCTGAACCACCCCTAATTGGGGCCTTAATTATTGATGGGGGCAGCTGATCCGCATTCCTGTCCATCCTTGGGAAACCTCTCCAGCAGAGGGAATGCATTGGAGAACTGTCCTGACTTGGATTGCTGCTATTTTCCTGGCCCCTCCCACCTGCCAAATCCACTAAGCTTGGGCCAGGAAAATTCTGCCTGAGGATTGTATTATAATGTCAGAACAAGGAACAAAAATGAACAGAACAATAAGAACGAAATGCAACTTCAGTATAGTACTGAAGGTGTGCTGCACTGTCAGATGATATATCAACCCGTCTGCCCTTTCCGATCCTGTGGCACTATTCAAAGAAGAGCAGGGAAGTCCTACCATTACCCTGACAAATATTTATCCTCAACCAATATAATTTTCTTGTTTAATTTGAAGGACCTTGCTTTTCACAAGTTGGCTGCATTTCCCTACATTACAACTGAGACTGCACTTCAGAAGTGCTCATTGGGCTTTACAGTGCTTTAGGTGATCCTAAGGTTGTGAAAAATGCTGTATAAAAGCAAGTCCTCTCTCTCAATACCTATGTTTAATGAATAAAACCTTGGGGAGATTTGTCACAAGTAGTGAATGATTTGATGGTGTATATCTACTCCACTGCTACCAGCCAGTTCTTCCTCATCCCTATGAAGGACAGAGCCATTCCACAACAGCTCTTTGACCAACAGCAACAATAAGTATTCAATGTACATTTGCAAACAGACGTTTTCAACAGTTCTACCAGTCACCGAAAACCCAATTTAATTCTCATTTACATGTGTTATGAACTATTTTAATGTTTATTTAAAATTGTCAGTGAAAGTGCAATATAGTTACCAGTTAATAGCAGCCAAAAAATATTGGTCTGATAGGCCTTTGCTATCCTGATTATTATTTCTATATTTTAAAAAAGTAGCTTGTTTAGCTCAGTTTCTTGAATCTTATCTGGAAGTCATTCAGCCCTTAATTCAGTTGTAGCTGTATTTTAGAAGATCATATATCTGTCATTGTTCAATTATTGACTAATTAAGTAAAACGTCCTACAGATCGTTTGGAGTGTAGTTATTGATTTGAAATTCTGTATTTCTGTGCTCAGTGTCGAACACCCCAAATTGCACAAACAGAACATTTTCAATCCAACTTCACACAAAGTAGTAATTGAAACTTCAAGATGCAACCAACCAGAAAGTAAGAATCCAAATAAAATTTTGTCTAAGAACAAACAAAACACAGCCTTTTAGAAAATAAGAAAATAAAGCAGCTAAATAAAAGCTAAAGATTAACAAGTGAGATTTGGGAAATTATGCAAAACTAAGCAAAATAGAGGGAAGTGTGTAGAAATTGGAACAGAGCACTGAACTCATTTTGAGATATTTTCAGACACTTAATTTTGTTTCTGAAATTGCTTAATCTGTACTTTTCCCCTTATGCTATGCAGTTTGAATTCACCTGCTCCTTGTCCAATCCTTACTGATGCTATATCCAAAATGTGGTTGACTCTTAAATGCCCTCTGAAATGGCCTAGCGAGCCATTCAGTTGTGTCAAACCACTAAAAAGTCAATAAAAAGAAATGAAAAAAGATGGACCACCTGGCATAAACCTAGGCATGAGAAACGACACCAGCAAACACAACCCTGTTGACCCTGCAAAGTCCTCCTGACCAACATCTGGGGACTAGTGCCAAAAGTCGGAGAGCTGTCTCAAAGACTAGTCAAGCAACAGTTTAATATAATCATGCTCATGGAGTCATACCTTACAGATCATTTCCCAGACACTCCCATCACCGTCCCTGAGTATGTCCTGTCCCACCGGCAGGACTGATCCAGCAGAGGTGGTAGCACAATGATATACAGTCGGGAGGAAGTTGCCCTGGGATACCTCAACATCGATTTCAGCCTCCAGCATCATGGCATCAGGTCAAGCATGGGCAAAAAAAACCTCCTGCTGATTATCATATACCGCCACCCCTCAGCTGATGAATCAGTACTCCTCCATGTTGAACACCACTTGGAGGAAGCACTGAAGGTCGCAAGGGCACAGAATGTACTCTGGGTGGGGGACTTCAATGTCCATCACCAAGAGTGGCTCGGTAGCACTACCACAGACCGAGCTGGCCAAGTATTAAAGGCATAGCTGCTAGACTCTGTGTGCGGCAGATGGTGAGGGGACCAACAAGAAGGAAAAACATACTTGACCTCATCCTCACTAACCTGCCGTGGCAGTATCGGTGGGAGTGATCACCGCACAGTCCTTGTGGAGACGAAGTCACGACTTCACATTGAAAATACCCTGCTGTGTTGTGTGGCATTACCACTGTGCTAAATGGGATAGATTTCAAACAGACCTATCAACTCAAGTCTGGGCATCCATGAGGTGCTGTGGGCCATCAGCAGCAGCAGAATTATACTCGAACACAATCTGTAACTTCATGGCCTGGCATAAACCCCACTCTACCATTACCAACTAGCCAGGGGATCAACTCTGGTTCAATGAAGAGGGCAAGAGGACATGCCAGGAGCCGCATCAGGCATACCTAAAAATGAGGTGTCAACCTGGTGAAGCTACCACACAGGACCACTTGTATGCCAAAAAGCATAAGCAGCAAGTGATAGACAAAGCTAAGCGATTGCACAAACAACAGATCGGATCTAAGCTCTGCAGTCCTGCCACATCCAGTCATGAATGGTGGTGGACAATGAAACAGTTCACTAGAAGAGGAGGCTCCACAAATAACCCCATCCTCAATGATGGAGGAGCCCAGCACATCAGTGCAAAGATAAGGCTGAAGCATTCTTAACAATCTTCATCCAGAAATGTGGGGTGGATGATCCATCTCGGCCTCCTCTAGAGGTCCTCAGTATCATAGATGCCAGTCTTCAGCCAATCTGATTCACTCCACATGAAATCAAGAAACTGCTGAAGACACTGGATACTGCAAAGGCAATGGACCCTGACAATGTTCTGGCAATGGTACTGAAGATTTGTGCTCTAGAACTTGCAGCATCACTAGCCAAGCTGTTTCAGTACAGCTACAACACTGCTATCTACCCAGCAAAGTGAAAAATTGCCCAGGTATGTCCTGTACACAAAAATCATGACAAATCCAACCCGGCCAATTACCATCCCATCAGTCTACTCTCGATCATCAGTAAAGTGATGGAAGGGATCTTCAACAGTGCTATCAAGCGGCGCTTGCTTGGCAATAACCTGTTCGCTGACGCTCAGTTTGTGTTCCACCAGAGCCACCCAGCTCCTGACCTCATTGCAGCCTTGGTTCACACATGGACAAAAAGCTGAACTCCAGAGGTGAGCTGAGAGTGACTTCCTTTGACATCAAGGCAGCATTTGATTGAGTGTGACATCAAGGCGCCCTAGCAAAACTGGAGTCAATGGGAATCAGAGGGGAAATTCTCCTCTGGTTGGAGTCATACCGAGCACAAAAGAAGATAGTTGTGTTTGTTGGAGGTCAATCATCTCAGTTCTAGAACATCACTGAAGGAGTTCCTCGGGATAGTGTCCTGAGCCCAGCCATCTTCAGCTGCTTCATCAATGACCTTCCTTCCATCATAAGGTCAGAAATGGGGATGTTCGCTGATGATTGCACAATGTTCAGCACCATTTGCGACTCCTCAGATACTGAAGCAGCCCATGTCCAAATGCAGCAAGATCTGGACAATATCCAGGCTTGGGCTGACAAGTGGGAAGTAACATTCGTGCCACACTAGTGTCAAGCAATGACCGTCTCCAACAGGAGAAAATCTAACCATCACCCCTTGACCTTCAATGGCATTACCACTGAATCCCCCACTGTCAACATTAGCCATGTAAGTATTGTGACTACAAGAGCAGGTCAGAGGCTAGGAACCCTGTGGCAAGTACCTCCTGACTCCCCAAAGCCTGTCCAAGGCAAACGTCAGGATTCTGATGGAATACTCTCCACTTGCCTGGATGAGTGCAGCTCCAATAACACTAAAGAATCTTGACACCATCCAGGACAAAGCAGCCTGCTTGATTGGCACCACATCCACAAACATTCACTCCCTCCACCTCCACATGCACAGTGACAGCAATGTGTACCATCTACAAGGTGCACTGCAGAAACTCATCAAGGCTCCTTCAACAGCACCTTCCAAACCCATGGCCGCTACCATCTAGAAGGACAAAGGCAGCAGATACATATGAACTTCACCACCTGGAAATTCCCCTCCAAACCACTCACCATCCTGATTAGCATACATATTGCCATTCCTTCACTGTCGCTCGGTCAAAATCCTGAAACTCACTCTCTAACAGCATTGTGGGTGTACCTACACCAAGGGACTGCAGCATTCAGGAAGCCAGCTCACCACTATCTTCTCAAGGGCAATTAGGGATGGGCAATAAATGCTGGCCTAGCCAGCAACACCCACATCCCGTAAATGAATAAATAAAATAAATTGCTTTGCTCTATTACTTTTTAATTATAACCCTATTAAATTTAGTGGTACTTTTGGGTACATTTTTGCATGAACTGCATTAGTAAAATTTTCAGATGGATTTGTTCAATTTCCTAGTTTAGATAGTAGGCTGAACAAGGGAAAAAAGATGTGCTGCTTTTGTTTTTATGTATTGGTTACTATGCAAATTGAAACATTTGGAGCTACTTGGCTGGCAACAATTGGCAGCAGTCAGATAGGAAACATGTAAACCATTCCCTCATGTCACAAATAACCATGGTGGTTGTGTACCCATCTTCAATAATTCATTAATATTATGTGCTCAAGACTTTTAAACGATTTTTTAAAATATCTGCTAAAATAAATGAAATCCTAAATACAGAAACGGTAATTTTATTTTGAATGGAGGGGATTAATGACAATTATTAAGATTTATGGGGTAATCATAGGAATTTGCCGAAATTCATATGAGAAATTCAGTCACCACATCTTTAAAATTTTCCATCCATTAAAATTATGGGAAATGCTCCATGCCAGAGAGTGAATTTGTAAAGTCACACCTTTAATTCCTGTAGGAAAAGTTAGAACGAGTGATCTTTATTCTCTGGTAGACTTTTGGTGCTGATTGAGAAAGCAGTAAAAAGAAACCAGTCAGGGTTGACCAACGTTGCAACTTTTCCATGGAGTAATAAAGATTTGTTATGCACAATAATTCATCAAAAATTAACGGCTTCAAGCCAACCTTTAGATTAGGCTACATTCCAAAAATCATTCTGGTTTATGGCATTAACTTACACTCCCTATATTCTGTGTTAAGTCATTCAATTTTTTTCCATTATCTTTGCACCTCTTGTTACTATCTTATTCTACTGTTAATCACAAGAGAATAAGTTAGTCTGTAGTATTTTATACAGGAGCCAGTTCTACTCAAAACATGGTGCACTTGCCAGGAACATTTATGAAATATTTAATGAAATGTGATGCTGTCTCTTTGACCTCAAAAAAAATGTAATTTTAAAAGGCTCAGGATGTGTAGTGGGAGCATGAAAATATCATTTTTTAATGTTTTTTGTGTCACTTGCATGCCGTGTACAAAACTGTTTATTGTTTAAGCAAAGAATATGCTTCGGTGGTATAATGCATGTGGAGGAAGCAATATGCAGTTAATTACTTTTCTTAAATCAGCAAGGGTTTCCCTTCTAAGTGTGGTATTATTTCTTTTATTCCGTATAATTGTCAGCTTTTCGTAGCCATCCTGACATTTATGAGGTATAGAGGAAAAACTTTTCAATCTACTGCATAAAATACCATTCCACTGCCTCATATCTTGGCTTTAAAAAGGACTATGCTGAGGAATAAAGTGACAGTTTGCCATATTTCTGAATAGCAGCAGTCGAGGTGACGTTAAAATTCGACCACATAACATAGCTAGATTTTCTATTAGCAGTAGGAATAATGCTGGATTATATTAGGTAATATGTCAGTTGTAATTTATTTTAATTTAGGAACTCTGGACTCAACAACATGAAGAAATTTTCAAGTGCTTTAATTATGTTTCTGTAGATGGGCATGTTTGCCAAATGCTTCAATAAAATAGAAAAGAAATCTTACAAACTTATTGCTTTAATTACACTAAAATCAAGCGACTGTTTAGATTAACATAGGTTTAAAATTTTTAGGCTTTAAAAGAAGCAAATAGCATCAATAGTATCTGTTTCTGATACTTTAAACTGATTTGAACAACCAGCTGAATATTGGCAATGCTAAGAATATTTATTTTTGTGTTTTGTCATCCACAGATACCACGAGGCCAAAAAGAAGCCAGGAAACTGATGGAGTGGAATATCATTTTATTTCCAAGCACTTGTTTGAGACAGATGTACAAAATAACAAGTGAGTTGAAAAATGGCACATTCTGCTTCATGCCAGCACATCTGGAAAGTTTCAGATGCAGTGATGAAAAGTATCGGAATATTTGAACAATAGGTTGCTTGGGAAATCAGATCGGCAAGTTGCTCAGGGAGTTAAATGTTACAATATTATTCTGTTATCAAATTCTTAAACTTGGCATCACTGTATTCTTATCATAAACTAGTACCATATATTCAAAATCTAATTAGCAGATATTAGAAATAATTTGATGTATTCTATGAAGGTTTGATATGTATTTGTATTTTCATGTGAGCGAAAGCAGTGTGTTGCTTAGTTTTACAGAGCATTCTCTGTTTATATTACAGGTTTTGTTTGAATTTATTTCACTGACTTCAAATGACTAAGTGTATTTCATAACTATAAATTGCCTGTATGCATTATTTATAGCTTCCACTTTCTAATAAAAGTAGTCTTTTTAAAAATATGGGTCAACAGTTGACCAATTCTATTTTGATTCTGATTTTTTCAGGTTTATTGAACATGGAGAATACAGAGGAAACTTGTATGGAACAAGCATAGATTCTGTTCGACATGTATTGGCCAAGAATAAAGTGTGCCTATTGGATGTACAATGTCATGTAAGTAAACCCATTTCTTCAAAACACAAAAGCTTTGGTTTGTTAGTCTTCATGAATATACTAAACTCGTGGTGATATATGTTGAAATAAACAATCTAAAATTACTTAAGTGCTTTGAATCCATGTATTATTCCTTCATACTGCATACTGTCTATGACAGCATCGGTTGGAGTGGCCACCATACAATCGTTGTGAAGACGAAGTCCCGCCTTCACATTGAGGATATCCTCCATCGTGTTGTGTGGCGCTACCACTGTGCTAAATGGGATAGCTTTCGAACAGATCCAGCAATCAAGACTGGGCATCCATGAGGCACTGTGGGCCATCAGCATCAGCAGAATTGTACTCAACCGCAATCTGTAAGCTCATGGCCCGGCATATCCCCCACTCTACCATTACCATCAAGCCAGGGGATCAACCCTGGTTCAATGAAGAGTGCAGGAGGGCATGCCCAGGAGCAGCACCAGGCATACCTAAAAATGAGGTGTCAACCTGGTGAAGCTATATCACAGGACTACATGTGTGCCAAACAGTATAAGCAGCAAGTGATAGGCAGAGCTAGGTGATCCCACAACCAACTGATCAGATCTAAGCTCTGCAGTCCTGCCACACCCAGTCGTGAATGGTGGTGGACAATTAAACAACTTACTGGAGGTGGAGGCTCCACAAATTTTCCCATACTCAAATGATGGAGGAGCCCAGCACATCAATGCAAAAGTTAAGGCTGATGCATTTGCTACAATATTCAGCCATAAATGATGAGTGGATGATCCACCTTAGCCTCCTCCAGAGGTCCCCAGCATCACAGATGCCAGTCTTCAGCCAATTCACTTCACCCCACATGACATCAAGGGCAGCAATTTCCCCCCATCGGGGGGGTTGTGCAGGAGTTGGTGGGTTCCTGATCAGCGCTCCCCATTGGGGGCGTGCCGCCATTTTACATGGGTGGGCCAATTAAGGCCTATCCAGCGTGACGTCCGCCCGGAAGCGCTGTGCGCTCCCTGTGCAGGCAGTGGGGTTTGCCTGAGCAGGTCTGTACGCTCTTTCGTGCATGCATGCAGAAGAGCGCACAGATCTCCCTGAGGCAAAGTGCTGCCTCAGGGAGATCAGTTGAACTCATAAAAATTTATTAAGGGTAAGAAAAAATTTTCCTGACGTCTCCTCGTGACACTGTCACATGAGCTGGGACATGTCCATTACTTTTTTAAAAAATTTTCCGACCATTTTAAATCTCTCATGAAATCTCATCCCACCCATGGATGAGGTTTCATGCTCTTTCGGAAGGCTGCCTGAGCCCCTCGCCTGCCCGCCAACCTTTAATCATATTCATTACTTTTTTAATGGCTTTAATAGGCCATTGACTGATGCGGGCGCGCAGCGGAGTTGGTTGCGCATCCACCGAACTGAAAATCTAAATGATGCAGGGTGACTTCGGGGCGTACGCCTGACGTCACCCCGCATCATTTTATGCATCAGTGAGCGGGTCCCACCCCGCTCATTGACCGGAGAATGCTGCCCCAAGAAGCGGCTGAAGGCACTGGATAGTGCAAAGGCTATGGGCCCTGACAATATTCCGGCAATAGTATTTTAGACGCACACTCCAGAAATTGCCGCGCTCCTAGCCAAGCTGTTCCAGTACAGCTACAACACTGGCATTTACCTGGCTATGTGGCAAATTGCTCAGGTAAATCCTGTACACAAAAATCAGGACAAATCCAACGCAGCCAATTACCGCCCCATCAGTCTACTCTCGATCATCAGTAAAGTAATAGAAGGGGTCACCGACAGTGCTATCAAGCGGCACTTGCTTAGAAATAACCTGCTCACTGATGCCCAGTTTAGGTTCCACTAGGTTCCTGACTTCATTACAGCCTTGGTTCAAATATGGCCAAAAGAGCTGAACCCCGAGCTGAGGCGAGAGTGACTGCCCTTGATATCAAGGCCACATTTGACTGAATGTGGCATCAAGGAGTCCTAGCAAAACTGGAGTCAATGGGAATCGGGGAAAACTCTCCGCTGGTTGGAGTCACACCTAATATAAAGGAAAATGGTTGTGTTTGTTGGAGGCCAGTCACCTCAGCACCAAGACATCACTGCAGGTGTTCCTCAGGGTAATGCCCCAGCCCAACCATCTTCAGCTGCTTCATGAATGACCTCCCTTCCATCACAAGGTGAGAAGTGGGGATGTTCACTGATGATTGCACAATGTTCAGCACCATTCCCGATTCCTCAGATACTGAAGCAGCCCATGTCAAATGCAGCAAGATCTGGACAATATCCAGGCTTGGACTGACGTGTGGCAAGTAACATTCGCGCCATACACATGTCAGGCAATGACCATTTCCAACAAGAGAGAATCCAACCATCACCCTTGATATTCAATGGCGTTACTATCACTGAATCCCCCCACTATCAACATCCTGGGGGTTACCGTTGACCAGAAACTGAACTAGCCATATAAATACTGTGGCTACAAGAGCAGGTCAGAGGCTAGGAATCGTGTGACGAGTAACTCACCACCTGACTCCCCAAAGCCTGTCCACCATCTACAAGACACAAGTCAAGAGTGTGATGGAATACTCCCCACTTGCCTGGATGAGTGCAGCTCCCACAACACTCAATAAGTTTGACACTGTCCAGGACAAAGCAGCCCGCTTGATTGGCACCACATCCACAAACATTCACTCCCTCCACCACTGACACACTGTAGCCACAGTGTGTACCATCTGCAAGTTGCACTGCAGGAATTCACCAAGGCTCCTTCCACAGCACCTTCCAAACCCACAACCATTACCATCTAGAAGGACAAGGGCGGCTGATAGCTGGAAACACCACTATCTGGAAGTACCCCTTAAGTAACTCACCATCCTGACTTGGAAATATATCGCCATTCCTTCGCTGTAGCCGGGTCAAAATCCTGGAACGCCCTTCTAACAGCACTGTGGCTGTACCTACAGCACATGGACTGCAGCGGTTCAAGAAGGCAGCTTACCAGCACCTACTCAAGGGCAACTAGAGACGGGCAATAAATGCTGGTCCAGCCAGCGAAGCCCACATCCCATGAATGAATAAAAAAAACATTAACTTTAACACCGATGTGTTCTATTGTACTATTGTCGTTGACATCTTTTGATGATCTGCTTCTATCACTGCTTGTTTGTCCCTACAACCACACTGCACCCCCGCCCCCCCCCCCCACCTCTCTCTCTCTCTATCTCTCCGCCCCCCACACACACACCTTAAACCAGCTTATATTTCAACTCTTTCTTGGACTCGAACTCAAGTTCTGTCGAAGGGTCATGAGGACTCGAAACGTCAACTCTTCTTCTCCGCCGATGCTGCCAGACCTGCTGAGTTTTTCCAGGTAATTCTGTTTTTGTTTTGGATTTCCAGCATCCACAGTTTTTTTTGTTTTTATCTCTGTGTTTAATTGACTGCCACTGCTCTTCAAGAAATGCCTACCTCCTTGAAGAAGTTCTGTTCCTCTCTGCGACAAGATTTCCGTATCTCTCTGTTGTCTTGCTCACCTTCGTTGCTTTCCATTTCCCTCCTAGTGTTTGACAAGGTGTTTACTAAAACCCGCTTTCACAGCCATATCTCCTTTCTCAGTGACTGTCTCCGTCTCCGACTTACCCCACGTGGATTTCAACTAAAATTCCACCCCTCATGTTTCGAACCCACCCAGGATTACAGGTATCTCCGGGACATAAAACGTTTCTCGGACTGCTGTTCCCGTCACATTCTGAAATCCACTCTCAGTGCCATGCGCCGCCATATGAACACACTCGACCTCTCCCTCCAGCAGCACCGCCGTACCCTTTTTCAAAGCTGCGCGTGCCCCCAGTTTCATTTTATCCTTCGGCTCATCTGACGCCTCAACAAGAAACTTTTTCTCTTTCTCTCAAGTGCTAAGGAACGCAAGCTCCAACAACTCATCGACACCAACACCCATCTAGGACCCTCCACCCCTGCCTGTCCCTCCATCCCCACCCTTTCTTCCAATCCCAACCCCAGCCGTGTATTCACTATACCCCCTGACCTTCCCCTCTCCGATGCTGAACGTTCAGTGCTCAGCAAAGGACTTAGTTTCATACCCTTACGCCCTCACCTCAATGAATTTCGGGCTCGGCATGATACTGAACTCTTCTTCCGCCGTCTTCGTCTCCGGGCTCACTTCTTTGGGCAGGAGTCCTCTCCCAGTTCAACGGATCCTTTTACCCATCTCCAATATTCTCCCTCCACCTGGACCCCTCCCTCTGGATTCTTACCTTCTCTCGATCTTTTCATCGAGAACTGTCGGCGCGACATTAGTCGTCTCAATTTCTCTGCTCCTCTCACCCATTCTAACCTGTCTCTCTCTGAACTTACTGCACTCCATTCTCTCAGGTCCAACCCTGACATTGTCATCAAACCGCTGACAAGGGTGGTGCTGTTGTTGTCTGGCGCACTGACCTCTACCTCGCGGAGGCTGAGCGTCAACTCGCAGACACTTCCTCCTACCTCTCCCTGGACCATGACCCCACCACTGAACGTCAAGCCATTGTTTCCAGGACTGTCACTGACCTCATCTCCTCTGGGGATCTCCCTCCCACAGCTTGCAACCTGATAGTCGCCCAACCTCGGACGGCCCGCTTCTATCTCCTGCCCAAAATCCACAAACAGAACTGCCCAGGTAGACCGATCGTCTCAGCTTGCTCCTGCCCCACAGAACTCATTTCTCGTTATCTTGACTCCCTTCTCTCTCCCCTTGTCCAGTCCCTTCCCACCTACATCCGTGATTCCTCTGACACCTTATGTCACATCAACAATTTCCAGTTCCCTGGCCCCAACTGCTTCCTCTTCACCATGGACGTCCAATCCCTCTACACCTCCATCCCCCACCAGGATGGTCTGAGGGCCCTTAGCTTCTTCCTCGAACAGAGGCCCGAACAATCCCCATCCACCACTACTCTCCTCCGTCTGGCTGAACTTGTTGTCACGCTGAACAATTTCTCCTTCAACTCCTCTCACTTCCTCCAAATAAAAGGTGTGGCTATGGGTACCCGCATGGGCCCCAGCTATGCCTGTCTCTTTATGGGGTATGTGGAACATTCCTTGTTGCAGTCCTACTCCGGCCCCCTTCCACAACTCTTTCTCCGGTACATCGATGATTACTTCGGTACCGCTTCATGCTCTCGTCGGGACTTGGAAAAATTTATTAATTTTGCTTCCAATCTCCACCCCTCCATCATTTTCACATGGTCCATCTCTGACACTTCCCTTCCCTTCCTTGACCTCTCTGTCTCAATCTCTGGTGATAGACTGTCCACCAATATCCATTACAAACCCACCGACTCCCACAGCTATCTCGACTACAGCTCCTCACACCCCGCTTCCTGTAAGGACTCCATCCCATTCTCTCAGTTCCTTCGCCTCCGTCGCATCTGTTCCGATGATGCTACAGTCAAAAACAGTTCCTCTGACATGTCCTCCTTCTTCCTTAACCGAGGTTTTCCACCCACGGTCGTTGACAGGGCCCTCAACCGTGTCCGGCCCATCTCCCGCGCATCCGCCCTCACGCCTTCTCCTCCCTCCCAGAAACATGATAGGGTCCCCGTTGTCCTCACTTATCACCCCACCAGCCTCCGCATTCAAAGGATCATCCTCCGCCATTTCCGCCAACTCCAGCATGATGCCACCACCAAACACATCTTCCCTTCACCCCCCCCTTATCGGCATTCCGTAGGGATCGCTCCCTCCGGGACACCCTGGTCCACTCCTCCATCACCCCCTACTCCTCAACCCCCTCCTATGGCACCACCCCATGCCCACGCAAAAGATGCAACACCTGCCCCTTCACTTCCTCTCCCCTCCCCGTCTAAGGACCCAAACACTCCTTTCAAGTGAAGCAGCATTTCACTTGCATTTCCCCCAACTTAGTCTACTGCATTCGTTGCTCCCAATGTAGTCTCCTCTACATTGGAGAGACCAAACGTAAACTGGGCGACCGCTTTGCAGAACACCTGCGGTCTGTCCGCAAGAATGACCCAAACCTCCCTGTCGCTTGCCATTTTAACACTCCACCCTGCTCTCTTGCCCACATGTCTGTCCTTGGCTTGCTGCATTGTTCCAGTGAAGCCCAACGTAAACTGGAGGAACAACACCTCATCTTCCGACTAGGGACTTTACAGCCTTCCGGACTGAATATTGAATTCAACAACTTTAGGTCGTGAGCTCCCTCCCCCATCCTCACCCCCTTTCTGTTTTCCCCCTTCCCTTTTTTTTTCCAATAAATTATAAAGATTTTCCTTTTCCCACCTATTTCCATTATATAAAAAAAACCCCCACGAGAGCTATACCTTGAGTGCCCTACCATCCATTCTTAATTAGCACATTCGTTTAGATAATATCACCAACTTTAACTTTAACACCTATGTGTTCTATTGTACTATTGTCGTTGACATCTTTTGATGATCTGCTTCTATCACTGCTTGTTTGTCCCTACAACCACACCGCCCCCCCCCCCACCACCTCTCTCTCTCTCTATCTCTCCGCCCCCCACACACACACCTTAAACCAGCTTATATTTCAACTCTGTCTTGGACTCGAACTCAAGTTCTGTCGAAGGGTCATGAGGACTCGAAACGTCAACTCTTTTCTTCTCCGCCGATGCTGCCAGACCTGCTGAGTTTTTCCAGGTAATTCTGTTTTTGTTTTGGATTTCCAGCATACGCAGTTTTTTTTGTTTTTAAAAAAAACATTTAATTGTTCTACTGTAGCTTATAGCAATAGCTAAAAGTCCTAATGTAGCGAAGACCATTTCAGTCTTCTTATCTCTTATAACCCAATCAATGATGGAAGGAGAACAGGACTGACAACTTATCCCCTGAGAAAAGCCTTCTCTGTATTTACTAAGTTCGTCACTCAGACGTTTGTTTGCATAGTCAGCTATTTAATTCACTGACATTGTTCAGCAAAATTGTCTTTCAACTCTTGAGCACATGAAAGCATGCTAATCTTCCTAGAGGCTAGAATACTATTATTTTTTCCCTGTGCTGAATCTTTTTGTCTCCTGTTGTCATGCACCCATTACCAGCCAAGATAGAAGTCACATGACTTACTTCCAGGCCTCTTTAGTACTGCTATTGCTCCAACTGTTGGTGACTGATGAGAAGGTTGAACAGTCTGAAACAATTTTCATTTAGATTTTCATTTTCTCCATATGGACGGGACTCTTAATAATGATATGGTCTAGATCTGGAATTTGCATGGAGGATTATGAAAGCCAACTAGTGCAATGCTGCCAAGCAATTACTAATATTAAATAAACTATGCCTAAGGAACACTATGTATGGACTGCTTGAGGAATTGAACTATTCATTTTTGTTAAAAGGGCACAACATTTTGTGTGATCACTGAGGATGTGAAAGGAACTTTACAAATGTAACTTCTGTCTTGGGTGACCATCCTTTATGCAATCCAGGAAGGAAAAAAGAATCAATCAGTAGAATAGTTGATTAGTTGCCTTGAGGAAAATCCATAGGGTTGTTCTTTCCCCTCATCATATCAGTGCAATCCGGGTAGAATCAGCTAAACCAGCATAGCAAATTTGTGAATTTTAAGCATAAGTGAATTACATTGAAAACCATGTTTTCCATGTTTGTTTCCACTGATTCAAGACTTGGTTCACTAAAATCAAGCCCCACCCACAAAACTGGCCATGCCTCCTGGTCGAAATTGTCAGATTCCAGCAGTTGTATTGGACTGGAGAAGGCTCTTCGAATTTTGTTAGTCATACATGCACTTGTAGGCACATTTCAGAAATTTCTCATATTAAAAGTATTTAATTGTCAGAAAAAACGTGAATGGTATACACCAATGAAACTATTAAATACAAAAACAAAAATACCTGGAAAAACTCAGTGAGTCAGACCTGCTGAGTTTTTCCAGGTATTTTTGTTTTTGTTCTAGATTTCCAGCATCCGCAGTAATTTGCTTTGAAACTATTAAATAGTTCAGTACTCTTTTGAAGTAATTTTCAGTGATTTGGGGCTAGATTTTCACAGATTCAGGATGACTCTGGAGACCTTTAAAAAAAATAATAGCTGGGCCCTGATTCTGGCATTCCTGACCCCATTCCTAGGGTTCCTGATTTTTGCGAGTGCCTTCTAAGGATGAAGGTCAGTTCAGGTCAAAAGCCTGCACCCTGCACTCCTGACCTGGTTGGTTCCGTTGCAGAGATAGGGATGTCCTAGTCCTCTGAAATTTTTATGGAATTGGGCCAGGTCTTCAATGAGTCGTGGCTCCTGGCAACTCAGTGGTGTTGTGAACCATAGTCTGTATGAGGAGACCTTTTAAAAGGCAAGTTCAAAAGATCATCCTTGTGCACCCCAAGCCAATGTATGCCTCCCCCAAACAACCCCTGTGGTCCCTCATGCCTCCATGTCAAGGCATGCCCCACCATGCACACTCATGGCCCTTTATGATCCCGCATGCCAAGCCATACCCCTCTAAAAGATGTCAGGGCTCTCAGCCAAAAATACATAATGATGCTTGGCATTGTCTGCGAGCTTGGACATCCATTAGTCTGTTGAAACACCCAAGTGAAAGCATTACTTGATTGACAGCTCTGTCTCTCTGACCCCTGCTGTCAATTGCACAATATTTATTTACACAAAGTTAAAATGTTTGATGTAGTTGCAATTTTAGCTATTGAAACTTTGAAAGGTGTGGATGATTGACACTTTTATTGCCCTGTAGTAACTGGACTTTTTTTCAACATAGTGGAAAGTTATGAATGAATTATATTTTTAAAGCTTTTTTACACATCCTATTGTCACTATAGGCAGGGTTAATTGGTTCTATACGGTGTATAGAGGGACAATGGGCATTGAAGTGCCACAGCTCGGCATGGGGGGGCATGGATTAGGTATGCTGAGTGTGTGGGGGAGTGAAGGCTGGAGGGCTGTTATGATTCTAATTGGGATGAAGTCCCACAGCACCGATGCAAGCCTTTTAATCAGTGCCTCGGCACCTGGAAGTCCCTGTGGTTGCCTCTGAACTTTTTCTCGGGTCAGCTGGTTGGACTCCAGCCTGCAATCCATAATGCAAATCCTACCCTTGTGGGCACTTTCTCCCGAGGTGGATGGGCAAGCCAGGAATTTTCTTGACTCCTCTACCTGCCTCAGGGATGAAAACCCAGGCCTTTAAATCCAACTACCCATAAGTGGAGGACTGCACACCCTTATTTTAGAAAAACTTTATTTTTGCTATTAGAGCATTTTCAGCTGTATTAATAAAATTGCATCAGGTTGCCACACTCAAATACTTCTTCAATGGAAAGATAAAGGAACAATGATGTTTTATTGCGCTGCTGGATTGTTCTACTTTATAGCATATTTTATATTTGTGACTCTGCAGATGAATGTTCGTGGAAAATTGAAGCCGAACAAAATGTGCAATTTCAGGCACATTTTGGGTGCAATTTCCTGACTGTGCCCAAAGTGGAAATTTTTACCCCCATACATTTAACCATTTCAAAATCACAGAATCACAGTGTAGAAGAGGCCCTTCGAGTCTGCACCGACACATGAGAAACACCTGACCTACCTACCGAATCCCGTTTACCAGCACTTGGCCCATAGCCTTGAATGTTTTGACGTGCCAAGTGCTCATCCATAGAACCATAGAACACTACAGCACAGAAAATTGGCCATTTGGCCCTTCTAGTCTGTGCCGAAATATTATTCCGCTAGTCCCATTGACCTGTACCTAGTCCATAACTCTCCAGACCTCTCCCAACCATGTATCTATCTAATTTATTCTTAAAACTTAAGAGTGAGCCCGCATTTACCACGTCGGTTGGTAGCTCGTTCCACACTCTCACCACTCTCTGAGTGAAGAAGTTCCCCCTAATGTTCCCCCTAAACCTTTCCCCTTTCACCCTAAAGCCATGTCCTCTCGTGTTTATTTCTCCTAATCTAAGTGGAAAGAGCCTACTCACATTTACTCTGTCTATACCCCTTATAATTTTGTAAACTTCTATAGCTCCCCTCATTCTTCTACGCTCCAAGGAATAAGATCCCAACCTGTCCAATCTCTCCCTGTAACTCAACTCCTTAAGACCCGGCAACATCCTAGCAAATCTTCTTTGCACCCTCTCAATCTTACTGATATACTTCCTGTAGTTAGGTGACCAGAGCTGCACACAATACTCCAAAGTTGGCCTCACCAATGTCTTATACAACCTCACCATAACGTCCCAACTCCTATACTCAGTACTTTTATTTATGAAGGCTAGTATGCCAAAAGCTTTCTTTACAACCTTGTCTACCTGTCACGCCACTTTCAGGGAACTATGTATCTGAACTCCCAGATCCCTTTGTTCCTCCGCTCTCCTCAGTGCCCTACCGTATACTGTGTATGTCCTACCTTGGTTTGACCTGCCAAAATGTAACACCTCATGCTTTTCCGCATTAAATTCCATCTGCCATTTTCTGGCCCATTTTTCCAGTTGGTCCAGAGCTCTCTGCAAGCTTTGAAAGCCTTCCTTGCTGTCCACAACGCCTCCAATCTTAGTGTCATCAGCAAACTTTCTGATCCAATTCACCACATTATCATCCAAATCATTGATATAGACAACAAACAACAATGGTCCCAGCACAGATCCTTGAGGCACACCACGAGTCACAGACCTCCAGTCTGAGAAGCAATCATCCACTACCACTCTCTGTCTTCTCCCACACAGCCAATTTCAAATCCAGTTTACAACCTCTCCAGGGATACCAAGTGTCTGAACCTTCTGAACTAACCTCCCATGTGGGACCTTATCAAAGACCTTACTAAAGTCCATGAAGACAACATCCACAGTCTTTCCTTTATCTACTTTCTTGGTAACCTCATCGAAAAACTCTACAAGGTTCGTTAAACACGACCTACCACGCACAAAGCCATGCTGACTATCCTTAATCAGCCCTTGGCTGTCCAAATAATTATATATTCGATCTCTCAGAACACCTTCCAATAATTTACCTACTACTGATGTCAGGCTCACTGGTTTACTTTTGGAGCCTTTTTTAAACAACGGAACAACATGAGCTACCCTCCAATCCTCCGGCACCTCACCCGTGGCTAAGGACATTTTAAATATTTCTGCCAGGGCCCCTGCAATTTCTACACTAGTCTCCCTCAAGGTCCAAGGGAATATCATGTCATGCCCAGGGAATTTATCTACCTTTATTTGCTGTAAGGCAGCAAGCACCTCCTCCTCTTTAATCTCTATATGTTCCATGAAACTACTGCTTGTTTCCCTTCCTTCCTTATACACTATGCCAGTTTCCTGAGTAAATACTGATGCAAAAAAACTGTTTAAAATCTCCCCCATCTCGTGAAGCTCCACACATTGACGACCACTCTGATCTTCAAGGGGACCAATTGTGTCCCTTACTATCCTTTTACTCTTAATATACTTGTAGAAACCCTTCGGGTTTACCTTCACATTATCTGTCAAAGCAACCTCATGTCTTCTTTTTGCCTTTCCGATTGCCTTTTTTAGTATTTTCTTACATTTTCTATACTCTACAAGTACCTCATTTGCTTCTTGTTGCCTGTACCTGCTATATACCACTGACATGAAACTCACTGGCCTGTAGTTCCCTGGCTTATCTCTACAACCCTTCTTAAATAATGGAACCACATTTGTTGTTCTCCAGTCCTCTGGCACCTCACCCATGGCCAGAGAAGAATTAAAAATTTGGGTCAGAGCCCCAAATGATCCAACACTTCATGTATTTTAAATTCCTAATCTGTAAGTATTGGATGTGGAAAATATTAGCAAAATTCAAAAACAGAGTAAAATGTTTAGAGTGCTGGAGAGCTTATTTTAGTACACAACTGCAGACCACAAATTCCACTAATACAGCAGTATAATGGTTTAGGTTGTAATGATGGCAAAACTGTCATTGTTTGCCATCATTACAACTATGAAATGGAGAGCAACTTCTGACCTCAAACTGGTGTAGTTAAACAAGGAAATCTAGAAGTTGCTGTCAGCGAATTCCTGTTCCTCCAAAGGTTATAACTGTTGTCCCCAGCAATGGACACATGACTTTTAAAAATCTTTGCAAGTGTTATACCTTGTTGAATGAGGTGTAACTGGGTTTTTATCTGCATACTAGGTTCATAATTTCTGCTGAACAGCCTCTCTGGCACTGAAAGCTAATTCTATATATGTGGAATGTCAAATTTCTTCACTATGAATAAAAAAAACATGATTTTTTTTTTAAAAAATGACATTTCAGCTTCTACCTTCCCAATTTTTATTTCACTGTCTGTAAAATTATTAAAATCTGAAGGATACTGAGAATTCTCCATTGTGATCGATCAGCTGCTTAACCTGCTTCATGATATAACTGTTGCTGGACAGCGGAAATCTCCTTTGAGTTTATGCTGCAAACAGGAGAGTTGAAACCCAGGCCACAGAGATCATTAGCTCTTTGTGGGAAGTTATCTCCAATGTTAGTGGTGAACGCTGTGGCTTTTTCACTAACCAAAAAATGCATGCCTGTCTATTTAATTAATAAGTATAGGGGACATGTGGCATACTGGTATTGTCACTGTACTAGTAATCCAGGTTAACGCTCTGCGGGCATGGATTCAAATCCCACCATGGCAACTGGTAGAGTTTAAATTCAATTGAAAGCTAGTCTCAGTGTCCAAGAAACTATTATCAGTTGTTGTAAAAACCCATCTTGTTCATGAATGTCTTTTAGGGAAGGAAATCTGCAGTCCCTACCTGGTCTGGTCCAGATGTGACTTCAGACCCATAGCAATGTGGTTGACTCTTGACTGCCCTCTGAAATGGCCTAGCAAGCCACTTAAACCAAGGGCAATTAGAGATGAGCAACAACCCATGAAAGAATAAATAAAAATAAAGTATACTATTTGGACCCATATATTGACTGCCATTCTTCTTCCCTCTAAAGATTTTGATTGTTCTAACTCAGTGGGTGGTAAAGAATGAGCACTGTTGAAAATATCCCAAGTTCTCCTCCAAACAATGTTTTGGACATGTCTTTACACATACAATCCAGGGATTACATCACATCAGAGACTTATTAGAAAGGCCCTGAGCTGACTTTTTAATGACCACATTATTACTAACATAACCATGAGTAATTTAGTTAATCATTTTGTGCAGCATTGGTTTTGGAACATGCAAAATGCATGGGACAGGTCAACTGGAGCTTCAATTCTTCATGTTCAATGATTGCTGCACAACCAGTGTTTAGTCCCCAGGTACCATCCCATATTTGATAAACTACGTGACTGTCTTTGAAAAGTTTACATTGGAAACCATCCAGGTCTATGTGATATTGCACTTGGCTCACTCTCATACAGTACATAATAACCTGTGTAGTTTGGTTTGTTCCACCATCCAGAACATTTCACTTCTGTGTGTTAACTATGAAAAATGCAAAACAAGTTTCTAGCCACCTTTTTATCTTGTAGATGATGTGCTATTAAATGTCTCTAGGCATGGGTCAATCAAATAATTGAAGCAAGCTTACTGACTTCACTAGTGGCAGTTTGAAATAGCAGAAGCAAGATTGCTCCAGTTACAAGGCTTTTCCCAAGTTACAAGGAGGTGATTTCTGTTTCCTTTTTTCAAGACATGACACATAGTGGAACATTGGATTCACTATGCCTTTCAATACTGGAAAAGCTGTGTAAAATAACATGGGTAGTCAAACCTGCCAAGGTAGAAAGAAAAACCGCGAAAGCTGAAAATGTACAGTGCATCTATCGGCATACGAATTAAGAGCGGGGGTAGACCATTCAGCCCCTTGAGCCTGCTCAGATAGAAACTGTTTAAAAATTTTGCATGGCTATTCTTTGCCAGTTCTGATATCTATCTGAAACATTTACCTATCTATTCTCTTTTTAAATATTGGTGAAACCATTATGTATTATTGCATTTTCTGTTTTCATACCATATGCATGTTCCATATGGTAGGTGTCAAGTAGCACTTTGTGAGATCAATCCTCAATTTCCTGGAATTTTAGAATTATTGCAAACAATGCAGTATTTTAGCCTGGATTAGCTTGTACTCGGCAAAGAATGGAGGTGTTTTTCTGAAGCCATTTCAGACAAAAAAGATCCACTTGAAGAAATAATCTCTGGAGCATTATGTCGAGAAACTTGTAGAGTGGTGATAAAGATAGCATGATCAAGCTTTTCCCCTTCTTGCAATGTAAAAGGATAATTTTGCTAATTGACTCTGATCATTAAATGTTGGATGTGTTGCATGCTATAATATTAAATTGCATCTTTTTAAATTTTACTCCACTGGCAGCCTATTTATGATACATGCCTGAATGCTCTTGATGAATGACAAACTTTGCAGGTCTAAGCGTTGCTCCCATTTCCCTGAGTTTAATTAATTGGTTAAAATGATACTAGTGCATAAGCTGATCTTTCCAGCATCATAATACTTATTGTAAATAAATTGCTAGAGAGTAAGAAATATCATTTGGGTACCTGAAACAATCAATTCTACCCAAAAATGGAGGACTAGGTCTCCAAGTTTCCTATTTTAGCTGGTTCCTTTCAGAAAATGCCCCTGAAACTACGGGCAAGATTCCCCTAGGCTTCAGAGAGTGGCCTCACTGTCCAATTAATGACACGGTAGGCTTTTGAAGCTGGTGGGCCAGTAGGAGGCCCTCCAGCATCAAAGAAGCAGACACTGCCTTTCATGGTAACTAAGGGGGATGGCATCCCAAGATGGAGGTTCCCCCTCTCCAATTTTGTGAATTTAAATTAAGAAATGATCTAGCAGCTGGGCCAGGATGGGGGAAGTGGGGTGCCTGTGGCCTTCAGCTACTGCTGAAGCCTGGCAGACAAGGAGGGCCTCCATGCCAGCCTGGTGCACTAGCACCCCCCAGGTCTGCTGCCAAGGGACCATAGGGCAGCTATGCTGTTCTCCGGTGTTTCCAGAGGTCTGGAAGCTGACTAGGTTCCGACAATAGGCCTTTAGTTTTTTTACCAGTTGAATTGGTTCCAACAGCACTGAAGAAGTTCAACACCATCCGGGACAAAGCAGCCCGCTTGATCAGCACCCCATCCACCAACCTAACATTTACTCCCTCCACCACCAATGCACAGTGACAGCAGTGTGTACGATAAACAAGATGCACTGCAGCAACTCAACAAGACTCTTTCGACAACACCCTTCAAACCCATGACCTCTACCACCTAGGACAAGGGCCACAGACTACCACCTGAAGTTCCCCTCCAAGATACACACCATCTTGACTTGGAACTATATCACCGTTCCTTCACTGTCGCTGGACCAAAATCCTTAAAGTCCCTTCCACACAAACTGCAGCAGTTCAAGAAGACAGCTCACCACCACCACCACCTCAAGGGCAATTAGGTATGGGCAACAAATGATGGCCTCGCCAGTGATGTCCATAATCCTATAAAAGAATGTTTTTTAAAAGCTGCCACATGTGGGCAGGTAGTTCTGTCAGACCCCAATTCCGCTTGTGGCACTCCAGCCGATGCCATGAATTTTCAGCCTTGTCCACCTCTGTGCTTGCTCCCCCCAAGACCTAAAAATTCAGTCCTATAGGTGTGCAGATGGAGACAAATTGCTGTTCTACCACTCTGATACTGTAAACTAAAAGGTATGCAGGAGGGACTTTACCTGTACCACTCAAATTCCTGTATTATTTGAGTGCTTCATTCATGCTGATGAGTGAAAACCACTTTAGAGAGCTGTAAAATCTGTAGGCGTCCCTAATCCGGCAGAGCCCAGACATCCCTTGTCAAATATAGTCTGGCTACAGGAGCTGGCATGCATAAGGGTGGAAACTTTCAGAGTATCATACCACGAAAACAGTCAAGTCCTGTAGTCCCTCAAAGTGAATGTAATGGAAATAACAGGTTTGAAAAAGACAGAAATAAGAATAGCTGGTCAAAGGAAGAGGGTAAGTGAGGATTATGAGAGACTGCAGCTCCTTCAGCCACCACCCATAACATTGGTCCGGATTTGGCAGAAAGCAACAAAGTGACAGAACTTGTCTTTGATCCCGAAGAAAGCTGCCTGCGATGATCTAGCAACCTCTGTGCTGTGCATTTCCCCTTTTCCTACATGATTTGAATCTGGCAGCAAGTCAAGGGGATCTCCAGGCTTCCAACAACAGCAATCTCATTAAGCAGGGTAAGCGGCGAATCACACTGAAAAATTCTCTCAGCAAACGAGGAAGTAAAAGGCACTTCTTATTCTTTACTTTTTATAATAAGTACAGCAATTAAAAACTTGAAATTATTAGCAGAATGCAAAAATTTGGAATTACAAAAATATAAAACTGTTTCCTGAGTGATTCTTCAGGAGTAACTATGGTTGGGATTTTCCGGTCCCGTCTGTGGCAGGAATTGTTGCAGGTGGGATGGAAAATTTGACGGACCAGCGAAAGATCCGCAGGACCAGAAAATCCAGGCCTATGACTTAAAACGCCATTAAAAAAACCTAGTTTCATCTCATTAACAAAGTGTAACTTACTCAGCAGTTTTTAACAGGGATAGTGCTGTTTTATGGGTTACGTTCTCGTCACTGTGATGATTTCAAATTGTTTGTAGTCTGCAGGTGTTACAGCACAGCCTACAGAGAAGTGTAGAATCGCTGACAGCAACTTCTGAATTTCTGCCTTTAATTGTGCATGTGTGGACTTCAAGTCATGGTCAGTTTCAGAGAAGAAATGACAGTGAACGCTGATTAGGGAAGTTGAGAGAGTTTTAAACTGAATAGTGGGGGCAAGGGATCAAATTTGGGAGAATGTGATAAACTAAAGAGTAGAGACAAGGCAAGAGAGAATAGTATTAATATGGGAAATGAGATACAGACCATGACAGGACGGGAGAGAGTACAAATCCAAGCGTAAATCAGCAGGTAAGGCTGGATGCTACAAAAATAATAAAAGGACAAAACTAAAGGCTCTGTATCTAAACGCACCTAGCATTTGAAACAAAACAGATGAACTGATGGCGCAAATAGAAATAAATAAGTGCGATCTGATAGTCATTACAGAGACATGGCTGCAGGATGATACAGATTGGGACCTGCATATTGAAGATGACGTGACATTTAGGAAAGACGGCAAGTTAGGAAAAGGTTGAGGGGTGGCTCTGTTAATTAATGATGGTATTAGCACATTAGCGAGAGATGACCTAAGTTCAGGAAACTGGGATGTAGGAGTGGTTTGGATTGAGATGAGAAATGATCAAGGCAATCAAGAAGTCACTTGTGGGAGTGGCGTACAGCCCCTAATTGTAACTACACAGACTATAAAAGAAGAGATAAAAACAAAAACAAAAAACTGCGGATGCTGGAAATCCAAAACAAAAACAGAATTACCTGGAAAAACTCAGCAGGTCTGGCAGCATCAGCAGAGAAGAAAAGAGTTGTTCTGTTGAAGGGTCATGAGGACTCAAAACGTCAACTCTTTTCTTCTCCGCCGATGCTGCCAGACCTGCTGAGTTTTTCCAGGTAATTCTGTTTTTATAAAAGAAGAGATAATGGGAGCTTGTCAGAAAGGTATGGCGATAATCATGGGAGATTTTAATCTACATATAGACTGGTAAAATCAGATGGGCAAAGATAACATAGATGAGGAGTTCATAGAATGTTTTTGGGATAGTTTCTTAGAACAGCATATTCTGGAGCCAGCCAGAGAGCAAGCTATACTAGACCTGGTATTGTGCACGAAATAGGATTGATTGATAACCTCATAGTGAAGGCACCCCTAGGTAGCAGTGGTCATAATATGATTGAATCTTACATTCATTTTGAAGGAGAGATGAGTGTGTCCAAGACTAGTATTTTAAATTTAAATAAGGGCAATTAGGAGGGCATGAAAGTGGAGCTAGCTAAAGTTAACTGGCAAATGAGGTTAAGAGATAGGTCAATAGAGGTTCGGTAGCAGACATTTAAAGGGATAATTCAGAACACAGAATAGATACATTCCAATGAGATAAAAATGCGAAGGGTAGGGCCCACCATCCATGGTTAAATAAAAAAGTTAAAGACAGTGCCAAATTTAAAGAAAAAGCATATAATTGAGTAAAGACAGGTGGCAGGTCAGAAGATTGGAAAGAATATAAAGAACAGTAAAGAATGACAAAAAGATTAATAAGGAGGGAAAAATTAGAGCACGAGAGAAAGCTAGCTGGTAATATAAATATGGATAGTAAGAGTTTCTATAGATATTTAAATAAGAAAAGAGTTAACAAAGTGAGCATTGGTTCTATAGAAAGTGCATCTAGGGAATTGATAATGGAAAGTAGGGAGATGGCGGATAAATTAAACAGGTATTTGGCATCCGCCTTCACTATAGAGGACACAAGTAATACCCCGGAAATGGCTGTAAACCAGAAAATGGAAGGGAGGGAGGAACTCAGGGAAAGTTACAATCACCAGGGAAGTGATATTGAGCAAACTGTTAGGGCTGCGGGCTGACAAGTCCCTAGGTCCAAATGAACATCAACCCAAGGTCTTAAAAGAAGTGTCTAGTGAGATAGTTGATGCATTGATTTTAATTTTCTAAAATTCCATCGAGTTGGGGAAGGTTCCATTCGATTGGAAAATAGAAAATTCCTTTATTCAAAAAGGGAGGGAGACAGAAAACAGAAAATACGGAAAATGTTAGAAGCTATTGTTAAAGTTATTGTTATAGCAGGGCACTTAGAAAAATTCAAGGCAATCAGGAAGAGTCAACATGGTTTTGTGAAAGGGAAATCATGTTTAACCAATTTATTGGAGTTCTTTGAAGCAGTAACATGTGCTATGGATAAAGAAGAACCGGTGGATGTACTGTACTTAGGTTTCCAGAAGGCATTTGATAAAGTGCCACATCAAAGGTTATTGTGGAAAATAAAAGCTCATGGTGTAGGGGGTAACATGTAGGCATGGTTAGAAGATTGGCTAGCTAACAGAAAGCAGAGAGTTGGCATAAATGGGTCTTTTTCTGGTTGGCAGGATGTGACGAGTGGTGTGCCTCAGGGATCAGTGCTGGGGCCTCAACATTTCACAATTTATATAAATGGCTTGGGTGAAGGGACCAAAGGTATGGTTGTTAAATTTGCTGACAACACAAAGATAGGTAGGAAAGTAAGTTGTAAAAAGGACATAAGGAGGCTACAAAGGGACTTAGGTTAAGTGTGTGGGCAAAGATCTGGCAAATGGAGCATAATGTGGGCAAATGTGAAATTGTCCACTTTGGCAGGAAGCATAAAAAAGAAGCATATTATCTAAGTGGTGAGAGATTGCAGAGCTCTGGGATTCAAAGAGATCTGGGTGTCCTCCTTAGGCAGTCCCTTGAGGTCAAGGATGACTAGCTCCCACACTTTAAATGAATTCTCAGGTGACTGTGAAGAGCCCAATGCACGACCTACAGTCCCTGTCACAGGTGGGGGCAGACAGTGGTAGGGGAAACAGGTGGGTAGGGTGACCAGGTTGCCACGCGCTCCTTTCACTGTTGATTCTTGGCTTCAGTTAACCCTTGGTGATGAGAATTGAAGTGTTCAGCTCCTTCTTGGATGCTTTTCTCCACTTCGGGCGGTCTTGGGCAAGGGATTCCCAGATGTCACTGGGAATGTTGCACTTTTTCAAGGAGGCTTTGAGGGTGTCCTTGAAGCACTTCCTCTGACCTCCTGGGGCTCACTTGCCATGTCGAAGCTCCGAGTAGAGCGCTCATTTCGGGAGTCTCGTGTCAAGCATGCAGATGATGTGGCCCACCCAGCGAAGCTGTTTGAGCTTCAAGGTCAATGTTTCGATGATGGGGATGTTGGCCTGAGCGAGAACACTGATGTTGGTGCGCCAATCCTGCCAGTAGATTTGCAGGATCTTGCGAAGGCAGTGCTGGTGGCACTTCTCCAGAGTTTTGAGGTGCCTGCTGTATGTAGTCCACGTCTCTGAGCCATATAGAAGGGCGGGTATCACTACTGCTCTGTAGACCATGAGCTTGGTGCCAGGTTTGAGGCCCTGGTGTTCAAACACTGTCTTCCTCAGGCGGCCAAAGGCTGCGCTGGCACACTGAAGGTGTTGTTGAACCTCGTCGTCGATGTCTGCCCTTGTTGACAATAGACTCCTAAGATATGCAAAATGGTTCACGTTGTCCAAGGCCTCGTCATGGATTTTGATAACCGGCGGCAGTGCGGTGTGGCGAGGACAGGTTGGTGGAGGACCTATGTCTTTACAGATGTTTAGTGTAAGGCCCATGCTCTTGCATGCCTCAGTGAAGGTGTTGACGATGGCTTGGAGCTCTGCCTCTGATTGTGCAGAAAAGCAAGCATCATCTACATACTGTAGTTCGATGACAGAGGATGGGATGACCTTGAAAAGGCCTGCAGGCAGCGGAGGTTGAACAGGTTCCCCTTTGTTCTGTAGTTTAGCTTCAATCCAGCTGGGAGCTTGCTGAGGGTGAGATGGAGCATTGTGACAAGGAAGATCGAGAAGAGCGTCATTGTGATGACGCAGCCTTGCTTGACCCTGATCCGAACGTGGATTGGGTCTGTGGTGGATCCATTGGTGAGAATCACGACTTGCATGTCATCATGGAGCAGGCGGCAACAAACGTGGTGACAAACTTTTGGGGGCAGCCAAAACGTAGGAGGATGCCCCATAATCCTTTGCAATTCACAGTGTCGAAGGCTTTTGAGAGGCCCAAGAAGGCCATGAGCAAGGGTTGGTGCTGTTCCCTGCATTTCTCTTGCAGTTGCCACGTGGTGAAGATCATGTCAGTTGGTGCCCTTTAATGGGCAGAATCCACGTTGCAACTCTGGGAGGAGCTCTTCAGCCACAGTGAGAAGGCAGTTGAGGAGGGTTCTTGCGATAACCTTCCATGTGACTGACAGCAGGAAGATTTCATTATAGTTAGCCCAGTCAGACTTGACACCTTTCTCGAAGATGGTCACAATTAGGGTGTATCTGAGATCTCCTGGTATCCTCTCCTCCTTCCAGATAAAGGAGATGAGGCCATGTGTTCACACCAATCGTGTTTCTCCGCCATGCTTTAGTGCTTCGGCAGGGATTCCATCTACTCCTGATGTCTTGTTGCTCTTTAGCTGCTGAATGGCCTTTTCTACTTCATGCCAGGTTGGGGTTGTACTGAGATGGTGGTGGATAGCATGCTGCCCTAGAGCATGAATCACAAAAGGCTAGTATGCAGGTATAGCAAGTAATTAGGAAAGCTAAAAGAATGTTATCATTTAATGTGAGGGGAATTGATTACAAAAGGTAGGAGGTTATGCTTCAGTTGCACAGGGCATTGGTGAGACCACAGCTGCAGTACTGTTTACAGTACTGTCCTCCTTATTTAATTAAAGATGTTAATGCATTAGAAACAGCGCAGAGAAGGTTTACTAGACTAATACTAAACTAGATAATGGGCGGGTTGTCTTATGAGGAAAGGCTGGTCAGGTTAGGTTTGTATCCGCTAGAGTTTAGAAGAGGAAAGAGGTGACTTGGTCAAAACCTTTAAGATCATGAGGGGTCTTGACAGGGTGGATGTGCAGAGGATGTTTCCACTTGTGGGAGAACCTAGAACCAAGAACCACGGGTCACTGTTTAAAAATAATGGTCACTCATTTAAGACTGAAATAAGGAGAATTTTTTTCTCTGAGGGCCATGAGCCTTTGGAATTCTCTTCCTCAAAAGACAGTAGAAGCAGAGTCTTTGAATATTTTTAAGGCAGACCTGGACAGATTCTTGATTAACAAGGGGGTAAAAGGTTATTGCGGGTAGGCAGGAATGTGGGGTTGGGGTTACAGCCAGATCAGCCATGATCTTATTGAATGGCAGAGCAGGCTTGAGGAGCCGAGTGGCCTACCCCTAATTCGTATGTCTGACAGCTTCAGCATTTTCCTTTCATTACTGTTGAAAAACCTGGGCCATTGTTATACAAAGGTTTATTCAAATCATTCTACATTGCATTAAGTAGCTAACTATAGTAAGCAGTTTAATGCCTGTATCTACATGGTGCAAGGAATGTGGAGAGACAGGAACACCATGACATTACCATCTGGCAGTGGCTCAGAATTGAAACTTTCTGGAATATTGTTTTGACTGAGGAGGGTGACTAGATAAGCACTACCATTGTCGCAGACTAAGCCAGATGCATCCCAGGCCTTACTTCTGGAATGTTACTTAGCCGCTTACGAAGGAAGCTGATAAATTTATGTGTGAAGTCTGACACTGTATTCTCTTTCTTTGACACCAGATGTTTTTGGTAGGAATTAAGGCATACCTCCAAAATGTGGGAGGCAATTACTTCAGAATAGGTTCTGAGTGCATTTGACAGATGCTAAACCCTCAACAACTTGGGATTCATTTTTTTGAGCAATACTTAACCTGAGGATGCTCTGACAACAGTTAGCGCCTGCTTCCTTGAATAGCCTCCTTAAACATTAGTCCTGTGGTAGCACATAATCAGCACTGAGACTATCTACTGTAACCTATCTGCTGCGTGCAATTTTTCATTTACAGCTGGATACTGCTGATGTTAAAGAACAATCTTTTGACTGTGCTGTGTTCTGGGTATTAAAATATTTAGTAAATAATGGTTCAGATGAAAACCCTTTACAAGACCGACCGTGGTTTGATGTAGATGAAGCAGAGAGGGGGTAATATGTGAACTAGTATCAGAAAATGGCCATAAATACTGCTGGATTGTCATAAAAACCCAACTGGCTTACGAACGTAAGAAGTATCCTCTATAGTGATAAAAAAAAAACAAAAACAGAATTACCTGGAAAAACTCAGCAGGTCTGGCAGCATCGGCAGAGAAGAAAAGAGTTGACGTTTCGAGTCCTCATGACCCTTCGACAGAACTTGAGTTCAAGTCCAAGAAAGAGTTGAAATATAAGCTTCTTCTTCTTCTCCGCCGATGCTGCCAGACCTGCTGAGTTTTTCCAGGTAATTCTGTTTTTGTTTTGGATTTCCAGCATCCGCAGTTTTTTGTTTTTATCTTTTTTATGTTTTTTTTCCTCTATAGTGATCCCCATCACCTCCTCTGTGAAACACGGGATGTGCAATAAATGCAGCCTTGCCAACATCATCTACATTGTCAGAATAAATAAACAAAAGTATGTCTGTGAAGCACTATAGTTTTTCGTGAATCACTGAGACAAGACTAAGTCATATAGTTGTATAATTTATTTATTAGTAGCACATTAGATGTAAATTTAATTTTTCAATATGATTTTGCAACCTGATATGCTGAGAAGTAAAACAACGTTACACTATTTAAATGTTTCAGACAATAAAACATCTGAGGACATTGGAATTTAAACCATATGTGATATTCATCAAGCCACCATCACTTGAACGGCTCAGAGAAACCAGAAAGAATGCAAAAATCATTTCAAGCAAAGATGACAAAGGCTCTGCCAAACCATTCACGGTATGTTTTGCAGTTTATATAGACAATAAAACCTTTTCTCATCAAAACTGTTTCAAATGAGTATAAAGTTTTCTTTCACATTTGTGTTTGTTTTGGGTAATTATGGGGTAATGGAAGTGATTCTGCTTTTCATTCTTGGATGACCCAGAATACCTGTCTGGGTCTCCTATTAAACTATCCTTACAATGTATCCATACTCTCAATGTCAAGAGTGTACATCAATGAATGATTTTAAGTTTTTGAAGCTATCTTTATGATGCGGTTGGACTAGTAGCAGACTTACGGCCAGTTTCATGTCTACAGTGGAATGGTTCCCATTAGACTCTTAACAGCCATCCTTTAAGAGACGTCTGCTCAAGTTGTACTAGGACATAATTTCCAGAAGTAAAAGTGTACCTTCGAGCCACTCGCATATCAATTTTCTAATGCTTCAGGGTTTCTTGGACGATAGAAGAATGTAAAATTCTCACTGGTGGAACATGAAACTACTTGAAACAAACAGGCATTCTGTCTTATTTTAGATTAGTAAGGCAATAGATAGTCAGATCTTTCTGGGAAAAAGCAGTAAATTCACAATGCACACCATTATTAATGTGCACATCAACCAGCAAGTTCGGGGGAAGAAGATAGATCACCTTCTCGAGGGCAATTAGGAATGGGCAATAAATGTTGGCCTTGCCACTGATACCTACATCCCATGAGTTAATAAAAAATGTCTCCATAAATTGCTGATTGATTTATAATGCTCCATTGTTTGATTAAAAATGAAACAATTTAATCTGTTGAGATTCATTCCAGCATGTAGTAAATTCTTCTTGGAGATTTTTAGAATGTAATTTTTTTCTAACTTTTTTTTCTTCTTTTCCCCCACCACCAGCAACCACCCCACCCCCTGCTTTTGTTTGATTCTAGTTCACCCTATTTCCTTCTCCATCATTCCTCTCCATTTTTCTCAAGCCTAAATCTCAATGGTTAAGGAAATGATCTGTTGATTCCGTTCACTAAGGTCCCAGATTCCCCATTACCTTTGGCTGTTATCAGCTCTCAATTCCAGAAATTTACAGTGTAAATTATATTTGAGCAGAATGGTGCAGGAAAAGTCTAACCAATGGCTCATGCTGCTGCTCCAGATTTGAGATATAAATTTATTGTTCTAAATCTATGAAAGTGGATCCTGCTGTTAAATGTCAGAATTGAGAAGCTGAATGGCCTACTTCCTATTCAGATTGAGTTTTGTTTGCAAAAGATGGATTTTTTTTTCTTCTTTCATGGGATGTGAGCATCGTTGGCTAGGCCAGCATTTGTTGCCCATCCCTAATTGCCCTTGAGAAGTTGGTGGCAAGCCGCCACCTTGAACCGCTGCAGTCGAAGTATCATAGCTACACCCACAGTCCTGTTAGGAAGGGGAAAATGTCTTAATGTGGGAAGTTGTTTTTCCTACTGTAATTTTGCCAGCAGCATGACAAAACTTTCCCAAAAAGTTTAGAGAGTTTGAATAATTGAACAAATTACATTATCTCTGAAGTGCAGAATCAAACCCAGCCTAGATTCATGGGATGAAAGTCATTCTTGTAGGCAAAGGTCCATTGTGTAATAGATGCAATAGTTTGGCACTCGTCGGCACTAAATTGGCAGTCACAATCAGGAAGATCACTAAGATGAAATGAATGCACCTTAACAGGTACGTTAAAGAATGTTCCTCTGAACATGAAATTGAAGAGTATTGTCTGAAATTTGCAAGGGATATTACTATGTAAAGTTTTCTAATGTCTATTTTTGTTATCCTCACCTGTATTATTATTTTCCACATGTTGTCTTGATATCCAGAGTTATGTGGTTTTCTCGTGAGCAAATATGATGAAAATTCAATACTTGCATGCTATGTCCCTATCCTTTCAATGATTTTGGTGACCTTGCCTTTTCTGTACTTTAAACTTTATAATGTAGTGATAATGCCAGTTTCTTTTTTTCCCAAACTAGCGGACCTCGCTTGACTTTCTCATGGTGAGACAGTTGTATACCCTTTTATAATGACAAGGGGGTCATACCATGTAGAGAATAATATCAAGGCCACTTATAGCAACTGAATAAGTCCAATTGCAGTGCTATTCTTGGGTTTTTGCAAGTGTTTTGGGCATTGTGCATAGTCTGTTCACTATTCAGTGGAAACTGTAAATTTGTCATGTACTTCCCAGCCAGTTTTCTCTCCATGCTATGGGGCTATCTCCAATTCCATGTACTTCCTGATCTTATGCAGTACCATTTGCTGAAAATTGCACAACTAAACTAATATGAAAAATAGCACCATGGAAAATGATGGGAAAACAAGTTATGAGGACACAGAATCCGTAAAAGGATATAGATAGGTTAAGTGAGCAGGCAAAAAATTGACAGATGGAGTATAACACAGGAAAATTTGAAGTTATCCACTTCTGTAGGAATAATAGGAAAGTAAAATATTGTTTAAGTGGAGGGAGATTGCAGAATGCTGCAACACAAAGGGATCTGGGTGCCATCAAATATGGAAAAATTAGTGTGTAGGTACAGCAAATAATTAGGATGTCAAATGGAAAATTGGCCTTTATTGAAAGGTGATGGAGTATAAAAGTAAAGAAGTCTGGCTACAGCTGTAGTGTGTTGATTAGACAATACCTAAAGTACTTTGTATAGTTTTGTTTATTTAAGGAGGGATATATTTGCATTGGAGGCAGGTTCACTAGATTGATTTGTGGGATCAAGGGATTGTGTCTAATGAGGAAAGGTTATGCAGGTTAGGCCTTATACTCATTGAGAGGTTATCTTCTTGAAACATATAAGAGTCTGAGGAGACTTGCCAGTAGATGCCGAGAGAGAATTTCTCGTATGGGGGAATCTGGAACTAGGGGGCAAAGTTTCAGAATAAATAAATAAATCATTTAAGATGGAGATGAGAAGGAATTTCTTCTGAGGGTCGTTCATCTTTGGAATTCTATACCCAGAGAGCTGTGAAGGCTGGGTCATGGAATCTGTTCAAGACTAAAATGGACAGATTTTTGAACTGTAGGGGAGTTCAAGGGTTTAGGTCAGGGGTGTGGAACCCCTGGCTCAGGGGCTGGAAATAGCCCATTGCACTTTTTCATCCAGCCACAGTGAGATTTCGAAATCTGACCCTGCTGCCGCCCCACCCCCCTGCGCATGCTGCACTCTGGGCCAGCCACTGCCATGTCCTGATGCCTCAGCCTCAGCAGCAGTCACCAGAGGCCCAGGCTGTGGGGAGAGCACAAGGCCTAAGATCCAGGAGCGCAGGGCAGGGACAGGAAGCTGCCAGCTGCCGATCAGGTGTTGAAGTGTGAATAACCCGGGGTCGGGGAGAAAGGGAGCAGGACACCCGGCTCCATTGGCGGCTCACTCCCCCTCCCAGATCCATTAGTGCCCCAGGACAGGAGCAGACTGAGGAAGAGGCCCAGGCTCCAGGTCCAGGCACAGCCTCAGACTGGGAGTTGGCCAGAGCCTTGGGTTGTTGAGTCGCTGCCCTGGGCTGGCTTGGGGTGCAACAGAGTGGGAAAGGAGAGGGAAGGGAGAGAGAGAGAAGGGGAAGGGAAAGCAAACAAAAAGTTGGGCTGAATTTCAGGAGTGCTGTGATTGAGACACAGAAGCTGTGCTGCTCATTAAGGAAAAGCAAACTCAGCCATCGCATTAAAACAGTGGGTGAGTTGAATGTTTCTGTGTTCGATTGTTAAAAAAAATAAATTAATTAACTTGGTTTTTATGTTTGTGTAGTCCACAACTGATTTAGCCTATGTGTGAGCAGCCCTTGATAATAATTCCCCACCCCTGGTTTAGGGGAATAGGCAGAGTTGAGGCCACATTCAGATGAACCATGATATTATTGAATGGCAGAGTAGGCGCGAGGGCCTTACAGCCTACTCCTCCTATTTCTTATGTCCTCATGTGGGAGGGATACCGAGTTTATGGTGGAGGCTAGAGCTAGTGGTTTCAGGTTTTCCAGTGTTTAGCTGGGGAAAAATGCAGCTGCATGATGTTGGTCAAGCAAACTGACAACTAAAGAAGATGTAGAGGGATCAAGAGAGGTGGAGAGTAGAGCTGGGTGTTATCAGCATGCATGTGAAAGCTCACCTCCCATGTCTGCAGGTGATGCTGCCAAGGGCCAGCAGGTAGATGGAGAAGAGGAAGGGAACATTTTAGTTGAAACCAGGATGCCAATACAATCTATCACAGTTAAGCTATAGATGGTAATGGCCTGGTTGGTCATTCTGCAGCAAAATATGCAGAAAGGTGGTGATTATTCATCCATTGGAAGAGTCCAAGCGGACAGTGTTGGGATGAGCCAGATGAAGGAACTTAGTGAGGTTAGCTCCCAATGGACAGCTGGCTAGAAATTTTGGCAAGCAAGGAAGATGGGGTATAAAAACAGAAAATTCTGGAAAAACTCAGCAGCTCTGGCAGCATCAGTAGAGAGAGAATCAGAGTTAACATTTCAAGTCTGATATGACTCTTCATCAGAACTGGAGAGAGGAAAAATGAAAAAATGGCTCCAGATTAACACACAGGATGAGGAAGGGAAAGAATTGATTATCTGCTTTAAGACTTCAGCAACAGTTAGACCATACATTAGCTAAGCAACATGGTGGGAGAAGAAACTTTATTTTCTTTGATGAAGAGATCATTCTCAGGCTTGCTTACTGATGTGATAAAGTGCCTTTAAGATAAAGCCAGTTATATCAATTTTATGTATCACAGTCTAGCATTGTATCCATTATTTAATGCCCATCTTTGGCATTGTGATTAGAATTGAGAAAATGCTGCTATCCTTTTGAAGAAAATGGACAGTGTGATTTCCATTTTCAACCAGAAGTAACAGGTCAAAAATACCATTCCTTGGTATCTCTTGGCATTGGTATTGCTCTGTTAATTTGTTCCTTTATTAAAAAACATTGCTGACTGCTTAAAAAAAATAAATTGTCAGTAACCAATGTTTAAAATACATGTACAACACCCACACACAGGCAGGGTTTATAGTAACAGCTTTCTAGAGACACAGGAAATCAGCAGAAATAATCATTCAAGAATTTTTGGATATTATCCATTTTTTATAAACCTTTCAGTGTTGTAACACATTTCTGGCTACCAGTAGGCTTGACCAGTTATGCAAGCAGAGGGGGGAAAAAATGTGAAAATACACTTTTGATGTTAACACCTGGAGTTGTGGGTAATGATGATGTAAATCTGTCTACAGCGATTTGGGAACTCAGGTTATTAAGTAAAAGCTTTTACTACCTTTGTGCAAACAAGAAGTTGAATAAGTGCCATCGTTCTTACTTTGAATGCCGGTTTGCAGCATGCAAACAATACACTAGATTCTCCATTAGCATATTTGTGTTGTGGCAAAATGGAAAAGAGAGGGCTAGTACTGAGAGCTTCCAGCATAATTTTATGTGTACCGGCATTTGGACCTTGTCCGTTTCCTCTTCTATTCACCACACATTCGTCCACCAGGCAGCAGTGTAACATTGAAAGTGATCATGAATTCCTGATGCAGTTGGTATCTTTTTGTTACTGAATTGCCCATGGCTTTGCACATGGAGAGTGGCCATCAAGCATAGTCTTCAGGTGAAGCAAAGTTAGAGGGCAAGCGTTGATTGAATCAGATCATGCAAATGTGGAATTTTAAATTCAATTTTATAAGATATACTTTTTATTCATTCCAAGAAAAGTGGGCATCGTTGACAGGGACTTATGCCCTTCAGAAGGTGGTGGTGAGCTACTTTCTTGAACTATTGCAGCCAGTGTTATACAGGCACATCCACAATGCATTGCTTGAAATTTAAACCAAGCAGCTTGGCCCTGATTGGTCAAAGCTTTGCCCTGAGGAATGAGTCAGTGAATGGCTGTCACTTATTTTGTTTAGCTGAAACAGGTGCAGTATATGTGCTTGTTCTTTCTGTCTGCAAAGCACAGGGCCTTGTGTATTAATATATATAGCTTCCTTTACACGCAAATGTGTCACATTGCGAGCCCAACTGGGAATCTTAAATTGGTTGTCAGTGTAATTCTTAGCTCATTAAGGGTTATTTAACAAATGTTGTCCAAGCGTGGAATCACATCTAACGATAATCATTGTCATCATCGGAGTTCTGATGGCAGTGACCTCATTACATGGTTTCAACCAGTTTTAGTCTCCCAGAAGTTTTGGTTTCCAATCTCAGCTTCAATCTTGGTTTCCTTGGAAACTGGGAGGCTGTGCTTCTACTCTGTTTTCCTTTTCAATTAGGGTCTGTCTCAAAGAGTACAAGCTTTGAGACTATGGATCCGTCACCTAATTGATGTAACTGGAATTTTGGTATATGTGAAGCATTTATTATGTTCTATTTGGTACAATAAAAGCACTAACTCACTCAGTTACAAAAATTATCATCACCCTTCACCAGTGGCATCATGGTATTGTCACTGGACTAATATTCCAGAGACCCAGGGTAATACCCTGGGGACCTGGGTTTGAATCTCACCACGGCAGATGGTGAAATCTGATGACCATGAAACCATTGTCGATTGTTGTTGATTGGCTCACTAACAGGAATCTGCTGGCCTTACCTGGTCTGGCCTGCATGTGACTCCAGACCCACAGGAATGTGGTTGACTCTTAAATGCCCTCTGAACAAGGGCAATTAGGGATGGGCAATAAATGCTGGCCTCTCCAGCGATATCCCATGAATGAATAAAAAATATCAGAATGACATTCCAATTTAAACTTCCTCTCATTTTGCATGTCTTCTCTTCCTCATTTTCTAGTTACCTGGCCTGGCCAAACCAAAATGCCAAAGATCTATTAGCACAGCTTGGTAATTGTTGGAAGATGCACAGGAGAGTCATGCTTCCAACTGCTTTGATTGGACTTTTTCTAAAAAATGCAAAATGTCAGAGAAGTACTTGGGGTGATGACAATCCAAACACACAAAAGTAGATTAAACTTCAAAACATAAATCCAAGAACAGATCTTCAGAAACACCCTGGTGGATTAGAACTGATGTGAAAACTGTAATTTTGTCTTTGAAACATTAATATGTATTTTCATGTCATCAAAAGATCCTACCAATTTTAAGTATTTGGTCAGGATCACTTTGGTTAAATGTGTTAGAATCATGTCTATGTATGAAAAGGATGATCATTTTGAGGGGTGATGGGGGTGCGGTGGTGGGGGGGGGTTTGGGGGGGGGCAGGTGGGTGCGTGGTGGCAAAAGAAAAAATCTTGAAAAAGAAAATCTCTTGTAATACATTAAAAATCCTGGTCCAGATTTTGTGGTAGTAACATCAGCAAAACTGTCAGCTTTTGTCATCACTACTTTTCTGAAAGTGACAGCAGTTGATAAACATTCAGGCTTGGGCTGATCTGTGGCAAGTAAAATTCATGCCACATAAGTGCCGAGCAATAACCACCTCCAACAAGAGAGAATCTAACCATCTCCCTTGACATTCAATGGCATTACCATCGCTGAGTCCCCCACGATCAACATCCTGTGGGTTATGATTAACCAGAAACTGAACAGGACCAGCCATTTAAATAGTGGCTGCAAGAGCAGGTCAGAGGCTGGGAATTCTGTGGCAGGTAACTCATCTGATTCCCCAAAGCCTGTCCACCACCTACAAGGCAAAAGTCAGGAGTGTGATGTAATAATCTCCACTTGCCTGGATGAGCTACAACATTCGACAATCTCGACACCATCCAGGACAAAGCAGGCCACACAGTGGCAAGAGTCTGTACCATCTGCAAGATACGCAGCAGCAGCTCGCCAAAACTTTTTGACAGCTCCTTTCAGACAAGTATCAACACCTCCACTGCCAAGATGAACAAGAGCGACAGATGCATTGGAACGCCATCACCTGCAAGTTCCTTTCCAAATTGCACAGCTTCCTTACCTGGAAATATATTGCATCCCTTCATTACTGAGATATGGCTATAGAAAAATCAAGATTTGAAATTAAACATTGCAGGTATTGTAACATGTAGAAAAGATGGAGTTGGGAAAGTGGAGGAGCTATGCTTATTTGGGATAAAAAATAGCAATAGAAAGAAGGAGATATCAAGACAAAATAGAATCTACATGGATAGAGATAAAATATAATAAAGGATAAATTACATTAATTGGTGTCATCTATAGACCACCATAATAACAGTGGAAGGGAGGAAGAAGAAAAATGCAGGCAAATTATGGAATTGAGTAAAAACATTGAGTAATAATCATGGAGGATTTCAACTACTCTGATATTAAAAGGACAGAAGAGGTAGCTAAACAGGATAAGGGAATGGAATTCCTAACCTCAAGCTAAAATCTCAACAAGGGAAGCAAAACACTGGATGCTGGAAATCTGAAATAAGAATGAGAAAAAGCTGGAGAAACTCAGCAGGTCAGGCAGCATCTGTGGAAAGGAACAGCGTTAATGTTTCAGGTCGATGACCTTTCATCAGAATTAAAGGAAGATAGAAACAAAGGCCAAAATTTTTCCACCGGCGAGTTGGGGGGGGGCCCACTCACCGATGCAAAAATGACACGGGATGGTGTCGGGGGAACCCCCAATGTCATCCCGCCCCATTTAAATATTCAGGAAGGCGGGCGGACAGCGAAATCAGCTGTGTGCCCGCCGACCTGCTAGTGGCCAGTTGAGGCCATTGACAGGATAATTAAAACAATTAAAGGACCTGCGCATCCAACCTTAAGGCTGGCGGGCAGGCCAGGAGCCCCAGCGGGCTTCTGAAAAAACATGAAACCTCATCCACTAGCGGGATGAGGTTTCATGTCTGTTTTAAAAACCTTTAATAAAGTTTCAGTCATATTTATTAACATGTCCCATCTCGTGTGACATTGTCACATGAGGGGGACATGTTAATAATTTTTTATTTTTCTATTTTTTACGTTTATTAAACTTTCAACACTCTCCCTGAGACAGCACTTAGTCTCAGGTAGATATGCGCGAAAGAGTGCACTTTGACAATAGGGGAATTCCCCCTGCACAGGAAGCGCATGATGCTTCCTGTCAGGTGGCCCGCCCACTCAAAATGGCGGCAGAGCCTGTTTCGGCGGCAGAGTTCGGCTTCCCGCTGCCAAACCGCTGGGGCCCGCCTGCCCATCGAGGGCTAAATTCTGCCCATAAGAATTGTTAAGCCAGTGGAAGTGAGGAGGGGGCAGGAAAAATAAAGGAGAAGATCTGTGATAGGGCAGAGGGCAGGAGAGATCAAATAACAAAAGGTTTCATGATGGAACAGCCAAAGAGAGTGGTAATGGGTATAGTAAGGAAACACAGGTTGTGTCCAAATGGGGAATGAATTGCAACATAAAAATCAACTGAATGCAACATGAAGGGATAAAGAAAGAAGCAAACCACATGGTGACCGACCAAGCAAAGCAAAAAAAAAAATTAAAAATACACAAAGAAGTTGATGGAGGCAGAGGTTATGATCTAAAGTTGTTGAACTCAATGTGGTCAGAAGGCTGTAGAGCGCTGTGTCGAAAGGTAAGTTGCTGTTCCTTGAGCTTGCATTGGGTTTCCCTGGAACACTGTAGCAGGCCATGGACAGAAAGGTCAGGTGGGAGCAAGATGGAGCTTGGGGTCATGCTCGTAGACTGAACTGAGGTGTTCTGCACCTTAGTCTGCGTATCGTCTCCCCAATGTAGAGAGGGAGACGGTCACACAATGATATTGTCACTCAACTTGTAATCCAGAGACCCAGGGTAATGCTCTGGGGACCTGGGTTCGAATGTCACAAAGGCAGATGGTGGAATTTGAATTCATTAAAAACCTGGAATTATAAGTCTCATGACGATGAAACCATTGTCAGTTGTCATAAAAATCCATCTGGTTCACTGATGCCCTTTAGGGGAGCCTAGAACATCAATGCAAAAGATAAAGCTGAAGCATTTGTAACAATCTTCAACCAGAAGTACCAAGTGGATGATCCATCTCGGCCTCCTTCAGAGGTCCCCAGCATCACAGATGCCAGTCTTCAGCCAATTCGATTCACTCCATGTGATATAAAGAAATGGCTGAAGACACTGAATACTGCCTGACAATATTCTGGGAATAGTACCGAGGATTTGTGCTCCAGAACTTGCTGCGCCCCTAGCCAGGTTGTTCCAGTACAGCTACAACACTGGCATCTTCCCAGCTATGTGGAAAACTGCCCAGCTTTGTACACAAAAATCATGACAAATCCAACCTGGCCAGTTATTGTCCCATCCGTCTATTTCCGATCATCAGTAAAGTAATGGAAGGGGTCATCAACAGTGCTATCAAGCAGCACTTGCTTGGCAATAACCTGCTCATTGACTCCCAATTTGGGTTCTGCCAGGGTCACAGCTCCTGACCTTATTACAGCCTTGGTTCAAACATGGACAAAAGAGCTGAACTCCCAAGGTGAGCTAAGAGTGACTGACCTTGTTGGAGATCAATCATCTCAGTTCCAGGATATCATTGCAAGTGTTCCTCAGGGTAGCGTACTTGGCCCAACCATCTTTAGCTGCTTCATCAATGACTTCCTTCCATCATAAGGTCAGAAGTGGGGATGTTCGTTGATGATTGCACAATGTTCGGCACCATTCGCAACTCCTCAGATACTGAAGCAGTCCATGTCCAAATGACAATATCCAGGCTTGGGCTGACAAGTGGCAAGTAACATTTGCGCCACACAAATGCCAGGCAATGACCATCTTCAACAAGAGAGAATCTAACCATTGCCCCTTGAATTTCAATGGCATTGCCATCACCGAATCTCCCACTATCAACATTCTAGGGGGTTACCATTGACCAAAAACTGAACTGGACACTGGACTAGCCATATAAACACTGGCTGCAAGAGCAGATCAGAGGCTAGGAATCCTGCAGCGAATATCTCGCCTTCTGAATCCCCAAAGCCTGTCCACCAACTACATGACAGAAGCCAGGAGTATGAGGGAATGCTCTCCATGTGTCTGGATGAGTGCAGCTCCCACAGCACTCAAGAAGCTTGACACCATCCAGGACAAAGCAGTCCATTTGATTGGCACCCCATTCACAAACATTCAGTCTCTCCACCACCGATAAACAGTGGCAACAGTGTGTACCATCTACAAGATGTATTGCAGGAACTCACCAAGGTTCCTTATTCAGCATCTTCCAAACCCTCGACTACTGCTATCTTGAAGGACAAGAGCAGCAGGTACATGGGAACACCACCACCTTTAAGTTTTGTTGCATGCCATTCACCATCATGACTTGCAAATATATCACTGTTCCTTCACTGTTGCTTATTCAAAATCCTGGGGCTTCCTCCTTCACAGTACTATGGGTGTACTTACACCACATGGACTGCAGCGGTTCAAGAAGGCAGCTCACCTTCTCAAGGGCAATTATGGATGCGCAATAAATGCTGGCTGAGCCAGAAATGCCCACGTCCCATGAATTAATAAAAATAAATAAGTATACATGATTATTGAAATAATTTAGTTATACCTGATATAGATATTCTCAGTGGTTTAACCCAGCCCTTCACATAAAATAATACATAATTCTAATATTCAATTAGTAATAGATGGTTTTAAAGCTGAAATCTAGTGCAAGCTATACATATTCCTTTGAAGGGAAAAGCAGAACATCCAAAGTGAATGCACCCTTGATGACAAAGGCAATAAAATTTAAATAATACAGGAAAATTTGGTTTATTTCACATCAGGAACAAAATTTGGTTAATAACCAGAAAGGTTTTGGGCAGGGTTTTTAGGTGGGTAGATGTAATCGGTGGATCCGGGGTGGGCTGGGGAAGGAACCGCCGACCTCGATCAGCTCCCGACCGTGATTTCACCCTGGCTGGCCAGTTAACGTCAGCCAGCGTGAAGCACATAGTGAATTGCTCAGCGCTGCCGGGGTGGGGGGCGGGCGGAGGGCAAGTGCTGACATAGACGTGGGCGAGCACTGAATGAAAGCTCCCTGAAAGGCGGAGAGCTGCCTCGGAGCTGAACACTTTAAAACAGTTAAATGAAGTTTGTAAAGTAAGGGAAAAATGTGCAAGCATCACAATCAGACACCTGAACACATACGTGGTAAAGATGCTGTCCATAGATTTTTATTTTTTAATTTAATAATGGAAACCGCATCCCGCCCTTGGATGAGGTTTCATGAAAAATGCAAAGTCTGCCTAGCCAATTCACCCGTCCACCAACTGTAAGATTGGATGGACCATGAAAAATTGGAGATAATTACAACTTTAATGACCCTAATAGGCCTCTTAATTGTCGGTAGGCACACTTCCGACTTAATGCGCACCCATCGACTGAAATATCTGGCGAGGCATGGGATGATATCGGGACACTCGCCTGACGTCATCTCGCATGATTTTGCATCCGATCAGGCCAGGCAAGCGTCCGCATACCAACCTAAAAATTCTGCCGTAAGGATATTGAAGAAAGGAATTGAAAACATTAATACGAGAGGCAAAGAGATTGCAAGAAAGGTTTAGCAGGCCACATTAAATTTAACTCTAAGACACTTTATAAACATAGAATATGGAAGCCATTTGCCAGGAAAAGTGGTAGACCTATTAAGGAACCAGAGGGAAATCTTGATGTGGTGGTAGAGGACTTGGCAAAAGTAATAAATGAGCATTTTGCATCTCGCTTCACAAAGGAAGTGGATGATGTGAAGGTTACAATAAAAAAGAGGGCAGTTTAGGACAGGATTAGAACAGAGAAAATGTACTAAAGCTATTATCGTTACTGAAAGTTGATAGACGGCTGGTCCATATGGATTAGCATCCTAGGTTGCTGAAAGAAACAAAGATAGAAACAGCAGACGTATTTATCACAATCTTTGAATCTGCAATAAATACAAGAGTTGTGCCAAAGGACTGAGGAGTTGCTAATGTGATGCCACCAAGGGATAAAGAAGGAAACTTCAGACCAGTCAGTTTAACATTGGTGGGGGCATTGTTGAAAACCATTTTCAGGACAGTATAAACCTTCATTTGGAAAGGCATGGGCTAGTCAAGGAGAGGCGAGCTGGATTTGTTGAACCTGAATTGTTTGATTAACTAGATTAAATTCCTTGAGGTAACAGAGAAGGCTGATCATGGTAATGCAGTAGATTTTGTATTTGTGGACTTTAGGAAAGCATTTGTAGAAATGTCACACAGGAGGCTTATTAAGAAAATGAAAGCCCACGGAATTAAGTGAAGGTGGTGGCATGGATACAAAATTGGCTGAGTGACAGGAAGCAAAGGGTGGTGGTGGGTGGATGATTTTCAGACTGGGAGGTGGTTTGCTGTGGTGTTCCCCAAGGATCAGTTTTGGGTCCATTATTCTTTTCAATTTTGATAAGCAACCTAGAATTAGGCAGAGGAAACAGCAAGTTTGCGGATGATATAAAAATTGGCCAAGAAGTAGATAGTTATGGGGATAGTTGTGGACTTCAGAATGACAAAGGCAGGATAATGAAATGGGTAGATGCATGCCGGATGCAGTTCAATGGCAGGGGGGGATGTGAGAAGTGATACACTTTGGAAGGACTAATATGGAACAACAGTATGCTATAAGTAACAGTTTTGAAAAGTGTAGTGGTGTCCATATGCACAAAGCCTTAAAGGTCACATGGCAGCTTGATAAAGTGGTAAAACGACTTATATAAAAACATATGGATTACTTGAGTTATATGATTATTATGTTTGAGGACTGTGTCTTTTGATTTGTAAGAGGGTTATAATTTTGGGACTGTATCTTTAAATTTAGGGTAAATGAAAGGGATTATGTGATCTGTGTTGGAGTCTACTTGCCTGTAAAAACTGGGTAGTAATTAGTAAGGATCAAAGAGAAGCCTCAAAATGTGTTACTGAAAGGGAGGTGACTGATATTTACATTTGAGAACAATCACACTGTTGCTACGTCCACAATCAAAAGATTTTAAGTCTTCTGAAACTTATAAATTTGTTACTGTTATATCAAGATTATAAATAATTGCTGGAACTCTCCTTTTCTAAGATGAAAAGCTATTGTGGCCAGAGATAGTTAATTAACATTTTTACTTGGAGATAGGGCTTACTTGTTTCCCGTTGCCATGGAGAAGGGCATGGGGAAGCCAATTTTGGGATCAAGTTACAAGCTTTCCTATAGAGTCAGAATTATCAGAGATAGAGACAGTTTAGGTCTCGTGTGTTTGCAGCTCACCGAGAATCAAGGGAGCGAAAGAGCTCAATGTTAGCCAGGCCTATACCTTAAGCAGAGCAAATACTAACTTCACTGTTTACCACACACCAATGCAGGCGGGAGCTCGCATTCTTGGAGACAGAGTTCATGAGGGAAAAAGAGGCTGGAAGATTTACCTAGCTTGGAGCTAGAGGAAGAAATCTACAGTGCCCTCAGTGAAAGACAATTAGCCTGGGAGTAGACGTGGAGGAAGTAGTAGTGGGATTTGGCCAGAAGTGTTTAGGGTTTGTGTAAGAAGTTCAGAAAGCAGAGGAAAAAACATTTCCAACAGTTGTGGACCAGGTGAATAAAGCTATTCAAAATCAGGCTTGAGCTGAAAAGTCCTAGACCTAACAAGGCAGCTGTGGAAAAGCTTAGCATTAGTCTCAAGAAAGTGGATAACCTTCAAGAACCTGATAAGTAGCCGAAGACTTTCTAAGGAAGTCATGGGGGAAAAGTGAAGGTTCAGCTGAGGGCTTTAGTCAAAAGTATACGTGGCTGTGTTTCGTTGTGCTTTTCGATATAAGGTATAAGTAATTACATAAGACAGTGTTTATTTAGTAGTATTTGCTTTACTTGATTTATGTATTGTAAAATTCATTTGCTTTAAATCGTGGAATCTTGTGGCCCTGTTCTTTCTGCGGTGTTCGAATTTCTTTTTTAAATATTACCGGTCTCTACAGAGACATTAACAATATAAAAGCAGAGAAATTATGCAAGAACTTTATAAATCATATAGATTTCAGTGGGAACATTGTGGGCATTTCTGGAAATGACAGACAGGAAAGAAGCAAAGGCCTTAGAGAGAATACAGGGTAAATTTACCAGGATCTTACCAGGGATGAGGGACTTCAATTATGAAGAGAGTTGGAAAAGTTAGGACTGTTTCCCTTGGAACAGGGAAGGTTAAGAGGAGTTCTAATAGACATTTTTAAGATGATAGGTTTTGATTAAAATAAACCCTCTGGCCAATGGGTCAATAATTGGAGGCCATGGATTCAAAATCATTGAAAAAAGGTCTGAGGGAGAGCAGGAGAATTTTTTTCTCATTGTGTTGGTGGTATCTGGAATTCTTTACCTGGAAAGGTGGCGGAAACTGATTTCACGAATAAATAAGGTATTTGGACAGGTAGCTGAGGGTGAAGAACTTGCAGAATTATGATCAAAAAGCAGGATGTGGGACCGCTCTTTCAAAGAGCCAGCATAGGCATGATGGGCCAAATGCCCTCCTTCTGTGCTATAAGTTTCTACAATTCTATGTATTCAGCAAGAATTAACACAGGGAGGAATGGAGAGGGGAAAAAAGGGAAGGAAAACGTTTGTTTTGCAATCAATCAGAAACTACTGGTTTTGATGGATCTTCAGTGAATAACCTTTAGTTAAGTATTCAATTTCTGCCATTTATTTGCAGGAAGAAGATCTTCAAGAAATGATCAAATCCGGAGAGCTGATTGAAGCCCAGTGCTCGCATCTCTTTGACAAAACTCTGGTGAATGATGACCTTTCAGTTGCCTACAAAGAGCTAAAAATGACCTTAGATAATCTGGAGAAAAATCCTTTCTGGATCCCAGTCAATTGGCTACATTCATAAAACCACAAAAGGGAATAATAATAATAATAAAAATTTAACTGAACGTTGTTTAGGAGGGTGGTGATCTTGATGGTCATTCCCAGAACGGATGGTGCTTTGAAGTAAAACATTGCCATTTTATTTTGCACTTTTAATGTCCAATAGCAAACCATGTTACTTTTGCTAATTGCAAGCTTCCATCTACCTGAAATGAGCAGTGCTAAAATATTTTCACTACTTGGGGAATAAATGTAGACACTTTCTGGTTTTACTACTGATTGTGACCTTATGAGGTGACAGGGATTTTATTTTTAAAATGCTGAAATATAAGTGTATTTTAGTAAATTGTAGGTGATATTTGTTTTTAAGTAAAAAATATATGGTGTAGGTTGTTAATGAAGAAAATGCAATGTATCCAAACAAGGTGCATTGGTGGTTCTGCCTTAGCATGTCATCAGAACCAGAGGAATTCATGTGTGTCTTGTACAATAAAATGAAATCCAGTGAAATATTATATAAGAAGAGAATTCTTTGGAAAAATGGTGTTTTGCCATGTTGATGATGTGGTTCATAACTGTATTTTAAAAGCTGTTGGTTATTAATGCCTGTCCACAACTTGGTATTAAATCATGCTCAACATTCCATGTAAATTTACCTCACTAATTTGTGCTTATAATGCCACCAGTAGGTGCATTGTAATTATATTTTGCTAGATGAGATGCACATGGATTGTAAATTAGAGTTTTATTATATGTCAAGAATCTCACGGATAAAATAGTTATACTTTGTTGCATCTTTTAATTTTTTAAAAACTTTCCTAGGTATCCCAGATTAATAAATTACCAAACTTAATTTTTCTGTGGTGTTTTTAGTAAAGTGAATGGTTATCTTTATGATATGCCAAGCAGCTTTAAGAAAATGTTACTCAGTTGTAATGTGCAATTTCAAGTGAATTTGATGTACTGCAATATCTACAAATATTAAAATCTTGACTTGCGTTATCTTTATCAGAAGATTTCAGTCCACCTGAGTTCTGTGCTTTCAGTCACTTATGCGCAAGCATCTACTTCAAAAAGAATTACATTTATTTAGGCCCTTGGAATGTTCGAAAGCACTTCACAGCTAATTACACTGAAGCACAATTACGTTTAAAAAATGGCAAACAGTTTGTGCACAGCAAAATTCAAAACCGGCAATAAGATAAATTATCAGCTAATCTGTTGGTTTGGAGATGTATTTTGTACAGGACATCTGGAGGATTCCCAGCTCTTTGAAATTTACCACGGGATCTTGAGTAGGTAGTTTGGGGCTCCAACACTGCAACTATTCTGGGGTCCTGACCCCACTCCAAGGGGGAAGCAGTCACAGATTCCAATTTTCCCAGAGGCCGACCCTAATTGGCTTTAAGCCGGGCTTGGCAGCCAATTAGTGGGAGCAGGTGTGGGAAGAAGATGGGAGGCTGAAAGGGCGGATTTGATTTAAAGACATGATGGCAGCCATTACTTCAGCAATGGCAGCCAGAAGTTAGCAGAAGAGACAGAGGACAGGCATCCATTGCCCCAAAGTTTAGCGATGCCATCCTTGAAGTTATGCTAGAAGCTGTGCGAGAAAGGCCATGGGTCCTACTACCAGAGGATGGCAGGAAAAGACCACCCAACAACAGCAACTTAGATTTATATAGAACCTTTAACATAATAAAACATCGCAAGGCACTTCACAAAAAACGTTATGAAATAAAGGATAACACCAGGCCACGTAAGGAGATGTTAGGTCAGGTGATGAGAAACTTGATCAAAGAAGTAGGAAGGCAGGTAGAGAGGTGTAGGAAGGATATTCCGAGCTGAGGACCTAGGCAACTAAAGGTACAGCCATCAATGAGCGATTCAAATTGGGTTGCACAAGTGGCCAGAATTAGATATCTAGGGAGGATTATACGACTTCAGGAGATTACAAAGATAGGGAGGGGCAAGACCATGGAGAGATTTGGAGACATTCTAGGTGAGCCAACATCTGTACCATCAGTGCTAAAGAAGGATGTACATTTAAATAGTGCCTTTCATGACATCGGAACATCTCAACATGCTTCACAGACAAACAAAAATTAAGGGATTTTTTGAATTGAAAAATTTTGAAACCTGGTGGATCTTACTCTGGATTGAGCGCAGTATCTTTCATTTTTCTGTGCAGTGAGGCTGCTGGCCCTCCAATGTGCAGCCTCCTTTCACCGACAAGGCAGCGGCAAGCCCCGTTCTGGCTGCCATCTGCCTTTGCCACTCATGCACTGCTCACAGTCTCGCCTCTTGTAAATGCCCAGCACCACTAAGAGGGGACCAAGCTCACCACCAGCCCAATTAGGGCATTTAAATTTGCTGATTTCTGTCCTGTGAGCGACACAGAACCTAGAGATTATCCAGGTGTCAGGTCCTCAATCCTGAAATGGAAATCAAGCCCTAGATTTCAACTTATAACCCACTCCCCTCCATTGCCCATAGCTAGAGGTCAGTTCTTCAGCCACTAATCTTTCTTTGCAAGAATTTGTTTCCAGAAGTCTTACTACCACTCTATTTCCAAAAGGCTCGAAGCAAAATTTGTGCCGAAAACATACACCTCTCACCAAAATTCTTCACTTCCTCCCAGTTTACATTGCCCATCATAAACTGCAATGCTATGCTACATAAAGAGTGGTTAAAAATGACAAGATGTTGGATAATGTTTGTGCTAATGTACGCAGTGAGTGAGTCCAGTTTAAAAGCAGCATCCATCCATGCATGCTTTCTCAGCTTTACACATTGGGAACAATAATAGCCTCTCAGCATTCGTTTTCTTAAGTTTTCATTTTGAAATATTTTGGAATTGATCCTTTTGCCTTCAATTTCAATATCATGCAACAAATGAATCATGGGGTAAGCATTTTCTAATTCACATCAGAGGAATTAGTGCCACGTGAATGTTTTCCATTCACCTTTCTTTCAGCTCACTAAAATCCAGTTTCATAAAGATATTTTTTAATGAAATCAATACATTAAAATATGTTTGAACATTAGATCATTTAAATTCAATCTACAATATTACAATCTTATAAAGCTCTCAAAACTACAAATTACTACTGTTGTCTAAATATTGTAAATTATTTCTCAGCTCTCACCGGGATTCTTTCTCTTCCTAAAATTACATTTTTGTGCTATTTCCTATTCCAAGCCACTCTTCCTTAGAACCTTGGCTGTGGAGCTCCTTACCTTGTTTATAAACTGCAGGTTTTAAGATGCAAGATTAGTGTTGTTAAATCAACCTTGCCATCTCTCCTGAGCATGGCAAACTGTTGGAATAATGGCATTTGGCCCTTCATCCAGGTTTGTGCATGAATTAAATACAGAAATATATTTTGTACCGAATGAAACTGCTTTTAAAAAGCCAATTTAAATCACGATCAGTCTCTCATTTCTATTCAATGTCTTTCTTGTAATTTTCTTCTGTCTGTTTCACACACAAGATCATAAAAAATAGGAGCAGGAGTAGGCCATTTGGCCCATGAAGCCTGCTCCGCCATTCAATAAGATCATGGCTGATCTGAGTGTGGCCTTAACAGCACTTTCTTGCTTGTACCCCATAACATTTGACCCCCCCCCTTAGCAATCAAAAGTCTGTCTAACTCAGCCGTAAATATATTCAATAATCCAGCCTCTGCTGCTCTCTGCAAAAGAAACTTCCAAAGACTAACAACACTTTGAGAGAAGAAGTTCGTCCTCATCTCCGACCTCTTACTTTTAAACTCTGCTCCTAGTTCTAGATTTCCCCATGGAAGGAAACATCGGGCTGGATTTGACGGCTACAAGTCAGGAAGGCCACACCCCTACACCCACCCCGAACATAACATAGGGCACAATGACATCAGGACAGCATTACAACATCATTATGCCAGGCTCCGAAATTATGGAAGGCGAGCAGGCATGGAAATCAGCAGCCTGCTGCCATTTTGAAATGACTACTCAACAAGCTATTGAGCTTGTTACCAAGCCGATCATCTGCAATTTTTCATTGTCTGCTGCATTTTTCAGGCGTCGGCTGTGAAAATGTTTGGGAGTGTTTTATGGCAGCTATGATGAGGCAGCACGAAGGAAGAAGAAGAGGCCTGCTGGTTCACCAGATTCTGCTGCTGAAGGTGACCGCATCTGTTTTGTTTTAACTTTTTTTTTAGCTTTTTGGAGCCTGCATAAGAGCAGAGGACCTTTAAATTTGTAGCCATGACTGACTTCCTGTTAATGGTATAACCCTTCTGCTGTATGGCTTCCAGGCTTAGACTCCTGATTCGGCGCGGAGCCCTTCTTCCTGCTGCTCATTGGCTGCTTTCTCACCAGGCAGCCACTAATTGGACTTCTGACACTTGATTCATCGAACTGAGGCGGTGGAGGCAAGAGTGAGCGGACCATACAGTTTCCGCTCTGCCTCCCTCACCCCACTGAAAAGCATAAAATCCAGCCCATTCTCTCAGCATCTACCCAGTCTAGCCCCCTCAGAATCTCATATGTTTCAATGAGATCACCTCTCATTCTTCTAAACTCCATTGAGTATAGGTACAACCTGCTCAACCTTTCCTCATAACTGGTGGTGTATTTACTAGAAAAGCCAATCAGAATAAATTGTAAAAGGTTACCATTTGTTATGTTTGAATTCTTGGATATTTTTAATGTAAATTAATCATATACCAATAAATTGCATTAATGATTGAGATAATTTCATCACAGTGCTCTCTTTTAAGGAGGATAAGTTCAAGAATGTTGGTTAGAATCTAACCACCTTAGTGTCTGTTCAACACAACAGGACTATTTTTGGGTCTAGAACCCAACTCTAAATTCTACACAGTCCACCCAGAGGACTGTGGATTTGCTCTTCAAAGCCTTCCCAGCTTGTCAGTTTCACAAAAGAAGCTCTTCCCGCTGTGCACTCACCTCAGTGATCTTTGCTGAGTTGCTAAGTTTTGGGTTCCACGGCTGGGAAATTTGGATTCAGTGTTAAAACACCTCAAAATTGACTTCTTAACCTCAACAATTGCTCAATTACTTACCCAACAGATCCAAGGGGGTTCCCCACATTATTTTGTCCGCGGCTACGTTCGCGGCCAGGTGTCTCTGGAGAGGGACCACGTGGTGTCTGCTGGCACTCTTGAGGCCTTTCATGCTCGGTGGGCACCGCGGGGACTGGGGTGTTTTGTTGACCCCTTTAATCACATTTTGGTTTAAAGTTGTAAGTTTCCTTTAAATTTTGTCTTTAGTTTTACAGCTGACCTGAATTAGGGGCTGTGCTTGATTTGTCCTCATTTTGTTGATTTGGTTTGATTGGTTTAACCTGAAAGATTCCCCACATTATTTTGAAAGCCAGAAGAGAGTGGGATTATGTTGGGATCCTGACCTGATGTTAGTTTTTGGAACTTTTCCACCCGCTCTCCCCAAACCCGCCTCCAATGATCTGGGAAATTTCTGTTCATTGTTTCATTTTGGGGTGTTTATGAAGTTTGTACTATCATAAGAATTCAGCTCTCACATGATCAGACATAAAAGGAATGATTTTAAAGCTCTCTGGGACACATCCTCTTCAGTGAATAATGCTCCCCTCCTCCTCATCAAACTGCACAGGCACCTTCTGCTCGGTGTAGAAAACGGTAATTCAACAGTATCTTACTCTAGTTCTTCTCACTTCCTCAAAATTGTGTAACTCCTTACCTCTCTCCACCAATAATCCTCAGATTATGAAAAAAAAAATGTCTTGATACTGCCTAATCACAACTTCCTGATTTACTTCATAGATTTAACACATTTTGATCTTATTAGAGTCATGCACTATGGGTCTTTGCCCTTTTATTGTGGTTTCTCAGTTAGAACTTCTAGTCTGATAACACTGGAGTTGGAGAATCTGTTCACCCATCAAGGTGACAGCATGCTTGAGGAAATAGTGACATAACTGCCAATAATTTAGTGATCATGGGGTTGTTTTACAATTAACGGTAAATTTCATGGTTCAAACCCAGGTCCCCAGAGCATTACCCTGGTCTCTGGATTACTAGTCCGGTAACAACACCACTATGCCACTGCCTCCCCCTACTTCATCTGATGGTGTTACAAGCTTCTGTAGGACTTGTTTATGCAACTAGCTGTCAACCCTTGCTCATTCCAACCCCTCCCCCTCCAAAAGGCCAGGCATAATATTTCATCTGAAAGATGGCACTTCCAGTAGTGCAGCACTCCACTGCACTGCAATTACGGGCGGAATTTTCCATTTTGGAACCTAAGTGCCATGGCGGGAGGGTTCCACGGCATATTTCCCACTGGTCGGCATGGCGGGAAATTGTGCCCAATTTCATGCTTGGAAGCTCATTAATTATCCATCGGCGAGTAGCTGTCTGAATCGCATGGCAGGTCAGGAGTTGATTCGTCCACCCCGCTGTTATTTAATGGGGTCGAAGGTCTGGGTGCCATATTTAAACAGCACCCAAACACACTCATTCACTCTCCCCAGCCCTACTGTGCTCAGAAAATGTCTCAAGATGGCTGCACCCAAGAAGAAGGCTGCATCAAGGTTTAGCAATGACTCCCTTGAGGCCCTTATCCGTGGAGTCTGCCAGCACCAGGATGTCCTCTACCCCAGGCATGACTCCAGGAGGCCCAGCAGCCTCACTAGCCTGGGAGGCGGTTGCAAGAGAGGTCACCTCATCGGGCACTCGCCCGATAAATGCCATCCTGTGCAGGAGTAGGACGAATGATCTCATCTGCTCCACCAGGGTAAGTCAACCTTCAGCTCACTCCAATCTCACACTCTTATAATGGCATCATGTACTCAAAGACTGCTCAGGGATTTCACAGAATATTAGCGGGGGACTCATCAGCACTGATTTTCTCACAGACACTTTAACATCACCAGCATCTCATCCATCATGTTGCACAAACTCCATCCTCAGCCCTTACTGGGAAGGGTTCAGCACACACAGCAGGTATGCACGCTTCCCAACCTCTGCTCCTTCCCTTCTCACCACCTTCCATCCATTTGTCTTCATGCAGGCCAAGCTTGCCCACAACAAGAGGGAGAGATCCCAGACTGGAGGAGGGACACATTTGAGCTCTCCAGATCTGAGGAGAGTGCCACCAAGTTGGCAAGGGAGGAAGGGAATCGCTCTTGTGGGAAGGCAAGTCCGTCTCTCCCAGCAAGCCTGTATGGATGAGCCCTCCAAGAGTTTATCACCTCCTGATATTCACAGTAAGTGACATTCAATGTTGTATTCAGCCTGTTCGTGCTCTAAATCTATCTTCTCTCTCTTACAGGCACTAGTAGATCCAAACAGACCAGCAGAGCCAACATAAGCCTCAGCCGCTAGCCTACCTCTGAGGAGAATGATGACAATCCACTCGCTGAAGACCTGTCACTGCGTTCATTCACACCCTCCACCTGCGCAGAGACACACACCTCAGTGGGTCATAGTTCTAGATTAGGCTTGGGGTCACATTCTGGGGAACACCTCACAGACATGTCTCCACAGCAGTTGGAGGCAGTGACAGACCAGGCCCCTGGCACTCGGAGGACTGCTGGAGATCAGGTACCCACTGAGTCCGAGCCAGATGAGCTTCTGGAAGTGGCTGTTGAAAAATTGCTGGAAATGCAACGACAGGCGGTAGAAAATTAGGCAGAGTTGCAAGAGGCAGTCAACAGACCAAAGCAAAGAATGGAGGGGTCCGTCCATGTTCTGTTTGGCTCTCATGGCTCCGACATGTGAGCGCCTCGAGGTCACCATAGGAAGGGTGGAGGCTGCATTGGAGACCCTGGTCCAGAAGATCCTGCCATATTTGTGCTCGAACCTGTACTCCATCGCTATACCTATTGGTGAGATCCACCAGTGGTTAGGCGAGAGGGGCGTGGGGCACCTTGACCTCCCTCCAGGAGCCCTTTCTTCTCAAGGAGTCAGAAAGGGCCCTTGGCCACCCACAGGGGAATAAGCATCAGCTGGACACCCAGAGAATCCACACAGGATACTCCAAGGGTGTCCAGCAGCTCCAAATCTCCTCTGCCTGTGACCCCCATCAACTCCAGCTGGTCAGTCTGAGGAGGGTGCAGGAGACTCTTATCAGGCAGGGGCCCTCCAGGCCTCAGGCCACCAGAAGACATCTGCCAATGTAATTTCAGACAACAGGGCATAGCTGTCAGCAGGCTGCCTCCAACTCTGTTGCAGATGTCGGGGATGCACCTAGATATAGCAGTAGGGTTAGAAAAATTAAGAAACTTTGACATAATTTCTGGTTCATGGGTGTTCGATCACTGTATATATCATGCACCTTTGTAAATACATTTGCTGTTCATGAGAATGGTCTCGTCATTTGAAAGCATTGTGCATATGCATCTATTGCGAAGCCTGAGCCATGCTCCCACTCAGTGATTGCATCCCTTTAGGTGCCTCACATTCACATGATGTGTAGCTGACTCATGATAGTTACTGGTGTCGTGAAAGTATAATATTCTCATAATATTAATGTGATTTATTGTAAAAGTAGGTTAATAGTGGGGTTTGGATAGTTTCTTTGTGTGTGTGTTTAATTGAATTGAAGACAGCTGATCTGGAGGTTTTGATTCATGAAAAGAAGCTAGGTTTGAAATGCTAAATACGTAAACGTGGCTGAAGTCTTAGAATGTAAGGTGAGGAGAATTTACATTTTTAGATAAATCAAGGCAGTTTGAATTCCAAAGAGATGGTAGGAGGTTTACACCGAGCCAGAGAAGCTAGGCCAAGCAGTCTGTTTATTTTTCCCAAAGGTTACTGATAATATTAGCACCATGAAAAGATTTATATTATGAGAGAGGTAAAGTTCCAAAGACATATGGGAACAAGGGAATTTACATTAAAAGGGAGAAACATGTATAGAGGAGTATGAGGCTATGTGTTAGGGAAGTCATTGTAAGATCTAACAGAAGTGTGAGAAGCCTCCAGTATTTGTGCATTAAGCCTACTGTCCACAGAAACCGAAGCTGGGAAAAGCCACTTTGAGTTCTATTGTCCAGGGTATTGTGTTGACTTGCCTGGATCTGTTTCAAATCTATTTGTTTTAATTGTTTCCTTAATGGGGGTGTAACTGGAAGCCAGATTAATTAGGGGTTTTAGGAATTATTATTACTGGTAATGTGCAGACCTATGTATGTGCTTGAAATCTTTTCTTTTGTTAATAAATTTAGTTTTCTAAAAAGCCTCTGAAGTCTTGGGGGACTTATTACTTCTGAATTCATGGCAAGCATCTCGAAATAAAATACAAATTGCAAAATCTTTGTGACCACGTGATCAAGTTTCCCAGGTTTGATCTGCCTGACATACATCATCCACCGTGTCATAACACTAGACCCTTGTTTTAGTCAGGGAGATGTGTCAAAGTCTTTACTGGAAATGTTTCCAAAATGTTTTAGTCGCAATACTCCTTACAAGACAACATGGATTAGGAGTGTTCAATAGCATGGAGGGTGAGCTGCAATTGTCTCTCAAAATGAGATGGCTGCCTTCATTGGCAGTGCCAAAGCACAAGACCTGCAGCCTTGATGGTCCCTCCAATGATACGCGCATTTCACTGTCCACTAAAAGTTTCTCATTAAGATGGTGATGACTGCATCAAGTCCTTTGACGCAGCTTTTACGCTGTTGTGCTGACTTTCACTTCCCAGAGCGCATGGATACAGGGTTCACTGCTGACCTTTCCAAAGATTAGGTCCTGGTAAATCATGAGGGCTGAAGGTGCGAGTCCAAATGCTGAACTTGCTCTCGATATCACTGATTGTAAAGGCCTTTCCGTGCACTGGCATGGCACTAAGAGACAGGAGAAGTGTCCTGGTGTCTGGAATCTTGTGGCTATCAGTGTGGCACAGGCACATTTTCCACATCATGCTTCTTCGATGGCATCTTCACATGGAAGCTGACCCTTATCTTCCTCTTCAGTTTCTTGCCCTTCCTGCTCTTCATTGTCCGAGGAGTTCTCACTCTCCTCCATGTCTCCCTCTGGCAAAGGATTCCCTCTTTGAAGTGCTAGGTTTTGAAGGGTGCAATAGACTGTGATTATGTGAGACACCCTCTGCGGAGAGTAGTGCAGAGCCCCAGCTGAGTGGTCCAAACATCAGAAGCATATCTTCAGGATGCCAATGTTCTGCTTGATGATGGATCGTGTGGAGCTATGCGCCGGGTTATATCTCTCTTCCGAGGCACTTTGAGGATGACACAAGGGTGTCATGAGCCATCAGTGAACAGATTGCCTTTATCCCCAAGCAGCCAGCGCTGTAATTGCTGAGGCCGTTCGAATATCTGAGGTACCTAGGAGTGACTCAGGATGTATGAGTCATGGGTACTTCCAGCATGATGTGCTTCTGATGAGTGAACACCAGTTGAATGTTTAGGGAGTGGAACCTGTTCCTGTTAATGAAAATCAGGGGCTGCTGTCATGGAGCTCTCAATGCCACACGTGTGCAATCGATTGCAGCTGGAACTCGAGGGAAGTCTGAGATAGCTGCAAAACCCAGAAATCTAGCAGCCTGGCTCGCTTCGAGTGTGAAGTTTCCATAATGATAAGCCTTACTGTAGAGGGCATCGTCACCTCCTTGATTTATTTATATGCTGAGGACTGTGACATGCCGCATAAATCCCCTGTGGACCCCTGCAATGAAGTGCAGGCAAAAAATATTGGGCAGAATTTTCCGTTTGCGTAAAATGATATGCGGTGACGTCAGGCGAATGTCCCAATGTCACTATGCGCCGTTGCGATATTTCGCTGGGCAGGCACGCGATGAAATTCAACACGCACCCGCCATTAGTTAACAGGTTAGTTAAGGCCCTTAATTCGTCAATCGATGGGCGATTTTCAGCTGCCCATGTGATCTTCGGGTCAGTGGACGGGCACAACGGGCAAGCAAGTAAAAGACCTTTTAATAAACCTCATCCACGGGCGGGATAAGAGGGCTCAGTGGGGTTGTGAATCTGGTCTGTGAAGTATTTATTGGAGAGAGTTTTTTAAACTTGCCTGCGTGATCTGTACCAGTTCAGAACAAATTCCAGCAGCTTTCTGTGTGATTTGAACCTTCAGGTTAGCACTCTTCAGTCAGTAATCTTTATTGGGCCTGCAGCTTTCTAGAGGCCTTCCTTCAGCCTGAGTATGGGTTCTGACATGTCCACTGGAGGCAGCTCCTGTGAGTAAGAAGGGAGTGCTAGAATAAGGAGGAGGCCAGGAGTGCACAATCAGCCTCCAAGAGAGCCACCATTGAGAGGACAGGCACATGCACAAGGGGCGCAGGGCCAAGAGGTTGTCCAAGGTGGAAGGAGCCACAGAAGACACCACTATCCTGCTGCCAGGGTATACAGGCGGCGAAGCAACTACTTCAATCTGACTGACATGCAGTGTCGAAGGAGGCTCCGTCTCTCAAGGGAGACAGTCAACTACATCTGTCAGATGATTGGCCCTGAGATCTCTCCTAACTCTGTGGGTGGACACCCCATGCCAGCAGCTCTGAAGATCACAGTTGTCCTCAACTTCTATGCCTCTGGCTCCTTCCAGAGTTCGGTGGGTGATCTTTGCGGTGTCTCCCAATCAGCTGTACACACTTGTGTCAAGCAAGTCACAGACGCTCTGTTCAGGCGGGCATTGACCTTCATCCACTTTCGTTGGGACTAGGCAAGCCAGACACAGCGAGCCAGAGGCTTCCTGGCCATTGCTGGCTTCCCTCGTGTCCAGGGTGCAATAGACTGTACACATGTGGCCATCCAGGTGCCAGCAGGTGAGCCCAGTGCCTTCATCAACAGGAAAAGTTTCCACTCCATGAACGTGCAGATAGTGTGATCACAGGATGCTGATTCTACAAGTCTGTACTAGGTACCCAGGCAGCTCCCACAACGCCTACATCCTCAGACACTCCCAGGTGCCGGGGGTCTTCAGTGTTCCGGCTTGGCTAGATGGCTAGCTGCTGGGTGACAAGGGTTATCCCCTCAGAAGGTGGCCAATGACACCTCTCTGCCATCCAATGTTAGAAGCTGAGCAGCGGTACAATAGGAGCCACACCTCCACAAGGGCTGTGGTGGAGAGAGCCATCGGTCTTCTCAAGATGCGCTTCCGATGCTTGGACCGCTCAGGGGGCGCACTCCAGTACCACCTAGATCGTGTCTCGGTGATAGTGGTTGCATGCTGTACTCTCCACAATCTTGCGCTGGAAAGGGGGGACACTGTGGACGATGAAGATGTTGACACAGTGGATGCGGCTGCACACGGTGAGTCCAGCACTGAACCTGAGGACGAGGAAGCACAGTGGAATGCTGAGGGGGTAAACGCTGACCCGGGACTACACCAAGGAGGCAGGGACACCTGGGAGGCTTTAATCCAATGAACCTTCAGCTGGCTCATCACAAATGGATCAGCAGGACCAGACTTGCCTGGCACTTCCAAACTTGGCACCTAAGTGCTAAATCTGCCAGGTTATCAGCAGGAACTAAGGGCCTTGGACATAAATGTGAATGTCCAAACAAACACTCATGACGTTTTTCTTAAACATACAAATGCAGAACAAAAGAACCACCCTCAGCCATGGTCACACATCTGGTTTTCATTTTAACCATCAGAAGTTCTCACACATCCAAAACAAAACATTAAGCAAGCAGAAAAAAATTATAAGTATCTAATCTTGGGCCAACACAAAAGCACCAGTAAGAAACCTGTGGTGTGCCTAAGGCGCCTTATGCTTTTGTTTACCGGTGTTCCGTCTGAGTGCCGCCCCATCGCTGGGACTGGCATCTGAGACAGCCTGCTGACTGCTGTCCTGTTGGCCTCGATGACCTTGGCGGTCGTCCTCTGGGCCATGAAGCCTGTGCTGGGCCTGCCTGGGAGGGATCTGCCAGGTCCACAGCTGGCATCTCTCCAGTCCTCACAGCCTCACCCGGTGAAGCGGTCACGGTGAGTGGGGTGGAGCAGCTGGTATCCTCATCCGGAGCATCATGAGAGGAGCCGCAGATACGACAGGTCGCCCCAGACCTCCCTGCTCACCATGGATGGATGGGCAATGAGCTGGGAAGCTTGAAGCCCATACCATCTCCCACATTGGCAATGATTAGCTGTGGCCACTGATGCTGTGAGGGCTTGAAGGTCCGAGTGTAACCTGCTTGTTCTCCTGGAGGCCCCTCTCCATGAGAGTCGCCACTCTCTCCATGGAGGAAGATTAATGTTCTGCCATGAGGCTCATTGCATCAGTGATGCTCCGCGTGGACTCCTCCACCACAGACACCAAGCGAAGCATAGTCTCATGTAACACTCCCAGATGCTCCCACACGCCCGGCTGCATTTCCTGCAGCTGCTGCGTCGCGGACGACTCCAAAGGCACATATCACACACCGACTGAGCATGTGCCGGATCCCCTGCAGTCCTCCGACTACTGGTGCCATCGGCACTCTCTGTCTCTGCCAGCTCCTCAAGCCATTGTGATGTGCCATCTCCATTGTGCCCCTGGACACTAGCCAATGTTGCAATGCCCACCGAGGTGCTAGTATCTGCGCTGGTGCCTGCATCACAGAAATGGTGTGACGCAGGTGACAGTTGAGGGCCCTCAGGTGTGAGAGGGGGCATCTGCAGCTCCTCCTGGCGGACAGGCTCTGATGATGCTGAAATTAACAAGGACAGTTAGCGTGCACACAGTGACACACTTCATCCCTTTCCCCCTAGCTCATTATGTGCTCAACCTTCTAGAACCTATGGACATGAACATTGGCGGGGGTGGCAAATAGTGAGGAGGGTAGCCTTACATTACAGGCAGATATAGACGGGCTGGTCAGATGGGCTAATGAGTGCCAAATGGAATGTTATGTGGATAAGTGTGAGGTGATGCACTTGAGCAAGACAAACAAGGCACGGGAATACATGATGAATGGTAGGACCGTGGAAAGTAAGGAGGGTCAGAGGGACCTTGCTGTGCATGTCGACAGGCCCCTTAAGGTTGTGGGACAGGTACGTAAGGTGTTCAAGAAGGTAAATGCCAGACTTGCCTTTATTAGCCGAGGAATAGAATATAGGAACAGGGAGGTCATGTTGCAAGTGCAGAAAACGCTGCCTAGGCCACAGCTATAGTTCTGCGTGCAGTTGTGAAATGCGCTTCACAGGAGGGATGTGATTGGAGTGGAGAGAGTGCAGAGGTCATTGACCAGGGTGCTAGCTGGGCTGGAGAGTTTGACTTATGAGGAGAAATAGCATAGATTGGGGTTATTTCCCCTGGTGCAGAGGAGATTGAGGGGTGACATTATCAAGGTTTATAACATTATAAGGGGCATAGATAGGTTGACAGAAAGGAACTTTTCTCCTGGCAGAGGGATGAGTAACCAAGTAGCATTGATTTAAGGTAAGGGGCATGAGGTTGATGAGTGAGGTGATGAACAACTTTTGCACACAGAGTGTGTTGGGAACGTAAAACGCACTGCCTGAAGGGGTGGCGGACACAGAAACCCTCCTAACATGTAATAAGTACTTGGATGTGCATTTGCGATGCCATGGCATACAAGGCCATGGGGATAGTGTTGGGAGATGAGATAAGGCGACTTTGGAAGGTGCTTGACATGCACATCTTCGAAGGGCCAAGGGACCTTTGTCCATGACCCACACCTCTGACCCTATCAGTCTGTGATTGAGCAATGTTGCAACAATAACAAATCAAACAATCATCAATGCTATGGATGTTGGGAGGACATAGCGGATCTCACTGTTGGCTTCAACTGGCCGTTCCATCCTAGCCTCACCGACGCTGGTTGACCTGGGCACATGGCACCCCTCAAGTTCCAAGGCCTCCTGTTCAAAGCCGCTTAACATCATCAGGTGAGCCTGGCCGCTTCCAGTCCGCGAATGCTCACATTCTTTGTGAGCCTTCTTCTCCTGAGAAACAGAGAGGACCATTCATTGCAGCAATTCGCACATGGGCTCTGCACATGCACACCGCACCCCAACCACAATGGCTCATATCAGGCCTCCAGTTCCTCCTCTCCCCACTACTGCTCATCAGTCACACAAAGATAGCACGATTGCTCTCAACCCCCACCAACGGCCACTTTGGACACACTCTGCATCCATCACTTTAGGAAACACACGGGGTATTTGCTCCCATTGCAAGGAGGCGCAACTACATGCAGATGGCTCTTGGCCATGGCACCTTGAGGCTCCCCTTCCACCATCTCATCACCGTGAATAGGATGGTGGAGTTCTGAGTCTGCGCCTAGCTGCATCTCCTGCAGGTTGCCCCCAGATTAGTCATGTGCGACTAAGAGCAACACATGGTGTGGGGGAGAACCCATCTCATAAACCACTCAGGCTGATGTAAGCATGGGCACTATCTGCTTGCCCACCCAGTGTACAAGAAATGCCCAACATGATTCAATGCAGTCACAACAGTAAGACTTGGTGGGGGGAACTCAAAGGCTAAGGCTACCTGCTGGGTTAAATGTCCAATGCCAACATGGTACTCACCCTTCCAGAGTGCAACAAATCATTGAAGCGCTTGTGGCACTGGATCTAGGTGCACCGCACCATGTCCTGGGAGCTCACCACCTCCGCCACCTCCTCCCAGGCATGTTTGGTCATGTGGGGGGGCTTCCTCCTCTCCCATCCTGGGGGACTAACACCTCCCACCGTGCTGCCTCCTCAAGGAGGGCATTCATCAGAAAAGCGAGGGGCGCATTGCCCCCCCACCCCCTCCCCCCTGGTCCTATCCCGCAGCCTGCCCTGCTCCTATGCCCTTTCCTCCAGTGTGCCCTGCTCAGCCAACACCCTGCGCTGTGACCTGGAAGTGGCCATTGTGAGCAGCCTACAGGAGGCTGCCAGGCCTTCCTTTAAACAGACTGCAGGGTCACCATTGGACCCGACGGTTTGTGCATGCCCGCCGCAGCCCGCACACTCCCGCTATTCATGGGAGCCGGCAAATACGCTGGGCAGGCCTTAATTGGCCTGCCCCCGCAAAATGGCACGGACCCCATCGCGGACACCAATCAGGTCCGCGCATGCCCGCAGCCGCTCCTGCTCTGCCTGCCTGACAGGCAGAAAATTCTGCCCATTGAGTGTGGCGCTGACCTTCAGGGACACTGGCAGGGGATGTCCTCCAAGTCCATGGGGCATTAGATCCTCTGGTGGAATGTGGCAGATATGATCCACCAGATCTCTTGAAAAGCGCAGACATGCACGGCATTGTCTTTTGCTCATCTCCAGGTAGGAACGTCTTCTTTGGTAGACCTTAGTCATGCGAGTCACCTCCCTTGAGTTGGGTCTAACCTCCTCATCCTTTGTGTCTTGCTGGGGCTCCCTGGACCATGGACTTCAGCTGGTGCCTCCTCTTGAAGCTGGGCTACGCAGCACTGGGCCCTTCTCCTCAAATGGATCACTGCTACCAGGAAGGCAGCTTTAAGCCTAGGCTGCATTATTTAATCCTTTTTCTCCCTGTGGACTGATAGGTATAACAGATTAATGAATACTGGGCAAATATAGTAGACCTCCCACTTGCATGTAGGAAGCCACTGTCATGCCCTAGAGCTGCCTCTGTGCTACTGGATTTTTGCTAATATAGCCTTGCAGTTGAGGTGCAAACTCACAGATCTAGGTGACCAAGATGCCAAACCTGATTCTTGATATCTCAATCCACAGAGGTTGGAACAGGTTAGGATGCATTCATGAAGTGTGCCACCTTACCAAAGGCACTCCTGCAATCTCTGACCTGATATACTAATGATATATGAATGACCAACCTATAGACGGTGTCACATGCCATTTTAAATATGCTGATGACTTATGTGTCACTGCCCAAAGCATTGATTTTAACACCATGGAGAAAACGCTTTCTGAGGCCTTGGAGAAAGTAACATCCTACTATGGAGAAAACCACCTTCGCCCAAACCCATCAAAGACACAAGTTTGTGCATTCCACCTCAGAAACCGTGAAGCTTAAAGTAACCTGGTGTGGAGCAACACTGATTCATTGCGAGCACCCTATCTACTTAGGAGTCACCCTTGACAGATGCCTCACCTTCAAGAACCACATCGAAAAGACAAGGCAAAAGTGAGCGCATGAAACAACATCCTGAATAAGCTCACTAACACAAAATGGGGAGCAAGCTCGAAAACATTGCGAACCAGGACACTTGCTCTTTGCTATTCCACTGCTGAATGGACCCGACGGTTTGTGCATGCCCGCCGCAGCCCGCACACTCCCGCTATTCACGGGAGTCGGCAAATACGCTGGGCAGGCCTTAATTGGCCTGCCCGCGCAAAATGGCGGCACGGAACCCGTCGCGGACACCAATCAGGGCCTGCATGGGAAAGATCTACTCGTGCTAAGAAGATGGATGCCGTTCTAAATGCAAACTGCCGACTTATCACAGGTTGTTTAAAACCAACAAACACCAACAGCCTATATATCCTGGCGGGTTTCACTCCCCCTTGATATAAGAAGAATGATAGCCAGTAAGAAAGAGCGACTCCGTCAAACATCAGATGAGAGGCACCCTCTACATGGTCATACACCCAACCCAGCTACCTAAAGTCAAGGAAGAGCTTCATGAACAGTGTTGCTCCATTACAATCAACCCCATGTGAAGCCCACATCACCTTGTGGAAAGACCTGTTCGCCAGTCTCGAACAACCCCCAGCGATGGAAATTCTACCAGATGAAAGCTGTCCCCCAGGAGCTAATTGCAACTGGGCAACCTGGAAGTGCCTTAACAGACTTAGGACTGGTGTAAGTCATTCAAAGGTGTCACTAAGCAAATGGGGATATACAACCAGCCCGACAACTTGTGAATGTGGAACTGAGCCACAGAATATGCAACATCTCCTACAATGCCTATCGCTAGAGGAACCCTGCACTGTTGCAGATCTTGCTGAATTCAACAACAAGGCGCAAAAATGTGTCCAATTCTGGCTGGGCCATGTATAGGCTGTCTGTGGACACGATAAGAAGAAGACCTGATATACTGATTAAGCTCAATTTGCTCATGAGCAATAGCTGGCTGCCCTTTGACCTATTCTCCATGCCAATTGGACAAAGCACATTAGAAGCTTGCCTTGATAATCTGGCAGATATGCAGCACCTGTACCTCCTTATTGGGTGCCTGCATTTTCCATTCTCACTTTCTTCTCTGTTAATGCTCAAATGGAGCAACTGTCTTGTGAAACCAATAACTCCTGCAGTGTCTTGTTAAAGCGCACCATAGTCTCCAATGACACCTTCTCAAGAAAGTCTTCCTCTTTTCTTTCAACTCTGCCTCTATTTCAATGTTGTGACTCTAAGCAGTTTCAACCCTCCCCCTGTCAATGTTCGGGTCCCCCCAATCTTCCTGGTAACTCACAATGTGCAAGTAGAGCTCCCTTCAGTTATTCTCCTCCTCCCCCAGTAACCCTGGATCCCATTGTCATTGTGGTGGAAATTTTCACCCCTGCCCCTGCCCCACCCTCCCCCGAGTCCATCACTGTTGACGTGCCCATGTCCCATGTGGACTTCATCCCTCCCCATCAATATGTTGTGTGCATGGTCACATACAGAGGAGAGCCCTCCAGGAGAGTTTAGAGTGCACCCCCCCATCTTTATTACATTTTACCAATGCAGCTACCTCCTTTAACCATGACCATTCCGTCTGCTGCCCAGCACCGAGCCAGAAAAGCACATTGCCATTGACTGTGAGCACGCCCTGCACACCAATATGTGCCTTACCCCAATTAAGCACACAGGCCTTGCTTCTCCCTGGAGTGGGAGTATGATGTGTGTGCCAAGCACAGCCCTGTAGCATGGCCTACAAAGCCCCAAAACTGAATTCAATCTCTTACCCGGACTGTGAGGTCCACAGGGCCCCAGGGCTGCCTTTAATCTCTGACTGTCTTTCAATGAGCTCTTCCATTCCTGCATGACTGATCACAATACAGTCTCCCTTCCCTCACCCATCCCAAAGTCTCTGTGCAACCCATCCCTCTTGTGCCACACTAAAGTAAGCAAATAACCCCCCCTGCCTTCCTATTTTGGAGTCTGTGTACATCCCCTCCCAGTCAAACAGTTTGATTCCCATCCACACCCCCTACTGTGCCTGCACTCTAGTCTTCCATGTTGGTGTCCAGCTTCCCCACCCTCGATCTCCCCTCAGCCTGCCATCATCCCCTCTACCCAACCTGCACGCCCCTCATTTCCAAATGTGCTTCAGACAATTATGAATTCCTGCTGGCGTGATGCAATATTGGAAGGCAGAACGTGATTCCAGCAAATGGCTTTTTTAATGGGCATTCGTGACGTGGTAATGCATGCAAATGGCGTTCCCGATACGGATCAGCGGGAAACCCAACCCACCATCAACCCACCGTGAAAGTGGTGAAGGGAAAATTTCAAACTGATTCACCAGCAGTGGGAATCCGATTTTTGGCCTGCCCCTAAATTTGCTGCTCCTGCCCACCACGAAACCCGCCACTGGCGGGCTGGAAATTTCCAACCAGGTGTGAGCTTAGATTATGTGTTCAGGTGTCTGGAGCAGAGGTTGAATCCACAATGTTGTGACTCAGAAGTGAGAGTGCTACTTCTGGGCAATTTTCCTATCATTATCTGGTTGATGAAACCTTGCAACTTATCTACAGGCAGCCCCTACATGTCACCATCATTCATTGGTCTGTCTACAGCAGGTCTCTGACTCAATTCCACCTTCTCCAAACTACTCTGATTTGAGCCTTTCTCTTCAATTCTCCCTTAGATCTACCAATCTTCAGGTGGTCCGGAAACATCCTTCTTTTCCTCCCCCAATCTTTCTCTTTATATCCATCTGTCTTTATTCCTTAACTTTGTTGGCAGATTGGCCTGCCAGCGTACATTATTTTCAGATTACCAGAGTTCATATGATGCCTGCATTCAATCTCTACCTGTTGTTTCTGGGGTTGAGGTTGTGTGGAGAGATGTCAAGTGTCAGCATCTTCGCCTGGTTTGAGACAATCTCCCACCCGAACTTTCCATTAACATGTGTGCAATTTTTAAATAGTTTGGTTCTCCTCATTTTATGCATTCCTGTTATAGTATTTGTAACCTTAAGTATTTGAGCATAGATTTAAACAGGCGCATCATTGAAATCTTTTTTTTAAACATCTGTAGATCATTTGAGATGTGAAGTTTGAAAATGTTCAGAATGATATCTAGCTCTGGATCAGAAACAATTATCTTTTTTGCAATATGATACCTGGAGTGTATTTACCCTGCAACTACTGTCAATACAAAGCACAGGCACTGCAGTTATAGCATAAATTCAGACAGAATCCAGTATCAGAGCCCAGCCTGATGTTGGAAAGCAGCAGTGTGGGATTTCCTGCAAGAGGTAAACTTACTGCTCTTCACTAGAGAGCCAGTTTGGGCCTTAACCATTTTCCATCAGCACTAAACTTGTAATCTGGATACAATCCTAACCAGTTAGACAATTGGTATTCGCTAAAATAGCTTTTAAAAATTGCTTCAAGTGAAAATAAAGGGAAATTGGGCAACTCTGCTTGACCCTTCTCAACATTTTGATTAAAAAAAAAATTCAGTTCTGCTTACTGGTGGGGAAAAAATCCTCCAATTATTTTAGTATGTACACAATGTTTTTGTAACACTTAAAAAAAATTCCCTGAAGCCACCTTTGCAAGTTTGAATAAGAGTTTGTATTCCAATGAATTAAAGACTTTGTCGAATGGAACCTTCTTAATTAGCCAAGTAATTATAACCTGGAGCACCATCAAACATTCAGATATTTTTTTCTGATGTGCCTGTTTTTCATAAATCATAATTGTTGCTTTCTTTGATTTAAAACTGGTTTTAATTTAACTGGACCCGAGGTGTTTCTCTTGTTAAGGAAATTAATTGAATGCCAATTTTAAATAGCATTCTGTCTCTATCTTGTTTTGGACAGAGCATAACATTTTATTCTGATGACCCTTTCATAGATGTACTTACTCCACATTACTTGATTCTTTCCAGAAATACTGTTAATTGAAAATGCTTTAAGGAATCCCAACAGATAATGTAAAAGAATTGCCAGCCAAACCATTGGGACCTGGGGCTTTATTAGATGCTTTTATTTAACAATATTCTTTACTTCCTGGCTTAATAATGGTGAGTTAAGAGTATCTTTTAAAGTTTAATTAGATTTCAGAAACAGAGTCTAACAATAAGTGGACTATATCTTGATCCTTAGATAAGGAGTAAAGTATGTTTACTGTCTCTTTTCTGAGGCTTAATGAAGTTGAGAATTTTTTTGGAAACTTTTATTTTGGAGCTGCAACAATATATATTTATATAGTATCTTCTATGTAAACTGTTGTGGAGTATCTAACAGACACTCGGCACAGAGTCAACTGTAGATAAAGTGAAGCAGCAGTTTTTTATTTAGTACAAGTGTGCACACAGGGGAACTGTCCTTTCAGAATTCTCTAAAAGGCAATTTGAAGTTACACAAACCAAAATAGCTGGAAAAACTCAGCAGGTCTGACAGCATCTGCGGAGAGGAAGACAGTTAACATTTCGAGTCCGTATGACTCTTCATCTGAACCAGTCAGACCTGCTGAGTTTTGCCAGCTATTTTGGTTTTTGTTTCAGATTTCCAGCATCCGCAGTATTTTGCTTTTATCTTATTGAAGTTACACAGCTTCTGTCGGTTATATGTACCATCTTTAGGATAATTCATCATTAACTCAGAATGTTATTATCTTGTACGTCTAATTTGTTACACCCTTAATTACAAATAAGTTTACAATGTAAACATGGAATGACCTGTCCATCACCTCCACAGCTACAGAGGAATTTGTAAAACAGTCACGGAATGACCTGACCATTAGCACAAACGATGTTCCAAACTTGAACTTTGCTTATCTATCCTGACGTTTCACTGCAGTACTAGTCAGCTGCATATCTTGAACCTGAGGCCAAGCTATTATTTTATTGCAGCATAATTCATAGACCATTCATCAACTTATTTTATCCTGACCTAAAGGTTATTTTTCTTAGCTTATCATGGACTGACTCATAGATTACTCATCAGCTTCTTGGGTCAAAAGGTGACACGCATTCTAGTTTTTTTTCTAAATTGCAAACCGTTAAAACCTATATCCCCAACTTGGTCAGGGTGATCCCATGATGCATCATGATATGCCACTTCAAAATATTTCATAAATAGAATCAGACAGGAGCAGAAGGAAAATTAGAGAAAGTGACAAGAAACCCAGTTGAAGAGATCGTTTGCAATTGGGATTTTGAAGGTGGAGTGAGATGTAGCAAACAGAGGTTCATTTCGTACTATAGGAGCAAGATGGCTGAAAGTTCTGTCACTGATGAAGGAGGGGAGTGAGAAGAGAACACATAGTGGACTACAGAGTTAAAAGGACTATGGGTAAAGGCTAACCGTGTACATCGGATGAACAAGAACACACAGGGGTTTGTACAGAGGAAGAACACTTCGTAAATTAAGAGACAGGGAGCCAATTCAAGTTGAAGAAGACCATCAACCACCAGTGCCTTTCCTTGCTAGTGAAAACTTCACCAAAGAGCACTTCACCTGAAACATCTGTACCATCCCCAATACAATAATGATCCAGCAATTCTTATCATCAAACTCTTATCATCTTATTGCCTTACCCTCATTTCACTGCAAATATTAACATCAACACCAAATCCAGAAAAATAAATTCAACAACATAATTCAATCTGTGTGTAATATTTAACAAGAATGATTAGTATTTGCCCTTGTGCAATGATTTGGTACCCATTTTGTCTTTTTGTTTGCCTAGTCTCATGTTTCTTTGAGGTGTAAGCCCAATGGCTGGATCTTTGGAGGTGAATGGCTGCTGAGCCATTGAGGACACTTCAGATGGCTGTGACTGGTGGCCTTGAGCAACTGGGGACCATGAAGGCCCAGCTACAAAATCTTGTTGAGGGCTGAAAGAACCCAGCCATGCGAGCTGTGGCATTAACAAGGGCATTGGATTGGGAGGCAGGGCTGTAGGCAAGCTGCCTTCCATGTGGCCAAGGCCCTTTCCTGGGACTGCACCTCAGCAGTTGTACGCTCTGCACGACAGCCTGGAAGTCCTTGTCGACATTGGTCTCCAGAGCCCAGCAGGCAGATATCTGAGTTTTCAAAATAATGTGACTTTCACTCTTCCAACCCCTGTTCTTTTACATTGACCTTAACTGCACCTTCTTGCTTTCTCACCACATCCTCCAATATTAGGGTGACCGTATTTCCTCGATTTCCAGGGAGGAGATGCCATATCCCTGGGCAAACAATGTTCCCAGAATAGACCCTGGTTCATGAAACCCATCCTTGAATACCCTAAGTTTTAATTTTGTGTGTTGGAATACATCTAATACAGAAGTGAGATAGAACCCAAAGTATGTAGTATAAGTTACCTTGGATAAAGGTTTCTGTTAAATGTTTAAATAATAATAAATGTGTTAGGGAGAAGTATCCAGAACATTTCTATGAACGTTGTTAGCTGTGGCAGAGACAACACTACTGCAGTTGCAATAGTGACAATGCTGACAATAGCGACAATGGCATATAATATAATGTGGATCTCATGCAAGATTTGAGATTCAGTGTAAAGTGGAAGTAGCATTATTAAAAAGATTTAATTGTTGTTTTAACAACCAGCTTCAAAAGAGTTTTCCAGATTTATGACCAACCAGACAAGAAATATCAGTGTTATGTTCAATACACCTGTCAATATTTCCTATTTTGAGTGGAGTCAGGACATGTGTAAAAGAACACAATGGTACCATTAAAGAAAAAACTACCCTTACAGCACAAAACAGTTAAAATCCTTGAACTGATTCTTTTTCCACAAAGTTAAGCCAACACAGACTAGGCCATCTCGACAGTGGAAAACCTAACATTCCTGAACCATGTTATTGTATTATTTATAAACAGTGCCTGAATACGCTTCAATAGTTTGATGTTATGCCTGCATTAACCATATATACATTTCTAGTATAAATCTGGAACTGCTTAAATGTAGGCTGCTGAAAATTCTTGCCTTGCTATGATGTGCATTTACCTACATTTTCTATCTTAACTACATTGTCACACACCCATCCTGTGTGTCTCTGGACACAGTTCAGATCTGCTCAATAATATGTCTCCCTCTAGAAAGCTGCCTAACTGTCTTTCAAACTCCATTTAAACTGTCCTCTTCAATGACAATTTCCCCAAAGTAGCCAAGCACTGCATTGAAGTCAGTTGTGGGTTTGAGTTGGATCTTCATCTGTACATGGTTCAGGGGCTCAACAGTTCAACAACGTGTAATTATATTAACAAAAGACATTACTAAATTGTGCAAATCTATTTTTTGTGACATCTGGCTTCTCCAGACCTGCGGTTTACAGTTTTGGCAGAGTACATGTTAACTAATGTTCATACATGAAACAATTTTAAAGTGGAGCTGCAGCCTGCGACCATTTTCTCAGCAATGCACCAATCGTGAAATCACTCAAGATAAATTGATTCTGTTTACTATAATTACCACAGCTAACAGTATGAGGGAAAAGTTTATTATGGTAATGCACATTTAATTAATCACTGATTAGGCTCCTGGTTTGTCAGACCTGACTTTAATTGTTGAGTGAGTTGTTATAAACTTAATATCTTTGTTGTATATATTACCATATTGACTAATGTATTTTCATGGGAAGTAATCTTCCGCCAAGCCTCAGTACGCTGGTGATGAAGCTGCTGCAATAAAATGTGTGAACTTTCAAATTGAAAGGGGGATATTCCCACAATACATTGAAATGTGCTCAAAATGTGCTTTTCTGTACTTTTGCTTACTGGGTATATCTTACAAACACTTAGACTAATGTTTGGCCTCCATCGTTTGAGGATTGGGAATCTGTTTGCTCACAGTTTCTCAGCACTGTGGAAATAGCTCTGTTAAGGTTTTTTCTAATTGGAAAATGTCGATGTAATATTGTCAGCAATGAAAATCCGTACATGAGTCACACAGTGAAATAATTTACAGTAACCAAGACGTGTATAAATGACAACAGGAATGTGTATTATATAGTTATTCGCTGGGCTTTGATAGTGCGGTAAAGATCTATACCATGTAAATTAACGTAAAAATTTGAGATTGTATATGACTTCGTTTTATTTTAAAGCACTCACCACACATTGTACATGGACAATTTAATGCATAATATAACTTTGTATTCTAGTAATGATACAGTTACAATTTTAGAGTAAATAATGGCTGCATTTTATTCACTTGTAGGATTCTCCTTAGGGCGGAATTGTCCCAGATTTGCACTAAGTGCAGTAGCGGGTGGGGAAAAGAACATTTTGCCCATCTGCTGCAATGGCAGCTTTTCATGTCATAGTGTCCCAATTCCCCATCATTAATCAGCCATCCCTGAGAAACCAGGTCCTTTGATTTACCCGCCCTGCCGTCACCTCAGGCCTTCAGTAAACCGGCCGTCGTATTTAAAGGCTGCTTCTGCAAAGAGTGAGCACTTTTCAAGGGATAGGAAGCTGCTGCAAAGCCATAGCTGCCAAAGGGAGGAAACGTGTTTCTTCCAGATTTAGTAACACCTCCCTTGAGGGCCTACTGTACGCAGCAGAGGTTCGCCACAATGCCCGCTACCCCCTCTCTGGGCGAAGACCAGCAAGCAAGGTCACCAATCTAATATGGGAGGAGGTGGCAGTGGTGATCAGTGCCAACGACCTGCAAAAGAAGGCAGCCATCCAGTACCAAAAGAGGATGAATGGTCTCATCCATTCTGCCAGGGTAAGTAACTCTTCTCATCACCCTCAACGCACAAACCCATCACACATCCACAAGGATTTCACACCTCAAGGGACAACACAACTAACTCTCACATACACCCTCACATCTCCATCAGGCTCATATCCTCTGGAGCTCGCATCCTCATACAGCCCATGGCTCCACTCACCAGAGAAACATTCCATGCAGCGCCATGTGTTCTGCCCACAATCTCTCCATCTGTTTTCATGCAGGAGAAGCTGACTCACGTCAGCAGGGAGATGTCCCAGACTGGGGGTATAGTGGCCAACATTAGGCCCCTCACTCACTTTGAGGAGCGTGCCATCATGCTGACTGGTGAGGACGTGGACTCAGTGACTGCAGTGATGGTGAGATTGGCAGCAAACACCCTCTTGAGGATCCTGCACCATATCAATGCAATTGTGAGTGCTCTCTCTCCTGCTTTTGACTCTGCTGCCATGCACTTATTATCTCTACTTTGGTTCACAGGGAGCTCTGCCAAGGGACTGACACCCTCAACCAGACAGTCCCTCAGCTCGATCCAGGTCCTCAGCTCCAGCCAAGAGGACACCTCCTCCATTGAAGAGCTGGAAATAAGCAGCCTGGAAGACCCGTCACAGCGCTTACCCACACCCTCCACCAGTGCAGAGACACACACCTAGATCTAGAGCAGGCTCAGGTTCACAATCTGGTAGTCACCGCATGGACACATGTCCGCAACAGGAGGAGACAGGTTCGGCCGAGCTCCCCGGCACTCGGAAGACTGCTGGGGAACAGACATCTGTGAGGTCCGAGTCAGATGATGAGCCTCTGGATTCGGCCTTCCAACTCATTATGGAGAGTCAGCAGAAGGTGAGGGAACATCACACAGAGCTGTTGGAATCCCTCAACAGAATGGCACACAAATCAGAGGAGTGCATCTGCCTGCTCTGTGATGAAGTGGTGCCCACATGTGTGTGCATGGAGGCCTCCATGGGAAGAAATGGTGGGTGTGGGGCTACTGGCCCAGCAGAACGTGGAGATGTGCACAGACCTGCACTTCATTGTGGTAGCCATGGGTGAGTTCCAATGCAAGGGGGAAATGAGGCACCTTGATGTCCCTCAAGGAGTCAGGCTGGGGCCCTCTGGCACCCAAAGGGTGGAGGAGGGGCAGCTGGACACCCCTAGGTCATCCACTCAGGGATGTCAGAGGCTGCCCTCTCCCTCTGAGGCCCCTTTGCCTGTGACCCTCTGAAACCAGTCCTCTGTCACTGCAGGGGGAGCAGCTGGCCTACAGGAGGACAGCCAGAGCAAGCCAGCATCCTCAAAGCCTCCGGTCTCTAGAGGATGCATGCAAAAGTCATCAGAGGCAACAAGTCATCAACCTAGGCACCGGAAATGACAACGGCAAACCCAGCCCTGCTGATCCTGCAAAGTCATCCTTACTAACATCTAGGGACGTGCCAAAATTGTGAGAGCTGTCTCACAATTTAGTCAAGCAACAGCCTAACATCGTCACACTCACAGAATCATACCTTACGGACCATGTCCCAGTTACCACCATTACCATCCCTGGGTGTGTTTTATTCCACTGGTAGGACAGACTCAGCAGAGATGGGGGTACAGTGGGATACCGTCAAGAAAGAGTTGCCCTGGGAGTCCTCAGCATTGACTGCCTTATCCAATAAGAAAAGATGCACTGTTGGACCTGGTTCTTGGAAATGAGGTGGACCAAATAAATCAAGTGTCAGTGTGGGAACATTTAGGAGACAGTGATCATTGTATTGTACATTTTAGGATGAAGATAGAAAAGGATGATCGGCAATCCAGAGTAAAAAATAATTATGGGACAAGAGCTGACTTCGATGGGGCAAGAATGGAGCAGAGCCTGATAGACTGGAATGAAAGATTGGCAGGAAAAACTGTAGCTGAACAATGGGCTACCTTCAAAAAAGAATTGGTTTGGGCACAGTCGAGGTATATTCCATCGAAAGGGAAAGATAGGGCAAACAAGTCCAGATATCCTTGGATGAAAAAGGAGATTGAAATTAAGATAAAGAAGAAAAGATACGCTTATGATGGGTGTCAGGTAGAAAATACAATTGAGAACCAAGAGGAATAGAGAAGGTTCAGGGGAGGTGAAAAAGCTTATTAGAGGGATTATGAGAAAAGATCGGCAGCCAACATAAATGGGAATCCCAATGTCCTCTATAGGCATATAAATAGTAAAAGGGTGGTAAAAGGAAGAGTAGGGCCAATTGCAATCATTAGGCCCTTGTTCAAAAAATGTTCTAAGGATAAGCCCAGCAATTACAGACCAGTCAGTTAAACTTCAGTGGTGGGCAAGATTCTAGAAACAATTATTCGGAATAGAATTAGTAGTCACACGGAAAAATATAAGTTGATAAGGAAGGGCCAGCATGAATTTCTAAAGTGGAAATCGTGTTTAACGAACTGGCTGGAGTCTTTTGAAGAGGTAACAGAAAATGTCAATGTGGGTAATGCTGTTGATGTGGTGCTTTTGGACTTTCCGAGGCATTTGATTGAATGACTTGTGAGAAAAGTATTGCTCATGGAATAAAAGGGACAGTAGCAACGTTGATGCAAAACTGGCTGAAAAATTGGAAGCAGAGAGTAATGGTCAATGGATATTTTTTGGGCTGGAGGAAGATTTGTAGTGAAGTTCCCCAGGGGTTGGTATTGGGACCCTTGCTTTTCCTGATATATATTAATGATCTAGATCTTGGTGTGCAGGAGACAATTTCAAAGTTTGCAGATGATGCGCAACTTGGGAGTGTTGTGAACTGTGAGGAGGATGGTGTAGAACTTCAAGATGACATAGACAAGTTGATGGAGTGGGCAGATAGGTGGCCGATGAAGTTCAATATGGAGAAGGGTGAGGTGATGCATTTTGGTAGGAAGAACATGGACAGACAATATAAAATAAGGGGTGAAATTTTGAATGGTTTGCAGGAATAGATAGACTTGGGTGTATATGTGCATAGATCATTTAAGGTTGCAGGACAGGTAGAGAGAGCAGTTAATAAAGCTGCTTATCCTGGGCTTTATTAATAGGGGCATGGAGCACAGGAACAGGGAGGTTATGCTGAATTTATATAAGACACACGTTAGCCCTCAGCTGGAATATTGTACACAGTTCTGGGCACCACGTTATAGGAAGGATGTGAATACATTGGAAAGAGTGCAGAAGAGATTTACAAGAATGGTTCCAGGGATGAAAAAATTCAGCTATGTGGATAGATTGGAGAGGTTTGGACTGTTCTCCTTGAAGAGAAGAAGGCTAAGAGGAGATTTGATAGCGATGTTCAAAATCACGAGAGGACTGGACAGAGTAGAAAGGGAAAAGCTATTCCCACTCGTAAAAGGATCAAAAACGAGAGGGCACAGATTTAAAGTGATTTACAAAAGAAGCAAATGTGACATGAGAAAAAACTTTTTCACACAACGAGTGGCTTAGGTCTGGAATGCGCTGCCTGGAAGTGTGGGGGAGGCAGGTTCAATCAAAGCATTCAAGAGGGCATTAGATGATTATTTGAATAAAAAAAATGTGCAAGGGTATGGGGAAAAGGCAGAGCAATGGCACTAGGTCATAATGCTCATTTGGAGAGTCGGTACAGACACGATGGGCTGAATGGACTCCTTCAGTGCCATTAAAATTGTGTGATTCTGTAATTCATTGCACAGGCTGTCTCCGCTCCTGCTGTGGATATCATGGCAGCCCCTAGAAGTGTTAGACCTAGAAAAGTTAAGAAATCCTGATCAAAAGGTTGCACAGGTGAACACATTTTGTCACTTTATAATCTGAAAATATATTCACTTTCACTAAATAATGTGTAATTTCAGCTTCATTTACAGGCTTCACGAGATCTCCCTCTCCCCTCCCCCCCCACCCACAATACTAGCAATTCAGCTGCACGCAGCCAGCCCATGAGTGATTCTGGAGGGAGAAGTGTGTGTGGCAGGGCCTCTCGGAGCCTTGTGCAAACACTCTCCCACACACACAGATCCTTCTTCCATCACACTCATCTCAATGTTCTGAGCAGCCTATCGCTGGGGTTCTCTTTCAGTTGTCCATCTGAGCTGACCTGCATCTCCGTCCACTCACTGATCACACTCCCATGTAACACCTGTTCCTGTCCAACACGAGGCTCCGCTCACTTTCGGTTTTAGAAGCATGGTGCTGGTAAAATTTTTCTTCAGCTCCCCTGTCCTTTCCCCTCCCCTAACCACCCATGTCCTTTCCCCCATCACTGTTGAACCCCCCTGGCATCACCTTCCACCTCCCCACTATCCCTACCAGCCGGAACCCTTTTCTTTTGGGGATGTCCAGGTGAATGTGCATGTTCCCTACTTTCCCAAGAATCGCACCACAGCCACATTGACCTCCCTAACCTCCTCCTTCCCACCTCCAAGGTCCGTGTCTGCCTCCGAGTCCCCACCAATCGCCCTCGCCGTCCCTTCTACCGATACCATCGCACCCTGACCCTCCCAACCTACCGGCTCACTCTGCCCTCTCACACACACCATTCCCTCCTACCATGCCCACCCTCAGTTCACTCACCAAGAGGCAGTCATCAATGCCACTCAACCCTCCCTTGCACGTTCACCTAGACATCACCCCCCTCCTTATTCCTTCCCCCCCACTTACTCCTTCCTTCCTCTGAAGTCTTGCCTCCTCCAAACTCCTTCCTAACCACAACTCCTTCCCCCCACTGAACTTCCCTTACACCTTCCTCCCCCTTACACCTACCTCCCCAGTTGCTGTATTCTCCCCCAACATCAACCCCCCCAACAACATCACCCCACCCCCCCACTTCTGACCTCACCACCCCGACACCATCATTCCCTCTTCCCAACCTTAATCCCCGCTGACACATCTTCCCCTCCCAGTCAAACCTAGACCTTCCTCTCCCACCCCACTGGTATACCTTCCTCTCCCAGTCCAACCTTCATCTCTACCCCCTCAATGATCATCCGTAGCAGACCATGGCCAACACTCTGATGTCCCGAAACAAATCCTCAATGGTGACCTTCCACCTTCCTGCTTCACAGCAGAGCCATGTCCATATAAATCCACACAGCATGTGATGCACATTCCCCCAGGGTCCTGTTGCTGTTGGGCTCTAGCATCTTCTGCTCCGCCGATGTCCGTGATGTGAGCAAGGGCCTGACGGTAAGTCCTGACTTCTGCACATCACACTTGTCAAGATGTGTTCTGCACCGACGTGTTTTCCCACCGATGTGGGCGGTAAGTTTGATGTAGGGGGATGATTCTGGCGAGCAGGGCTTATAATGATGTGCAAATGTATTAAAATTAAGTTCCTGATGTGTGGCGGTGGGAAATGAGACCCGCCATTGACAGGCGGAGAGAACGATTGCAAACTGCTTTCACAAAGTCGTGAAACCGATTTTTGGCCTTCGCGCCATATAGTCCATTCATGCCTACCATGATGCCCAATGCCAATGGGCATGGAAAATTTTGATAGCTGACTGGCTGTTGACCACTTTCTATTAATTATGGTTCCCTGGGATGAGCTTGTCTGTACGTAGATAAATCTATATTGTTGTGTTCTAGAATGCATTTCTTGAAATGGTGGTGGATGCAGATTCAATATTAACTTTCAAAGGGAATTGGATATATACTTGAAAAGGAAAGGTCTTACAGGACTATGGGGAAAGAAAAGAGAAATGGGACTAATCGGATCGCTTTCAAAGAGCTGGCATGGACATGAGGGACTGAATGGGCTCTTGTGCTCTATACTTCTATTCTCTTGCTGACTGGTATGCATACTGCCACTGCTGAGGTAAATGGGACACCACTCAGTGGATACTGATTTAACACAAGATGTAAAACTCACTTAATGTAAAGTATTGGAAAAGGATAATATTGATGACAGTGGACTGAGCTAAGTATTTGTGAATGCATTGGGTGTTGGAGACATCTGAACTCAGAGACGATTATAGTCAATCCAAGTGCAATCCATTGCCGGTATGAACATTAATTCACGAAAACTTATTGGAAATTTCAGTAGTTTGAATCCTATTGAATTTGATAGCTATATTAGATTGTGAAAGACACCCTTTAGATTCCAATTCAACTTTTGAAAGAAAGAGAGGCCTGATTGGAGTCCTACTTCAGAGTTGTGAGCATATAATCTCAGTTGGCATCTCAGTGCAACACTAAGGGAGTGCTGCACTGTCAGAGATGCTGGGCGGAATTTAATGTCCTCGCCTGAGGTAAGTTTGGAGGCAGGACCCCATCAGTTCCCTGCCTTTCCTCCGATTAAGTCCAGGGTGGAAAGGCTCCTGGACAGCCTTCCTGTCTTTGTGCCAATTAAGGCCCTTAAGTAGGCAATTATTGCACACTAAAGGGCCTCATCCACTGGTGAGTGCGGCAGTTGCAAACCCTGGCGTGTTTATTTGTGGCTTTCCCAGGGTGGAGGGGGTCATATGAACATACGAATAAGGAACAGGAATAGACCATTCAGCCCTTAGATCCTGACTCCACCACTTAATAAGATCATGGCTGATTTGATAATAACCTGAAATCTGCATCCTGCTACACCCGATAACGTATCACCCCCTTGCTTACCAAGAATCTATCCAACTTTGCCTTAAAAAATATTCAAAAACTCTGCTTCCACCACCTTTTGAGGAAGAGAGTTCCAAAGACTCACAACCCTCTGAGTGAAAAATTTTTGCCTCATCTCTGTTTTAAATGGGCAACCCCTTATTTTCTAGATTCTTCCACAAGAGGAACCATCATCTCCACATCCACCCTGTCAAGACCTCTCAGAATCTTATATATTTCATTCAAGTCCCCCCTTCCTCTTCTAAACTCCAGCAGATACAAGCCTAATCTGGCCAACTGTTCCTCACAAGACAATCCACCCATTCCAGGTATTAGTCTGGTGAACCTTTTCTGAACTGCTTCCAACGCAGTTACATCCTTCCTTAAATAAGGTGACCAATACTATACACAGTATCCCAGATGTGGTCTCACAAGTGCATGGATGGGTCTGGCATTGGGAAGTGGGGAGCCCGCAGTGAGCCACTCCCTTACCTTTATGCTAATGGATTGCCCTTTGTTACACCAGACCAGAACCCATGAATTGCAGGATGCCGATCAGACCGTGAGCTCATTGGCTAATGAAGCTCCTTGCCACAGATATTAGGTTTTTGGCAGGCTGAAGGCTAAAATCCCCTTAGTTTCAATCCTATGCTAGTCAATGATGACACTGAAGCTATCCACCAAAATTAGTGACTTGGAGGTGTGTTTGGAGAAGGGGCTCAATAATGGATGAGAAACCCGGAAAAAACTTTCAGTGCATCTGACTGGTACTTTAATACAGCCACCTATTTATAATACCACTTCTGGATATGGCATTGATTGCATGGCAGCAGACATGATGCAAACCTACATGATACAATCTCAACCGCAGAATTTAAAGCTGTAATCCAAAGTTGGAATTTGAAGGAGTTAGGATTTTGAACAAAGAGAACATGAAGCCTCAGCATTGATTCAGGACAATCAAGGCTATGCCTTGATTTAATGATACATCACCTGATGTACCCCTGGGGTACAGTGAGGAACCAGAGGGAGTTTTCTCCTGAAACATGAGGAAGAAAGCTGCTGCTGCAACAAAGAATGCAGAGCAAAGGAGAGCAGCAGGGGAAGCCATTGTGCTGAGCTCCTGGATTCAGTGCAGGAAGAGCTTAATGACCTAACCAGGTTAGGAAAGGTCAGAGCAGTTTCCTAATCCTTATTCTTTCATGGGATGTGGACATCACTGGCAATGCTGGCACTTGCTGCCCATCCCCAATTGCCCCTTGAACTGAGTGGCTTGCTGGGCCATTTCAGAGGGCAGTAAAGAGTCAACCACATTGTTGTGGGTCTAGAGTCACATGTAGGCCAGACCAGGTAAGGACGGGCGGATTTCCTTCGCTTAAGAACATTAGTGAATAAGATGGGTTTTTATGACAATCGATGATAACTTCACAGTCACCATTACTGAGATGAGCAGTTGCACACTGGCCTACATGTTGCCATTCACATCAGCCAATCTCACACCATTACAGTCACTCATAGTTATGTCCTTGCCACATTGCAGGAGGAGAATGCAGAACACTAGAGTGAAAGAGAGAGCTAGAGGTGGTTCTCCAAAGATTTTCCAGTTGACAATTGTAGAGGTGGAAGCACTGGACATCAGCATCATTTTGACATGCATGCTTATTGGAGATGGTGAGATTAGGACCTTCCATGTGGCAGAATTAAACGTTGATGATCCACATGTCACACAACACTCAGGGTGGGATTTTCCAGTCCCACCTGCCTCAGGGATCACCTGGTCTGACTGGAAGCCAATGGACTTTTGGCTGGGCTGCCGAATCTCCCATGGTGGGTCCCGCCACAATGGGGCCAGAAAATCCTGGCTTTCATCATGAATAGTAAATAAAGCTTTGTAGTTGCACAAGGTTATAAACATGGGTATATGCAAGAATGCTAACTGTCCTTTTTATAGTAGAATGACATATGCTTTGTCTCCTAGCAGTCACCCCTTAAGTTTGCTTGCAGGTCCAAAGAGGTCAGGGAGCTTGGACTGCCTCAAGATGAAAGCATCATGGCAGCTCTCCAGGAATCTGGTGCACAACTGCATAAATCTTTTCTTGTGTTTGCAGACCAGCTGCACATTGATGGAATGGAATCCCTTGTGGTTTACAAACATTCCTGGTTGATCTGGTAGTGTGCAGATTGCCACGTGTGTGCGGTCAATAACATCCGACACCTGTGGGAGACAAGCCAGAGTCACAGACCCAAGCACCCAATTATTCTATCTTGCATTTTCACAGGCAAGGTTAAATAATTGTCAGCCCTGGCAAACAATCCATCAGTGACCTGCCTGTTGTATTTATTGGCAGCTGCCTGGGGGATCCTGCATATGTTTCCAGTAGTGCGCTGGAAGAATCTAGAGCCAAAAATGTTGATGGTGGTTGTCATTTTCACAACCTCTGTTAATGTGTGGCTACCAGATTTAGCAGGTCTTATAATAAAGAGGCTGCAGGTGTCTGCCACTCCTGATGTGACAGTCTGAACCGTTGAAAGCACTGCTCTTCCGTGGCTTCAGGAAAGCTGACCCTCTGTCTTTACTCCTGTTACAAGGGTTCTACCTCCTAAGAGCCTGACCCCTCTGCCGCTCCTCCCTGTGCTTAAAACCTGCAGGTCTCTCCACTGTAGGCTGTTGCTGCTGCTGGCTATTTTGCTCCTTGCCTGAGTTCCAATCTCAGGCAGCCCTGGCATCCTAATTTTCCTCTTACCTCCAAAGTGTGGAAATTAGTCTCACCCCAAGAACTTTTAACCATCCCTTTCCAGTGGAGGGGGGTAAGAAAGTAACTGTGAGCACTGCAGTTTATTGCTGTATTTTCCTGACTTTTAATGAGGGCCATGAGGACTGTTCTCTTGCCTTAGATTCATTACCAAGTTTCAGGGGAAATCCATGACTCTGTCATTAAATTTAAATGATGGTGAAAATATTGCTGCAATTCAGTGACCTAAATTTTAAATAGCAAAGCCGCCTCTCCGGAGGGATGGATGCAATCACAGCTGAACATGTATAGGTTAAACCCAAAAGTTGGTACGTTGCCAGCATCTGGATGTGCTGACATTTTTGCTGGCTTGAACCTTGCCCCTCCGTGGCCCCCCCTGCCCCCACCACCCCACAGGCCCCTAAACCTATGCGCTCCTCAATGTAAAACTTCCTCATCAAGGTTACATAGAAGTATGTCAGAATTACATTACAGACACCAGGCTATTCATCCCAATAGGTTGAGGTTGGTGTTTGTGGTCCTATCGAACATCCAAACACTTTACTTCAGATTACTGTATCAGTATATCCTTCTAAACTTTTATTATGCACTATTGGGTTGGTTTCTTTTATATTAATAAAAATGTTCTCTTCTTACCCCTCTTCTAAGCCTGGCTGAGTGGTGATCAAGATTGTGGGCAGATAGCCAAAACCGTTGTCTCTGACTTGGTCAACAAGAGTTGCATGACGGCAGTCTTCATTAAGTTTCTCTTCCTCCGTCCCTTCCTTTGCGCCTTCCCCACCTGCCAGACGGATGAGTGTTTGGCCTCATTTGACATCTTTTTCTAATAGCATTGGTGAGGTCAGACATCCCGATTGTACAGTGTGATATTTCACATCCAGAAGCATGCATTCTACCGCTTCCATAGAACAGCACAGCAATCAGTAATTTGTTATATCACTGTACCACCCAAATTAAACATTCAAAAGTTATTTTTATTAACATCATAACCATTATGGAAACATGCTATTGATTTCAGCTCCTTTTGGTACTGTGTTGCAACGCAGTTAGGAAGACAGAAGGGGTCCAGGATAAATGATATGGTGCAAAAAAAGGCTGAAGGTGTTCAGACTGCTTTTGAAAGTAACATCCAGGGCAACTAACAACAGCATTTTACTGCCTCGCCTCCCGCAAGAAAATCATTGGCGACCAACAACTCTGAAATTCTTCCTCATAGTCACAATTTTTGATATTTATGAAGGCTGTATGAACATTTTTAATGTAGCTTATTTTGCCAGTAGTCACATCTTGTGAAACATAATAAATTGCCTGGCTGAGACAAATGATACAACAGTGAAAATTGAAATAAATCAGGAAATTGCCACACTGACATTTCAAATATTTCATCTTCAAGGAACATTCTTCAGTGCTGACAAAGAAATGTCTCACATCCTGTTTTAATTTAAAACCCTAGTGGTGTGACTTTGGCAGCTCTTCATTTTCAAATAACAGGCTGCATTTGCCGTTAAATCCAGCAGATTCTTCACTATTATTTAGCCAGAAGTCAAAGTATATTATAAAAATTAAATGTTTCTGTTACGAGTAATTTGCTGCTGAATATTTGGCCTATGCCTATGTGATAGAATTGTAATGCCATTGTGCATGGGATAGATTTTGACATGTTAAATAAATCCCGGTGTGCTGTTCATTAGGATATTCCCCATTTGATGAATGTGATTGAAAACAATTGGAGAATTGGTGATGTTGAAATGGAAAAAATAATCACTATTTTTATTCTCTATTTAAATTACTTTCTTTGTATTTTAGTTATCAATGATTGCTTCGGCTCATCTGAAGAGAAAAAACTCATTGGGTTCACTAATGTCCTTTAGGGTAGGAAATCTGCTATTCTCACCTGGTCTGGCCTACATGTGACTCCAGACCCACAGCAAAGTGGTTGACTCTTAATTGCCCTTGTTCAGAGGGCATTTAGAGATGGGCAAAAAATGTTGACGTAGCCAGTGATGCCCACATCCCATGAAGGAATAAATTTTAAAAAAGAGAAAGAGTTGGTTACATGTAGATTGGGTTGAATTTTATGCCAGTGGGATTTTATTGTCTGTCGAGGTTGATGGACTTTTGAACAGCTTGCCACATTTTATGGTGATGGGACTGTAAAATTCTGTAGGCTGACATAGTCAAGGGAGGTGGTGGTGTAGTGGTATTGTCACTGGACTAGTAAACCAGAGACCCAGGATAGTGCTCTGGGGTCCTGGGTTCCAATCCCAAAATGGCTGATTGTGGAATCTGAATTCAATAAGGATCTAGAATTAACACCCTAATGATGCCCATGGAGCTAATCAAGGAATTTTAGCATTGAAGAGTGCATAGGTTTAGGGGAGGGGCAAGGTTCAAGCCAGCAAAAATGTCAGCACATCCAGAAACTGGCAATGTACCAAATTTTGGATTTAACCTATACATGTTCAGCTGAGAGTGTGTCAACACCTCCAGAGAGGCAGCTTGGCAATTTAAATATTTAGATCACTGAATTGTGGTGATATTTTCACCATCATGGATTTCTCCTGAAACTTGCTCATGAAACTAAGGCAAGAGAACAACAATTCATGGCACTCATTAAAAGTCAGGAAAATACAGCAATAAACTGCAGTGCTCATGGCTGGTTCACTAATGTCCTGTAGGGAAGGAAATCTGCCATCCTTACCTGGTCTGGCCTACATGTGACTCCAGACCCACAGCAATGTGATTGACTCTTAACGTCCCTCTGAAATAGCCTAGCAAGCTGCTCAGTTGTATCAAACCAGTACAGAAAACTATATAAGGAATGAAACTAGAAGGACCACCCAGCATCAACCTAGATACTAGAAATGACTACGGCAAACTCAGCCCTGTCGACCCTGCAAAGTCCTTCTTATTAACATCTCTGGAGGCTTGTGTCAAAATTGGGAGAGCTGCCTCACAGACAAGTCAAGCAACAGCCTGACATAGACATACCCATTCTTACAGAAAATGTCCCAGACACCGCCATCACCAGCCCTGGGTTTGTCCTGTCCCACCAACAGGACAGGCAGCAGAGAGGTGGCAGCACAGTGGTATACAGTCGGAAGGGGGTTGCCCTCAACATCGACTCCAGACCGCATGAAGTCTCAAGGCATCAAGTCAAACATGGGCAAGGAAACCTCCTGCTGATTACCACAAATCGACCCCCACCCCCACACCCCCCACTGATGAATCAGTACTCCTCCATTGAACACCACTTGGAGGAAGCACTGAAGGTGGCAAGATGGCAGAAGGTACTCCACGTGGGACACTTCAATGTCCATCACCAAGAGTGGCTCAGGAGCACCACTACAGACCTAAAGTACATAGGTACATAGCTGCTAGTCTGGGTCTACAGTCTGCAGCAGGTGGTGAGGGAACCAACAAGAGGGAAAAACATACTTGGCCTCATCCTCACCAACTTGCTTGCCGCGGATACATCTGTCCAGGACAGTATCGATAGGAGTACCCACTGCACAGTCCTTGTGGAGACAAAGTACCGTCTTCACATTGAGGATACCCTCCATCGTGTTGTGTGGCACTACCCACTGGGCTTAAAGGGATAGACTTCAAACAGATCTAGCAACTCAAGACTGAGCAACCCTGAGGTGCTGTGGGCCATCAGCAGCAGCTGAATTGTACTCAACCACAATCTGTACCTTCATGGCCCAGCAGAACCCCCACTTTACCATTCCACCCAGCCAGGAGATCAAGTGCAGAAGGGCATGCCAGAAGCAGCACCAGGCAAATCTAAAAATGAAGTGTTAACCTGATGAAGCTATATACTGAGACTACTTGCATGCTAAACAGTATAAACAGTAAGTGATAGACAGAGCTAAGTGATTCCACAACCAACGAATCAGATCTAAGCTCTGCAGTCCTGCCACATCAAGTCATGAATGGTGGTGGACAATTAAACAACTCACTGGAGGAGGATGCTCCACAAATATCCCCATCCTCAATGGTGGGGAAGCCCAGCGCATCTGTGTAAAAGACAAGGCTGAAGCATTCAAAACAGCCTTCAGCCAGAAGTGCCAAGTGGATGATCCATCTGGCCTCCTTTGGAGGTCCCCAGCATCACAGTCTTCAGCTAATTCAATTCGCTCCAGGTGATATCAAGAAATAGCTGAAGGCATTAGATACTGTAAAGGCTATGAGTCCTAACAATAAACCAGCAATAGTACTGAAGACTTGTGCTCCAGATCTTGCCATGCCCCTAGCCAAGCTGTTCCAGTACAGCTGCAACACTGGCATCTACCCAGCAATATGGAAAATTGCCCAGGTATGTCCTGTACAAAAAAGCAGGACAATTCCAACCCAGCCAGTTATCACCCCTTCAGTCTACTCTCAACCATCAGTAAAGTGATGGAAGGGGTCTTCAACAGTGCTATCAAGTGGCACTTGCTTAGAAATAACCTGCTCACTGACACTCAGTTGGAGTTCCACCAGGGTCACTCAACTCCTGACTTCATTACAGCCTTGGTTCACACATGGACGAAAGAGATGAATTCCCGAGGTGAGGTATGAGTGACTGTCCTTGACATCAAGGCAGCATTTGACTAAGTGTGGCATCAAGGAGCCCTAGCAAAACTGGAGTCAATGGGAATCAGGGGGAAATCTATCCACAGAGACATACCTAGTACAAAAGAAGATGGTAGTGGTTGTTGGAGGGCAATCATCTTGGTCATCACTGCAGGAGTTCCTCAGGATAGTGTCCTAGGCCCAACCATCTTTAGCTGCTTCACCAATGACCTTCTTGCAATCATTAGGTCCAAAGTGGGGATGTTCGCTGATGATTGCACAATGTTTAGCACCATTTGTGACTGCTCAGATACTGAAGCAGTCCTTTCCAAATGCAGCAGGACCTGGACAATATCCAGGCTTAGGCTGACAAGTAGCATGTAACATTCGTGTCACCCAAGAGCCAGGCAATGACCATCTCCAACAGGAGAGAATCTAACAATCGCCCCTTGACATTCAATGACATTACCATCACTGAACCCTCCACTATCAACATCCTGGGGATTACCATTGATCAGGAATTGAACTGGACAAGCCATATAAGTACTGTGGCCACAAGAGGAGGTCAGAGGCTAGGAATCCTGCGGTCAGTAACTGATCTCCTGACTCCCCAAAGACTGTCCACCATCTACAAGGCACAAGTCAGGAGTGTGATGGAATACTCCCCAATCGCCTGGAGGAATGCAGCTCCAACAACACTCAAGAAGCTTGACACCATCCATGGCAAAGCAGCCCACTTGATGGGCACTCCATCTGCAAACATTCACCCCCTCCACCACCAATGCACTTTGACAGCAGTGTGTACCATCTAAACGATGCACTGCAGGAATTCACCAAGGCTCCTTAGGCAGCACCTTCGAAACCCACAACCACTACCATCTAGAAGGACAAGGGCAGCTGACACATGGGAACACCAACATCTGGAAGTTGCCCTCCAAGCCACTCACCATCCTGACTTGCAAATATATCGCCGGTGTTCCTTCACTGTCACTGGGTCAAAATCCTGGAACTCCCTCCCTAACAGCACCATGGGTATATCTACACCACATGGACTGCAACAATTCAAGAAGGCAGCTCACCACCACCACCAATTAGGTGTGCAGTAAATGCTAGTCTAGCAGGAGACAACCACATCTCATGAATGATTAAAAAAAAATAGTAGCCTATATAATTGCAAATCTCATTCACACACATGGGAAAAAGAAATGGCAGATTAAGAACAAAGTGCTTACAAATTCTCCAGAGATGATGACTGCAAAGTATGATTGAAACCACAGGCATGGTTATTTATTAGCCAGTGGATCTATCTGATTAACTTTGCAAATAAGAGATGAATATTTTAAAGCTGAAACCATGAACACCTGAATCTACATGACTGGGACCGCAAAATGACAAGTGTCTCAGAAAATGGATAGCTTCGATTGCTTCAAGAATTATTTGAATCCTAGTTGTAATATTTGCTGACAAGCAAGCCTGTTTTGATTTAAGTATCTCTGAAAAAGTGAAGGAATCGCAGGACTTCTTAGTACAAAAGTGATGGTTCTAAAATAAGGCTGGCAACATATATTGGGCTATGTAATTGCTTAAGGCTGGGTCACCATGCTTTTTTATTGGAAAGCATGTATTTTTAAGGTTTTATTATTTCTCCAGTCTCCCAAAAGGTTTCAGACTCTTTTCCTATTTCCTTTTTGATTCATGGTTTTAAATAAAGAGGCTACCAAAGAGATGAAAACAAGGCAGTGCCTAGAAAATGAGGATGAAAATTTTAAAATCAAATCCTTCCATGGCCTCGCCCCTCCTTACCTCTATAAGTACCTCCAGTCCCATAACCATTTGAGATGTCCACACACCTTCAATTAATGGCCTCTTGTACTTGCTTGATTTTAATCACTATTGTTGGCCTTGTCTGCAGTTGCCAAGACCCTAAGATCTGAAGTTGCATCCCTAAGTGTCTCCACCTCTCTGTCTGCTTTTCCTCCTTTAAAAGATTCTTTAAAACCTACCTCTGTTCTTTATGTGTCTTGGTGTGAAACTTTGTTTGATAAAGGTTATGTATAAATGCAAGATGTTCTTGTAGAAAAAAATGTAGGTGGATGTTATAACATTTAAAATAGATTATTGCTGAAAAGAGAGAAATGCTATCAAAGCTTTTTGTCTTGCACTCATCAGCACAAATTTGCAAGAAGTCTCAAAGGAAATAACAATTTATACTGTATGCGAAGAGGGTGCTGATTGGCTAGCAAGTGGATTCTGATTGCTAGAGGGGTTGCCATGGAGAATGCACCTGGAATGGTTAACTGCCAAGCTTTTGTTTAAATTCAGAGCGGGCTGGTTGATTCTGATTGGTTAAAGCATTGTCATGGGGAATGAACCAGGGAATGAGGAATGAATGGGGAAATGGCTGTCCCCCAAGCTTTTGTTCAGTTGTAAAAGGCACAATGTGTGGATATTTCTTTCTTTTTGCAAAGGACTAGGACCCTGTCTTTGAATATATGTAGCTTCTAGCACTTGTAAGTGAGCCACATTGTGAGCCTGAATGATAATCTTAAATTGGTTGTTAATGTAATTCTTAGCACAATTAAGTTGTTTAGTAAGTGTTATCCAATCGCAGAATCACATCTAATGTTGGACACTATATTCTGAGTTTTGCAAGCATGGGCTGGTTCCCCAGATATGATTAACATTGACAAGGCGCAATCCTATGAACCCTCCCTCCTTTGGTCATGACAGTCCTGATGGTATATGTTTCCAGTGTTCCTTTGCAACTGACCAACCAATTACATCCAGCTTCACTGTGTAGTCAAACAGTTAGCTCTTTAGCATGTCTGTATTATTCACACTGCTTTTTAGGATTCAGTCCCTTTTAGTTATCTCGCACATTACTTCACCAAAAGCTCTGGGAGTTCTATTTTTCCTCACTGCAAAACAGAAAACTGACCTGTTCATAGCGAACTCTGCCTGCTTCTCCTGAATACATCAAGAGTTCGGTGACTGTGTTCTACACATCACAAGCTGAAATTGAAGCCCTTGCCAAATAGCCTCTATTTGCCTTTATTGGTTACTCAGTCCTAATATCCAAAGCAACCTCAGTCAGAGTCTAATTTCTCAGAAATGAACTCACAGCCAGGAATCACTTTTACACTCCTCTTACTAGAGGTTTACTTTCACATTGGGTTAAGATGATATCTCATAAATACAAGCTTCTTGCAAAGTGCAAAGTTCACCACAGGCAGAAGTGTAAGTAAATTGCTGTTTCCAGAGGGTAAGAAAAATTAGCACAGGTAGCATGGGTGTCCACAATCTATATAGAATTTGTACAAATGTAAATAGATTTTGACTCATTCCACTTCTCATGTTGTGGTATGCCTCTTCTATCTGATGAAATGCTCCAGGTCCATCAAGTCTTCACAGAATCACAGAATCTTCATGAGATCTGGAGGGTGAGGGCATTTTAAGGGTTATTTTCTATCTAAAACCTAGTTTCCCTTTCTTCCTCTTTAATTTAGTAATTAACTAAAAATAACCCCTTAAGTTAAAAAATTTAAGTTTATTCCAGCCTTAAAACAGGGGAATACAAGCTCTCTGAGAGCAGCTGCAGGTAGTTAATTAGGTAGCTAGCTTAAACTAGTTTTCAGAAGCTTGAATCAGTTGTTTTTCAGAAAGTATAAAAAGAGGCCTTCCTCAGTACTGCTTTGAGTGCACAGAGTCTAAAGTGGGAGGTGAGTGCGTGAGCTACCTTTCTTCAGCCTTAATTAGCTGGTTCTTACTTCAGTAAAGGGGAAGAAGCTGATTAATGAGTAATTGGTAAGTTATTCTAATTGTAATTAATAGTTATTAAAATTATGGTGTGGCAGGTCAGCTTGACTGAGTGGAATGTACATCTTGTGGAATTTGGGAAGTCATGGATGTGCCATGTGTCCTAGGTGAACACATCTGCAGGAAATGCCATTGGCTGCAGAAACTTGAGCTCCAGGTTTTGGAGCTGGAGCGGTGGTTGGAGTCACTGTTGTGCATCTGTGAGGCTGAGAACTACATGGATAGTACATTTATGGAGGTGGTCACACCACAGGTTAGGGTGTGCAGGTAGAGAGGGAATGGGTATCTGCCAGGCAGTTTAAGAGAACCAAGCAGGCAGTGCAGGTGTCCCCTGTGTCTATCTTGCTTGCTAATTGATTTTCCATTTTGGTTACTGGTGAGGATTCTACAGGAGAGTGCAGCCAGAGCCAAGCCCATAGTACTGCTGGTGGCTCAGCTGCACAGGAGAGGAGGAAGAGTGGAAGAGTAATAGTGATAGGGGATTTGATAGGCATTTCTGTAGCTGTAAATGTGACTCTAAGATGGTGCATTGCCTCCCGAGTGCTAGAGTCAAAGATGTCACAGAACAGCTGCAGGACATCCTTCTGGGGAGGGTGAAAAGCCAGATGTTGTGGTCCAAGAGGGATGAGATCCTGAAAGCAGATAAGGAGTTAGGAAGCAGGGCCTCAAATGTAGTAATCTCAGAATTATTTCCAGTGCCACTAGTTAGCAAGCGTAAGAATGGGAGGATTGAGTTGGTTGAACATGTGGCTGGAGAATTAGTGTGGGAGCGAGGGCATCATATTGTTCCCTTTGAGATTTGCTAGTGCTGTTGGGGATGGTTTAAACTAGCTTGTCAGGAAAATGGGGACCTGAGGGATAGCTCAAATTGGAAGTAAAGCCGGTAACAGGAAATAGAAAAGTAGCAAATAAAATTAGAAGTCAGGTAAAACAAAAATGAGCATCAACTAGGTTAAGAATGCACAATATGTCAAAAAGACAAAGTTAAGGGTACTCTACCTGAATGCATGCAGCATTTGCCACAAGGTAAATGATTTAAAGGCACAAATAGATGTAAATGGGTATGGTATAATTGCCATTACGGAAACATGGCTACAGGGTGACCAAGACTAGGAACTGAATATTTTAAAGATATTTGATATTTAGGAAGAACAGGCAAAAAGGAAAAGGAGGTGGTGTTGTGCTGATAATAAGGGATGGGATCAATACATTAGTAAAGGAGGATCTCAGATCAGAAGACCAAAATATGGAATTTGTTTGGGTGGAGCTAAGAAACAGCAAAGGGCAGCAAACATTGGTAGGAGTTGTTTATAGCCCAGCAAACATTGATAGGGTGGGGTATGGTATTAATCAGAAGATTAGAGAAGCACGTAACATGGGTAATATGGTAATCATGGGTGACTTCAATCTGCATAGAGACTGGGTAAAAAATCTAATGAGCACACATGCTTTGGAGGACAAGTTTCTGGAGTGTGTTAGAAATGGTTTTCCTCAGCAGTATGTTGAGGAACTGACTGCAGAAAATGTTATTTTGGATCCAGTATTATGTAACGAGAAAGGGCCAATTAATAATCTTGTTGTAAAAGAATCTTTAGGGATGAGTGATCAGAACATGAAAGAATTTTATATTCTGTTTGAAAATGAGATAGTTCAATCTGAAGCCAGGGTTTTAAATTTGAACAAAGGGAATTATAAGGGTATGAGGCGCAAATTGGCAGGAGGTGGATTGGGGAAAATACATTGAAAGGTATGACAGTCCATAGGCAATGGATAGTCTTTAAAAAGTTATTACATAGTTTACAGCAACTATACATTCCTTCAAGACACAAACAGATGTTGGGACTTGCGATTCCTGCTAGATGGTTAAAACTGCAACCTAGGAATTGGGCAGAGGCCCCAAATGCCTGACTTGGACATGGGAGGATGCAGTGCTGGGGCAGAAGATCTGGTTAGCGGCTTGTCACATTAACCTTCAGCCTGCTCTGAGATGGTAACATTAGTGTGCTGGGGGACATGTGCATTTGTCAGACTGTTGGAATGAAAATGTGGAGGTCTCAAATGGGAACAGAGTGTCTCCGACACATCTGATGAGTGTTCTTTATTATCAATGATTGGGGTCCTTAAGGATCAGATGGAGTGTCATAATTTTCTTTTAGGCCACAAATGCCATGGCTAAGCAGCACGGGACACTGGGAAACTCCAAATGGAGGCATGGGCATGAGTGCTTGACTGATATCAGACTATGCTGCTTCTGAAGGTTTTACTGAAAGGGGCACTGACGTGCAACCTCGCATCCATTACTGAGTTACGGATGACTGCGTCCTGTACCTAATGCTGGGCACTGAGTATGATGCTGAGGGCCGAACACTTGTCTTGCCTGTGTGGAGATACTGAAATGTGGATTCAGAATCAACCTCAGACATGAAAGTGAGAACCATTGCGTAATGATTAACCTCCTTGAGGTGCCTTGCCACGCTCCAGGCATACTGCCATGAGAGCACTGAGGATTGCAGTGATTCTCCTGCCTCTTGAAGGCTGTTGTTGGCTGTGGAATGTTGACTAGATGCTTGAAGAGGCTGCACCATCTCAACTCTGAGCACAGAATGCCATGTTGCAGTTATTACCCGTAGCAAATGTCACATGTTCGTGAGCTGTCCAACCTTGAGGATGTTGTGATGTAAGATTGTCACTCTTCATTCAGGGATGGATGTGCTGTGTTGACCTGATTAGGATTGCAGCCAAGGTGGTAAGGTGGACCCAGCATGGAGGGCACTGGTGAAAGAGCCTCATATGAGCTAGTCAACATTATCCTCATGGAACCTGGTGGCTACAAGCTTGTCACGTGCAAGCTAACCTCATCTGGCCTCAGCTTCCTTGCACTCATCAAACTCGACCTACTTGATGTCCTGATCGTTGGAGGAAACCTTCAGCTCCTCCTCATTCTGGCAAGACATCCCTCCCTTTGGAGCGCCAGGTTATGTAGACCGCAGTAAGTCACGATGGTGCGTGAGACCCTCTCAGGACAGTACTGGAGAGTGCCACCTGACCTGTCCAGACATCAGAAATACATTTTCAAGATGCCATTACTCTGTTAAATCAATGAGCATGTTGCAGAATAAGCAGCCTTATACCCCTATTCCTGAAGCACTTTGTGGCCAATGGACAAGCATCATCAAACACCTCCTTTGCAGATAGCCTTCCTCACTGAGGAGCCAATCCTGAATGTGCCGAGGGCCCTAGAAGATCTGTGGCACCTGCAAGTGACTCAGGATGTACAAGTCATGGGATCTTCCAGAGTATCTCACACATACCTGTATTATCTGCTTCTGGCAGCTGCAGACAAACTACACATTGAGAGAGTGGAACTCTTTCCTGTTGGTGAATTGTAGGGCTGCTGCCAGGGAGCTCTTAAAGCCACATGGATGCAGTCAATGGCACCCTGCACCTTTGGGAATCTGGAGATCGCTGCAAATCCCACTGCTTTGGCAGCCTGGCTGGTTCCATCTAGGAGAACTGAACGTAATTGTGCGCCTTGCTAAATAGGGCGTCCCTAACCTCTTGGATGCATTTCTGAGAAGATACTTGAGAAACCCTGCAGAGATCCCCAGTGGAGCCCTGGAATGAGCAACTCACAAAGAAGTTCAGAGTGGCGGTCACTTTGAGAGTCACTGGGAATGGAAGCCTCCCCATTCCTGCAGCATCTACTCCTCCTGGGGAATAATGCAGATGTGCGCTACCACATCCCTAGATGTGCAAAGTGTCTATGACACTGTCTCTCGCTCATCTGGAGGTATGAGAGGCGTCTTATGTGCACCGTTAGCCTTGCCAGATGCTTCTGCTCAATGTCTCAGCATCCTTGGGTAAGGATGTTGAGGGGGCTCCACTGGCCCTTGTTCATCAGGGTGATGCTCTTCCCTTTCCCCAGCCTGCTGGCGATGGGCCCGCCTTCTCCTTTTTTCAGTTGCCTGATTACCAGGATGAATGCAACATTGCCTGCTCCATCCATGAGGCACTCATGCTCATGTCTGCAAAAAGATTGACTAGAAACATGAATGAACATATGCCTGCCATGGTCACCTTCCAGCTGCTAATTATAGAGCCCACGGATCACCTTTTTTATTCCAGCCATTTGTATCCTCACTGAGTCCCTTGGAACATTATTTCAGCCTTCTGGACCACCAGTAGAGGACCCACACTGAACCCCTCCCCCACCACTGCCCCACCCCCTCAACGCAAATGACGCAGGCATGACAGGGCTTTGACCACAGGGGCTTGAATCTGACTTGAGTTTTGCCAACTCAAGGTGAGAGAAGCCTCAGTCAGGGCACTCTCAGACTGTATCCTTTGGATTACTCAACAGCCCCAACTTGCACTCATGTTATGAGCATATTGTGGGAAGTGGCCTTCAAAATATTAAACTGCCAGCTGCAAGTTTTTGAGGTCTTAGGACCATTAAGCGCATGAATTTTGGCCTGTGGCCCTTTTTCAGTTGGTTCCTTCTGACACTCAGGGTTTCCCACGAGAGGGACAGAGGGTCTTTGCAAGCCAATCCTACAATGGCCCCAATCATGTTTATACTCTCAAAAATGCACAATACAAGTTAAGGCCTAAACTGGTATTTGACTGTTCCTAACATGTCTTGGCTATGCCTTCCTCTCCATTTTGTAAAGCGGAAATAAGTAGGGTTCCCCTTCAATCAGCCCACAAGTGCAGTAGTTGACTCATCCCACAAGCCCTGACAGCCCTTCCCTGGCAATTCTTTTCACACCTTGTTTTCCAATTGGATCAGCTTGAAACATGGTGGTGCTGAAGTTTTACTACAAAACCAGCTTTGAGCCCTCCACCCCGTGACTCTCAAAGTTCCTCCCATCTTGCTGGAGGGGCATCGTGTGCAGCTTTCTACCCCGCCAACTACTCTTTCCTCCCCCTATAATCCTTGAACCCATCGTGATGGTTGCTGATATCCTTTGTCCTCTGCACTGAACAATTTGATGTTGATGCTCCCTGTAGACCTGACCACTCCCCAGCTTGAGGCCCATTGTACTGTGACTTAGGGACCCATCCCATGAGACAATTGAGTGCCCCCCCAACCGCCACCCACCCCCCCCCACCCACCCACCCACAGCCCTCTAAATTGTGGCACAACTGCTCAGGACTGTCTCTGATCCTGACCAATTTCACTTACCCCACCACCCAACACAGACCCACCCATCATGTGTCCATGTGTTCTTGTCCCCCACCCACATCAAGCCATTGCCCACCAGCACCCCCACCCCCCAACCTGCCTTCCCACTAGTTTTGCATGGCAAGCCTTGGCTCTGATGCCCCCTTGAGTTCCTGTTGGTCTTGTCTGTGCAGCCTTGGGGCTATCACAAGCACAAGGTACATGACACTTATATCTGGCTGTGACTCACCTGGTATAATTAACCGTTGGCACGGCCATTTGTAGTCAGGGGTGGGGGGAGAATTTTCTCAGTTCAGCTGCACACTGCCATTTTACATGACAAGCACCCCCTGTGCAGGCAGGGGAATAGACTGAGTTGGGGCCTGTGCTCTTCTGCACATGTGTGAGAAAGAGTGCAGAAATCTCCCTGAAGCATAAAGCTGGAACATGTCAATGAATTTTAATACATTTATAAACCCTTCATGAAACCTCACCCCTCCAAGCCACTCACCATCCTAACATATTTTTTTTAAAAATTTGTTCATGGGATATGGGCAGTATTTATTGCCCATCCCTAATTTCCCCTCATTCAACTGCATTGCTGTGGGTCTGTTGTTGCATGTAGGCCAGACAGGGTAAGGGCATTCTGAAAGGGCATTAGTGACTTTTACAACAATTGCTTCATGGTCATCATTAGACTTTTAATTCCAGATTTTTATTGAATTCAAATTCCATTATCTGCTGTGGTGGGATTCAAACCTGGGTTCCCAGAGCATTACCCTGGGTTTCTGGATTACTAGTCCAGTGTCGATACCACTATGCTACTGCCTCCCCATTGGAAATATATTGCCGTTCTCTCACTGTCACTGGGTCAAAATCCTGGAACTCCCTCCCTAACAGCATTGTCAGTATACTTACACCACATGGACTGCAGTGGTTTAAAAGGCAGCTCTCCACCACCTTCTCAAGGGCAATTAGGAATTGGGCAATAAATGCTGAACTCTCCAGTGATGCCCAGACCCCATGAATGAATTAAAAAAATTCATTATATTCAAATGCAGTCCCTCACTTGGCGCAGCGTGATGTCCAACCCATTATGAAAGTCAGGAGTGGAAAATTGTGATCAAGTTTTACACCGGCAGGAAACTGACTTTTGGCCCTTAACATTTTCTTGTTCTGCCTGTCATGATGCCTGCTGCTGACGGGACCCAAACATCCTGTTCAATGGTTTACTTGTACTTCTTTCAATTCAGCGTATTGTATTTGCTGCACACAATATGATCTTCTCTATATCAGGGAGACTAAATGCAGACTGGGTGTCCACTTTGCTGAACCCCTTCATTCAGTAAGCAAGTGTGAACCCAAGCTTTTCTTCACCTGTCATTTTAATTCTCCACCTTGCTGCCACTGACCTTTCTGCCCTTGACTGTCCTGTTCCAATGAAACGCAACACAAGCTCAAGGAACAACACCTCTTCATTCAACTAGGCACTTTACAGCCTTCTGGACTCAAAATTATGTTTAGAAATTTTAGACGATAACTTCTGCCCCCATCTTGTTTCATGTTTCTTTGCTAGCTTATATTTTCACTATCTCTCTCACTTTTCTCTTACTTTCTTTACTTTGAACAGCAGCTAGTCAGGATCCTGCCCTTCACACCTCCCCCAGACACATCCTTTTGTTTCTTTACTTGTCCTATCACTACACCCTTTTCTTTGCACCATACAACCTTTTATCACGTAGCCTCTCCTATCCTCCACCTTATCACAGATCTTCCCTTTTGTTCTTTTTCCCACCCTCCCTCTTTCACTTGCTCAAAGCTTATTATATTTCTAACTAGTCCCACTTCTGATGAAAGGTCACAGACCTGAAATGTTAGCTTTATATCTCTACACAAATACTGCAAGAGCTGCTGAACATTTATAGCATTTTCTGTTATTATTTTAGATTTCCAGCATCCACAGTATTTTGCTTTTGTTTCTAGAAAGAGAAAACATACTTTGAAAAAGTGAGCATGGATTTGTAAAATGTAAGTCATATTTTAACCAATCTTACTGAATCCTTTGAAGAAGCAACATAAACAGTATACAAAGGCAATGCAGTGAAAGTAATTATACATGGGCTTTTAGAGGATCTTCAATAATCTTACAGACTGGAGGGGGATTAATTTAAACAGCCCTGATTTCTTCACTCACTACCTGTCTGTAAACAGAAAGGTGTTTTTGATATTTGATTTCCCCCCTTTAAGTGGTGGCGTGTTTTCCCCAACCCTTCAGTTTGGAGTGATCCAGTCCTCTTAATAACCCCACAGCAAACTCAAGATAAGGTAAAATAAAAGGGTTGGTTTATTTTACACATGCACAAAACATGGGAAAGGGGTTTTGCAATGTCTGCCCCTTTTTTCACTCATACAATAAAAGAGGGCTAAGAGAAATGAAGGGGTTCGGGCAAAGACTACGATAAAATTGAGGGTTATGACTTCACGTGAGTCCAGAATCAAAAGTCCAGTGGTATATTCCTTCAGAGGTTAGCAGGCTGAAATTGTTGCAGGGTGATGTGACTTTCCAGAAGCGAGGACTTCCGCGATGGAAGAAGGCACGAAGAGATGGATTAGTTTTATTGGCACTGAAACAGGAGTTCCAATATTCCAGCAGTACAAGAGGCCAGGCAGTTTTAAACCTGGACAGATCTCTTTCTGCTGTTACCTGTTAAATGATAAAATGGTAGACTGCCTGGTTTCAGTCCTCCATGGCAATATTACAGGTTCTAGCAGCTTGGGGGAGGTCATGTGACATATCTCCCTCTTCTTCTCCTGGATGTTAGACAAAAAATGTATTTTTCCAGGTCTGGAACCTTGGTGTTTAATAAAGGAGACAGGGTCTCTTTTGCCCTTTGCAGACATACTGTTGGCTAGAACTCTGCCTTAGAAATGAGTGCCTTAGAAAAAGGGGGTGGTTGCAATTATTTGGAATTTGATTGTCGGCCATCATAGAGGGCATTAGCATCTCTTTAAAGATAATAAGGTCCCTCCTGGTTTCTGAAAGAAAGAAATTCCTCTGCATCATGGCTAGTCAAGGTAAAGTTTTGTCCATTTTAAAATAAAAATAATAATTTTATAAAGTAGCCAGGTTGACATAAATATGAGATTTCCCCAGAGGAATCTGTGCTTGGACCATTGTCTCTTATCATTTTTAGACTAAGTAATTCGAGCAAAGGTATTAGCAAAATGTTAGTAAGCTAAAGTAGAGCACATGTGATGGGGGTAATATACTGGCATGGATTGAGGATTGGTTAATGGACAGAAAACAGTGTAGGGTAGGGATAAATAGGCAGGCTATAACTAGCGGGATACTGCAAGGATCAGAGCTTAGGCCCAGTTACAACAATCTATATCAATGATTTGGATGTGGGAATCAATTGTAATATTTCCAAGTTTGCTGATGACACAAAACTAGGTGGGAATGTGAGTTGTGAGGAGGATGCAAAGAGACATCAAAGGGATTTATACAGGCTTAGTGAGTGGGCAAGAACATGGCAGATGGATTATAATGTGGAAAAAATGCAAAGTTATCCACTTTGGTAGTAAAACAGAAATGCAGAATATTTCTTAAATGGGGAGAGATTGGGAAGCGTTGATGTCCAACGGGACCTGAGTGTTCTTGTTCATGAATCTCTGAAAGCTAACATGCAGGTGCAACAAGCAATTAGGATGGCAAATAGTATGTTAACCTTTTATTGGAAGAGGATTTGAGTACAGGAGTAAAGAGGTCTCACCGCAATTGTAGGGAGCCTTTGTCAGATCGTACCTAGAGTATTATGTGCAGTTTTGGTCCCCTTACCTAAGGAAGGGTACTTGCCATAGAGGGAGTGCAGCGAATGTTCACCAGACTGATTCCTAGGATGCTGGGTTTGCCCGATGAGGAGAATGGGCCAGCATTCTCCATTATTAGCACCTTCTTTAGTCTTTGACACTGCGATTAACACTCTCTTTGTCTTGCGTCCATAACATCTTTGCCAAATCTCTCCTGAGCTCCCGCCTCTACATGACCTTCTATTTTTCTCCAACTGCTTCAACATATATGATCCATCACATTTCTACCTTCCTTCAGCTCTGAAGAAGTCATGCAGACTTGAAACATTAAGGGCAGAATTTTGCCCTCGTCGGGCAGGGGCGGTTTGGAAGTTGACCGCCACCGGCGATCGGGGCGGGACAACGATTTCACACTGGCAGGCCAATTAAAGACCTGCTCAGCATGAAACGTGTGCTGCAGCACTCAGCGCTGCCCATGTGGGGTGGGGGAGGAGGGCAAACGCAAACTTCACACGAGCGCACGCTGGAAAAGCTCCCTGAGGCACACAGCTGCCTCGGAGAGGAACAGTTTTGAAAGTTAAAAGAAGAAGAATTTTAAGGTGTTCAAAAACATGTCCCCTTAGAAATCATGATGAATTTTTTTTAATGACAGATCAAAATCTCATCCCACACACAGATGAGGTTTTGCAAAAAATGCAAAGGCTGCCTGGCCTTTTCGCCCGCCTGCCAACCACAATGTTGGACGGGCAGCAAAATTTAAATCAATTAGATTGTTAATGGCCTTAATAGGCCTTTCAGTTGTCAGCAGGTGTGCTGCCAACTCCTGCGCATGACCGCCAACTGATATGTTGTGTGAGTGCGTGATGACATCGGGATGCTCGCCCAACATCACACGTCATTTAACACTCATTTGGGTTGGGCGCGTGCCCACCTGACGAGCAAAGAATCCTGCCCTAAACCTATTTTTCTTTCCACAGATGCTGCCAGGCCTGCCGAGTTTTTCCAACATTTTCTGTTTTATTTCAGATTTCCAGCATTCACAGTATTTTGCTTTCATGACAAACATTATCTTGAAAACAAAATGAAGCTAGCAAAGATTTTTTTTGCATGCAGTGTAATAAATAGCAAAACTAACAGATATAATTGAGAATTTAAATTGTATTTTTAAAAAATTCTATCATAAAGTTGTGATGGGAAACTCATGATTTGTACAGTTCGCATTAACATCATTTCAGCTCTTTCAGTCTTTTAGTTCTTAAGTTCAAATTATTTTTGAATATCATGCAACTTGTTTAGTGAATTTGCTGAAAGCCTTCACCAATATAAACAAATGAATATTGTAGACATTATTATGATAATGCCAGACACTTGATAGATGTTACTTCATCAAGTAAGTTCTTATGATTTGTTCAGGGCTCATAAGGAGACAGAGGAGTAGATTTTTGGAAGATGGATAATTAATTTGTCGGCTTTTCACCACATGGTAAGTATCAGTCCAGGCATGTAAAACTTCTTTGGGCAATCTGGTTTGCACATTTACTTGTTGGTTTAATGAGGTGGTATATATTTAACAGTGGTGAACTTGAAGTCACAATTGATCCAGTAGAAATAACAACTGCACAATTCAGATTTTAAAAGGGCAGGAAGGATGAACAACACTAAAAGGACGCTTTGACTAAAGGAACGAATGCTAAAGAGGTAGGAGGACAGTATTCGATGCTTTTCAATAAAATTGCATTAAATATCTCATACTGGATTTATAGTAGTTATAAATAGAAATAAATTTGGATAGGTTTGGTTGACCACAGGAATAATGGGCAAAATGGTTATTAGAGACATTAGGGCAGCATGATTGAACCAAAATGCATTACCAAATATAAAAATAAACTACTGCTGGTGCTGGAAATCTGAAATAAAAACAGAAAATGCTGGAAAAACGCAGCAGGTCTGGCAGCGTCTGTGGAGAAACAAATAGAATTAATGTTTTGAGTCTGCATGACTCTTTGAAGAAAGGTCATACAGAAACTCAACTTTAACTCTGTTTCTCCCTCCACAGATGTTGCCAGACCTGCTGAGTTTTTTTCCAGCATTTTCTATTCCTCTTCCAACATTTGGTAATACAAACAATCCTCTGTGGGAGGATTCACCACTGGTGCATAGTGGCAGCAGTGTTTACTATCTATAAGATGTCTGCAGCAACTAACCAAGTCTCCTCAGACAATACCTTTCAAACCCACGACCACGACCATCTAGAAGAACAAGGGCAGCAGACACATAGGAACACCACCACCTAGAAGTTCCCCGCCAAGCCACCCACCATACTGACTTGGAAATATATCGTTGTTCCTTCACTGTCACTGGGTCAAAATCCTACAGCTCCCTCCCTAACAGCAGTGTGGGTGTACCTGGACTGCAGAGGTTCAAGGAGGCAGTTCACCACCACCTTCTCAAGGGCAATTGACTTTTGACCTATCCAGCAGTGCCCACATCCAATAAATAAATATTTTTAAAAGAAGACGTTTGTTGAAGTGATGTCATTAATTGAGTTCTGCTTTGGAATGTCGTATGAAGGGGGCACACTCCTAGGGCTGAATTTTATTGCTGATGCGCGGGTGGCGGAGCGCATGGCATCATGATATTTAGGTGGGCAGGGGCGCTATGAAGCACGATGCGTACCCACCATTAATTAAAGGCCTTGTTAAGGCCCTTAACTCGGCAATTGAAGCCGATTTTGAGGAGCCCGTGTGATCTTCGCCTCGGCGCACGGGCCCAACGGGCAGGCGGGTAAGTGATTTTTTAACAAGCCTCATCCATGCGCGGGATATGTGGGCTCAGAGGGGTTGTTCATGTTTTATCTGAAGTATTTAATGCAGAAGGTGTTTTAAACTTGCCTGTGTGATTGTTAGCAGTTCAGATCGATTTCCAGTAGCTTTCTCTGCACCTTGAAGCTTCAGCTCACCAGTCTGCAGACAGTAATATTGATCGGGCCTACAGCTTTCCGGAGACCGCCATTTAGCCTGGGTATGGGTTCTGACATCTCCACTGGAGGTAGCTCCTCTGAGGAGGAAGGGAGGGATAGAATAAGGAGGCCAGGACTGGACAATCAGCCTCCAGGGAGCCACCTTTGGGAGGCCAGGTGCAGGCACAAGGGGCGCAGGGCCAAGAGGTTGTCCAAGGTGGAAGGGGCCGCAGAAGATGCCACTATCCTGTTGCTAGGGTATACAGGCGGCGAATCAACTACCTCAATATGACTGAGATGCAGTGCCGAAGGAGGCTCCATCAAGGGAGACAGTCAACTATATCTGTCAGATGATTGGCCCTGAGATTTCTCCTAACTCTGTGGGTGGACACCCCATGCCAGTGGCTCTGAAGGTCATAGTTGCCCTCCACTTCTATGCACCTGGCTCCTTCCAGGGCCTAGTGGGTGATCTTTGCGGTGTCTCCCAATCAGCAGTACACACTTGTGTGAAGCAAGTTACAGATGCTCTGTTCAGACGGGCATTGACCTTCATCCACCTCCGTTGCGACCAGGCAAGTCAGATACAATGAGCCAGAGGCTTCGCGGTCATTGCTGGCTTCCCCCGCGTCCAGGGTCCAATCGACTGCACACATGTGGCCATCAAGGTGCCAGCAGGTGAGTCCAGTGCCTTTATCAACAGGAAGGGCTTCCACTCCATGAACGTGCAGGTAGTGTTTGATCACAGGATGCAAATTCTGCAAGTTTGTGCAAGGTACCCAGGCAGCTTCCACGACGCCTACATCCTCAGACACTCCCAGGTGCCGGGGCTCTTCAGTGCTCCTGTTCGGCTGGAAGGTTGGCTGGTGGGTGATAAAGGCTATCCCCTCACAAGGTGGGTCATGACGTCTCTCCGCCATCCAAGAACAGAAGCTGAGGAGTACTACAATAGGAGCCACCACAAGGGCTGTGGTGGACAGAGCCATCGGTCTTCTCAAGATGCATTTCCATTGCCTGGACCGCTCAGGGGGCACACTCCAGTACCCCCCAGATCGTGTCTCTGTGATAGTGGTAGCATGCTGCGCTCTGCACAATCTTGCGTTGACAATGAAGACCTTGACGCAGTGGATGAGGCTGCACATGATGAATCCAGCAGTGGCTCAGGCGATGAGGAAACACAGGGCAATGATGAGGGACTGCATGCTAACCCGCTGCTACACCGAGGCAGGGATACCCAGGATACTTTAATCCAACAAACCTTCAGCTAGCTCTACACACATGGATCAGCAGGACCAGCATTGCCTGGCGCTTCCACACTTGGCACTTAAGTGCTACATCTTCCACCTCATCAGCTGCAACTAAGGGCTTAGTACAGAAACATCAATGTCCATTCAAACACTCATGATATGTCTGTGAAAAAGACAAATGCAGCACAAAAGAAACACCCTCAGCCATGGTCAGAAAAGTGGACTTTATTCCATCCAAAATAAAACACAAACGTCGCTCAGACGTACATAAGTATATTATCCCTAATCTAAGGCCAACACAAAATCACCAGTGACAAACCCGTGGAGCGCCTAACGTGCCTTATGCTTACGTTTGTGGGTGCTACGTCTAGGCACCGCCCCATCGCTCGGAGTGGCTTGTGAGACAGTCAGCTGACTCTGCTGTCCTGTTGACGTCGATGACCTTGGCGGGCGTCCTCTGGCCTGTGGAGCCTGTGATGGCCCCGCCTGGGAGGGAGTGGCCAGCTCCAGAACTGGCACCTCCCCAGTTGCTGCAGCCTCAACGGATACAACGGTCACTGGCAGAAGGATGGAGGAGCTGCTGCCCTCACCTGGAGTGCCCTGAGAGGAGCTGCGCCGATGTGAGGTCACATTGGACCTCCCTGCTCACCGCAGATGAATGGGCATCCAGCAGCGACACATGGTGCCCAGAACAACCCCCACATTGCGAATGACCACCTGTGGCCATTAGCGCTGTGAGGGCTTGCAGGTCAGAGCATAACCCAATCAGATGCTGGTCAATTTGTTGGAAGCCCCTCTCCATGAGAGTCGCCAATCTTTCAATGGAGGAACCCTGAAGCTCTATTCTGAGGTTCATGCCTTCACTGACACTCTGCCTGGACTCCTCCACCACAGAGACCAACTACAGCACACCCTCATGCAACCCTGCCAGATGCTCCCGCGCATCCTGCCACTTATCCTAAGCTGCTGCAAGGCTGACATCTCCAGAGGCAGATCATCACTGCCGGACTCAGCATGTGCCTGTCCCCTGCAGTCGTTTGGCTGCTGGCGCCATCAGCACCCTCTGTGTGTGCCATTTCCTCCAGCGATTGTGAAGTGCCCTCTCCACGGTGCCCTGGGACACTAGCCGACATTATATTCCCCACCGAAGTGTTTGTCACTGCACTAGTGCCTGGCTGGCTGAAATGATGTGACACAAGTTTCAAGTCTTGGCCCTCAGGTGTGGAGGTGGGGGGGGCTCCGGACGTGTTGGGGGCGGCCATGTGGAGGTGATGCTGAAATTAACAACAAGGACAGTGCATCAGTTAGCGTTCACTCAATAACACCTTTCATCCTTTTTCGCCCCAGCCTCGTAAGTCACTCACCCTTCAAGAACCTGAGGAGACGAATATTGGTGGGTTGGTAAATAGTCAAGAGTAGGCCCAAACATTACATGCGCATATAGTCAGGCTGGTCAGATGGCCTAAGGAAAGCCACATGGAATGTTATGTGGATAAGTGTTCAGTTAAGCACTTGGGCAAGACAAGCAAGGTACATGAGTAATGGTAGGACCTTGGGAACTCACAGAGATAAAAACAAAAAAACTGCGGATGCTGGAAATCCAAAACAAAAACAGAATTACCTGGAAAAACTCAGCAGGTCTGGCAGCATCGGCGGAGAAGAAAAGAGCTGACGTTTCGAGTCCTCATGACCCTTCGACAGAACTTGAGTGAGTACCTGTCAAGTTCTGTCGAAGGGTCATGAGGACTCGAAATGTCAGCTCTTTTCTTCTCCGCCGATGCTGCCAGACCTGCTGAGATTTTCCAGGTAATTCTGTTTTGGCCTTGGGAACTCACGACGATTACAGGGACCTTGCTAGGTAGACCCGTTAAGGTAGCAGACCAGGAACATAAGGCGTTTAACAAGGTCGAAGCCAAACGTGCCTTCATTAGCTGAGGAATAGAATGTAGGAAAAGGAAGGTCATGTTGCAAGTGCAGAAAACACTGTTGAGGCCACATCTACACTTCTGCGTTCAGTTGTGACCTGCACTTCATGGGAGGGATGGTATTGAGTGGGGAGAGTGCAGAGGTTCCTGACCTGGATGTATGCTGGCCTGTAGAGTTGGAGTGATGAGGAAACATTGCAAACACTTGCGACATTTGCCGTGGAGCACAGGAGATTGACAGGTCACATTATTGACCTTCATACATTTATGAGGGGCATAGAACGGGTGGACAGAAGGCAACATTTCCCCTTGGCGCAGGCATGAGTAACGTGGTGGCATTTATTTAAATTGAGTGCCATGAGGTTGACAGGTGAGGTGCTGAGGACATTTTGGACAGAGTAATGTGGGGCGCACTGGCTGAAAGGGTGATGGAAGTACAAACTCTCCTAAGAGGCAATAAGCCTTTGGATGTGCAGCAGCAATGCCATGGCATGTTAGGCCATGGGGATAGTGGTCACAAATGGGATGAGGCGACTTTGGAAGGTGCTAGAGACATGCATCCTCAAGGGGCCACACGTCTGACTGTATCAGTCTGTGAATGAGCAGTGTTGCAGCAACCATCAGTGCTTTGGATGGTGGAGAGACAGAGTGGATGGGACTGTGGCCCTCAAATACGTGGCCGCTACACCCTAGCCTCGCTGACACCTGCCAACCTGGCCACCTGCCTCCTCCCCAGCTCTATGGCCTGATCCTCATAGGTGGTGAGGCGCTGCAGCACAGCATGCCCACCACCAGTCTGCTGCCGCTCCCTCATGATACTCTCAGTTTTTGCCTGCAAAACGGGGAAGAGCATTTATTGGGGCTGATCACTCATGTACTCTGCACGCGCACGCCGCATCCCAACCACAGTGGCCTATCTGATGCCTCCAGGGGCTCCTGTCCACACTACTGGTGATCAGTCCCCAGAAGATAGTACAGCTGGTCTCAAACCCCTCCCCCAACGGCCACCTTGGACACATTCGGTGTCCATCACTTTGAATAACACACAGGCCTTAGCGCCCATGGCAAGGAGGCGCAACTAGGTGTGGCGCCGAGGCCAGCAGATGGCTCTTGGCCATGACACCTTGAGGCTTCCCTTCCGCTATCTCATCACCATCAATACGACATGTGTTGGAGTTCTGAGTATGTGTCTAGCTGCCTCCCCTGCAGGTTGCCCCCAGACTACACAAATGCGACAAACACCAACATATTCTGTAGGGAGAACCCATCTTCTCCTCAACGACTAAGGCTGATGTAAGCATGGTCACTATCTGTTTGCCCAACCAGCGTGCACCAAATGCCCAATGCAGTAACGACATTAAGATGTTGGGGGGTGGGTGGGGGGTGGTCCTCAAAGGCTAAGGCTACCTGCTGGGTCAAGTAGCCAAGGCTCACATGGTACTCACCCTTCCAGAGAGCAACAAATCATTGAAGCACTTGCAGCACTGTATTCCTGTGCACTACACATCATCATGGGTGCTTACAGCCTCCGCCACCTCCTGCCACACCTGCCTGGTGACGTGGGGGCCCCTCCTCCTCCCGAAGCAACACATCCCGATGGTTGGACACCTCTTCGAGGAGGACAGCAAGGCAGGCATCTGAGAACCGAGGGGCACAGTGGCCCCCCTGCTGGCCTACCCTGCAGCCTGCCCCCCTCCTCCTCCTCCTCTGCCCTCAAATCTTGTACAGCCCTATGAGTGGCCATGGTGAACAGCCTAAAGGAGGCTGCCTGCCTGCTCTTTATACGGACTGCCAGTTCCCCATTGGAGCCAGCAGTCTGAACACACCCGCCGCTGATTTAATTTTCCTGATGTACATGGGAGTCGGAACCCCACTGGGCGGGCCTTAATTGGCCCGCCTGCGCAAGATGGTGGCATGGCCCATTTTGGTGATGGTGATTGGCTGCCTGCCCACCGCCAAGTCGGTTGGGTCCGCCCGCCCGTCAAGTGCAAAATTCAGTCCCGAGGGACGACTCTTTATTCACAGCAAGTATTTACACATTTGGACCTCTACACGAGGTTGGAGTTCTCCTCCTTCTCGATCTCTCTTACTTCTCAGCCATGTGATCTTATATCATTATTACATCAGCATCACGTATACGTCTGATGTTAGCCCTTTACTCTACATCTCCCCCAAGTCTTTTTCCCTGTTATATTTACATCCTCCTACTGATGGCCCATTCAATGCTCCCACTGGAATCGTCTCCCTTCTCCCAAAGCCCGAGCTGCCAGCCAGCTCAGTAGAGTAGCTGGATGATTTCCCTCCTTCCCATAATCAGTGAGCTGCAGCAGGGCACCGGCTCAGTGCACTCATTTAAATAAGACTTCAGCCAAATATGTTTTGGATCCTGTCGCCAGATTTAAGTGGGCATTGCAGCCTATCTGCCAATTTCTCACTGGTTGCAGGTGCGAATCGAATTTCTCCCCAACTATCTCCAGGATAGAGGTCTCCTGACAACAGCATTTGGACAACAGTCAGAAAACACAACTGGCAGCCATTATTTTTGCTGTCGTCCTTTCAGGCTATTAGCAATGGTTGGATTTCTGGCCATAGCTTTCAGGAGCCAAGGAAATGTCAGACATAGACCACTACCTGAACCCAGAACTACAGATGAAATCAAATCATTCAGGCAAAACATACATGCATGTTGAAGCCGACTAGCCTCATTACTCAAAGCGAAGCTACATTATCTCTGGCAATGCACATCCCTATGATGCAGTTTCTAGCTGTGCATAAAAATTGTGGCTCCTATCCCAATCCAGAGCCTGTAGTAAAACAAATTTAAACTTATCAGCCACATCTCACACAGACTTCATGATCTGAAATACGACAGAATTCCTGTCCTCCTCTTCTTGTGGATTCTGGCAACTATTCTGCACTCATTGGTTTCACATGCTCCCTAGCTCAGCCTGGTTTTCAGCTTCCTCGGATTTTCTGATTTCAATCACAATAATTTTATGATAATAAGAAACATTCCTCTATCAGCATCTTTTTCTGCAGTCATAGGTGATTTTTCTTGTATCTCACTGTTTACATTAGCTGGTTAAAAAAACTAAGCAAGAAAGCTGCTCCCTCATACGCACTACACTTATTAACCTTCCTTGATATTACACTTTAAATACCTCATCTCTTATAAGCAAATTATTTCAGTATGTCCATTGTCTTCTGATTAATACTTTGTTTTGACTTTTCTCGTATGTGATTCTTACTTGTTGACTGAATGCAGCTATAGCACAAGACTTACCCGAGTTCCTGCAGACAGACACTGTAGGTTGTCATAGGTTTCAGCTGTTGCTTCTATGGGCGGGATTTTCCCCTCTGCAAACTGAGTGCAGTGGCGGGCGAGAAAAGCAGTGTTTTGTCCGCTTCACGCCTGATTAAATGTACATCAGCAGGAGACATGTCGTATCGCAGGCGGGCGGCCTCTGATTCAAGCCCCGCCTGAGATATGACATGTTTCCCCCCCCGCCGTGACCTCGGCAAATCACATTTAAACCACACCTGCACACAGCTGTCCCAATGTCTGCATCCCAGGATTGGCCCAGGCGAGAGATGATCCCCAAAGCCAAGAAACATTCTGCCCTGACGCCATGCTGGGCCACCTTCTGGATGCCATGGAGGCCTGCTTGGAGGTGCTGTACCCCCGTGATGGCTGGAGTAGGTCCACAAGACTTTCACCTGTGGCTTGGGAGGCGGTGGCCTCGGTGGTTAGCGCCAACGCCGCACAGCCATCCAATGCAGAAAAAGGATGAATGATCCCATCTGTTCTGCCAGGGTAAGTGAATCATATCATTACTCTCAATTCACACACTCACAAGCTCATCAGATATTCACAGGATGACACTCACACATTGTCAGCTCAAGGAACATCACTACTCACTGTCTCACACACACCTTCACATCTCTGCCTGGGCTCATATCCTGTGTTGTTCATATCCTCATCCCGTGTATGGCTCCACTCTCTAACCACACAAGGCGGGGATCCTTATCCTCTGCCTCCTGCTCACAATCTCTCCATCTGTCTTTATGCAGGGCAAGCTCATCCACAATAGGAGGGAGAGGTCCCAGACTGGTGGCAGAATGGCAGAGATAAAATCTCTCACTCCCTTTGGGGAGTGGGCTATTGACCTGGCCGTACAGGACCAGGACCATTCGTTTGGCGATGGTGAGGCTGGCGGCACACACCCAAGTGAGGATCCTGCTGATCCCTCAGACAATGATTCTGTGAGTCCATTGTCCTGAATTCAGATCGTATGCCATGCACTAATTTTCTCTGCTCTCTTTCATAAGGCATCTCTGCAAAGTGCAACAGGGACACCATGAGCCAAGCTCTCATCTCCAGCCCTGAAGACAGCCTGGATGAGGATGCTGCAGAAACGCGTGCAGAAAACCTGTCACAGCTCTGACCCACACACTCCACCTGCATAGAGACACACACTCTGGTGGGACCTTGTTCTAGAGCAGGCTTGGGGTCACAAACTGGTGAGCACCGCACAGAATCAGGTCCGCAGCAGGCAGAGAAAGGGACATCCAAGGTCGCTGGCACTCAGAGGGGTGCTGAAGGCCAGGACCCTGCTGAGTCCGAGTCAGATGATGAGGCTCTGGACTCAGTTGGTGGAGCTGCAGTGACAGTCAAGGAATTATCAGAAAGGGCTGTCAGCTCTTTCCACAGATTGCAACATATGATGGAGGAGTCCAACCACGTTCAGTCTGAGGTTATAGCGCCGGCATGGCCACACACCGAAGTCAACGTTGTTAGTATGGTGGCTGCCATGGAGACCTCGGTCCAGGATATGGCATCTGTGCTGCTACAGGAGTTGTAATCCATCACTGTAGGCATTGGTGGCATCCAGCAGTGGCTACACAAGAGGGGGCCAGGGCACGTTGATCTCACTCCAGCTACCCATTCCCCTGAAGGAGTCAGCCAGGGGCTCTCTCAGGTACCCTTAGGGAAGAGGACCGGCAGCTGGACACCTCAGGCCCTACACCCAGGTGACTTTGGAATGTCCAGCCAATCCCAACCACACCTTGCTGTGACCCCATCATCTCCAGCTCCACAGGTCGAGGAGGGTGCACCTGCGCCACAGCAGCATGCCCAAAGCAGGCCAGGTCCATCCAGGTCTCAACACCAGAGGACACCAGCCAAAGTCATCACGGACAACAGAGTGTAGCGGTCAGCAGGCTGCCTCCACCTCTGCTATGGATGTTGGGGATGCACCAAGGCATAACTTTAGGGTTAAAAAGAAATATTAGGAGTGCAATGGTGGCATGGGTGTTCACCACACCTCTCACCACTTTAAATAGAATGGCACCCATTTCACATTTCCTCTGGCGTATGCCTCCCCTTTATGCTTAGCTGTGTTGTATTCTATCAGGTGTAATACCTTGGTCCTTCCGTTCACTTACTGCAGATGCCGTTATCGTGCGCCTCTGTTTGATGTTGTATGCATTCATCTCATCACAGTGTGTGTCTGTTCTCAGCTCGTTTCCAACATCAGTGATGCCTCACCCCCAATGTAAAGTGTTCTTGTGGAAGGCATCTCATTCACATGCTTTTCTGGGTCATGTCAACTTCATTTTTTGCTGTCTAAGATCGAGGCTGAGGCGTTCACTTAACTAGTCTGCATCCTTGTGAGGTGAAGGAGCACTGTAGAAGGATAAATGTGGAAACACCACGAGAAGGGGAATAGTTCCTGGAATTCCATATACTATCTGTCATCTGGTAGGGTTTTCAATCTATGAGACCATAATAAAGCTCGTGTGCTCCTGTCTGTCTTGCACGTTGCCAACTCTCCGCGTCTACATCTGCAAAGCTCACCAATAAGTGTGTGCACCTTCCTCAATATGCCAAAGATCTGCCCATCATAGCTATATTATTGTACTGGTGCTCGAAACTACAAAATTGAGAATTTCCCATCTTGTAGTTGTCTCTATAGCACCCACAAGGCTCTCGTTCCAATGTAGGGATGTAGCACTGGACCATATGTTCTGCTTAGCATCCCCTCACCTAAACACCCGCCGAGGTCAATGATGATAAATCCAAATGGTGATGTGTTGCAGTTACTGGAGCCTTTCAGCATGCTCTCGATGCGCATATGTTAAATTGATGAGAAAACAATGTTGAGGGCAGCAACAGGCTAGGACTGAGGATGTAATGAAGCTGATGTGTGCTCTTCATTATCAACGAAGCATCGCTTTGCATTTTTGAGTTCGCAAGGGCCAGGGCTGCCCATTAGAGGAGACTGTTTGTTTTAAAGAGGAGGCATTTTGATGTATGGTTGACAGGTGTGTGAAGATGATCATCCTGAGGTGCTCCATCTCCATTGAAAGGTCTGGCTAAATGCAGGCCCACATCCCTAACTGAGAATGCTGGAGATCAATGTTTTTTTTAAATTCATTCATGGGATGTAGGCATCCCTGGCTAGGCCAGCATTTATTGCCCATCCCTAATTGCCCTTGAGAAGGTGACGAGCTGCTTTCTTGTAGTCCATGTGGTGTAGGGGAAGCAATGGCGATTGTCACTGGACTGGTAATCCAGAGACTCAGAGTAATGCTCTGGGGGCCTGAGTTCAAATTCCATCAAGGCAGATGGAATTATTGTCGATTGTCAAACCTGCCATCTTCACCTGGCCGACATGTGACTCCAGATCCACAGTAATGTGGTTGACTCTTAAATGCTTCCTGAGAAAGCCACTCAGTTGTATCAAACCAATAAATAGGAATGCAACTGGACGGACCACCTGGCATCGACCTAGTCACTAGAAACGACAATGGCAATCTCAGCCCTGTTGACCCTGCAATGTCCTTCTCACTAACATATGGGGGCTTGTGCCAAAATTGGGAGAGCTGTCTCACAGACTAGTCAAGCAACAGCCTGACATAGTCATACTCACAGAATCATACCTTACAGATCATGTCCCAGACACCACCAACACCATCCCTAGGTATGTCCTGTCCCACCGGCAGGAAGGCACAGCAGAAGAGGCGGCACAGTGGCATACAGTCTGGAGGGAATTGCCCTGGGAATCCTCAACATTGACTCCGGCCCCCATGAAGTCTTATGGCATCAGGTCGAGCATAGGCAAGGAAGCCTCCTGCTGATTGCCACATACCATGCCACTTCATTCCCCGCCCTCCAACTGAAGAATCAGTACTCATCTATGTGGAACACCATTTGCAATAAGCACTGAGGGTGGCCAGTGTGCAGAAAGTACTCTGGGTGGGGTTAGTGTTAGACTTCAATATCTATCACCAAGAGCGGCTTGGTAGCACCACCACAAACTTAACGGACCAAGTCCTAAAGGACATAGCTGCTAGACTGGGTCTGTGGCAGTTGGTGAGGCAACCAACAAGAGGGAAAAACATATTTGACCTCATCCTCACCAGCCTGCCTGCTGCAGATACATCTGTCCATGACAGTATCAGTAGGAATGACCACTGCACAGTTCTTGTGTGGACAAAGTCCCATCTTCAAATTGAGGAATCCCACCATTGTGTTGAGTGGCACTACCACCGTGCTAAATAGGATAGATTTCAAATAGATCTAGCAACTCAACACTGGGCATCCAAGAGGCACTGTGGGCCATCAGCAGCAGCAGATTTGTACTCAACCACAATCTGTAACCTCATGGACCAGCATATCCCCCAATCTACCATTACCATCAAGCCAAGGGATCAACCCTGGTTCAATGAAGAGTGCAGGAGGCATGCCAGGAGCAGCACCAGGCATACCTAAAAATGAAGTGTCATCTGTTGAAGCTACGACACTGGACTACTTGTGTGCCAAACATCATAAGCTGCAAGTGACAGACAAAGCTAAGTGATCCCACAACCAATGGACCCGATCTAAGCTCCACAGTCCTGTCGTCAATGGTGGTGGACAATTAAACAACTCACTGGAGGAGGAGGCTCCACAAATATCCCCATCCTCAATGATGGGAGAGCCTAGCACATCAGTGCAAAAGATAAGGCTGAAGTATTCAAAACAATCTGCAGCTAGAAGTGCTGAGTGGATGATCCATCTCAGCCTCCTCTGGAGATCCCCAGCATCACAGATGCCAAATCAATTTACTCCATGTAATATCAGGAAATGGCTGAAGGCACTGGATACTGCAAAGGCTGTGGGCCCTGACAATATCCCTGCAATAGTATTGAAGACCTCTGCTTCAGAACTTGCCGTGCCCCTAACCAAGCTGTTCCAGCACAGCTACAACACTGGCATCTACCCAGCAATGTGGAAAATTGCCCAGGTTTGGGCTGACAAGTAACATTTGCACCACACAAGTGCCAGGCAATGACCATCTCCAACAAAACAAAATCTAATCATTGCCTTCTTGAACTGCTGCAGTCCATGTGGTGTAGGTACATCCACAGTGCTGTTATGGAGGGATTTCCAGGATTTTGACCCAGCTACAGTGCTGCTACTGTGCGTCAGTGGTGGAGGAAGTGAATGTTTGTGGATGTGGTGCCAATCAAGCGGGCTGCTTTGTCCTGGAAGGTGTTGAGCTTCTTGAGTGTTGTGGGAGCTGCATTCATCCAGGCAAGTGGGGAGTATTCCATCACGATCCTGACTTGTGCCTTGTAGATGGTGAACAGGCTTTGGGGAGTCAGGAGGTGGGTTACATGTAACAGGATTCCTAACCTCTGACCTACAGTAGCCACAGTATTACTATGGCCAGTCCAATTCAGTTTCTGGTCAATGGTAATCCCCAGGATGTTGATAGTGGGGGATTCAGTGATGGTAATGCCATTGAACGTCAAGAGGCAATGGTTAGATTCTCTCTTGTTGGAGGTGGCCATTGCCTGGCACTTGTGTGGCGTGAATGTTACTTGCCACTTGTTAACACCAAGCCTGGATATTGTCCAGGTCTTGCTGCATTTGGGCATGGACCGCTTCAGTATCTGAGGAGTCGCAACTGGTGTTGAACATTGTGCAATCATCTGCGAACATCCCCACTTCTGACTTGTTAGTGTGCCTTCTGTGGCCCAATATTATGCCAGAGACCCCCTGAGCCGATGAGCATGATGCTATGACCACAACCTGCGCACAACATGCTGGGCATGACTAACACTGGACTGACATGACATTCCCCTCCCTGGACTGGGCCAAAGACAGTCTCTGAAAGCGCAGCAATGTGAACTGAAGCGCTTCTTCACTCCATGAACCTCCCATTCTGACCCCAAATTGCTTATGTTCTTCTATAAGAGACTACTTCCCAAATGTGAAGAGCAGATGACGCTTCACCCTGAACCCCCCAGACATGTGCCTGAGTGCAAACCTCATCATTCACCTGCCTCCCCCACTTCGCCTCCATGCCTCCAACCCCACCCCCTTAGATCCGTCCTTCACTCCTCTATGCTCCCAACTCCACTCCATACCCACCTCAGCCCTGACTTGCCCTTGCCAACCTTGACCCTCCATGCAAACTGCCATTCTCCTGTTCCTCTCCTTTGTGCTGCACAGTACAACAAGGAAAACTGCTAACCTTGGACACAATTGAACCCAGCCGATTGCTGCACGCCACCTTTAAACAATCATGAACGAGATTCCCGTACCCCACTGACTTCATCTTGAAGGTAGGACTAAATTTCAAAAATTTTTGAATATGGTGAATATTGAGTATTCACTGTGGATGGATCTTCTAACTTTTTCCCACCCAGTGAAGTGCCATATCTGGGGAAGTTCCAAGGCTATACCAAAAATTTCACACAATACTTTGCAACTGACATGCTGTCTGCAGCCTTAAAAGATAGTCCGCATTTCTAGTCATAATGTACACTTCACCAGACCTGGCTCCCTTTTCTGTCTTTATGATGACTGTGGACTTACAAAGCACTGACACAGCTGTTTTCAAATAGCACACTTTCTGTTTCTATACTTCTCAAACAAGTAGTTTCTTTTTAATCCAGTCTTAATATTTTCCACTGCATCCGCAGTTTTTTTGTTTTTATTAATATTTTCCACGCTCCACAATCCCTAGACTCCAACTTGCCCAAATTTTTATTTTGTTTATCCTAACATTCATTTATGTTAAAACCTTCTTGTCCATCACTCTATCCTTGTTGGCCTATAGTAGCTCTTATTCAAAGCAACAAGTTTGAAATCCTCACCACATCTTTATATTCCTCCATGGTCTCACCCTACCTATTGCTGCCAACTTCTAAACCCTACATCCACTTAGAACTCTTTATTTCACTGACTTTAATATACTTTAAGATGAATGTTACAATAGAAGATCAAATATCTTATCCAATGACAGAGTAGCGTGGGCTACTTTTGTAGTCTGTAATCAGTAGTGAGTAGTCTAGAGTAAGAGTCTATAAAGTAGAGATAGGGTTTTAATTATAAGTACACAAGTGTAGCTGTTGAGTTCCTTTGTAAATAAATAGGATGTGTTCTACAAAAGCACTGTCTGCTGACCTGCTATGTTTATGGTACCAACTCGGTCATCCTGAAACAAGCATGCAACCCAAATCTATTAGTTCAACTAAACTCATGACAAGGATCCACAAACTGGCAATGAGGTGAAAAAAGCAAAAAAAAAGTAAGGAATGATGATTTTAAAAAAGCAAGGAAAAGCGAGGAAGGAAACCAAGTGAAACGAAATTGGACTGTACCTTGCAAGGTAATTGTAAGTAGAATTTCTATCCTAATCGTCGAAGCAGTTCCCTTGAAGCCTGCTGCAGATTGGAAGAGTTGATCCTTTCAACCCAATTGGTGGGTGATTCATCTCATTGGGGAGAATTTTCTCCCTGTTGGGCGGGCTGGGTGGGAGCGGGCGGAGGCGGGTGCACAGCTGATCGTCGCCCGCAATCGGCTGGGCGCTGCCATTTTACGTGGGCGGGTCAATTAAGGCCCAACGTGATGCGCACCCAGAAACTCCTTGTGTGGGCAGGGAGAGGAGGGAGAGTTGGGGCCTGTGCTCTTTTGTGCATGTGCGCGACAGAGCGCAGAAATCTCCCTGAGGCATGGAGCTGCCCCAGGGAGATGAAAGAAAGTCATAAAAATTTGATAAATAAAAAAATAAAGTTATTCAGATATGTCCCCTCATGTGACATTGTCACATGAGCTGAGACATGTTTATCAATTCACATGAAACAATTTATTCAATTAATAAAGCCTTCATGAAACCTCATCACGCCCGTGGATGATGTTCCTTGAAAAATGCAAAGGCCGCCTGGGCTCTACACCTGCCCGCCAACCTTAAGGTTGGATGGGCAGTCCTGTTAATTACTTCAGTTAGTTTTCAAATGACCTTAATAGACCTTTGACAGTTTGGCGGGCACACAGCCGACTCCGGCGTGCGCCCACTGAACTGAAGATTGGAATGACGTGCGGTGACGTTGGGACGCATGCCTGACATCACTGTGCGTCATTTTACACATGTTGGGCGGGGAGCCCCAGCCAAAAAGGGCATGAAAATGTGCAGCTCTGATGAGAAGCAGGAAGCAGTCACAGCTTACAGACAAATAAAAAGAAATGACTTAGCAGCGAAAACATGGAATAATAGTCACAGAGGTGAAAGCAGACAACCTTGTAATGAATTGGAGTTTAAAAAAATTGAATGTTTTTGCTGTCATCAAAACAGACACCTTATGAGACATTGCAAGCATAGAAGCTGGCAGACTTTCAATCAAAAGAAAAAACTCCATGAGATTCATAAGATAGAAGAGCCTGAAGTTACAGATTCGGATACTTATTCATTGAAAAGGTAGGAAGAACAGAACCAATCTATGTAATAGTGAGGGTGAATATTAGGCCAATCAGAATGGAGGTGGATACAGGAGCTTCCTCTGCAGTGATAGGTGAGTATACTTTTAAATACCTGAATAATGTGGAATGTAAATTAAATTTGGAAGAAACGAATGCCAATTTGAAAATTTACATGGGAAAATACATCAAATCAAAGGCACAAGCAGGGTTACTGTACAGTAAGGAACTCAATCAGTGAAATTACCCTCGATGGTGGTAGTAGATGAGGGGCCAAGTGTCCTTGGATGAAACTGGCTGAAAGAAGTTAAATTGGATTGGACTGAGATCTTCCAACTGAGATCCACTGGGTTAACTGAGCTACTACAAAAATACGCCTCAATTTTTCAAGATGAACTCAGGAAGATCTAAGGGCTACAAGCAAAAATTAATGTTGATCCAGATCCTACCCTCCAATTTATGAAAGCAAGACCAGTACCTTATGCAATGCGGGAAAAGGTTGACGCCAAATTGGATAGATTAAAGAAAATGGGATTGATAAAAGCTGCGGAGTTCTCGGAATGGGCAACACCAATAGTCCCCATACTTAAGCCTGACCAAAGTGTTCGAATTTGTGGGGACGACAAATTGACATTTAATAAAGTGGCTAAGTTGGACAGACACCCTATACCAAAAATTGAAGACTTGTATGCTAAGTCGGGAGGTGGAACCGCCTATGAAGCTTGATATGAGCCATGCTTATCAACAATTGGAGTTAGCAAAGGCCTCCCAGAAGTTTGTCTCTCAATTAATACACACAAAGAGTTATACCAATATACCCACTTGCCTTTTGGTGTATCCTCTGCATGCGCCATATTCCACAGGATAATCAAAAATTTACTTCAGGGATTGCCTCATGTTATAGTTTATTTAGATGATGTTCTAGTGAAAGGACTCACTGAAAAGGAGCATTTAGCAAACTTGCAAAAAGCTTTGAAATGTTTTTCACAAGTGGGGGTGTGTTTAAAAAAAGAAAAGTGCATGTTCCAGGTGAAAGAGGTAGTCTATTTAGGTCAGAGGGTAGATGCACAGAGCCTCCACCCAGTTGAATAAAAAGTGGCAGCCATTAGAGAGGTACCAGCACAAAGAAACATCTCTTGAGCTAAAATCATTCTTGGGGATGATCAATTACTTTGAGTGCTTTTTGCTTAATCTGTCGACAGAACTGGCACCCTTGTATTACCTACTCAAGAAAAACCAATGTTGGTCTTGGCAAACACCACTGAAAGAAGCTTTCACAAAAGTGAAACAGCTATTACATTCATCCACCCTAATAGTACATTTTAACCAAAAAAAAGTTAGTTCTGACATGTGATGCATCTCCTTATGGAGTGGGAGCAGTGCTCTCCCATCGAATGGACGATGGCTCAGAATGACCTATTGAATATATATCAAGATTGCTCAACACGATGGAAAAGAGATAAGACCATAAGACATAGGAGCAGAAATTAGGCCATTCGGACCATCGAGTCTGCTCCGCCATTCAATCATTGTTGATAAGTTTCTCAACCCCATTCTCCCGCCTTGTCCCTGTAACCTTTGATCCCCTTACCAATCAAGAACCTATCTATCTCGGTCTTAAATACACTCAATGACCTGGCCTCCACAGCCTTCTGTGGCAATGAATTCCATAGATTCACCACTCTCTGGCTAAAGAAGTTTCTCCTCATCTCTGTTCTAAAAGGTCTTCCCTTTACTCTGAGGCTGTGCCCTCAGATCCTAGTCTCTCCTACTAATGGAAACATCTTCCCCACGTCCACTCTATCCAGGCCTTTCAGTATTCTGTAAGTTTAAATCAGATCCCCCCCTCATCCTTCTAAATTCTATCGAGTATAGATCCAGAGTCCTCAAATGCTCCTCATATGTAAAGCCTTTCATTCCTGGGATCATTCTCGTGAACCTCCTCTGGACCCTCTCCAGGGCCAGCATATCCTTCCTGAGATACGGGGCCCAAAATTGCTCACAATATTCTAAATGTGGTCTGACCAGAGCCTTATAAAGCCTCAGCAGCACATCCCTGCTTTTATATTCTAGTCCTCTTGAAATAAATGCCAACATTGCATTTGCCTTCCTAACTACCGACTCAACCTGCAAGTTAACCTTAAGAGAATCCTGGACTAGGACCCAAATCCCTTTGCACTCCAGACTTCAGAATTCTCTCCCCATTTAGAAAATATTCTATGCCTCTATTCTTCCTACCAAAGTGCATGATCTCACATTTCCCCATGTTGTATTCCATCTGCCACTTCTTTGCCCATTCTCCTAACCTGTCCAAATCCTTCTGCAGCCTCCCTGCTTCCTCAATACTACCTGTCCCTCCAGCTATCTTTGTATCATCTGCAAACTTAGCCAAGATGCCCTCGGTTCCTTCATCTAGATCATTAATGTATAAGTGAAAAGTTGTGGTCCCTGCACTGACCCCCTGCGGAACTCCACTAATCACCGGCCGCCAACATGAGAAGTGCCCCCTTATCCCTACTCTCTGCCTCCTGCCAGACAGCCAATCTTCTATCCATGCTAATATCTTGCCTCTAACACCATGGGTTCTTATCTTACTGAGCAGCCTCCTGTGCGTCACCTTGTCAAAGGCCTTCTGGAAGTCCAAGTAGATAACATCCATTGGCTCTCCTTTGTCTAATCTACTCATTGCCTCCTCAAAGAACTCTAACAGATTTGTCAGGCATGACCTCCCCTTGATGAAACCATGCTGACTTTGCCCTATTTTACCATGCACTTCCAAGTATTCTGAAATCTCATCCTTAATGAACTCTAAAATCTTACCAACAATCGAGGTCAGGCTAATCGGCCTGTAATTTCCTGTCTTTTGCCTCACTCCCTCCTTAAACAAGGGGGTTACATTAGCAACTTTCCAGTCCTCTGGGATCCTCCCTGATTCCTGAAAGATCACCACTAACACCTACACTATCTCTTCAACTATCTCCTTCAGAACTCTGGGGTGTAATCCATCTGGTCCAGGTGATTTATCCACCTTCAGACCTTTCAGTTTTCCTAGCACCTTCTCCTTGGTAATGGCCACCATGGTCACCTCTGCCCCCCGACTCTCTTGAACTTTGGGGATGTTACTCGTGTCTTCTACTGTGAAGACTGACACAAAGTACCTATTTAGTTCCTCCACCATTTCTTTGTTCCCCACTACTACTTCTCCAGCATCATTTTCCAGCGGCCCAATGTCCACTTTTGCCTCTCTCTTACCCTTTATATATCTAAAAAAAACTCTTGCAATCTTCTTTTATATTACTGGCTAGTTTACCCTCATATTTAATCTTCTCCTTCCTTGTTTCTTTTTTAGTTGTCCTCTGTTGGTCTTTGTAGGCTTCCCAATCTCCTGGTTTCCCATTGCTTTTCGCTGCATTGTTTGCTTCTCTTTAGCTTTTATGCTGTCCCTGACTTTCCTTGTCAGCCATGGTTGCCTCGTCCTTCCTTTAGTATGCTTCTTCTTCCTAGGGATGAATTTTTGCTGTGTCTCCCAAATTACTCCCAGAAATTCCTGCCATTGCTGTTCCACCGTCTTTCCTGCTAGGCTCATCTCCCAGTCAATTCTGGCTAGCTCCTCCCTCATGCCTCTGTAGTTGCCTTTATTCAACTGTAATACCGTTACATCTGATTTCAGCTTTTTCCTCTCAAATTGCTGGGTAAATTCTATCATATCATGGTTACTTCCTCCTAATGATTCCTTCACCTTAAACTCCCTTATCAAATCTGCCTCATTACACATCACTAAATCTAGAATTGCCTATTCCCTAGTGGGCTCCACCACAAGCTGCTCCAAAAAGCCATCTTGTAGACATTCCACAAATTCCTTTTCTTGGGATCCACTACCAACCTGATTTTCCCAGTCTACCTGCAGATTGAAATCCTCCATGATCACTGTAACCTTGCCTTTCTTACACATCTTTTCTATCTCCTAGTGTATCTTGTGCCCCACATCCTGATTACTGTTCGGAGGCTTGTACGTAACTCCCATTATGGTTTTTTACCTTTGCAGTTCCTCAACTCTACCCACACAGATTCTACATCATCTGACCCTACATCTTTTCTTGCTATCAATTTAATTTCATTTCTTACTAACGAAGCAACCCCACCCCCTCTGCCAACCTGCCTATCTTTTTGACAGGATGTATATCCTTGGATATTTAGCTCCCAGTCCTGATCCCCTTGCAGTTTTGTCTCTGTAATGCCCACCACAACATACCTGCCAATTTCAATCTGCGCCACAAGCTCATTTACCTTATTTCATATACAGCATGCATTCAGATACAACACCTTCAGTCCTGTATTTCCCGTCCCCTTTCTCATTGTCTTCACTTTATCTGATGCGCTTGGAGTTAGATTCCTACTCACAGATAGAGAAAAAAGTCTTGTCAATCATCTTTGGTGTCAAGAAATTTCCTCAGTAGTACATGGCCATCATTTTACTATTGTTTCGGACCATAAGTCTTTGCTAGGATTGTTCAGCAAGGACAAGGCTATACCACCCATAGCTTCAGCAAGAAGACAGAGGTGGGCATTGATCCTGGCAGCGTATGAGTATACTTTCATCCACAGGCCTGGAAATCACATTGCAAACGCTGATGCACTTAGTCGTTTGCTTTTGAAAGAAAACAATGAGGATGCTCCAGTTCCTCAAGAATTTGTTTTATTATTGAACTTCTTAGATTCATCACCAGTATGTGCTAGACAGATTAGAGATTGGACAATTCGAGACCCAGTCTTACCCAAAGTATGAGAACAAGTTCTTCACGGTTGGTCACAAGAACAGGAATCTAACTAAATGAAACCGTATTTTCACAGAAGATACGAGATAACCAGCCAGGATGGTATCCTAATGTGGGGAGCTAGAGTGATTGTTCCTCCAAAAGGATGAAAGCCTTTGTTAACTGAATTACATTGTACACATCCAGGTATTTCCCCAATTAAGGCTATAGCACACAGCTATCTATGGTGGCCTGGAATGGATGGAGAAAAAGAGAGCTTAGTGAAAAGTTGTATGCAGTGTCAGCAAGTGCAAAAGTTACCTCCAACAGCTCTGTTACACCTGTGGGAATGGCCAGGAAGACCATGGGTGCGATTGCATATTGACTATGTGGGACCTTTTATGGGAATAATGTTTCTCCTCATTATTGATGCTCACTCAAAATGGATGGACATATATGAGGTAAAGTCACCAACATCTTCTGCTACAATGGACAAGCTACCTCAAAGTTTCACTATTAGCGGACTACCAGAAGTGGTCATATCAGGCGATGGCACGTCATTTACGAGTGCTGAGTTTCAACGGTTTATCAGCCTCAATGGTATTAATCATGTAAAAGCTTCACCATACCACCCTTCTTTGAATGGACTGGCCGAGCAAGCAGTTTAAACATTCAAACATGGCATAAAGAAATTAACTGGAGACTCCATAGCGACCATATTAGCACATTTTCTTTTCCATTATAGAACCACCCCTCACATGACAACAGGTGTCACATCTGTGGAATTGGTGATGAATCTCAGAATGAGATTGAGTAACGCCAAATTTAGGGGGGAAGGTGGAAAGGAGTCAAGGAAGTAGAAATTTGTACATGATTGGCATAGTCGTGACAGAAAGTTTACCATAGGATATATGGTATATGTGAAAAATTTTGGTGAAGGACCTAAGTGATTATCAGGTGAAATAAGTGCAGTTACTGGTCCTCTTTCTTACCACGTGAAAGTAGAAGACTAAATCAGATTGGGACATATGGATCGTATATGGAGGAAAAGAAACAAAGTATCAGGAAATGGTTCTTCCAGTGTTCATGACTGCGTCAACATCTCCTGTTGAAAGATCTTGACAGAGTACACATGTGTCTGAAGGATCGGCCGTACCTGCAAGAGTTGAGGAAACAGATTTGCAGGTGCCCATCGAAGAACCTGATGTTCAGACAACACCAGAAAAGGAGGTTCCTGACAAAACATCTGAAGCTGTAGAGCTGAGACGTTCTACACGCCTAAGGAAACCCCCAGAAAGACTGAATTTGTAACTTACTTATCTGTGTAAATAATTTGATATTTTGAGAAAAATTGTAATTGTAACTGCAAAATGTATTTCTGAGTAAAGGGGAAGGAATGTGGTAATTTTGTTTTATACACCCACAAGATGTGGGCTTTTGACCCAGCAACAGAGAAGGAACGGTGATATATTTCCAAGTCAGGATGATGAGTGGCTTGGAGGGGTACTTCCAGGTGGTAATGTTCCCATGTGTCTGTTGCCCTTGTTCTTCTAGATGGTAGTGGTCGTGTGTTTGGAAGGTGTTGTCGAAGGAGCCTTGGTGAATTCCTGCAATGCATCTTGTAGATGGTACACACTGCTGCTACTGTATGTCGGTGGTGGAGGGGTGTCAATCAAGCGGGCTGCTTTGTCCTGGATGGTGTCAAGCTTCTTGAGTGTTGTTGGAGCTGCAAGCGGGGAGTATTCCATCACATTCCTGACTTGTGCCTTATAGATGGTGGACAGGCTTTGGGGAGTCAGGATCTTGTTGTACTCTGGTCGGAATTTTCCAAGCACACTGTTGTCAGACGTACTCAGCGGCGTGAGCGGACAATATGGCGAGAAGGCCAGGAATCGGTTTCATGATGTCACAAAACCAGTTTGCGATTGTCTGCTCAGCCCATTGATGCAGGCTGCATTTTCATGCCACCGGATGTTAGGAAGCTCATTCTACTACATCTGCATATCATTATAAGGCCAGTCCACCGGAATCACCTCCTCCCGCTGGATCGTCCACCCATGTCATCGTGATTACGCACCAATCACATTTGTGACGTGCAGAAGTTCGGACTCACCGCCCGGGCTTTACTCACATCACGGACATCTGAGGATAGTGCATGTTCACCTGGACATCCTGAAAGGAGAAGGGCTATGGCTGGTAGGTCATGGAGGGGAGGTGGAAGGTGGTGCCAAGGAGGGGAGGGGAGGCTGGGGGGGGGGGTGGTGGCAAAAGTGATAAGGGAAAAGAAATGGGTGACCCAGGGAGGGGAAAGGACAGGGGAGCAAATGAAGAACTGAATCACCACCATGCTGTTTAAATCGAAAGTGAAACGAGAATCGTGGTGGGCAAGATCAGGTGCTGCATGGGAGTCTGATCATTGAGTGGGCAGAGATGCAGGTCAGCTCAGATGGACTGAAAGCAAACCCCAGCAAGCAGCATTCAAAATGCTCAGGACATTGAGATGAGTGTGATACATGACGCATCCATGTGCATGGGAGAGTGCTTGCATGAGGCTCCAAAAGGCCCTGCCCCAAACATACTTCTCCCTCCAGAACCATTCATTGACCAGCTGCGCCTTCTGCGGTGACAGAGGATGAGGTTGAGGGGTTCACAGGCAAAGAAGGGAAGGGGCAGCCTCTAAGATTACTGGATGGATAACCCAGAGGTGTCTGGCTGCCACTCCTCCTCCCTTCAAGAGCACCTGGAGGGATGTCGAGGTGCCCAGATTCCCTCGCTCGTTGCCACTGCAGGAACTTATCCACGGCTACCGTGATGGAGTGCAGTTCTGCACGCATCTCTGCTTTCTGCTGGATCATGGTCTCCAGGGTGTCTACCATCCTTCCAATGGAGACCTCCATACAAGCACATATGGGTACCACTTCATCAGAGAGCAGGCTGACACACTCCTCCAAGTAGCAAGCCATTCTGCTGAGGGCTTCCAACAGCTCTGCATAATGTTCCCACACCTTCTGCCAACTCTCCAGGATGAGTTGGAAGGCCAAATCCAGAGGCTCATCATCTGACTCGGAACTCACAGAAGCCTGTACCCCAGCAGTCCTCTGAGTGCCGGGGTTGCTCGGCTAAACCTACCTCCTCCTGCTCCAGACACCTGTCTGTGTGGTGACCACCCGACTGTGAACCTGAGCCTGCTCTAGATCTAGGTCCCACAGAGAGGTGTGTGTTTCTGTGCTGGTGGAGGGTGTGGGTAAGCGCTGTGATCTTCCAGGCTTCTTATTTCCAGCTCTTCAAAGGAGGAGGTGTCCTCTTGGCTGGAGATGAAGATTTGGATGGAGTTGAGGGACTGGCTAGCTGAGGGTGTTGGTCACTTGGCAGATCTCCCTGTGAACCAAAGTAGAAATAATTAGTGCATGGCAGCAGAGTCAAAAGCAGGAGAGAGAGCACTCACTTTTGCGTTGAGGGAGGGATGATGTGGTGCAGGATCCTCACAAGGGTGTTCAGCACTGACCTCACTGTCACCATCACCGCAGGCACGGTCCATATCCTCACTAGTCAGTGCGATGGCACGCTCCTCAAAGTGAGTGAGGGGCCTAATGTGGGCGACTCCACCCCCAGTCCAAGACCTCTCTCTGTTGATGTGAGCAGGCTTCTCCTGCATGGAAACAGATGGAGTGAGTGTGAGCAGGACACATGGCGCTGCATGGAATGTTTGTGTGGTGAGAGAAGCCATGGACAGTATGAGGACGCAAGCTCCAGAGAATATGAGACTGATGGAGATGTGAGTGTGTATGTGAGAGTTAGTGGTGTTGTCCCTTGAGGTGTGAGATCCCTGTGGATGTATGATGGGCTTGTGAGTGTGTGAGTTGAGAGTGATGGGAAGAGTGACTCACTCTAGTAGAATGGATGAGACCATTCATCCTTTTTTTGGCACTGGATGGCCATTCTCTTTTGCAGGGGATAGGTGCTGACCACCACTGCCACCGCCTCCCATGCTGGATTGGTAATGCCGCTGTCCCTCCTGCGGCTGCAATGGGGGTAGAGGACATCACAGCCAGCCTCTATGGTGTCCAATAGGCACTCGAGGGATGCGTCACTAAACTGTGGGGCTGTAGTCTTTTTGTCTTTCGGGGCCATCCTATCTTCTGTGCGGCAATCCTGGGCTGGAAGCACTGAGAGGTGTGTGCATGGAATGTGGTGTCCAGCATAATGAAGCGGCAAGGTGATGGTGTGCTGGGTGAATGAGAGTCTACCTGCCATCACTAAACTACTAATTCCTTTGTAACCTATCTCTTCACTTAAATGGCTGTAGAACCACTTGTATACAAACAAGGCCTCCAGACTTCCTGGCACCCAGCTCACAAAAAATTTCTAAATGAAACGAGAACCATGTTTCACCTGTCTTAACACACAAATCAAAATATAAATTAAATTTAATATTATGCATTGTTCCTAACAACATCATTTCCATCAAGAAACATTTAACAGACTGGGGCTCTTTTCTTTGGAACTTATAAGGCGGAGAAGTGACCAGGTAGATGTAGAGAAGAAATTTCCACTTGTGGGGGAGACCAAAATTAGGGGCCACGTATATAATGTAGTCACTAATAAAACCAATAAGGAACTCAGCAGATACGTCTTTACCAAGAGAGTGGTCAGAATGTGGGACTTGCTACCACAAGGAACAGTGAGGAGAATAGCATAGATGCTTTTAAAATGAAGCTGGATAAATAGCTGAGGGAAAAAGGAATAAAAAGTTACGCTGATCTGATGAAGAGGGATGGAAGAAGGCTTGTGCAGACATTAACACTGGAATGGGTCATTTGAATGGTCTGTTTTTATCCTGTAGGTTAGGAGAGGCAGTGGTGTAGTGGTATTGTCACTAGACTAGTAATACAGAGACTCAGGTTAATGTTCTAGAGGCCCAGGTTCAAATCTTAAAAATCTTGAATTAAAAGCCTAATAATGACCATGAAACCATTGTTGACTGTCATAAAAACCCATCTGGTTCACTAATGCCCTTTGGTGAATATACTCATTGAATCATACCTGTCATGAAGCTATTAATGTATATGATATTTTGGAAAATATTTTTCTTTTAAAAAAGAGGTTAATCTATGAGTATATCTTAATTGGATTAAAGCCAGTTAGTCTGGATGTTTTGATATATTAGTTTGAGATATAAACAGAGATAGCGTGCATTTGCATTTTTTGAGTAGAGCATTCAAGAAGTGGGTTGAAAACATGACACCTTTCTAACAGCTACCAAGCAATATGTTTATATTACTAATGAAATTGGTATCATGAAAGGGTTTCATTGTTAAAAGGTGAAGTTCAAAAAGGTTGTTGATACAATGAGACTTAAGATTCAATGGGGCTAATAGGTATAACTTCAGTAATTTTTGGGTGTGCAGGCAGAGGCAATGTAAGATCAAAAGGCAGCTGCAAGCGTCCAACTGGCTCCACAGTGAAAATAACGTCATTTTGAATTTGTAAGGTGAAAACATTTTGCCTGGTGTATGGTTAAGTCCATGGGTTGCTGTTGCCTTAATGGAGATTAGTTTGGGAATTTGTTAAAAGTAATGATAATAGTCATTTGTAGCCATGTGTATGTAAATTTTGACCTTTGTAAATTAATAAAATGTTTCATTTAGTTTAATGTAAAATCTCGAGAACTAGTGGTCTGATTCCTGAGTTTAGAGTCACATCTCAAACAGAACACTTAAAATTATTGATTATGACAGTTGTTTAAAGTTTCCCTCTGGGATTTTTAAAATAATTCCACTTTACCAACTGCATCAGTCATTACAATATCTTAGAGATAATGTTCCAGCCATCACCATCCCTGGGTATGTCCTGTCCTAGGGGAAGGACAGACATAGTGGTATACGGTTGGGAGGGAGTTGCTCTGGAAGTTCTCAACATCAAGTCGGGACCGCGTAAAGTCTCATGGCACCAGGTCAAACAGGGGCAAGAAAAATTCCTGCTGCTTACCAAGTACCACAACACCACCCCCCTACACCCTCTCCTCCCTCAGCAGATGAATCTGTACTCCACCATGTTGAACACCACTTGGAGGAAGCACTGAGAGTGGCAACAGCACATAATGAACTCTGGGTGGGGGACTTCAATGTCCATCACCTAGAGTGGCATGTTAGCACCACTACAGACCTAGCAGACCAAGTCCTAAAGGATCCAGCTGCTAGACTGGGTCTGCGGCAGGAGGTGAGGGAACCAAAGAGAGGGAAAAGCACACTTGACCTCATCCTCACCAACCTGCCTAATGCAGATGTATCTGCCCATGACAGTATCAGTAGGAGTCACCACCGCACAGTCTTGCCTCCACATTGAGGATACGCTCTATCCTGTTGTGTTGCACTACCACAATGCTAAATGAGATAGGTTTCAAAGAGATTTAGTAACTCAAGACTGAGCAATCATGAAGTGCTGTGGGCCATCAGCAGCAATAGATTTGTACTCAACCACAATCTATAGCTTCATGGCCCAGCATATGCCCCACCCTACCATCAAGCCAGAGGACCAGTGAAGAGTGATTTCAATGAAGAGTGCAAGAGGGCATGCCAAGCATACCTAAAAATAAGGTGTCAAGCTGGTGAAGTTACAACAAAGGACTACTTGTGTGCCAAACAGCATAAACAGCAAGTGATAGACAGAGCTAAGTGATTCCACAACCAACGGATCAGATCTAAGCTCCTGCCACGTCCAGTCATGAACGGTGGTGGACATTAAACAACTCATGAGAGGAGGAGACTCCACAAATATCCCCACCCGCAATGATGGGGGAGCCCAGTACATCAGTGCAGAAGAAAAGGCTGAATCATTTGCAACAATCTTCGGCCAGAAGTGCCAAGTGGATGAACCATTTTGGCCTCCTCCAGAGGTCCCCAGCATCACAACTGCCAGTCTTCAGCCAATTCAACTCACTCCACATGATATCAAGAAACAACTGAAGGCAGATACTGGAAAGGCTACGGGCCCTGCAATATTACAGCAATAGTCCTGAAGACTTGTGCTCCAGAACTTGCTGCATCCCCAGCCAAGCTGTTTTAGCACAGCTACAACACTGGCATCTACCTGGCAATGCGGAAGTTTGTCCAGGGATGTTCTGTACTCAAAAAGCAGGACAAATCCAACCCATTCAATTACCGCCTCATCAGTCTACTCTTCATCATCGGTAAAGTGATGGACAGGGTTATCAACAATACCATCAATCAGTACTTCCTTGGCAATAACCTGCTTACTGATGCCCAGTTTGGGTTCTGCGGGGGTCACTCAGCTCCTGGCCTCATTAAAGCTTGGGTTCAAACATGGACAAAAGAGCTGAATTCCTGAGGTGAGGTGAGAGTGACTGCCCTTGACATCAAGGCAGCATTTGACTGAGCCCTAGCAAAACTGGACTCAATGAGAATCAATGGGAAATCTCTCAGCTGGTTGGAATCATACCTAGCACAAAGGAAGATGATTGTGGTTGGTGGAGGTCAATCATCTCAGTTCCAAGACATCACTGCAGGAGTTCCTCAGGGTAGTGTCCTAGACCCAACCATCTGCAGTTGCTTCATCAGTGACCTTCCTCCCATCATAAGATCCAAAGTGGGGATGTTTGCTGATGATTGCACAATGTTCAGCATCATTTGTGCCTTGTCAGATACTGAAGCAGTCCATGTCCACATGCAGCAACTCCTGGACTATATCCAGGCTTGTGCTGATAAGTGGCAATTTATATTTGTCCCACACAAGTACCAGGCTATGACCATCTCCAACAAGACAGAATCTAATCATTGCCCCTTGACATTCAGTGGCATTATCATTGCTGAATCCCCTACTATCAATATCCTGGGAGTTGCCATTGACCAGAAACTGAACTGGAATAGCCTTACAAATACTGTAGCTACAAGAGCAGTTAAGAGGCTAGGAATAGTGTAACAAGTAACTCACCTCCTGAATCCCCAAAGCCTGTCCACCATCTCCAAGGGGCAAGTCAGGAGTGTGATGGAATACTCTCCACTTGAATGGATAAGTGTAGTTCCAACAACACTCAACAAGTTTGACGCCATCTAGGACAAAGCAGCCTGCTTGATTGACACCTCATCCACAAATATTCACTCCCTTCACCACTGACGAACAGTGGCAGCAATCTGAACTATCTACAAGATGCACCGAAGGAATTTACAAGTCTCCTTAGACAGCATATTTGAAACCCACGACTGCTACCATCTGGAAGGACAAGCAGACACATGGGAACGCCACCGCCTGGAAGTTCCCCTCCAAGTCACTCATCATCCTGACTTGAAACCTTATTGCCGTTCCTTCACTTTTGCTGGGTCAAAATCTTAGAACTCCCTCCTTAACAGCATTGTGGGTGCACATACACCACATGGACTGCAGCAATTCAAGAAGGCAGCTCACCACCACCTTCTCAAGGGCAATTAGGGATGGGCAGCGAAGCCCACATCCCATGAATGCATATATAAAAAAATTAACAGAAGAATATAAGAAATAGGAGTAGGACATATGACCCTTTGAGCCTGCTCTGCCATTCAAAACGATCCTGGCTGATCTTCTACCTCAAATCCACTATTCTGCCTGCTCTCCATATCCCTTGATTCCTTGAGAGATCAAAAATATATCTATCCCAGCCTTGAATATCATCAATGATGGATCATTCAGAACTTTCTTGCATACAGAATTCCAAATACTTACAACCCTTTCAGTGAAGAAATTTCTCTTAATCTCAGTCCTTAATGATTGCCCCTTTATCCGGAGACTGCCCCTATGTTCTAGATAGACCAACCAGGGGAAACAACCTCTCGGTGTCTACCCTGTTAAGCCTCTTCACGATCTTGCATGTTTCAATGAGATTACCACTCGTTATCTAAACTCCAGAAATATAGGCCTAATTTACTCAGCATCTCATCATAGAGCAATGCTCTAGTCCCAGGAATCAATTAGTTCTAATCTTTGCTGTACCACCGCCAAAGCAAGTATTTCTTTCCTTAGATATAGAGACCAAAACTGAACACAGTAGTCCAGATGTGGTCTCACTAAAACCCTGCACAATTGTAGCAAGGCTTCCTTATTCCTTTACGCCAATTCCCTTACATTAATGGCCAAAAATCCATTTGCCTTCCTGATTACTTTCTATACCGGCATGTTAACTTTCTGTGTTCCTTGTATCAGTTTACCCAAGTGTCTCTGAACATCAACATTTCAAATTTTCACACCTTTAAAAAAAATACTGTTTTTCTATTCTTGCTTCCAAAGTGAATAACTTTACACTTCCCCACATTATACTTCATCTGCCACCTTATTGCCCACTTACTTAACCTGTCCATATCTCTTTGTAGCTGCTTTGCTTCCTCCTCATAGCTGACATTCCGACCTAACTTTGTATCATCAACAAACCTGGTCTCTAATCTAATCCCTTGGGACTATTATAAAGTTGAGAAAATTTGGGAAAATCATAAGCATGCATTCACCATCCCTCCAGTTGCCCCTTTTAGAATCCCAGGAGGTAGGCTACCAAATCCTGGAGTTTGCTATGCTTTTAGTCTCTTAAGAGTCTCTAATGCTTTTACATTGTTAATGTTAAATGACTTCAGTTCCTCACTCTTATTAGGCCCTTGGCTACCCTCTATTTCTGGTATATAACTTGTGCCTCCTGCTGTGAAGAAAGACACAAATTATTTTCAACATCTCTGCTAATTCCCTGTTGTCCATGATAGTTTCCTCAGTTGCTGCCTCAAAGAGAATTTAGCTACTCTCCTCCTATTTAAATACTTGTAAAAGGTCTTATGATCTGTTTTTGTATTCTTAGTTTGTTTACTCATATTCTATTTTTTTCTGGTTCTGTTGTGAATATGAGGTTTTATGGGGTGGTTATCTTTTAAACTGTCTTTTTTAATTCAAGATAAAATGGAGTAGTGGAGAGGGACAGGTGAGCTCCTATTAGTTCTGTCCAACGATGAGCCTATGTGACCTGGTTGCCATGGGGACTGGGTGCCCAGGTCAAGTCCTATTGAAACCCAATTACCAGTTTGCAGGCTTACTAACTCAGAAACCCTGGACAGGTAGAGATATAGATAGAGAGATAGGGAAACAACAGCTGCTGCAAAGAGTAGAGGAAAAGTCTGTTTCCTGTTAGTCACTAGGCAGAATGTGGGGTGGGAACTTGTTCTGGTAAAAGAGGTGGGACCTGTAGAGATTGAAGGGCACTGGAAAATTCACCCTGACATGGTTGGGAGAAGGAATCACTGAAGTGGGCCTTGATGCTGGAAGTTGGTTCAGGGATTCTCAGAAGACTGAGGGAAATTACTTTCAACAGACATTGGACCTTGTGACAGCAAAACCGGAAGAAGCAAACCTGCTGGAAGTTGACAGTAACTTAGAACTGGTTCCTGTGAAGACTACAATTCTACAGAGAGTGTGGTTTAACATGTAAATGCAATGTGGGGTTTTCAATCATGTTAAGAAGTTAAAGGGGATATCTTTTCTGTAGTTTAGTGTCTTAGTTGCCTACTAATTAATGTCCAGTTGATGTGATTTTAGTTTGTTTCTTATAGCAAAACATGAAATCTTGTCGTATGATCCTTTCAGTAGGTCACAAGGGATTTAAATCTATTTTTAAAAGTTATTGCTCTCTATGGGAATTGTTCCACTTTGTATCAATTTTTTGGTTTTTCTTGCAACTAACACCTTGAACAGCAATAGAGCAGAGATGGAAGATTAGCAGGGAAAATTAAAATAAAGAATTCAAGCACCAAATATTTGCTGAAGGTGAGAAAAGGGCAGCATTCAAGGGAGTGATTATAAAAATGAGATAGTGCTGGGGGACAAAAAGGCAACAATGATTTTCAAAAAATATCTGAAAGATCTGCCATTGATTTAAACAGTTGATCCAACTTAAATATACAAGTCAGGAACATTCCAATTTTGGCCCCTGATGGATTACACTGAAGGCTGGTGGGGGTGCAGCAATTGGCCTCAGAAACTAAGGCAAACAAAAGTGGTCACAGTTCCCACCTCCTGCTTGGTATTTAGGAGCACTTGCTAGAACTGCACATGTGGATGTTAGGCAATGGAAGGTCTGGCCTGGGGCTGTAATGGTGATCAGCTTGCCAAAGCTTACAGTAATGGCTCACGTTTAAATAACGACTTCTTGAGTAAGATAGCAAAGGGTAATTATGGAACCATATTGCATGGTGGAGTCAACACCTTTAGACGTGGAGGAATTGGAAATTGGAAAGAAATTAAAAAGGAACTGGCAGATACCCCTTGGCATTGCAGTGTCATTGTAGATCTCTTCAAGACATTGATGATGCTATCTTGTACAGTACTCCGAGACCCACTTCTGTTAATATGCTTTAAGCTATATGTTTAATATCTCACATAAATTGTTATAAGTATGTGTATACCATACTGAATTTTGCAGCAAATCATTTAGAGGTATTGATTTTTCTTCTACCTTATTGAATACAATGTCATTTGCATCTCACTGTGTTATTATATTATACTGAAAGGATGCATTGGAATTTGATTAAATGCAACATAAATAATTTGTCTGTTTACAGCTGCACACTTTTATATGGGGAGGCAATGGCATAGTGGTATTGTCGCTGGACTAGTAGTCCTTTTCATTCCCATGAATGAATAATAAAAAGTATATTTATGGTGGCAGGACTGATGGAATGCAACAATTCCACACATGAGTGATCATTCCAGAAACTGAAATGCTGAAGTCTTCAAATTTGTCAAGCAAATGGAATTGAAAAACTAGGCATACAGGAAGAGAAAGTGACATTGGACATGGAAACACAAACTTTTTGATTTGAGGACCAAAAATAGTGTGGATATAGTAAGTAATTTTATTGAGAAAGGTGCATATATATCGAGAAAAAGTGATTGGTGTTGTCCTCACTACAAATCTATCTGATATCCTTGCATAAGTATAGAACATTTGGATAAAAATGTTTTCAGTGCAGTTCATTCAGGAGAAAACTATGTTCAACAAGTGGCTGTGTGATGAAACAAAAAATAATACCACATACACGAAATTTTAACTTGATCTGTATTATAAGTGCTTTTAAGTTTAATATAGATTTTACAAGATACTCATTGTTGAACATTAGAAAAATAAATCATTCAAAAGAAGCATCTAGAATGTTAAAAGTGAGTATTGCAGGAGAGAGAAGGAGAACTTAACAATGCTGGGAATCTGAAATTTGGAGCCAAAGGAGAAATTGCTTTTACTTGACCTACAATACCAATCTAGATACACTATCATTTTCTCTTTCAGCATTTTCCAGTGTTCTTATTAAAAGGTGATACTGAGAATTTGAGTGATTACGGATATTATCCCAGAAGAGCTGAGTTCTGGCACCAAAGAATAGCTTTCAGAAGTTGCAATTGCCACAAACACAAAATGGGAAAGTTATTTGTTTTTGCCCAAGGTTACTTTCTGTTGGCTTCAATGGAAAATAATATCAGGCAGAGTGTAAATGGCACCTGATGTGATCCATACAGATTAGATTAGGATTATCCCTCAATAATTTCTTCATTCTATTAGGATTTTACATAATACACTGTGTTTCATCTTTTTCCTGTCTTCAGTCTGTCTGTGAGAATGAACTGAAAAGACCTGAAGGAATTCCCACATAACACCATAAAAGAGAGATAAGACACAAAACCCAATTCATATATTTACAAATTACTTTTATCAAAGATATAATCAACATTGTAGATTTCAAAAAAGAGAAAAGATAAGAGAGATGAACCAGGTTGGCTGAATATCTGATGCTTTATTGGCAATCACTTAGCTTTTCAGAGCTTATTATATTTCACAGGCAAAATTCCTGCAAGGACAATAAATTGTAGTGAGTACTGCTGTAGTGCAATAGAAATGTGACTACTGACAATACCATTGTGGAATGCAAAAACTTTAATACATTTCATATTCAGTCAGGTATGTGGCAACTTTTGTATTATTATCGGAAATGATCTAATACTAGCCATGACTTATAAAAAGTAGATGATTTCATCCATAGGCAAGGAAGATTGCAGGCTGCTTAGGATGTGATGTGACAGAATAATTTTATGTGTCAGCTGTGGCTCAGTTGGTAGCACCCTTGCTTCTGAATCAGAAAGTTGTGGGTTCAAGTTCCACTTCAAAAACTTGAGCATACTTCACTACAGTACTGAGAGAATGCTGCACAATCAAATGCGCTGTCTTTCATTTAAGACGTTAAATTGAGACCATGGATGGAATTTTCCATGCCCGCTGACAGCAGACAGTGGGAAGGCAGGTCGAGATTGTCCGCTCGGGCCATATTTCCCGTCAATGGTCATCAGGGAGCTCATTGTAATACATCAGCATATCATTAGAAGGCCATCCCGCCAGGCGCCAGATCATCCGCCAACATCGGCGGGAAAGCACGTTGATGTGTTTCCCAAAAGCACTTGGCGGCCTTCATTTTGGGTGAACTGGAGGTGAATGAACAGCATCATTCTGCAGGGCTCGCCAGGGCCTGTTGCTTTGTCGGCTTCAGGGGTGCTGGAGGGGCAGGGTGAAGTGCCGCCCTGCCACAGAGGTGACTGTTGTCGGGGGGGTTGGTATCCAGGGGGCTAACTGCTGCCCAGCCTTGGAGGCGACTGTTGTCAGGGTGGGGTGTCCGGAGGCATCTGCTGCCCTGCCTCGGAGGCGACTGTTGGGTTGGGGGGGAGTCCAGGGGCAACTGCTGCCCAGCCTTGGAGGCAACTGGTGTCACGGGGGGATGTCAGGGGCAACTGCTGTTCAGCCTCGGAGGCACATGTTGTCAGGGGAGGTGTCCAGGGGCAACTGTTGTCCAGCCTCGGAGGTGACTGTTGTCGGGGGGGTGTCTGGGGGCAACTGCTGCCCAGCCTCGGAGGCAACTGCTGCCCTGGTGTTGGATCCCGCGCATAAGAAATCGAGGTGGGGGCAGAGTAGGCAAGGGAAGTGGCCACACAGTGGGGACCCCTGTATAAACTGACCATACCTCAGCAACTGAGATATTTCAGGCGCAGCCACAGTGATATGATTGGGGTTGGGCTCTGAGACTGCCTGCCCATGCAAGCAACATGGAGGCACTAACATGCCACCAAGCGCTCCAGACCTTTCCCCCTACCTCCACCAGCACAGACTGTGAATCCGTGACCACTTTACTGGACTGCGGAGCAATTGGACTGTACAAATTGTACAATCTCCTCGACATGATGACATGCTTTGAGGACATTCCATAAATCTTCACATAGCCTCTAAGACTGTCTGGCTCCTGTCTGGCCTAGGGCAGTTTGCTTGCGCTCTGTGTTCAGGGTCATGTCATAGAGACGCAGCCATGAAACTTTAGAAGTTCTGATGCTTTGTCCGTCATCAACAGCTGAGCCCTTCAGGAGCTGGAGTACAGCATCAGTGGTCACAGGTGCTGAAGAGATGGGGGACAGTTCCACCTTAAAGGTGCTGAGAGCTGATCAAGAGAATGAGAGAACTCTGTGGTGCTTGCCCACTACATTCTGGCAGCAATGACAAGCACCAGCAAGATGCAGGCATCAGTAATATTTCCAGGCAGTGTGAGGCTGGACCATCACTTTGGTCTGAAGGCTGCACAGAGCACAGGGAAGATGCCCTGGTCTGAGACACCTGCCTTTATCTCTTGCAAAAAGGTTTTACATTTGAGTGACAAGAACACTGCTGATCAGAACAAGGAACCATAGACAGAGAGACGTTCTTGGGAGTTTATTGACAATAGTGAACAGTATGTACAAGGGATTAACACCCGTGCCCAGGCTGTGCAACTAATTCTCCTTAACTTTCCTAACCCTGCCGCTACGTCTTATTGCTCCCTGAATATCCACAGCAGAGGTGGAGGCAGCCTGCTGACTGCAAAGCCATTTCTGTGATGAGTTTGGTGGGTGTCTGCTGGAGGTCCAAGACTTTGAGGGCCCCGGACTGCTTTTGGGGTCATGCTGTGTGGCAGTGGCACCCTCCTTGGCTTGTGGAGCTGGAGCTGCTGAAGTCACAGGAAGAGGAGGATTTGGGCTGGCCGGACACTCTTGGAGTCACTTGAATGGATGGGCCTGGAGTGCGCACCTGCTGATCCTCCTCCCTATGGATGCCCCAGGCTGACTCCTTGAGGAGCAGGGGTAGCTGGAGTGAGATCGAGCTGCCTTGCACCTCTATCGTGTACACACTGTTGGAGGCCAAATATGGCATCAGCGATGGAGTTGAGCCCATGTAGCAGTGCAGGAATGAAGTCCTGGACCAAGGTCTCCATGGCAGCCGCCACCCTACCAGTGTTGGCCTCTGAATTTTGGCATGCCGGCGCTATTACCTTAGCCTGAAGCTGGATGGACTCCTTCATGCCTTGCAATCTGAGGAGTGCTGTAGACAGCCCTTCCTGATGTTCCCGAGCTTGCTTTTGCAGCTCTAGCAACTGTGACATGACCGAGTCCAGAGGCTCGTCATCTGACTCAGACTCAGCAAATTTCTGGCCTCCAGCAGTCCTCTGAGTGCCGGACACCTGGGAAGTCCCTGCCGCTGTCTGCTGTGGATCAGACAGTGAGATATGCTCACCAGATTGTGATCCCAGGGCTACTCTAAAGCTAGATCCCACTGAGGTGTGTGTCTCTGTGCTGGTGGAGGGTATGAGTGAGCACTGTGACAGGACTTCAGGGATGGTGCCTCCAGATTCCTCTCCAGAGATTTCTTCTAGGCTTGATTGAAGGCCCTGGGCCATGGACTCTGCCGGCTGTTTGGCAGATGTGTCTGAGAAAGCAAGGGGAGATAATTAATGCATGGCAGTGGCCTGTGAAACAGGACACATCATCACAGCATGGTTGTCTAATGGATGTTGCACTGCTGGATCCTCACTTGGCACAGTACCACTGAGCTCACCAACAGCACACGACTAGTCCAAATCGTGGCCGGCCAGCTGGATGGCTTTGTTTTCAAAGTCCGTGAAGACCTTAATTTCAGGCATTCCACCACCAGTCTGCAACCTCTCTCTCTTGTTGTCTCTTAGCTTGTCCTGCATGGATAGAGATGGAAAAGAGAAAGCAAGGCGCCTGCCAGGCCAGATGATAGGTATGCCTGGCCTGTGTGGGTGGTGAGCGATCCCATGGACAGGATGAAGATAATGACGATGTGTAAGAAAGTGAATGGTAATGTCCCTCCACAGCATCCAACAGTCGCTTGAGGGACCCATTGTTGAAGCGGGGAGCTGCGGACAATTTTCCTTTGCTGGCCATGTCTTCCATACAGCAGTGGTGAGCTGAAAACAATGAGCGCTGTGCTTATGGCTGGACTTTAAACATTGCACTCAGTGTGATGCAACAGCAGGGTGATGGCTGGCAGGCAAATGAAAGCCCGCTCGCCATGGAAACGGCGTGTTCCCTGGGAATGCATAAATAATGAGATGGGTTTGGGACGATATGGTGTGAAAATCTGCCATCGCAGCTGGCGGGTAAAACATCGTTTTACCCGCCCGCTGCCGCACTTAGTGCAAATCTGGAAAAGTTCTGCCCTTTGTCTGCCTTTTCAGGCAAATATCCAGCATTATTTTGAAGTAGAGCAGAGAAGTTCTCCTTGGTACCCTGGCTAATATTTATCTCTGACAAAGTCACTAAAATATATATAAACTGTCATTTAGGTTAGTACTGTTTGTGTGCAAGTTAGCTGCCACTTTTCCCACATTACAATAATTACACATTAAAAATATTTAATCGGCTGTAAAGCATCTTCGGACATCCTGAGATCATGAAAGGGGTTCTATAATTCTCTATTCATTGAGGCTGTATTTGGGTCACGTCTTTATCTAGTCAACTAAGTTTATGAGATATATAATCACGATAAAGCATTTGGCTGTATTGTTTCCTTGCATTGAATTTTATGTGCGAGACTTATAAAAATGTGGCTTTAGTTTTATTTGGTTATGTTTTGTGCTCAGCAATGTAGGGATGCAAGTGCTGGCAACAGAATGACATCAAATATTCTCAGGTCATACATAGACAGCCAAGTACACACCCTCTACTGCATCAATGTAGCATTTCCATTTGCCACATCTGATAACATGATGATCTCTAAGTGACAGTGCCAATTAGTGCAGAAATATACGATAGCAAAATACTGCAGATGCTGGAAATCTGAAATAAAAACAAAAATTGTTAGAAATGCTCAGCAGGACAGGCAACATCTGTGCAGATAAACAGAGCTGACATTTTAGGTTGAGATTATCTTTCATTAGAACTGAAGAAAAATAGAAATGGACAGCAGTAGCTTTTGAGCCAGTGGGTGAGGGTGGTAGGTGTCATGGTAATAGTTGATTGTGGTAGTGGACTCCAGTATTAGATACTCTATGGTACTCTGTGCTAGTAATGGAGTCATCTGACCTGGGGATTGAAGGTCAGATAGCACATGTTGGAGCCTGTCTTGATAGAATTCAGTTACTGCAGATATGTGTTCATGTTAGGAAAATGTGTTATCAATAAACTGTAGCTCAGCTACAATGTCGATGGCCTGTGTGCATCATTGAAACAAAAAACAAGGCAGTGGGGAGAGGGGAGAAGGATTGTAGCAGGAAGAACGAAAAGGAAAGAATGTGTTAGGTTGGAGGACAGGAGAAATTAAATTACAAAAGATTTCATGGTGCATAAGCCAAAGCGTGTGTTAAAGATGTGTCCAGATGAGGCTTGAATGGCTACATAGCTTCCATCTGCACGTGACATGAAAGGATAAAGAAAGAAACAAGTCAAGACTGACCTAACAAAAAAAAATAGAACAAGGCAGAGGCAGAAGTTATGACCTAAAATTGTTGAACTCAACGTTGAGTCCAGAAGTCTGTAGAGTGCCAAGACAAAAGTGCTGTTCCTTGAGCTTGCGTTGACTTTCATTGGAATATTGCAGCAGGCCATGGACTGAAAGGTCAGAATGGGAGCAAGGTGGGGAGTTAAAATGACAAGAGACAGGAAACTTGGGGTCATTTTTGAAAACAGAATGGAGGTGTTCCACAAAGTGCACACCCAGTCTATGTTTGGTCTTCCCAATGTAGGGGAGTCCACAGATTTAGTACACACTTATATGCAGTTTTATACCATAGAATTGTATCTATTGACATCCAATTATGTCTATATACATTTAATGCAGGATAGTGTGTCAACCAAGAAGGCACAAACATTAGCCTGCATGGGCTTGATCCAGAATTAAAAGGTCAAGATTTCAACCTTGTATATTATCTAGGGCATATGAATGTTATTTTTAGGTCAGCTGGGCTCAATTGGTAATATTCCTGCCTTTGAGTCAGAAGGCTGTAGGTTCAAGTCCCACTCCAGGACTTGAGCACAACAATTTAGACTGATACTTCAGTGCAGCCTTGAGGAAGTGCTCCACTGCCAGAGGTACTGCTTTTTGGATGAGGCATTAAACCGAGGCCCTGCTTGTTTTCTCAGGTGAACATAAAAGATCCATGAACTGAACATGAACTGGGGAGTTATCCCTGGTGTCCTGCAATATTTATCCCTCAGTCGACATCACTAAAGCATTTTATCTGGTAATTATCACATTGTCATTTGTGAGAGTATGCTGTATGCAAATTGCCTGCATTACAACAGTGACCATGCTTCAAAAGAGTACTTCCTTGGCTATAAAGTGCTTTGAGTTGTCCATTGGTAGTAAAAGGCACTATATAAATGCAAGTATTTCTTTTACTTCGAAAAGTGTACTGGGTGCTTTAGTTGATCAAAATGTGCCTCTTTCATAGAAATGCTAACTCTTGAAATGGAGTTAACACCTTTAATCCCAAATGGAGTTAACACCTAGGCCTGAATTTTTGCACAGATGGACAGCATCTCCATCTTGGTGAAAATGGCACCAAAGGCCTGGGTTTGGAAGTTTGGAAGTCCTGCCCCCACCATTTTCATTGTGGGGGGGGGGGGGGGGGGTGGTAGCGGAGATGGTGGGAATGGGCATGGGTCATACTTTGGACATCCGTGGTTCATGGAGGCAGATGTACATGATAAAGTGCAACTGACTTGTCTGATCTGATTTTCACAAGGATGGAGTAGGAAGTATGATTTGTACACATTAGACCTGAGAAGAGGAGATCTAAATGTACTGCAATTTCTTGGAGGGGTAAGAAACTCTTTTGGATATGGTCCTGAGACACCTTTGGGAGAGGTCAGGTGCCCTTTGGGAAAGTTAAGGTGGCCTTTGGGAGAAACAAGGTGCCATTTGGGAAAGGCCAAGTGCCCTTTGGGATTGTTAGAGTTAGACATGAATGCACATAAATTTTGCAGAAACTCATTAGAGCTGTCAATCTGTCAATGGAGCTGTAAAGGAGCTGTCAACCTGTCAAGGAATTTAAACCTCCTGCCCTTTAAATATTAAATAAATCTGTCTGCAATGTGGAAACAAATTAGTGCTTGCTATTTCACTGTCTGTTGACATAAGCCTGAGGGGTATAATTATATGATTAGTGCTGCATGACTGATTTTACAACCTATCATTATTAATGGGGGGGGGGGGGGAGGTTCCTGTCAGTTCACAGTTTAATTGGCAAGTGGCTGAAAGTGTTTGATATGGGATTATTGTTATAAGGGATTAAGTCGTTGATATTAGTGCTTGTTATAAGGGATTAAGTGGTTGAAAAATTTAAATGTAGTGAATTGATTTTTTATCAATGTGAATGTTTTTCTTTGAAATAGTGAATTTATCAATAGACTCTTAGAATATTATTTCTTTTCACCATGGGTCCTGAGGACTGCCCATAATGGATACTGGGTGATTTTGCATGGAGGGTGTAAGAGCTAAGGGTGGTGGTGGTGGGGAGCATGGGTTGGAATGAGTTGGCACTAACTTAGTATAGGGTTATAAAGGGTCATGGGTGGAGAGGCATAGGTTGGCATGGAGGGTATGAGGGCCATGGATGGCTGATAGAGGCATAGGTTGGCATGGAGGGTTTGAGGGGCCATGGGGGTTATGGAAGGATATACGTTGGCATGGAAGGTATGAGGGGCTATGGGAAGTGGGTGGGGAGCATGAGATGGCATGGATTGCCATGGATGGAGCATGGGGTATATGGGAGGGTGACAGGGTGTAGGGGATGATGGCTGGAGAGCTGATATTTGTTTTTTTTTTCACAGCTGGAGTACTGAGGCAAGTCTTTCACCTAGCCCACCTCTGCACCTGGCAGCCCTTTTGCTGCCTATGAATTGTTTTTGGGGGTGTTAGGCATGATTCTTAATTTCTAATGTTAATGGTGGTATTTGTACTCAGATCCAATGCATAATGGTGTGAAATGGATAAATAATTTAATCTTCTTTCATTACCCTTTTAAATATTGAAATGTCCCATAGTCAGCAATATGCATAATTTCAAACACAAGTCCAGTGTGAACACTTTTGCAGGATTAAAATTCTGAAAACACCAGGAGCCATTGCTGAATGGTCCTGCCCGCAGACATAAAACATTTAGAGAAGTAAGTGACCTAAATTTTAACATTAGTTAGTTGATTATTGTTTTCCATTTTATCGGATTCAGGCTAAAAACGTGTCAGACACTAAAGTTGATGTAATATAGGTCCTAATAACACAGCATATTTTCCTTGAATGTTCAATGACCTTTATGGAATTTGTTAAATACAGAATTGCTTCCCAGCAGGTATATTCCTTTGTCCTAGCAAAGTAGCTGTTATAAGTAACTTATTTTCTTTGAGATGGTCTTGCATCTTGCACTTAGTCTTTGGGCTCAGGTGGCATGCCTTTATCCTCACTTCTCATTATTTTGCTGTACGCACATTGAAAGCGGTGAATTTCGTCAGGCAGTTTAAGGATTGGATAGAGTACTACTACTACACATTTTAGATACTGTCTGTTTAAAATAGCATTAAAGTGCAAGGTAATTATTATTGTTAGTTTAATTATAAAATAGATTGCCTGTAAGTCCCACGCACATTCTGTAAACAAATAATGAATCTAACTCTTAAATAATTCACAACAGTTGTTTTCCTGCACAGATTCATTAAAACAATAAAAGATACAAAACTCTATTTCAAATATGAAGGTTAATTTTATGAGCTCTCATTGTTGACATGCTGACTTGTAGAAGTGTAAATTGGAAAATCTTAGATCTGTAATTATATCCCTTTAGTGAAATGTCACAAAATGAAAAGTGAAACATGACTCATTTTAGTAATATCTGGTTCTTAATATTGGTTAAATTAGCATTTTATTTATTAAAGGCTATGTTTAATTCAATTTTGAAAATGCAAGTTATGACAAAAATATAGTTACTGCAAAATAACAACTGTACTATGGGTGGCAAATGTGCAATAACATTGCCAGGCAGCATGACTCTGGCCCCTGTTTTTCAACCAAATATTTGGAAACCTTAGCTGCAGTACTTTCCCAGTGAATGACTATATCAACATAATAAAACCAATGACATAGGGCAATCCGCAGGAGGTCTTGATTCAAAGCAGGAGCGATGAATTCATCTAAAGTTGGTGTTAAGGCACATTGGCAGGCAACAGAACTTTGACATGACACAAAAGATAACCTTTCTCAAAGTTATGAAACCAATTTGGTCCCTAAGCTTCGATATAAATTAATTTTTACCACAGATCAATTCAAAATACTAAAGGACCTTCGCTTTGTTGGGATATCCTAAAATGTGACCTCTGTTATTGGGGAACTTCCTCCATAGCTTTATGTTTATAGTCTGGATTTAGATTAAGGTTAAAAAATCCTAACTAACATGTGTCTTTACTTGTCTGAACATTTCTTGGTGTTCTGCCATAGGTAAAATTAAGCAATAACAACATCTGTCACCTGCCCTCAGTGGGATGAGGAAAAGAAAGATTTGCATTGATAAAGCGCATGACATCCCGAAGCACTTTACAGCCAACAAAATACTTTTGAATTGTAGTTACTGTTATAATGTAGGAAACTCAGCAACTAATTTGCACAATATCCCACAAAGGACAATTTGATAATGACCAGGTAATCTATTTTTGTGATGTTGAATGAGGGATAAATATTGACTAGGACATAGGGGATAGCTCCTCTGCTCTTTCCTTTGAAAAAGTGCCATCCACCTGAGAGGGTAGACAGGACCTCAGTTTAGATCTCATTTTGTGCTTAAGTCCTGTAGTGGGATATGAACCTACAACCTTCGAACTCAGAGGCACAACTGACATTGAGTGGTGATAAAGGGTTAAAAAATAGATGAAACAGAAACATAAAAGCGATACTGATTGCTTTTAGCAGGATGTAAGAAACCACTATATTGAGTACCTTTGCATTATCAATAATGATAGACAACTGGAGATTTTCAAATAAAATGCATTATTCTGGATTTTGACATAATATTTTGTACCGTTCTTCAAGATCAATGAAACATCCAGAATCATCTTAAAGAGGACATAACTATATTGTCTAAACCTTGAAACAAGACTTATTTTACCAAATTATTTTCTTCTGGCCTACTACTTGTATCCTTTACATATGAAATGTGTGCATCCCAGACTACTTTTTGATGAACAGTCAAGGGAAATGCAACTAATTTCAAACATGCATGAATTTACATAATTTAATCAATTTTCTGAATGTAATTGTAGACTATTAGTTCTATCAGTGACCCTTGTAAGACAATGGTTTAAGCAGTCTAAAGGAACCATCAGCTGTCCCAAGCGGGAAATGAATGTGCTTGATTTCGGTCCAAATAAAATGAAAGAAAAGGAGGTCATGTATTATTCAGACTCAATGCTATTTATTTCCTTTTTGAGAAATCACTTTGGTCACAGAACAATTTGGGTTTATGTGGATGCAAGAATAACTATCTGCAGATCAGATGAAAAATATCATACAACTCTATTAGAAAACATTATTTGATGATCCTGCATTTGAGAATGATTTATGTTTGCTGTTCAGAGCTGAAGAACCAACATTTATCTTCAAAATACATGTAATTTATTCATCATTGGAAGGCTTTATTAGTTGTAGTAAGGTTTACTAGTAGTAGTAAAGGTTATTGGGAGTAGTATTGTTTATTAATTATAAATTAATTAAGAATAAACTCAGAGTAAACTTGGCAGGGCAAGTGATCTGTTGTGACTGCAGAATGTACAGGATGTCCTGTGCACTGGGATAATCCAGGACAAACACATCTGCAGTAAGTGTCTGCGGCTTAAGGATCTTTGGCTCAGGGTCATTGAACTGGAGGTTTGGCTGCAGTCACTGCGATGCATCAGGGAGGGGGAATGTTACCTGGGCATTGTGGTCAAACCCCATCAGGATAGGGTCTTTTGATTTCATCAGTGATCAAGGACAGGAGGGTGTGACTACGAGTGGGCTAGTATGTGGACCCAGTAGCTAGAAGTGGAGGAGCCTCAGCCTTTGCAATTTGTCCAATGGTTCGAGATTGTTGCAGCCTATATGGATGAAAGTGGCGGCTGCAGGGTGGATGAGCAAACTGATCATGGCACCATGGTACAGGAAGCTATTCAAGTGGGGGGAGTTAATAGGAATGTCATGGTAGTCGGGAACAGTATAATCAGGGGGATAGACACAGTCCTCTGCAGCTGAAAGCAGGAATCCAGGTGGCTATGTTGCTGGTCCAGTGCCAGGATTCGGGACATCTGCTCTATGGTGGAGAGGAACTTGCAATGGGAAGGGGAGGATCCAGTGATCCTCGTCCATGTAGGCACTAATGACATAGTTAGAACCGGGAAAGAGGTGTTGCTGAGGGCGTATGAGCAGCTGGGGATAAATTAAAAAGCATAACCTCAAAAGATAATAATCTCTGGATTACTACTTTAGCTACAAACAAGTTGGCATAGGATAAATCAGGTTAGAGAGTTAAATGTGTGGCACAAAGATTGGAGGAGGAGAAATCGGTTTTGTTTAATGGTACTGGCACCAGTACTGGGGAAATTGGGAGCTGAACAATGTTGAGATGAATGTTCCGGTGAGTTGCAAAACTAGAGTGGTAGAGAGGGCTTTAAACTAAATAGTGGGGGCAAGGGATCAAGTTTGGAAAGGTGTGATAAATAGAGAAGACAAGGCAAAAGGGCAAGGAAATGATGATCAGAGAATGGAGAGAAGAGATGGAGTGTATAAGCCTAAGAGTGCACTAGCAGATAAGACTAGCAGTTACAAAAAATGTTAAAAGACAGAACTAAGAGCTCTGTATCTGAATGCATGCAGCATTCATAACAGAAAGCTGTATTGACAACACAAATATAAATAAATATGTATGATCTGATAGTCATTACAGAGATAAGGCTGAAGGATGACAAAGACAGGGACCTGAATATTCATGGGTATGCAACATATAGGAAGGACAGGAAGCTAGGAAAAGTTGGAGGAGTAACTTTGTTAATTAAGGATGACACTGGTACAATAGAGAAATATGACATTAGTTCTGGAGATGAAGATGTATAATTTGGGTAGAGATGAGAAATAGTAAAGGTAAGAAGTCACTTGTGGTGGTTTATAGGCACCCTAACAATAACCACACTGTAGGACGAAGTATACAGGGAGAAATAATGGGATCTTCTGAGAAAGATACATTGATAGCCATGAATGATTTTAATCTATACATACATTGGACAAATCAGATTGGCAAAGGTAGCCTGGATGATGAGTTCATAGAGTGTTTTCGGAACAGTTTCTTAGAGCAGCACATTTTAGCACCAGCCAGAGAGCAGGCTTTCCTTGATCTGGTAATGTGCAGTGAGACAGAATTAATTAATGACCTCATAGTGAAAGTGCCCCTAGGCAACAGTATGATTGAATTTCACATTCAGTTTGAGAGAGAGAGGAGCGGATCAAAGAATAGTGTTTTAAAATTAAATAAGGACAATTATGAGGGCATGAAAGCAGAGCTGGCTAAAGTGAACTGGGAAATTTGGTTAAGGGACAGGTCAGTAGACATGTCTGAAATCTAGAAAAGATATATTCCAGTGAGAAAGAAAGGCTCAAAGGAAAGGACACACCACCTGTGTCTCACTAATGAAGTTAAAGATAATGAAAGAAAAACCACATAATTCTGGAAAGATGAGTGGACAGGTTATAAAGAATGGCAAACGAGGCACGGGAATACATGATGAATGGTAGGAACCTGGGAATCAGAAGGACCTTGGTGTGCATGTCCACCGGTCCCTTAAGGTAGTGGGACAGGTATATAAGGTGGTTAAGAAGGCAGATGGGATACTTGCCTTTATTAGCCAAAGCATAGAATATAAGAGCAGGTTGGTTGTGCTGGAACTGAATAAAACCCTGGTTGGGCCACAGCTAGAGTATTGCATGCAGTTCTGGAATCCACATTATAGGAAGGATTGCACTAGAGAGAGAGTGCAGAGGAGACTTACCAGGATGTTGCCTGAGCTGGAGAGTTTTAGTTATGAGGAGAGATCGGATAGAATGGGGTTATTTTCCCTGGAGCAGAGGATATTGAGGGGGAACATGATTGAGGTGTATAAAGTTATGAGGGGCATAGATAGGGTAGACAGGAAGGAATTTTCCCCTTGGTGGAGGGATCGATAACCAGGGGGCATAGATTTAAGATAAAGGGCAGGAGGTTTAGAGGGGATGGGAGGAAGAATTTTTTCACCCAGAGGTTGGTGGGAATCTGGAACTCACTGCCTGAAAGGGTGGTAGAGGCAGATACCCTCAAAACATTTAAGAATTATTTGGAGGTGCACTTGTGATGCCATGGCATACAAGGCTATGGGCCTAGTGCTGGAAAAAGGTTAGAATAGGTACTTGTTTCACTGGTGCAGACTCAATGGGCCAAAGGGCCTTTTTCTGTGCTGTAGACCTCTATGACCAAGACTCTATGACTAATAAGGAGGGAGAAATTAGAGAACAAGAGAAAGCTATCTAGAAACATAAAAGCAGATATGAAGAGTTTCCACAGGTATTTAAAAAGGAAAGGAGTAAATAGAGTGAGTGTGTGTCCTCCAGAGAGTGAGAAAGGGAATTAATAATGGAAAATAAGGAAGTGACAGATGAATTGAACAGATATTTTGCATCTGGCTTCACTGTAGAGAATACAAATAACACCCAAAATAATTGTGAATCAGGAGGTGAAAGGGAGGGAGGAACTTAAAACTATTACCCGAAAAAGGGTACTGAGAAAATTATCAGAACTAAAAGCTGACGAAGTCCCCAGGTCCTGATGGACTTTATCCTAAAGTCTTAAAATACGTTGCTGCTGAGATAGAGAAACATTGGTTTTAATTTTCCAAAATTCTCTAGACTCTGGAAAGGTCCCATCAAATTGCAAAATAGTAAATGTGAGTCCTCTATTCAAGAGAAGAATGAAACTGAAAGCAGGAAATAACAGGCCAGTTAGCTTAACATCTGTTGTAGGCAAATTGCTGGAATTTATCATCAAGGAGGTTATAACGGGGCACTTAGAAAATCTCAATGCAAAACCAGAGTCAACATGTTTTTGTGAAAGGGAAATCATGTTGACTCATTTATTGAAGTTCTTTGAGGAAGTAACAAGCAACATGGATAAAGAGGAATCTTTGGATGTGCTGTACATAGATTTCCAGAAGGCTTTTGACAAGGTGCCACATCAAAGGTTACTACACAAAATGAGAGCTCATGATGTAAGGGGCAACATATTAGCATAGATAGAGGATTGGTTAGCTAACAAGAAACAAAGAATGGCCATAAATGGATCATTTTCGGGTTGACAAAATGTGACAAGTTGAGTACCATAGGGTCCTCAGCTATTTACAATTTATATCAATGACTTGGATGAAGGCACAGAATATATGGTTGCTAAATTTGCTGATGACACAAAGATAGGTAGGAAAATAGGTTGCAAAGGACATAAAGGCCAGGATTTTCCACCCCCTTTGACATTGGGTATCATGGTGGGTGTAAGCAGACAATATGGTGAGAATGCTAAAATTGGTTTTACGCCGTCAAGTAACCAGTTTGCGTTGTCCACTCCACCCATCAATGGCGTGCTGCCTTTCTTGCTATCCAACATCGGGAACCTAATTTTAATGCATTTACCTTCCATCACCTTGCCTGATTGCCGGAATCATCTCCTCACATCCAATTTACTGCCTGCACCGGCAGAGAAACAAGCCCAAACACATCAGGATCAGTGTGACGTGCGGAAGTTGGGACTTAAGGTTAGGGCCTTGCTCACACTGCGGACATTCGAGGAGCAGAAGGTGTTGGAGACCCTGAAGGAACATGTGCATCGCATGTTGGGTGGATTCTCATGGACATAGCACTACCGTGAAGCAGCTCACCGAAGGTGAAAGGTCTCCATTGATGTCAAGGGTCTGCTTTGGGACATCACAGTCTTGGCCATGGGCTGCTACGGATGATTGGTTAAGCAGGGGTGGGGAGAGGAAGGCCCAGCGGTGAGTGGGAGAGGAAGGTGTACTGGGGGGGGGGTTGAGATTGGGAAGGGGGGAATTAAGGTGTCGGGAAGGGAGAACAAAGGTGTCAGAGGAGTGAGGTTGGTAGAGGTGTTGGAGGGGAAGCAGGTAAATGGGGAGAATGCAGCAAGTAGATGTAAGGGGGAGGGAAGTGTAAGGGAAGGAGTTTAGAGGGCTGGAGGAGTTTAGAAGGAGGAAGGAGTTTGGAGGGGGGATGGAGTCCAGGGCAAGGAAGTAGGGAAGTAGATATAAGGGGGAGGAAGATGTAAGGGAAGGGCCGGGGGGAGGAAGGACTTCAGGATGGGGGAAGGAGTCCGGGGGAAGGAGGAATTTGGAGAAGGGATGGAGTCCGGGGGGAGGAGGAAGTTCAAAGCAGAAAAGGAGTCCGGGGGAGGAAGGACTTTGGAGGGGGGAAGGAGTCCAAGGGGAGGAGGGAGTCTGGGGGAGGAGGGAGTAAGGGGGGAGGAAGGAGTCCTGGGGCAGGAGGAAGTAAGGATGGAGGAGGGGGTAAGGGTGGAGGAGGCACTAAGGGGTGATGTCCAGGTGAACGTGCAAGGGAGGGGTCTGTGGAGTTAATGACTGCCTCCGGGGAGCAAAATGAGGGCGGTTGTGGTAGGAGGGAATGGTAAAGTATAAATAAGCTCAGTCAGTGGTCAGGGTCAGCAGGGTGTGATTGCGTGAGGCAGGTAGACGGATCCTGTGTTTAGGAACAGAGGAGCCTCAGTTCTTGACCTTGTCCAGCAGATATGAGGTACTTGCTCCCTGTGTGGATGAGGAACAGGGCTGTAGGGAGGATGAGCCAGCTGACCACGGCACTGTGGCACAGAAGGCCATTCAAGAGGGTGGTGCAAAAAGACAAGTGATAGTTGTAGGGGATTCTATAATTAGAGGAATTGATAGCATCCTTTGTAAGCAGGATCGAGAGTCCCGCCTGGTATGTTGCTTGCCTGCCCGGTGCCAGGGACATCTCTGACTGGCTTGAAAGGATATTGGTGAGGAAGGGGGAGGATCCAGTTGTAGTCCATGTTGGGACAAATAACATAGGTAAGACTAGAAAAGAGGACATGTTTGGGGATTATCAGGAACTAGAAACTAAATTAAAGAACAGGTCCTCAACGGTTATAATCTCCGGATTACTATTCGAGCCACGTGCAAATTGGCATAGGACGCGAGAATAAAGGAAGTAAGCATGTGGCTAAAGGAGTGGTGCAGGAAAGAGGGGTTCTATTTCGTGGGGCACTGGCATCAGTATTGGAACAGGAGGGATCTGTACCGTTGGGACGGTCTCCACCTGAACCGATCTGGGACCAATGTTCTAGCGAAAAGGGTAAATAGGATGGTCAACAGGACTTTAAACTAGAAAGTGAGGGGGGAGGGAAGGGTAAAACTCCAAGAAGTATGACTAATGGGAAACAAAACAGCAGGTAGGCATGTCGGGGGGGTGGATTCAACTTCATGGAAAATTATGAAAAATCTGAAAAGGAAAGCCCAGGGGACACTATTAAAGTCCCCAGAACACAAAATAGGACAGAGTGTTTGGAAACGGCTAGGAATCTAACTTCAAGCACATCAGATAAAGGGATGTCAATGAGAAAGGGGACGGGAAATATAGGACTGAAGGTGTTGTATCTGAATGCATGCAGTATACAAAATCAGGTAAATGAGTTTGTGGCGCAGATTGAAATTGGCAGGTATGATGTGGTGGGCATCATGCAGACATGGCTGCAAGTGGATCAGGAATTGGAGCTAAATATCCAAGGATATACATCCTATCGAAAAGACAGGTTGGTAGAGGGGGTGGGGTTGCTTTGTTCGTAAGAAATGAAATTAAATCGATAACAAGAAATGACGTAGGATCAGATGATGTAGAATCTGTGTGGGTAGAGTTGAGGAACTGCAAAGGTAAAAAAACCATAATAGGAGTTATGTACAGGCCTCCGAGCAGTAGTCAGGATGTGGGGCACAAGACACACCAGGAGATAGAAAAGGCGTGTAAGAAAGGCAAGGTTACAGTGATCATGGGGGATTTCAATATGCAGGTAGACTTGGAAAATCAGGTTGGTAGTGGATCCCAAGAAAAGGAATTTGTAGAATGTCTACGAAATGGCTTTTTGGAGTAGCTTGTGGTGGAGCCCACTAGGGAACAGGCAATTCTAGATTTAGTGATGTGTAATGAGGCAGATTTGATAAGGGAGCTTAAGGTGAAGGAACACTTAGGAGGAAGTGACCATAATATGATAGAATTTACCCGCACTTTGAGAGGAAAAAGCTGAAATCAGATGTAACGGTATTACAGTTGAATACAGGCAACTACAGAAGCATGAGGGAGGAGCTAGCCAGAATTGACTGTGAGATGAGCCTAGCAAGAAAGACAATGTAACAGCAATGGCAGGAATTTCTGGGAGTAATTTGGGAGACACAGCAAAATTTCATCCCTAGGAAGAAGAAGCATACTAAAGGAAGGATGAGGCAACCATGGCTGACAAGGAAAGTCAGGGACAACGTAAAAGCTAAAGAGAAAGCATACAACGCGGCTAAGAGCAATGGATTGGGAAGCCTACAAAGACCAACAGAGGACAACTAAAAAATAAATAAGGAGGGAGAAGACTATATATGAGGGTCAACTAGCCAGTAATATAAAAGAAGATTGCAAGAGTTTTTTTTTGGTTATATAAAGGGTAAGAGAGAGACAAAAGTGGACATTGAGCCACTGGAAAATGATGCTGGAGAAGTAGTAGTGGGGAACAAAGAAATGGCGGAGGAACTGAATAGGTACTTTGCGTCAGTCTTCATGGTGGAAGACACGAGTAACATCCCCAAAGTTCAAGAAAGTCGGGGGGGGCAGAGGTGAGTATAGTGGCCATTACCAAGGAGAAAGTGGTAGGAAAACTGAAAGGTCTGAAAGTGGATAAATCACTTGGGCCAGATGGATTACACCCCAGAGTTCTGAAGGAGATAGCTGAAGAGATAGCAAAGGCGTTAGTGGTGATCTTTCAGGAATCACTGGAGTCAGGGAGGGTCCCAGAGGACTGGAAAATCGCTAATGTAACCTCCCCTGTTTAAGAAGGGAGTGAGGTAAAAGACGGGAAATTACAGGCCGATTAGCCTGACCTCGGTCGTTGATTTTAGAGTCCATTATTAAGGATGAGATTTCAGAATACTTGGAAGTCAATGATAAAATCAGGCAAAGTCAGCATGGTTTTATCAATGGGAGGTCATACCTGACAAATCTGTTAGAATTCTTTGAGGAGATAACGAGTAGGTTAGACAAAGGAGAGCCAATGGATGTTATCTACTTGGACTTCCAGAAGGCCTTTGACAAGGTGCCGCACAGGAGGCTGCTCAGTAAGATAAGAGCTTATGGTGTTAGAGGCAAGGTACTAGCATGGATAGAAGACTAGCTGTCTGGCAGGAGGCAGAGAGTGGGGATAAGGGGGTCCTTCTCAGGATGGTGGCCGGTGACTAGTGGAGTTCCGCAGGGATCAGTGTTGGGACCACAACTTTTCACTTTATGCATTAATGATCTAGATGAAGGAACCCAGGGCATCCTGGCTAAGTTTGCAGATGATACAAAGATAGGTGGAGGGACAGGTAGTATTGAGGAGGTGGGGAGGCTGCAGAAGGATTTGGACAGGTTAGGAGAATGGGCAAAGAAGTGGCAGATATAATACAATGAGGGAAAATGTGAGGTTATGCACTTTGGTAGGAAGACTAGAGGCATAGACTATTTTCTAAATGGGGAGAGAATTCAGAAATCTGGAGTGCAAAGGGACTTGGGAGTCCTAATCCAGGATTATCTTAAAGTTAACTTGCAGATTGAGTTGGTAGTTAGGAATGCAAATGCAATGTTGGCATTTATTTCGAAAGGACTAGAATATAAAAGCAGGGATATGCTGCTGAGGCTTTATAACGCTCTGGTCAGACCACATTTAGAATATTGTGAGCAATTTTGGGCCCCGTATCTCAGGAAGGATGTGCTGGCCCTGGAGAGGGTCCAGAGGAGGTTCACAAGAACGATCCCAGGAATGAAAGGCTTAACATATGAGGAACGTTTGAGGGCTCTGGGTCTATACTCGATGGAGTTTAGAAGAATGAGGGGGGATCTGATTGAAACTTACAGAATACTTAAAGGCCTGGATAGAATGGACGTGGGGAAGATGTTTCCATTAGTAGGAGAGACTAGGACCCGAGGGCACAGCCTCAGAGTAAAGGGAAGACCTTTTAGAACAGAGATGAGGAGAAACTTCTTTAGCCAGAGAATGGTGAATCTATGGAATTCATTGCCACAGAAGGCTGTGGAGGCCAGATCATTGAGTGTATTTAAGACCGAGATAGATAGGTTCTTGCTTGGTAAGGGGATCAAAGGTTATGGGGAGAAGGCGGGAGAATGGGGTTGAGAAACTTATCAGCCATGATTGAATGGCGGAGCAGACTCGATGGTCTGAAAGGCCTAATTTCTGCTCCTATGTCTTATGGTCAAGTATGAGAGGGGGCAGAGTGAACAAGAAGGGTGGAAGACTGAAGGTGCAACAGTAGTAGAAGGGACGGCGAGGATGGTTGGTGGGGACATGGACCATAGGGGTAGGAAGGAGGAGGTCAATGTGGATGGGGGTGGGATTATCAGGAAGGTAGGGAAAGTGTACGTTCACCTGGACATCCTGGATAGAAAAGGGTTGTGGTTGGTAGTTGACATTGGGGAAGTGAAATGTGATGCTGTGGGGGGGGTTAACTGAGTGAGCATGTGGGCAAATTAGACAGTGTGACTAATTAAGTGTCTGGGTGAATGAGAGTATGATTAAGTGAGTGTGTAGGGAGTGAGAGGGTGTGACTGTGTGGGCAAGTGAGACAGTGTGTTTGTGTGGCCATGTGAGAGAGTGTGGGTGTGTGGGGAGTGATAGAGTGTGTGAGTGTGCATGGGGATGTGAGACTGAATATGGTGGGGGGAGGGATTGCGAGAGATTGAGTGTGGTTGGAGGAGGGAGTGCAAGAGACTGAGTGTGTGGAGGAGGGAGTGCTTGGCTGCCTTGCGCACAGTTTCAAGTTTCTTACTCACTCTCACCACCACACCAACTCACAGTGGGTGACGGTGAGTGAGTGAGCATCCTGAGACTGGGAGTGAGGCGGACGCACAAACTTTGACTCTCTCACACTCTGGTCATTTTTATTAATTACTCTTTTTTAAAAATTAACAATTTATTGCTATGACATTGCTGTACTTTTGCTCAGCAATTGTTACTTTCCTTAAACCCAACTTTTAAAAAAAAATTCAGCTTAACATTGTGCCAAACCAAGTCTTTCTGAAATTTGCTCATCGGTTTCATGAGTGAGAAAAATATGCAAAAGTGGCCTCCCGAGCGAAAATGTTGGACAAGTCTGTCCAGATAATAGCGGTCATGGGTTTGGAAGGTGCTGTCTGGGTCAGTTCCTGCAGTGCATCTTGTAAATGGTACACACTGCTGCCACGGTGTAACGGTGGTGCAGGTGGTGAATGTTTGTGAATGGGGTGCCAATTAAATGGATTCTTTGTGAAACTGATCATACGGTTCACATTGGGCACATCCTCACATTCTGTGTAAAGCTGAGAGAAGTTGTAGATAGACTCCTCCATGTCCTGTGGTTTTATGCACATGTTCACTGAAAGTCTGCCCAGTGCACCTGGCATATCCTGATATATGCCAATGAAGCTTCTTCAGTAGGCTGAGCTTTTGAAGTCAGCATTTGAGTCCTCCGTCATAGAACTGGCAATTCACTTTGCCTTTCAAAGAACTGGCACCAGTGGCATCTCTTCCCCTTCCCTTGCTCCTGTGCACTTGTGCCTTCACCACGTACAGCTCTTTATCTAATCTAGCCTCTAAAGGATGTGTGATACCAATACCTGAACTGGTGCATGCGAGCATGAAATTGAGTTATGGTTCATTTTCTAGAAATCTGGTACTCCCTTTTCCTCGACTCACAAGAAAGGCTTCCATATTTTCGGCACCTGAAATGAAAGAGTGGGACAAGGATGAGCTTAGTGCAAAGGAAGAGTAGAGAGTCGGGAAGAGAAACGGTAGTGAGAACCACCTTCTTCTTAGGCTGTCCCTTGGGATCAAGGATGACACTTCCACTCCAATTGGATGTATTCTGAGATAGCTAATATGAGTGATCTGCAAACTCTGCTGCATGTGGAGTAGGTGGTGCTTTGAAGGGTCAGGTAGATGAGTTGTTAGGATGCGTGTACACTCTCCTCAATGCCTCAAATTCGCCTCTGCGTATTCACGATAAAGTCTCTTGATGTGTTCAGTGCCTCCCTGAAAGAGCCTTCATCATTTTGGTCGATCACAAGCCAGGGTTTTCCATGAGTCAGCAGGGATGTTCATTTGTAGTTTGTGATGCAGAATCTGTGCAGTGAGATAAAGACAATTAGGGAAAAAATGCTGGAAGAAACCCTGTGTGATATCTCCTCCAGTGCCATGGAAGTGATCCAAACCCTCTCCATGATGCTCAACATTCTGTCTTTGAGGTGCAATAAGATATGCAAACAGATTCTTCCTCCTCCAGTAGCAGCTTTCTGCCTGGAGTTGTGCAAGGTCTCTGCCTGTAAGAAAGAAGGGAATGCATTAGTGAGTTTTGTGAGATGTTTAGAAAATGTGTCTGTCATGTTGATATAAAGTATATCAAATGCCAGGTGTGGGTAAATGAGGGTTGTAATAGTGATGATTGTGTATGTGGCGAAAGTGGTGTAGTGAAGTGTGATGCAGTGATTGTAGGAGAGTGAAGGGAAGTTGGGTGAGGATCAAGTGGAGGTATGAGGAGAGAGTAACTGAGCTGATGCCTAAAGATTATCCAGATCATTTGTGGAAAGACCGATGTCCCTAAACCTGACCACCCCCCATACCAGGGCCTCCAACATGGCATCGGTGAACCTAGGTGTCTGTCTGGATTTTGCAGTCACCTTGTTCAGTTTCAACTATTTAAGTATATATTATTGTCTCTTGTTACTCTTGTTCATATTCACTTTTAGAGGTGCTGTCTGCCTTTAGCAAGCATCAGATATGCTCAATATACAGCTGCCCCACATTGCAGACCAATGAATAGCATGGGTATTACTGGCTGTGTTATTAAAATGATCAAAAGCTATGAATATAGAGGACATAGCTTAGGAACAAACTAGACACATTCCCACAAGACAGAAAGGAGAAGCATCCAAAGCTGGTGCTCCCTGGATGATTATGGACATAGATAATAAAATGAAACAAAAAAGGAGATTTAAGGTAAATGCCAGGTTCCTGGTTCCATAGAGAACCAAGCAGAATACATAAAGTACAGAGGAGAACTGAAAACAAAGTGAGAGGGTCAAAAAGGGTGTATGAGAATAGATTATTGGGTTAAATAAATGTGAACTGAATCGTTTTATAAAGATATAAATAGTAACAGGGTCGTCAAAAGACCTAATTACGGAGAAAAAAGAAAAACTTATTGTGGAGGCAGAGGGCATGGTTGAGTTACAAAACAAATAGTTTGCATCTGCCTTCAGCAGAGAAGAAGATTCTGTCAACGTAGCAGTAAATGGGGAGATTATAGAGTCATCGAGCTATACAGCACAGAAACAGGCCATCAGATTGTAGGAACAGTGGATAAGACAAAAAAGGAGGAGGTACATAAGTGGTTGGCAGCGCGGAAAGTGGAAGAGTCACCCAGTCCAGATAGGATGCTTCTTAGATTGCTGAGGGAAGTAAGAGTGGAAATTGCTGAAGCTCTGGAACAATCTTCCCAGTCAAATGTTCCAGAAGACTGAAGGATGGCAAATATTACACCCCTGTTCAGAAAAGGGGAGATGGATAAACTTGGCAGCCACAGGTCAGGCAGTCTAATGTCAGTAGTGGGGAAACTTTTAGAGACACTAATCTGGGAAAAAAATGGTACTTGGAAAATTATCGATTAGTAAATGAAAGCCAGTATGGACTTGTCAAAGGCAACTAACATTTGGCTAACTCAGTTGTTTGCTGAAGTGATGGATGGATGAGGGTAGTGCAGTTGCTGTTGTGTATATAGACTTCCAAAAGAAATTTAACAAAGTACCATGTAATAGACTTATTAGCAAAAATGAAGGCCATAAGAAATTAGTTAAGGGACAGAAAGTACAGTAGGGGTGAATGACTCTTAGATGTAAGTGAGGTGTGCAGTGGTGTTTCCCCAGAGTTTGTTTTTGGGACCATTCTCTTATTGATACATAAAAATGACCTGAATTTGGTATATAGGGAATAATTTGAAAGTTTGATATTGACACAAAACTCTGAAATGCAGTAAAGAATGAGGAGGATCGTAATAGACTTCAGAAGGACAAAAATTGGTGAAATGGGGAGGGATGTTAAATAAAATATAATGCAGAGAAATGTGAAGGGGTTCAGTTTGGTAGGAAAATGAAGGAGAGGCAACATAAATGTAATCATTCAATTTTAAGGTGGTACAGGACCAGAGACATCCTGGAGTCTATGTGCACAAGTCTTTGAAACTGGGAGACAGCTGGGACCTCTGATTTGTAGCAGCAGTGTGTTCCACCTACAAGATGCACTGCAAGAATTCACCAAGGTTCCTTAGACAGCACATTCCAAACCCACAACCACTACCATCTAGAAGAACAAGGGTAGCAGATAGATGGGAACACCATCATCTGGAAGTTCCCTTCCAAGTCACTCACCATACTGACTTGGAAATATATTGCCATTCCTTCACTGTTGCTGGGTCAAAATCCTGGAACTCCCTCCCTAACAGCATTGTGGGTGTACCTATATCACATGGAATGGAGTGGTTCAAGAAGGCAGCTCACCACTACCTTCTCAAGGGCAACTAGGGATGGGCAATAAATGCTGGCCCAGTCAGTGAAGTCCATATCCCGTGAATGAATAAAAAAAGAAGGCCGACCGTTTGAAGGAACATCGGAAGAGGTGAGGAGAAATTGAATGCTCAGCTGGCTGAAAGGAGGGTCCGGAGAATACAGAGACCAGCAAATTGAGCACCTTCTCACTCCACTGTCTTCAGCAGTATTAAGTGCAGCAGAGTCTGCCATGGTCAAATGGGGGTTTTGAGCTACATCAGGTAATGTTTAACACAAAGTTGACCACCAAGTTGCAAAACATCATCTCATGAGACAGAAGGCTGTCAGTGAAGCAGGTTAAAAAGGCATATGGGAACCCTGACTTTATCAACACCACAAAAACAAGGAAGTTATTTTAAATTTCTGTTAGGGTCCAGATGGCCTATTCTGTGGCCTCATGTGGCCTATTGTGGGCACCACATGATAGGAAAGTTGTCCAGGTCTTGGAGACTATGTAGAGGAGATTTTTTACAATGGTACCAGGGATGCAGTTATGTGCAGAGACTAAAGAAACTGGCGTTGTTCTCCTCTGAGCAGTGAAAGTAAATGAAAGATTTGATAGAGGTGAACAAAACCATAAATGGTTTTGACAGAGCAAATAAGGAAAATTGTTTCCAATGGCAGAGGATCCAGATTTAAGGCACAAGAACTAAGGTGATATGAGGAAACTTATTTGTGAGCTGTTACGATCTGGAGTGCATTGTTTGAAAGGGTGGTGAAGGCAGATACAATAATAACTTTCAAATCAAATAAATACCTGAAGGAGAAAATTTTACAGGGTTGTGGGGAAAGAGCAAGAGACTGGGACTAACCAGATAGCTGTTTCAAAAAGCTAGCACAGGCATAGTAAATTGCATGGCCTCCTGTGTTCTACATTTTTATGGACAGGATTTTTATGTCCTGTCAGTGTAGCAGTGGAGGCCGGCAGCTGATGACAGTGGTGGCACTGGCTGGCATGCTGATATTCCATCACCATTCCTGCCATTGCTGAGTTTCATCAGAGTGGGAAAGGCTGGCCCCAAGAACCCGCTAGTGTGTCCAATTAATCTCGTTAAAGAATTCACTGAGAGCTTGTAGAAGCACATGCTGAGGTTTTGGTGGGGGTGCATGGGCTGCCCTCTGCGTCCATGTAGACAAGTTCCGTGGAGGTGGTAAAACAGCAAGGTGGCAGTCATGGATGTTCAAGGAATTAGGAAGCTCATAAAAAGGAGAATGGTTGAGAGAGACACCTAGCTATTGTGTCTACGTAGGTTGCAGTGAGAGTGTTCTGTGAGTGCTTGGGTAGTGCAGGGTGTCGTCACCCTCCTGGTATCGTGGAGGCATAAGAGGAAGAGGTTAGGTTTCCAGACACAACTGGGAGGCCACTTGGGCATAAGGAAGGCAGCAGCTGAAAATGGATGTGTGACTTGAATTTGGATCTACAGGCGCTATGGAGCAGCATCCTCCTAAGGAAGGGCAGGAATCTGGGCATGAGGAGGGCAGAGGAGAGGGACAAGGGGCAGGAAGAAAATGGAGGCCCTACCCTCAGCATGGGCTGTAACACCAAAGACACAGCTACCTGGAGATGTTAGAGAACCAGTGTTGTGGTAGACTATGGGCAGCAAATGAAAAACACATGCATTCAGATCCATCACTGGTTAAAGGTGGCGTGCAGCAGGTGAGGTAGTCTTCCTGGGGAATTTGGAATGAATAGGAGATGCTTTTCTTGTATAGGGAAATTTCTGGACCGGGGAGAGGAGGATGGGCTGTTGCATTGACTGAGTGGCAGCTGGAGCTTGACTAGCGGCTGCCCATGGAGGCTGAGGCATGGCTGTCTGTAGAAGGGAAGGGATCGGGCCTAAGAAGGTGGGGCATGGAAGGGAGATCAGCTCATGGCATGCCTAAGGGGCTTCATGTGGGACAGAGAGAGGGAACTGGATGATACAGGGAGGGTCAATCACTACTGAAGACAGACCTAGCATGATAAAGGTGAGGTCAAGGATGATTGAAAGCAGGTCAATGATGAGGTTGGGAGAGTCGAGCGAAACCGAGGGCAGTTCAAGGGTGATAGAGGGAGAGTCAAGGATGACAGTTGGCAGGTTGAAGGTAATGGGGGACGGCTCAATGGTGAGGGCGGCACCTCTAGGTTGACAGACAGCTGATCAAGGGTGATGGTGGGTGACTTGAGGGTCACAGAAGGCAGGGCAAGCTTGATGAAGGGGAGGGTTGAGGGTGATAGAGGTGACTGAGGATGTGTGCTAGGTGATGGTTTGCAGCTGCAGGGTCAGAGTGGGAGTGTCCAGCAACATAGCTGCGACATAGCAGGAAGAGGTGGCTGGAGACCCTGGTTGAGGGAGAAGTTGGTCACATTGGGATAAGGTTTGTTTGATGCACAGAAGTGGGTACCCCATTGGTCCACAGGCCTCAAGACAGGAAAAGGGCTAAAGAGACTGTGCTGACCAAATTGTTGTCTGCCTTCAGTCCGCAGTTCACTTTAAGCAGACAGGATGGGTCTCATGCACCTAGTGCTTTTTGATACTGTGGTGAAGGAGGAAAAGAACCAGAAGAGGATGGCCCAGGGCCAGGCCCAGTAATGGCCAGAAGGGCAACAAGGGGTGGCAGCAGAGGGCCAGGCAGCTCAGAGCCAATTCAATGCTGAGCAATGACATTTAAATGAATATACTGCATGTGGAGAAACTACCTACAAATGTTAAAGAGTCAAGTGCAAAGATGGCTAAGGATGTCACAACAGTCAGTCACAATCCCATGTCAGCTCCTGCAGGGAGACCTACAGCCCTGCGGCATGGAAGGAAATCTTATGCCAGTAGCCTTAAAAGTCACTGCAGCCTTGAATTTCTACGCCACCGGGACTTTCTGGGGCTCCACCCAGGACATGTGTGGCATCTCACAGTCAGCCCCAGATTCATAAGGGAGTTCACCAGTGCCATGTTCCAAAGGGATGATGATTTTGTGAGATTCACCACAGACCCTGAGAGACAGGCAGCCAGAGCTGTTGGATGTGGCTCCATCACTGGATTTCCACAAGGACAAGTCAAAATTTATTGCACACATGTAGCACTGAGAGCTCCCTGGGAACAGCCAGCAGCATTCATAAAGTCAAAGGGGTTTCATTCTATTGATGTGTAGCTGATTTGTGACCGCTGAAAACAAATCCTGCAGGTATATGCTCGCTTCCCAGGGAACTCTCATGACTCATACATTTTCAGTTACTCTCAAGTGCCAAAGCTTTTTGCTCCCTCTGTGCAACTGCAGGGGTGCCTTTTGGGTGACAGGGACCATCCTCAGAAGACCTGTGCAGAACCCACGAAGCCCAGCAGAGGAGAGGTATAATGCTGCCCATGCCTCTACAAGGGCAACAATAGAACTGGCTATTGGAATGCTGAAGATGAGGTTTTGCTGCTACACCACTCAGGTGGAGTGCTGCAGCATGCGCCACAAAGAGTCTCACGGATCATTGTGATCTGCTGCATCCTACACAATCTCACGCAGCAAAGAGGTGAGGAATTGTCAGCTGGGGAGATGGAGGAGCTGGATTCATCCTCAGGCAAGGATGAAGGGGAAGAATCAGAAGATCATGATGCTCCAGCTGCAGATGTTAGTGTGATGGAGTGGTGTGCCAGACAGGCTTGTGAGACCCTTACTAACTTCTGATTCCAGCCAAAGTAAGGTCGCTGCAAAATCTCTTGATTTCTGCCTCAAGAAATGGCACTGTGGAAGTGCCACCACATCCGGCACATCCCCTGCTGACCACCCTACAGGCCTGTGACCTCGGGCACCTGGATGATAAAAGGCTGCAGGTCCTTCACACGAACAAGCCCATTTGCATGGTGCCATCAAAGCCTCATACACTTCTGACTTAGAATGAGGTCGCACATGGTTCAGTCACACGTGCTCCAATCCTGGCAAGGCCTGGCTAAGAACTCTATGTGATCACCTGTAAAATATGGAATGCCTCAACTGCAGATGCTGCTGAGACAACAGCTTCTGGAGGTGGTAAAGGGATGAGCAACAAATGCTGGTTTACCAGCGGGGTTCCAATCACCCAAACTAACAAAGGTTGACAAACATAGAAACCACCATATTTCAAGAAGCTTCATATGTCACTACTTCTGAGGCTCCGTAATAGTCTTACCTGGAAAAACTCAGCAGGTCTGGCAGCATCGGAGGAGAAGAAAAGAGTTGACGTTTTGAGTCCTCATGACCCTTCAGCAGAACTGGGTGAATCCAAGGAGAGGGGTGAAATATAAGCTGGTTTAAGGTGGGGTGGGGGGGGGCGGTTTGGGTGGGGGGAGAGAAGTGGAGGGGGGTGGTGTGGTTGTAGGGACAAGCAAGCAGTGATAGGAGCAGATAATCAAAAGATGTCACAGACAAAAGAACAAAAGAACACAGAGGTGTTGAAGTTGGTGATATTATCTAAACGAATGTGCTAATTAAGAATGGATGGTAGGGCACTCAAGGTATAGCTCTAGTGGGGGTGGGGGGACATAAAAGATTTAAAAATAATGGAAAAAAGTGGGAAAAGAAAAATCTATATAAATTATTGGAAAAAACAAAAGGAAGGGGGAAGAAACAGAAAGGGGGTGGGGATGGAGGAGGGAGTTCAAGATCTAAAGTTGTTGAATTCAATATTCAGTCTGGAAGGCTGTAAAGTGCCTAGTCGGAAGATGAGGTGCTGTTCCTCCAGTTTGCGTTGGGCTTCACTGCGGTGGAGGTGGCCTAATGAGTGCCATGCTCCATTGCCTGAGATGACCTTGGCAGCCATCCTCTGATGGTCCAAGGCCTAGAAGGCTTCAGCTTGCTTAGGGTTTCCTGCATTGGTGCAGGCACACCCTCTTCGGCCTCACCTACTGGAGGCATTGGGTTAACTGGCACAGGGGAGAAGGAGTGGTAACTTGCCCTTGGAGTGCCCTGAGATGACGCCCATCCCTGTCAATGGTATCTGTCTGATTCTAGGAGGAGAAGGTGCACTTGAGGGAGATCAAGGTGCCTCATCCCCCTCTCAGCTAGTCACCTCTGAATAGAGCCCATGGCTGGAGTGACAGAATGCAGATCCAAGTGCATATTTGACAGCCACTAAGAGTTCTGCAGGACCTGGCTCTCCATGATGGGTGCCAACCTCTCCATGGAGGATGCCATGTGCTCTCCTGCCACAGCCATGACAGAACTTATGGCTTGGCTGGACTCCTCCACGGGGGGCTTTAAAGAGTGAAACTTCCGCGAGGAGAGCAGCACAGTAAAGAACGAGACTTCAACAAGGAGAGCGGGTCTGTAAAGAAAGAGACTTCAGCGAGGAGAGCGAGTCTGTAAAGAGTCTTCAACGAGGAAGTGGGTCTGTAAAAAGACAGAGACTTCAACGAGGAAAGCAGGATATAAAGAGGCATAGTCATAGAGTCATAGAGGTCTACAGCACAGAAAAAGACCCTTCAGCCTATCGAGTCTGCACCAGTCAAACAAGTACCTCACTATTCTAATCCCATTTTCCAGCACTAGGCCTATAGCTTTGTATGCCATGGCATTGCAAGTGATACTTCAGTGAGGAGAGTGGGTCTGTAAAGAGAGAGACTTCAACAAGAAAAGCAGGATATAAAGAGTGAGACTTCAGCGAGGAGAGAGCGTCTGTAAAGAAAGAGACTTCAGCGAGGAAAGTGGAGTTGTAAAGAGCAAGAATTCAGCGAGGAGACCAAGGCTGTAAAGAGCAAGAATTCAGCGAGGAAATTGGAGTATAAAGAGCGAGACTTCAGCGAGAAGGGAGAGGTACAAAGAGCGAGACTTCTCTGAGAAGTCACTGACTCAGAGGAAGCCAGAAGAGGCAATAGCTGACAGGTGGAGCTGCTTGAGACCCACGGAAGAATACAGCTTCAGCTTCCAGTGCACACTAAGTGTGAGAAAAAAATTCAAACAGTGACCTCACAGGAAAGCAGTAAGTTGAGTGGTTTGTGAGTAACTGCTGTTAGGGACTGTCTGTATAGAGCTGGAATTTAGAAAAATGTAAACTTTTAAATAGCGCTAAAGTAGCTACCTTATAATTAATTTATAGACACTAGCAGAGGGAAAGAAACTAATGAGTCCATTATTTCTTTCATTCTTAACTGATAGCATTTATTGGATTACTAAGGTTTAAATTAGTATAGTAAGTGAGGTGACAGGAGGCAATAATTTAATTCCAAATTAATCAAGAAAATAATTAATTAGTTACTTAATTAAGATACAATAAGGATGGCAGGGCAACTTCAGAATGTCGGGACTTCTGGGTGCCAGAATGATCCAGGGAAAACATGTCTGCAGTAAGTGTCTGTGGCTTGAGGAGCTTTGGCTCAGAGTCATTGAGCTGGAGGCCGAGTTGCGGACACTGCGATACATCAGGGAGGGGGATTATTACCTGGACACTTTTTCCAGGAAGTGATCAACCCCTTAGGATAGAGTCTTCACTGTTTTGTCAGTGGTCAGGGACAGGAGGGTTTGACTGGAAGGTAAAGGGATTGAGAAGGTAGAAGTGGAGGAGCCTCAGCCCTTACAATCGTCCAACAGGTCTGAGATCCTTGTAACCTCTACAGATGAGAGTGTGGACATGCAGGGTGGATGAACAAACTGATCACAGCGCTATGACACACAGGAAGCCCTTCAAGTAGGGGGCAGGGGGGGAAACCTAACAGGAATGTAGTGTTATCAAGAAGGCAGCTCACCACCACCTTCTCAAGGGCATGGGCAATAAATGTTGGCCTTGCCAACAATGCCCACATCCCATGAACGAATCTAAAAAAATAAAGAAAATTGCATGGATTCTGTGATCTGTTCTGCTAGGTTACTGTCCATGACCTAAAGTCAAAAATTTACCATGCCTGTGTTATGTACTCATATTAACAAACTCACCTCTTTAATCTCCTGTGGGAAAGTTCTTGTAGAAATATTTCAAACTACAATCAAGCAAAATGTCAGTATATTCATTCAGGTTTGCATCAAGTTTGGAGTGTTGCCATCCATAGGTAATTTTCTTTCTCCACCTCCACCTAGGCTGCAACCATGCAATCCATAGGCTGTAATTACCTCAAACTGTACTTACAGAACCATAGAAAAGTTACAGCATAGAAGGAGGCCATTTGGCCCATCTTGTCCATGCCAGCCCAAGGACACCCAGGTGCCCTTTCTAATCCCACCTTCCTGCACCTGGCCCATAGCCCTGCAGCTTACAGCACTTAAGGTGCAGATCCAGGTACTTTTTAAAAGAGTTTAAAATTTCTGCCTCTACCACCAACTTGGGCAGTGAATTCCAGACACCCACTACCTTCTGCGTAAAAAAGTTCTTCCTCATATCCCCCCTACATCTTCTGCCACTTATCTTGAATCTATGTCCCCTGGTTTGAGAATTCTCCATCAAAGAAGTAGAAGTAAACAGTTATGACCTAATTGCCATTAGAGTCAAAGGAAAATGAGGGGGTGTTGCACTATTAATAAAGGATGGGATCAGTACATTAGTGAGAGAGGATCTTAGATTGGAAGATCAAGATGTAGAATTAGTTTGGGTGGAAGTAAGAAACAACAAAGGGCAGCAAACTTTGACAGGAGTTGTTTATAGGCCACCAAATAATAGTGGTAATGTAGGGCACAGCATAAATCAGGAAATTAGAGGTGCATGCAAAAGGGTAACACAGAAATTATGGGGGACTTCAGTCTATATATTGGGTAAACCTAATTTGCACTAATACTGAGGAGGATGAATTCCTGGAATGTATACATGATGGTTTTCTAGAACAGTATGTTGAGGAACTAACTAGAGGACAGACTGTTTTAGATTCGTATTGTGTAGTGAAAAGTGGTTAATTAATAACTTCATTGTAAAGGAGGCTTTAGGGAAAAGTGACCATAATATGATAGAAGTTTACATTAAGTTTGAAAGTGATGCAGTTCAGTTCAAAAGTAGGGTCTTTAATCTAAACAAAGGCAAGTTGACCGTGGTAGTTTGGGAAATTACATTAAGAGGTATGATGGTGGAGAACACAAAAAAGTTAGCCTGCGGATATGCACAATCCATTATCCCAGCACAAGTCACATGTGCCTCCTGTATGACCAGTTCTTGACATTGGAGACATTCTCATCCTGTTGTGATGACACTGGCCTCGCCATCCACAACCGAACATCTTCCCTGCTCCCCGACTAGTTCAACCACCTCTTCCTCTGCAGGGGTTAGTTTGCAGAAGTGAGGGACATCACCAGTCTTCAAGCACTCCCAAATGTTATGTGCTCTTTTGTCCTCCAGGCAGTCATAAGGATTCAGTGTCATCTCAGTGGACAGCAAACCCCTTCAAGAGCGTGCAGGCCTGTGACAACTATTGTCACCTTCCTAGTAAATGTTCCACACATGCACTCTCATGGAACTAATACAACATTCACAGCATGAACTGACTCTCACAGATTCAGTCCACATGTTTGATCTGCTGCTGAGGGCTGAAACCCAAACTCCTGCCTGACATACACATATATTTACATTGTTGCCATCATGAGTGCCACTTTGCGGTGAATACACTATGTCACTTACATTTGCGGAGCGCAGGTCATTGACACTTTTACAACATTGGACCCCATGGCTGCTAACCTCTGCTGCAATCTCCATCTATATCAACCTAGTCAGGCAAGAGGCTGTACTGCTGCCATCCCTGGGAAACAGGACCTCCTGCTGTTCCTGGATGGCCAGGAGGAGAACCTGCAGAGAGGCATCGCTAAACTGTGGGACCACTCATTCCCTGTGTTGAGATACTAGTCCACTTTGGAATGGGGTGATTATCTGGATCAACAGGTGGGGACGTGCTTGCACATGAACAGGGGAGAGACCTCATCCTGAGTGCAACACAGCCAGAGTGAGTGTGGGTATTGGCAATTTTTTGCACAGTAGTAATTGAATTGGTAAGTCTTTCTCTTTAATTTTTGTAAATTCAGTAGTCTAGTTAAAAGGTTGGTAAGGTAGCTGACTCAGCTGACTGTGTGACAGTTAACTGTCAATCACCTGAAGCCTGATTAGGGCCTGAATGGGCGTTGATTACTATTTGAAGGTTAACTAGTGTGAGTCATCTCAGCTCACCTGAGCTCTATTTAAGAAAGGGACTATTAGAAGCACACTATCAGTGAGACACAGCCAGAGTGAGTGTGCGTATTGCCAATCTGGTGCACAGTGGGAATTCAGTGCAGAGGGGAAGAGGTGCTCTTTGCATTTCTTCTTCGCTATCCAACTTCTTAAATCTTCAGAGAGTGGTCTGGCTCTGCTGCAGCATCAGAGGCTACAAGGGAGAGGAATGACTGTTAAGTAGCGGGTAAGGTCAGGTAAGTATTTACTCCTTATATTGCTTATAGTTTAAGGTCTTTTTGTAGTTTATAGTTTGCATATTCTGTAGTAACGAGGATCAGGAAAGAAGGGCCCTAGAGCAATTGATTTAAAAGGTTTAATTTAAAGGGTTAAGTCATTGGCAGGAGAACTCAAAGCTGTGGGTGTGTACCTCATACTCCATGTGGGAAACTGGGAACATTTCTACCCACTGGCTGTAATGGCTGCTTTTCACACCTTATTGTCCCCTTCCCAGTGTGTCCTGCCTCATTAATAATATATTCCCATGAAAAACGCTGGGTCACTGGTAGGGTGGCCTCTGAGTTGCCTGCCCTGCCATCATCTCAGGCCTTCAGTAATCCGGGCGCTATATTTAAACAGTGTCCCTGGACAGAGCTAGCAGTCTCTAAGGTATCAGAAGCTGCTGCAAAGGCATGGCTGCCAAAGGAAGGAAACATGCTGCTCCCAAATTTATCAACACCTCCCTTGGGCGCCTACTGGAAGCAGTGAAAGCCCGCCATGAAGAACTGTACACCCGCTCTGGGTGAAGACCTGCAAGCAAGATCACCAATCCAGCATGGAAGATTGTGGCAGTAGTGGTCAGTGCCAAGGCACTGCCAAAAAAGTCAGCCACCCAGTGCCGAAAGAGGATGAATGATCTCCTTTGTTCTGCCTAGATAAGTTATTCTTCTCATCACTCTCAACTCACACACTCTCAAACCCATCACACATCCACAGGGATCTCTCATTGCCAGCTTAAGGAACATCACACACACACACCCCTTCACTCGTCCCATCCATGGCACCACTCACCACCTACACATGCCAGGCATAATTTTCATCTGGCAGGCAGCCTGCTTACACTCTCTCCATCTGTATTCACGCAGGACAAGCTCGCACACAACAAAAGGGAGTGGTAGCAAACTAGTGGAGGAATGTCTGACATCAGGGTCCTCAGAGACTTTGAAAACAGAGTCATCCAGCTGGCTGGCGATGATGTAGATCATTGCTGCGCTGACGCTGAGGTCAGCAATGCTCAACCAAGTGAGGATCCAGCAGTGTAACATCCATCAGCCAGCCATGCAGTGAGTGAGTTCCTCTGTTCTGCAGTCCCCTGCCATGCACTAATCATCACTCCTTGCTCTTGCAGGCACGCCTGGGAAACAGTTGAGGGGGTCCATGAGCCAGGTCCTTGACTCAAGCCCCGAAAAAGAAGAATCTGATGACACCCTAATTGAAGACTAGTCACAGGCCAAGCTTGGGAACATCAGGAAGGGATGTCCACTGCACTCCTCCCTTTGGCAGCCGTTACTTCGCAAGGCACGATGGAGGAGTCTTCAGACTGAGGTGATAACACCGGCATGCCAACGCACCGAGGTCAACACTGGTAGGATAATGGCCACCATGAAGACCTTCGTCCAGGACATCAGTCCTGCACTCCTGCGCAGGCTGAACTCCATCACTGACTCCATAGTTGGCCTGCAGCAGTGTCAATATGAGAGGGCAGTGAGGCAACTCAATCTCACTCCAGCTTTTCCTTCTCAAGGAGTAAACCAGGAACCCTTGGGCACCCATAGCGAGGAGGATCAGCAGGTCTATCCATCCTGCTGACTTCAGGAGTGTCCGGCCCATCTGAATCCCCTCTTCCTGCTACCCCAGCAGCTCCAGCCCCACAGGCCAAGGAGGGTGCCATTGCTGCACAGCTGGACTCTGAAAGCAGGCCGGGGCCCTCCAGGTCTTGACCCTCCAAGGGACCTGACAATGGATGCCATAGGATCAGGAGAAGTTTAAGTTTCCCCGCTGCAGCTCCATGATATGACCTTGTTCACAGAGCGCAAGCGGGCTGCCATCAGCCAGACAGGAGTCAGACATTCACATAAGCTCTGTGAGGATCTATGGAGCGCCCCCACTGCAAATCACCATCATCCTCCTGGAATGTAGGGACTATGAGCATCTGCTGCATTTCCTTGACAAGAGCCTTATCACAGAGGGTATGTATGCTGCCATCAGCCAGACAGGAGTCAAACGTTCACAGATGCAATGTGTGTCCTCACTGCATGTCGTCCTCATCCTCCACAAAACTAGCGGCATTGAGGGCCTTCCAAGCACTCCTGCCTCATATGGACAACATGATGGTCTCATCGTAATTGTCCTTGCCTTCGAGGACCTTCTCACCCTCATCCTCATCGACATCCTCCTCATTGGAGATGTGCAGCTCCTCAATCTCCTCCTCAGCCAGCTCCTCACCCTGACGCAGCGCCAGGTTGTAAAGGGCGCAGCAGGCGACGACAATGCTTGACAGCCTCTGTGGACTATATTGCACCAGACCAGTCCAAGCACCGGAACCTCATCTTCAATATCCCAATGGTTTGCTCCGCCAAAGTTTGAGTTGCAGCATGAGCCTCGTTGTACCTTCTCTTTGCTGCACACTGAGGCCACCTTACGGGTATCATCAGCCACATCCTCTGTCCTTCATGAGCCACCCCAGCAGCTTCTGTGGACTCTGGAGGACTTCAGGAATCAGAGACCTACTGAGAATGTAGGAGTCATGGACACTCCCAGGGAACTGTGCACAGACAGAATTGATGAGCAGAATGAGTTTGCTGTGGTTGCAGGCCAACTGAGCATTCAGCGAGCCGTTGTATTTGACCTAGTTGACTGTTTGCTGCCACAGCAACTCAAACTTTGGTGGAGCAAACCATTGGGATATTGAAGATGAGGTTCCGGTGCTTGGACTGGTCTGGTGCAATATAGTCCACAGAGGCTGTCAAGCATTGTCGTCGCCTGCTGCGCCCTTTACAACTGCCACGTGAGTGCAGTCAATAGCACCCTGCACTTGTGGGAAACTTGAGATCTTTGCAAATCCCAGTGCACTTGCTTCCTGGCTTGCCTGATCCCAGGCGAAATGCACAAAGTTGTGTGTGTTTGTGCATATGGAGTCCGTGATCCTCTGGGTGCACTTGTGTGTGGAGGCTTGCAAGATCCTGCAGAGGCCACCTGTGGAGTCCTGGAAGCAGCCACTGGCTCATAAATTGAGTGCCACTGTCGCTTTCATGGCCTTTGGCAGTGGATGTCCTCCATGTCCCCGTGGCGTAAAATCCTGCAGCACGTGGCATATGTGACTTGACCAGTACCCTGGACATGTGCAGTCTTCAGCAACACTGGCTCTTGGTCATCTGCAGGAATGAAAAGAGCCATCTGTAGATTCTGGGTCTAGCTAGGCACCAACTCGCGATAGCTCGCTGTGGCTCTTCAACGTATGCATGAGCCGCAGCCTCCCCTTCTTCTTGAGGGTGCTGCTCCTCTGTCTGCTCAGTCAGGGACCTCTGTTGCTCTTTTCTCCTTTGTCTCTGCTTCCTGTAAGCCTGAGGCATACAGCTAAGTCAGCAGGCTCCATGCCCCTGATGTATTCCTCCTGTAGAGTTAAAGAGAGAGACACGTGGGTTAGCATGGGTGTACTAAGAATCTCTCTTCATCAATTCTGAATGCCCATTAACGAATCCCAGAGAGTGCTCAATTCATAAGCCAGTGGCTGCTTCCAGGACTCCACAGGTTGGATGGCCAGAGTTTAGTGCGTTGCATGGCTGCCCGAAATCCCGCCCAGCTCCGCCCCACTCCACCTGACCGATTGGCAGTAGCTTCGCCTATTGGATTGCATGCTGTTCTCCCAGCCCAGACACAGGCATTCCCCTAACCTGCACTGCAAGGCTGCGCTGTTTGGTTGAACCATGGGGGAGACTGGTCCAAACCTGAATGAAGACATTGCAAAGGGCTATGAGCGCCTCCACCAGTGACTGCTCCATGGCCAGCTTTCATAAGGAGGTTGTACAACTTGCCCAGTCATCCAATTGTTCTGCAGACCCCCTAGAGTGCTCATTAGTTTGCAGTCTGTGCTAGTGGGGTGAAAGATTTAGGAGCATTTGGCATCACTTTCATGCCTCTGTGTTGCTAGAGTGGGCAGACTCCAAGCATTTCAATGTAGCAGCACCTGAAATGTCTCAGCTGCGGAAGAATTCTCACTTAATACATGGTTCCCCTAATGCATGGCCACTTCCCTCCCCCACCCCGCATGTGCTTGTGCAGTACCATCAGGTTATGCTATTTACTCCCCCATCTTGCTCCACTCGCAGTGCAGCCCTTGCCTTGGCATTGCGCTGTCAGCCAGGCGGGAAAAAGCGACTTGCCTGTGCCCTTGCCTGAATGTGCAGCGCCTCTTCCTTGAAGTTGAACAAGCAACCGTCATGAGCTCTGCACAATGTTAGAGTGCACTCACCTCCAGGTTCCCCTCGAAGTTCAGCTTGTCAGGTGCATGCCTTTTAAATACTGTTGTGAAACACGTCAGCATGCAATCATGCCAATGTGCCCGGATGATCCTGCGTGGGGTGAAGCATGCTGGCGATACATGCTTCCGGTGGGCAGGCAAGATGATGAGAGGTAAATGCATTGAAATTAGGTTCCTGACATTGGATGGTGGGAAAGGCGGCTTGTCATTGAGGGGCGGAGTGGATGATTGCAAACTGGTTTCACCACGGTATAAAACTGATTTTTGGCCTTCTTGCCATATTTGCTCACGCCCGCCATGACACCCATGCCAATAGGAAATTCCAGCCACAGTTTCCTTTGTTCAGATTTAAGACCCTAGTTTCAGAATGAACTATATCACTTCCAAATTTAATGTAAAATTCCAGTATATTATGGCCACTATTTCCTAAAGCCTCATTTACAGTAAAGTTATAGTGACCATAACGGGTGGCAATAGCTCCAGTTCAAATTCCTCCTCTCAGACAGGCAGAATGATGCTGTTGGTTTGAAGGAGGTGGATGCCTACCCAGGTGCTGTTTAAATATTGTGCCTGGACCTTTGGCCCCATGAAGAAATGATGGGGTTGATGACTTCCTGCCCCTCACCTCGCTGCACAACTGAATGGACCCCTCGACTCTGCATGATTGACCACAGCCAGCCATCCCATTTTCAAGCGGAAGTCCTGCTCATTTATGGCCACTGTCCGGAAGCTGCCATTGCAACTGAATTCCGCCCTGTGACTCTCCAGGAAGATGGTCACAGAGATTTGTGATCTCGATGCGTAAGACGTCACACCTTGCTGCACTGTTTTGCATGCTGTTGGTAGCCTTTAGAGGCTTGAACTTTTTTGCCCCTAGCGCCTTCAAAGGTCCAGCTGCAGTTCTTGGCATTATGCAAATACCCGTAAAGCAATGTATCTTTCAAAAACGAAATAAACATTTGAGCCATTTTTCCTCAGATACAATCCTGGAGTATGGACAATGCAGAACCCAATGCTGAAGGGTAGGAATTCGCATTCTTCCTACTTCACGGAAGTGGGAACAATGGCTGTGAGGCTACTACAGCTATAGATCAATTTTCATCCGATGGGAAAGCACAGGGAATCACTTTCCAGCACTGATCTGACAGAATCAATTTCCATCCTTTCTTCCTTTACCATTCTCTTTCCAAACCCCTCCCTCAAACATACCTATCTAAATGCCCCATTGATAGCTTTGCTTTTTATGAGTAGCGATAACCACTTAATTTTTTACACTCCTAATTTAAGTGTGAATGGTGAGAAGAACTACAAAAAAAATCCTGTCAGAAAAGAAGCAAAATATATCAAAGATACTGGGGGCAAAATTGGGCTTGGTAGCATTTGTCTGATGGATGTTACAAGGTCCCTTCAGGTTCCAAGATGAGCATACATCTGGCATGATGCCAGAATGTCTTATTGGTAAAGGGATTAGCACAAGGGCACCCAACCTCCAGTGGTAGCATGCAGCTCAAGCAGATCATGACATCAATTAACATGGAATGCTGATTTGATGTCAGTGCTGCCATTTTGGAGCTCCACACTCCAGCCTACATCTCTTCATCTGCCAACAGCATGAAGGATCACCCCATTAGCTCTATATGAAGGGATCAACAACTACTTACATGTTTAGTTGCTGGATTATTTCTTCTGGCTTTGCTGCAATTCTAAGCATTTTGGTTGTTTCCCCATACTTGCTAAAAACTTCAATAACAAGGAGTGGCCTGACTGGTGCAGAAGCACTATTTTGATGACTGAAAAGCTTGTGCACAAATCAGCTGCTTCCAGACATGGTTGGCCTGCTGGGGCTTCCTTGTGACATTGAGTATGAATGAGAAAATGAGCAAAGGCCATATGGAGCAGGACAAGCTGCTAAAAGCAGCAGTAGGGGAAGAAAAGCTCTCGGCAGGAGAGTATATCCACAAAGAATCTTTAGGGAGTAGATCTGGTGGAAAACAGACTGCTGTGATGCCTTGGGAGCTCCTTTGCACACTGGTATCCAGAGCCATAATAGCAGAAGTTGAAGTTTCCACGACAACAAGTTGAGATTGTATGACAACAGACTGAGTTTCCACTGAACACTAGTGGATGCTTCTTGTGCTGTAATGGAAACAAAATACCTCAGCTTTGAGATCGTGGTTCTCGCCACAGGTGTGTTGATGAATGTGGCCATCAATTCCACAACAGAACTCCATGGCCTTTAAGTTCTGCAAAGCCCAGTGTCAAGTTGCTTCTGAACTCCTCCAATCTCCCTTGACAATGAATGCTGGATTTTTGGTAGGTTTTCCAGCATTTAGCACCAACCTTTTTCTGTAGCCTGGACCATCAAATTCATCATCTGTGTCTGCTTGAGCAGAAGACGAGTGTGACCTTGCCTTCTGGTGAGCTGGCTCCTTTCCCCCTGCCCTGGCTTGTTCCCAATGTCTCAAGTGATACAGATCCTGCTTCTATCCTACCCTCTTAATTACACGCAATATCAGTTTCTGAGCTGTTGGCTGCAACTTTGAAACCAAGTGATGGTATTGCTTTGTTATCATCTTGCTCTGTCTCCACTGCCTGGGCAATGGCAGTTCTTGGGTAATGCAAGGATAAGTGACAAGGGTAGGGGTATTTCTTGGAAGAGGAGAAACTAAGTAGTGCATGGTTACATTAAGAGCAGCTGCTCAGTCAGAAGAGACAGTGGGATGAGAGAAGGAAGTTTAGACTTCATTACAGCCTTGGTTTAAACATGGACAAAAGAACGGAACTCCAAAGGTGAGGTGACAGTGACTGCCCCTGACAGCAAGGCAGTATTCAACCCAGTGACCCATCAGGGTGCTCTAGCAAAACTGGAGTCAATGGGAATCAGGAAGAAAACTCTCCACTGGTTGGAGTTATACCTAGCACAATGGAAGATGGTTGTGGTTGTTGGAGGTCAATCATCTCAGCTCCAGGACATCACTGTAGGAGTTCCTCAGGGTAGTGTCCTAGGCCTAACCATCTTCAGCTGCTTCATCAATGATCTTCCTTCCATCATAAGGTCAGAAGTAGGGAGTTTGCTGATGATTGCACAATGTTCAGCACCATTTGGCACTCCTCAGATACTGAAGCTGTCCATGTCCTAATGCAGCAAGAGCTGAACAATATCCAAGCTTGAGCTGACAAGTGGCAAGTAACATTCGTGCCACACAAGTACCAAGCAATGACCATCTCCAACAAGAGAGAATCTAACCATTCAATGGCATTCCCATCACTGTATTTCCCACTATCAATATCCTGAGGGTTACCATTGACCAGGGACTGAACTGGACGAGCCATATAAATACTGTGACTACAGCAGCAGGTCAGAGGCTAAGAATCCTGCAGTGAATAACTCACCTCCTGACTGCCCAAAGCTGTCCACCATCTACAAGGCACAAGTCAGAAGTGTGATGGAATATTCTCCACTTGAGTACAGCTCCAACAGCACTCAAGAAGCTTGACACCATCCAGGACAAAGCAGCCTGCTTGATTGGCACCCAATCCACAAACATTCACTCCCTCCATCACTGCTGTACAGAGGCAGCAATGTGTACAATCTACAAGATGCACTGCAGGAACTCACCAAACCTCCTTTCACGACACCTTCCAAGCCCATGGTATCTACCATCTCGAAGGACAAGGGCAGCAGGCACTTGGGAGCATGACTACCTGGAAGTTCCCCTCCAAGCCATTCACCATCCTACTTGGAAATATATCGTTGTTCCTTCACTGTCACTGGGTCAAAATCCTGGAACTCCCTCCCTACAGCACGGTGGGTGTGCCTACACCACATGGACTGCAGCAGTTCAAGAAGGCAGCTCACCAGCAAATTCTCAAGAGCAATTAGGGATAGGCAATAAATGCTGGCCTAGCCAGCGATTCCCACATCCCATGAATGAATTTTAAAAAGTTAGCGGATACTCTCATATTTAATGGCTTCAGTCCTCCTGGTGGCCATGACCTTTTGCACAATGCCAAATAACATCTTTTCCATGGAGATTAGAATATGCAGGCATTCCCCTGCCACTTTGATTTGTTCTTGCTGCCTCTGTTTCTGTGCCACCTCCACCTGCATGAGAGAGGGGTTGGTATGGCAGTGAGTGTCATCCAATTTGTTTAGGTAATGTGGCTGTCTCTTGGGTTGGGTTGGGTTGAATAGTCCCTAAGGCAGTCATGTATTTATAACTTAAACTTAAACTTAGACATCGCTTGTGATGTGGGCTGAAATTAAATTCAAGGATCCCTTGAAGGCAAATCTCAGGTAATGTAGCATGTCTATCATAGACTGGGAGAAAAATGCACAAGAAAGAACTGCCCAAGGAGCAATCTCAAATATAGTGGTGTTGTTTCCTACAAACCACAAAGAAAACAGGCAACAAGGACAAAAGGCATAAAAACAAAAAAACTGCGGATGCTGGAAATCCAAAACAAAAACAGAATTACCTGGAAAAACTGAGCAGGTCTGGCAGCATCGGCTGAGAGGAAAAGAGTTGACATTTTGAGTCCTCATGACCCTTCAACAGAACTGAGTGAATAGCTCTAGTAGGGGTGCTAGAGCTATACCTTGAGTGCCCTACCATCCATTCTTAATTAGCACATTCGTTTAGATAATATCACCAACTTTAACACCTATGTGTTCTTTTGTTCTGTTGTCTGTGACATCTTTTGATGATCTGCTTCTATCACTGCTTGTTTGTCCCTACAACCACACCAACCCCCTCCACTTCTCTCCCCCCACCCAACCCTCGCCCCTGCCTCCCCACCCCCCCAACCACCCCCCTCCCCCCAAACACCTTAAACCAGCTTATATTTCACCCCTTCCTTGGATTCACTCAGTTCTGTTGAAGGGTCATGAGGACTTGAAACGTCAACTCTTTTCTTCTCCGCCGATGCTGCCAGACCTGCTGAGTTTTTCCAAGGACAAAAGGCAACCTAGAAAAACCTGGCAGTCCCAACAAAATCAGACAATTCATCCTTGCTCGCACTGTGGAAAGCCATGCAGATCTACAATTGGGCTTCACAGCCAAGTTAGAACGCACAACAGATGATTCTGTGCACACATGACATGGCCATCTTCAATAATGAAGGAAAACCATTGAAAAATAAGTTCAGCAGCCAATTCAAGATTGTGGCATATTTCTGGAGAAAATTATCACTTTCCCTGCAAGAAAAGTTAAACAAGTTAATAGGAATATGGTTTAAATTTTAAAGCAGACCTGAATAGGAGGCACCATTCTGTTTTTCTACAGTTTTGCTTTTTGAATGTTAAGTGGCACTGCTCCCTGGAGGTAACCAAATTACAACAGATATCTGACTTTGCTGAAGAATTTGTACTGCAGTACTAGTAGCCAAGCTGAAGCATTCTTGTGCCTTAATGCATGATACCAGTAATCAACTAAATAAAATCATAAGAATGCATGAGACAAGAAAAACCATTCAGTACAAGCTGTTCCTCTCTCAGAACATGTATAACTTGCCCTGGCATAGATTGAACCCAATTTATTTAATCCCCTGAGGGAAACCTCTATAAAATTTCTCCATTTCCCTCAAAGGGAACTGAGTGAAGCTCCAGTGTACCTATCTAACCTTGCAACCTTCATTATTCAATTTTGATGACCAGTGGAGAGATAATAAATTAAGTGCAGTCATTTCAGAATTATACTGCCATGAAAAAACTTATTTCAATATCAAACTGTCATTAGTAGATAAACAGGACATTCACCAGACTTCTAAAAAACTTGTTATGTGCTGACATTGTTATGACATATTTGTTAAATTAACCTCAATGATTTCCACGTTACTTTTCATTGGATTCTGAAACTCGTACATGTACAGCTAAAAAGATTAGTTTAGTGGTATCATTGTTAAAAAGTACCTGATGAGATTAAATAACATTCCCATAATTGCAAATTTCAATCTGCTATTTGATTCACATGAGATTTTGCATTTGAGGGTAAATGTTTTTAAAAAAGAATCTGGTATGGGTTCAGTATAAGCACAGAAGGATTCTGCATTATTTGTACATTGTCTGTATATTTGTTCATGCTTGAGACATATTTTCTGTTGTAAGATTTATCTTCAATCAATTTTGTGTTGACAATTCTTTATTATGTTTGTTTTTAATCTTGTGGTGGGATTTTACATGTTGCCTGTCTTGCGAACATGTTGGTGTCTGACTGCAGTATAACTCCCTCCCATTTTTTCCCTGAGTTGGAAATTCTCCTCTTGTCCTTTTTGTGCATTTGCCTGCCCAATCTCTCACTGGTCATCCCATTACAATGTACCCTGACAGTAGTGCCCAGAATCATATTGAGAAGTATGGATAGGCATTGCTGACAGCTGATCATATGAAGCTGTAAAACACTGTGCCGCATGAGGGAGAATCTTGACAGATGTGTGCTAAGGCAGAGACTTGCTGAGCTGTAAATGTTGAAAATAGAGGAGAGGGTTCAAGGGTTCAAGAAGGAAAGAAAGAATGGAAACAAATATACAAAAAAAACAAAATTCTCTTATTCTAAAATGTCATGGGATTTTTGTGTTCACATGAGAAGAGAGATGCGACCGTGGTTTAATGTCACATCTGAAAGGCAGCGTTTCTGATAGTGCAACAAACCCTCAGTACTGCATTTAAGTGTCAGCTTTAATTTTATGCTGTAGTGGGATTTGAACTCACAACTTTCTGAGCCAGAGATGGGAGGTCTACCACCAATTGATAGCTTATATTTTTGAACATCTCTCTCACTCTCTATGTCCTTGAATAGAAGGATTCTTTCACAAATGGTCCAGTAAACATGTTCTGCAGGATTTTACAACCTGTGCCAATAAAATTAAAAATATATGATAAGTTCAGATGCAAAGTACATTACAAAAATGTGCATGACTTAATGAATAACATAATTCAAAACGTTCTATCTGCTCTTTATTAGATTCTTTCTCACCAAAGAAAAATGCATATTAGTATCAGATTTAACACATTTCAATGTGTAATTTCTGAAGCCAGAACACAAACAAAAAACATCCACTTTGAGCACTTTTCTGGCATCATTATAGTATCAAATACTTTTCTACTTCTATGTGAGATGTAGACAGTATTTCCCAAACTGAAGCAAGATGCCTCTCTAATAAAATGGACCCAGTGGTTTGAGTTAAATCGCAGTAATTTAGCCAGCTGACAAAGTTGTATAGTTCAACCAATGCAAACATTTTAAGGGTCATGAGGACTGACTCGAAACGTCAACTGTGCTCTCCTCCGCTGATGCTGCCAGACTTGCTGAGTTTTTCCAGGTATTTCTGTTTCTGTTTATGTTTCAAACATTTTACAAGATCACCTCAAACACCTTTCCCTACACAGCTTTAATTTTCCTTCATGTACCTTTTCCAGCTGAATTTATTTTCGTCACCATCAGATAGTATTGGGCTTCAGCCATGCAGCTCAGTCAACCCTATCCATCGTAATCATCTCTCACCCCAACATATTCTGGCTGGCCATCCCTCATTACTTCAGTGTTAGTCACAGTTCCGTAAGCTGATAACCAGCATCCATCTTTTGCAGCAGCCAAATGATTCAGCCTCTCCTTGTGCTTTCAAAGGAAGGCAGTTAATATAGAAGACCAAGTGTAAGTTATTTAAATTTATTTTTATACCTTTAGCTTTTTATGAATTAGATTATAATTGATGATAAATTAAATAGTGTATTTTCCTCAGACCAAACGGAAGTTAAATTGGTCAGTCCCAGAAAATAGTTGCAGGGATCACGATGCACAATTAGTCCATGTCTTTTGCGTGGAATGAAGGCAGCGCTCCAACTTCATGCGACCTGCTCATAATGATTTGTGTGTGTAGCCAGTGCTCCCTGCATCAGCCAGGGGTTAAATATCATTATTAACATGCACTACCTAAAGCTAGCCTGTATCTATTATAGGGGAGCTGCATTGTGGCTGGAGTAGGTGCTGGGAATCTTTTTTTTATTATTCATTCATGGGATGTGGGTGTTGTTGGCCAGGCCAGCATTTATTACCCAACCCAAGTTGCCCTAGTTCAGAGGGCATTTAAGAGTCAACCACATTGCTGTGGTTCTGGAGTCACATGTAGGCCAGACCAGGTAAGGACAGCAGATTTTCTTGGACCACTTGACATTCAATGGCATTACCATCACTGAATACCCCACTATCAATATCACCAAGGCTCCTTAGACAGCACCTTCCAAACCCAATACCACTACTATCTAGAAGGACAAAGGCAGCAGACACAGCAACACCATCACTTCCATGCCATCACCATCCTGACTTGTAAAGTGGTTGGTGCTAACCATCAGCAAAGGAAGACAGAGATAATCCACCAAACACCACCAAATACTGACCATACCCCACCTACTAAATCTATCAATGACATAACCCTGGTGGCTGTAATATCTTCACTCATCTCGGAAGCACAATCACTAGAAATGTCTACATTGAAAACAGGTGACAAATAAAATTGCCAGAGCAATTCCTTCTCTGTCACTTGGTCAAAATCCTGGAACTCTTCCCAACAGCATTGTGGGTGCACTTAGAATACATGAGCTAAAGCAGTTCAAGAAGGCAGCTCACCAACGCTTTTCAAGGGCAATTAGGGATAGGCAATAAATGCTGGTCGAGCCAGCAGGGCTGTACACATCCCATGAATGAATAAAAAATAAATTGCAGACGTTTCTGCTCTTTGAAGTACCTCATGTTGGGCATTTTTTCTTCCCTTATGATGCCCATGATTTTCTGAATGCATCTCAAGTGGAGTGTACCCAGCTGCTTAGTAAGTCTGCATGGTCCATGACTAACAGGCATATAGGAGGATAGGTACCACAACTTTGTACACAGCAAGCTTTGTTGTAAGTTCAATACTTTGTTTCCTCTACATTCACTTGAGTAAATGGGGAAATGCTGAGTTCGCTCTGGCAATTTTATTTGCCACCTGTTGCCTGCGATTCTCCGCGATGCCAACCGGAAAACACACCTGTCTCGAACACTTCTGGACCAACATAGTATGCAAAAATTGGGACTTACTTCAATAAGGCCTTGGGCAACTTGCAGACATCCGAGGAGAAGATGAAGGCCTCCAGTTACCGGGCTCTGGAGCGCATGTGCAGCACAGGTTGGGTGGAGCTTCATCCACGTGGGTCCTCTGTGAAGCAGCTTCCAGAAAGTGGGAGTACTCAAAGTAGCAAGCTCGCTCAACCTTCAGGCCTTCTTCCAAGGACTTTGCCATGGGATCGGACCTTCTTCCAGGGACTTCACTACGGTATCGGTCTTTCCTCCAGAGGCTTCGCGCTGGGATAGTATCATCCAGCTGCAGGTGGAAGGCAGCAGGAGGTACTGTCTGTTGGGGGATGGCATTCAAGAAGGTTAGGAGAGGATTGAAGAGGTGATGGGGTGGGCGTTCAGGCCTAGAGGTGGGCGTGGGTAGTGGGGGATATTGGAAAGGGTATTACAGGGATGTTGCAAGGCAGATGGATGGGTGGGGGAGGGTGGGAAGGGCTGTGGTGGGTGCTGGGCAGGTGGGGGTTATGTGCATATGTGCAGTGGCATGGGGGGTGTCCAGGTGTGAAGGGGTTCACAGGGAGGGGTCAGAGGAGTCAATTGTGGACTCCTGGGGAGTGAATTGAGAGTAGCTGTGGTATGAGGGAATGGTGAGGGTTACAGGGGGCAGGGAGAGCTGGTAGGGTGGGAGGGCGAGGGTGCTATCGTGTCACATGAAGTGGTGTCGAGAGTCATTGGTGGGGACTCAGAGACACAGACTTGGTATTGGTATAAAGTATTGCACTGAATTGAATTCCTATCCCTAGAGCTTTACAGTCCTCTCAACTGTTAAGTTTAGTGGTTGGCACAAAAGCTTATAGGTGCTACAAAATCTTTTAGAATGTTCATGGACTAAGCAGTCCCTTTTACTGTTCTTAGACAGGTGCGGTGGTACTTTTAGGCTTTTAATATATCTGTTAGTAGATGTTGATAAAATGTTTCCCCTACAATTATTTCTTGCTGGAGCAAGACAGTAGACATTATTGAAGTGAAAGTGAATATACTTACATAAGTTCCCCAAATGTTACAATCAATTGTTCACCCATGCAACCAGTTGTGATCAATATTTCCTTATTTCCCTTGGCCTGCTACTTCTTCTATGTAATCCCCTGTCATCCGCAGCTGGGGTGGAGGCAGCCTGCTGACTAGTTGGCACTGTTGCCTTGGCGGTTGTACTCTGGAGAGCTGAGGCTTGGAGGGCCCCTTCTGCCTTTAGCTGTCTCCTATGGGCCAGTTGCTCACCCTGCAATGGCAGAGGAAGAGGTTGAACGTTTGAAGGGGTCACAGACAAAGTGGATTATCAAGGGCCGGACAATCTCTGAGGCCGGGATTTTCCGTGCCCACTGGCATCGGGTGTGTTCAGTAGTATGAGCGGACAACATGGCGTGATCGGTTTCACGACAGTGTGAAACCAGTTTGCAATTGTCCGCTAGCAGGCTGTGTTTCTCGCCATCAGACATCAGGAATCTCATTGTAGTACATCCGCATATCATTATTAGGCCAGTCCGCTGGAATTGTTTTTCCCCCCCAAGTGGATCGTCTGTCCATATCGACGGGAGAGCATGCTGACATGTTTCACCACAGGATATAAAATGTGTGCACTTGGTGGGCTGCACTTTGAGGGGAACTCAGAGGTGAGTACACAGCAATGGTGTGCAGCCCTCGCCAGTATCGACTGTTGGACTTCAAGCTTGAGGCGCATTGAGTGGAGGGGGGAGCAAGGGCTGCCTTGCGATTGAATATAGCGCACAAGCATTCGGGGTGGAGGGTAGGATGAGTGAGGGAAGCAGCCATGCATTAGGGACACCTTACATAAAGTGACCATTCCCCTGCAACTGAGACAGTTCATATACAGCCATTGATATGACTGAAGTCAGGCTTCTAGCTTATCCGCCCACTCAAGCAATGCAGAGGCATCAAAGTGTTACCAAGTGCTCCAGAGCTTTCCACCCCTGCCAGCACAGACTACAAAGTCATGAGTGTTTTAATGTACTGCAGAACAGTTGTACGACTGCACCTGTTGTACAATTCCCCGTGCTAAAGCTGCCATGGAGCAGTCCTTTGCAGTGCCAGCATTCCGGTTTAGACCAGTCTCCCTGCTGGTTCAAGCTAACAGTGCTGCCTTGCAGCGTGGGCTAAGAGAATGCTTGCGCCTGATCTGAGAGCACTGCATGCAGTCCAATGGGCAAAGCTGCCACCAATCAGTCAGGTGAAGTAGTGCCAACGTGAGTGGAATCTCGGGCAGCCATGCAGCGCACTAATCTCTGGCCATCCAAGTGGTGACCAGCACTCCAGGAAGTGTTAAGGGGCCTTCAGGACAAGTTCTTAGTACGCCCATGTTAACCCACGTGTCTCTCTCTTTCATCCTGCATGAGGAGTACATCAGGAGCATGGAGCCTGGTGAATTAGCTGTATGCCTGATGACCTACAAAGAGTGAAGACAATGGAGGAGAGAACGACTGAGGTTCCTGACTGCGCAGAGGGAGGAACAGCACTCTCTGGAAGAAGGGGCGGCTGGGGCTCCTTCACACGCCGCCGAAAAGCCACAGTGAGCTGTCATTGCTCGGTGCCGAGCGACACCCAAGATCTATAGATGCCGCCTTTTATTCCTTCAGATGACCAAGAACCAGGCATCAGGGTCAAACATGGGCAAGGAAACCTCCTGGTGATTACCATGTACCACCCTCCCTCAGCTGATGAATAGTACTTCACCATATTGAACACCACTTTGACGAAGCATTGAAGTAGCAAGTAGTAGAATGTATTCTGGGTGAGGGATTTTGATATCCATCACCAAGAGTGGCTCGGTTGCACCACTACTGACCCAGCTGGCCAAATCCACAGACATCCTAAAGTACATAGTTGCTAGACTGGGTCTACGGCAGGTGGTGAGGGAACCAACAAGAGGGAAAAACATACTTGACCTCATCCTCACCAACCTGCCTGCCACAGATGCATCTGTCCATGACAGTATCAGTAGGAATGACCACTGCACAGTCCTTGTGGAGACGAAGGCCCACCTTCACACTGAAGATACCCTCCATCATGTTGTGTGGCACTACCACCATGCTAAATGGGATAGATTTCAAACAGATCTAGCAATTCAAGACTAGGCATTCATGAGGTGCTGTAGGCCTTCAGCAGCAGCAGAATTGTACTCGAACACAATCTGTAACCTCATGGCCCAGCATATCCCCCACTCTACCATTACCTTCAAGCTAGGGGATCAACCCTGGTTCAATGAAGAGTGTTGGAGGGCATGCCAGGAGCAGCACCAGGCATACCTAAAAATGAGGTCTCAACTTGGTGAAGCTACAACACAGGACTACTTGCATGCCAAACAGCATAAGAAGCAAGTGATAGACAGAGCTAAACGATCCCACAAACAAAGGGTTAGATCTAAGCTCTGCAGTCTTGCTATATCCAGTCATGAATAGTGATGGACTATTAAACAACTCATTGGAACAGGAGGCTCCACAGACATCCCCAACCTCAATGATGGGGGAGCCCAGTACATCAGTGCAAAAGATAAGGCTGATGCATTTGCCAGAACTGCAGAGTGGATGATTCATCGCGGCTTCCTCCATGAACCTCAGCATCACAGATGCCAGTCTTCAGCCAATTCAATTCACTCTACAAGATATCAAGAAACAGCTGAAAGCACTGGATACTGCAAAGTTATGGGCCCTGACAATATTCTGGCAATTAGTACTGAAGACTTGTGCTCCAGAACTTCCCGCGCTGTTAGCTAAGCTGTTCCAGTACAGCTACAACACTGATGACTCATACTGGGTCTCAAGGTGGCACAGGTGCGTGGTGGTCTTCCGTCTGAGCGTACCCCTGTTCAGATGGAAGTCCCCATTGGCCCCAAGCCCCGAACTCTCCCTCGAAAGCCAGAGCCCTGCAACCTGAGTTGCCTTATGGAAATGTACTCTGTGCCCTTTAGCACGGCGTGGAGGGGTTTCCTGTATGGGCTGCTGCTACACTTCCTTTCCCTTGCCTGCCATCTGGACACGCTCTGGCGTGCCTTGTTGCCATCCATGGCAGGGGTCCCCGGTGGTGGGCTTTCTGCACAGGCATCCTCCCACTTTCCATCAGGGACCTGGGGTGGAGGGTATTGCATGCAGCAGTCCCATACAACCATAGGTTGAGTTGGCTCATGGACTCCCAAGATGCCTGTATCTTTTGCGGGATTGTGGAGTCCATTGACCACACATACATAGGCTGCACTCCCTTTTCAGTTTTTGAAAAACCTTTTGCTTTTGTTTTGCTTGCACTTCAGTCCCACACTCCTGACCTATGTGCACTCAGTATGGAAGAGGACTGGGAGGGAGGAGGACCTCCTTGTGAACCTGCTGCTCCTGGCTAAGTTGTCTGCCAGTCTTCCGTGGCTATGTTTGCGGCTGGGTGTCCCTGGAGAGGGCGCACGCAATGTCCACCGGCACAGTTGAGGCCTTCCGTGCTCAGTGTGCATCGCGGGGACTGGTGTGCTATATTGACCTCCTTTAGTCATATTTTGATTTAATGTTTGTAAGTTTCCTTTGAATTTTGTTTTTTGTTTTTGCAGTTTTCCTTCAAGGGCCTGCCTTTTAGTTTGTCCCTGGTTTTGTTAATTTAGTTTATTCATTTGTAACCAGAAAGAGTTACAACACTGGCGTCTACCTGGCTATGTGAAAAATTGCCTAGGTATGTCCTCTACACAAACAACAGGATAAATCCAACCTGGCCAAATACCGCTCCAGCAGTTTACTCTCCATCATCAGTAAAGTAATGGAAGGGTCATCAACAGTACTATCAAGCTGCACTTGCTTAGCAATAACCTCCTCATTGATGCCCAGTTTGGGTTCTGGCAGGGCCACTCAGCTCCTGACTTCATTACAGTCTTAGTTCAAACATGGACAAAAGAGCTGAACTCTCAAGGTGAGGTGAAAGTGACTGCCCTTGACATCAAGGCTGCATTTGACCGATTATGGCATCAAGGAGCACTAGCAAAACTGGAGTCAATGGGAATCAGGGGGAAAACTCTCCACTGGTTGGAACCATACCTAGCACAAAGGAAGATGGTTGTGGTGGTTGGAGGTCAGTCATCTCAGCTCCAGGACATCACTGTAGGAGTTCCTCAGGGTAGTGTCCTCGGCTCAACCTTCTTTAGCTGCTTCATAAAAGATCTTCCTTCCATCATAAGATCACAAGTTGGGATGTTCGCTGATGATTGCACAATGTTTAGCACCATTCGTGACTCCTCAGATCCTGAAGCAGTCCATGTCCAAATGCAGCAAAACCTTGACAATATCCAAGTTTGGGCAGACAAGTGACAAATAACATTCGCGCCACACAAGTGTCAGACAATGACCATCTCCAACAAGAGTGAATCTAACCATTGCTCCTTGACGTTCAAGGCAATACCATCACTGACTCCCCCACTATCAACATCCTGGGGGTTACTATTGACCAAAAACTGAACTGGACTAGCCATATAAATACTATGGCTACAAGAGCAGTTCAGAGGCTAGGAATCCTGCGAAGAATAACTCACCTCCTGACTCCCCAAAGCCTGTCCACCATTACAAGGTACAAGTGGGGAGTGTGATGGAATACTCTCCACTTGCCTGGATGAGTGCATCTCCCACAACACTTAAGAAGCTCATCACCATCCAGCAGCCCGCATGACTGGCACCCCATCTACAAATATTCACTCCCTCCACCACCGATGCACAGTAGCAGCAGTGTGTACCATCTACAAGATGTACTACAGGAATTCACCAAGGCTCCTTAGACAGAATCTTCCAAACCCACAACCACTACCATCTAGAAGAACAAAGGCTGCAGATAGATGGGAAGACCACCACCTGGAAGTTCCCCTCAAGTCACTAACCATCCTGACCTGGAATTATATTGCTGTTCCTTCATTGTCAAAATCCTGGAACTCCCTCCCTAACAGCACTTTGGGTGTACCTACACCACATGGATTGCAGCAGCTTAAGAAGGCAGCTCAACACCACCTTCTCAAGGGCAACGTGGGATGGGCAATAAATCCTGGCCCAGCCAATGAAGCCCACATCCCATGAATGAATTTTTTTAAAAAGTGTCACCGAAGACTGCGCATGTCTAGGGAACTGGTCGGTCACATCTACCAGCTGCTGCAGGATTTGGCACCACGGGGACAACGGAGGGCATCCACTGCCAATGGCAATGAAGGTGCCAGTGGTGCTCAATTTCTATTCCAGTGGCTCCTTTCAGGGCTCCACTGGTGACCTCTATGGGATCTCATAAGCTTCCACCTACAAATGCATTCACGAGGTCACAAATGCCATCTATGCAAGGGCACACAACTTTGTGCATTTCGCCCCAGACCAGAACAGCCAGGATGCAAGAGCGATCGGATTTGCCCAGATCTTGGATTACCCACAGATGCAGGGTGTAATCGACGGCACTCACGTGACGCTCAGGTCTCCATCTCAACACGCGGTCAACTACATTAACTACAAGGGCTTCCATTCGCTGAATGTGCAACTGGTGTGTGACCACCAGAAAAGCATCCTGCAGGTGTGTGCACTGTTTCCAGGGAGTGTGCACAACTCTTACATCCTCAGTTGGCCACAGATCCCTGAAGTCTTCCAGGTTCCATAGAAGTTACAGGGATGGCTCCTCTGAGACAAGGGCTACCTGCAGAGGCCATGGCTGATGACACCCGTGCAGCGGCCTCAGACTGCAGCAGAGCAAAGATATAATGAGGCTCATGCTGCAACCTGCAACTTGGTGGAGCAGACCATCAGGGTGTTGAAAATGAGGTCCCTTTACAACCTGGCACTGCAATGGGGAGAGGAGCTGGCTGAGAAAGAGGTGGAGCATCTGAAGCTCTCCTCCGATGAGGAGGACGTCGATAGGGATGAGGGAGAGGAGGTCCTGGAAGGCAACAATGATGGCAATGAGGCCCTTGCACAGTCTAGATGAGGCAGGCGCACTGGGGAGGCCCTCATAGCTGCTAGATTTCTGGAGGATGATGACGACATGCAGTGAGAAGATCACATAGATCCCCATATTACATCTATGAATGTTTGACTTCAGTCTGGCTTATGGCAGCGTGCATATGCTCTGTGAGAATGCTCCTGTCATGGAGACGCAGTGTAGGCGCTAATAACACTCAATTGCAGGAGAATGATGGCGACATGCAGTGAGGGCACTCCAACTCGCTTGCGCTCTGTGACCAGGGTCATATCATAGAGACACAGCCATGAAACTTTAGAAGCATCTTATCCTTTGTCCGCCATCAGCACCTGAGCCCTTCAGGAATCACTAGTCACAGATGCTGAAGAGCTGAGGGCCTGCCCCACCTTAAAGGTGTGGAGAGTACACAGGGAGAATGATGGAACTCTGTGACGCCTACCCACGACATTCTGGCAGCAATGACAAGAACCATCGAGGTGCAGGTATCAGTAATGTGTCCAGGGAGTGTGAGGCTGGACCATCACTTTGGTCTGAAGACTGCACAAAGCACAGAGAAGAGGCCCTGGGCTGAGATACCTGCCTTTACCTTGTGCAGAAAGGTTTCACATCTGAGTGACATGAATACTGCTCATCAGAACAAGGAGCCATAGGCAGGAAGACATTCTTGGGAGTTTATTGACAATAGTGAACAGTATGTACAAGTGATTAACACCCGTGCCCAGGCTGTGCAACTAAGTCTCCTTAACTTTCCTAACTCTGCCGCTACGTCTTGCTGCTCCCCGGACATCCACAGCGGAGGTGGAGGAAGCCTGCTGACTGCAATGATGTCTGTGATGACCTTGGCGGGCATCCTCTGGAGGGCTGTGACCTGGAGGGCCCCAGCCCACTTTTAGGGTCCTCTGTGCGGCAGTGGCACCCTCCTCGGCCTTTAGAGCTGGAGCTGCTAAGGTCACAGGAAGAGGGGATTTGGATGGGCTGGACACTCTCAGAGTCACTTGGATGGATGGCCCTGGGGTGTGCACTTGCTGATCCACTTCCCTATGGGTGCACGAGGGCCCCAGGCTGACCCCTTGAGGAGAAGGGGTAGCTGAAGTGAGATCGAGCTGCTCCACACCCCTCTCGCGAACACTCTGATGGGGGGCCAACTATGGCATCAGTGATGAAGTTGAGCCCATACAGCAGTGCAGGAGCCATGTCCTGGACCAAGGTCTCCATGGTGGCTGCCATCCTACCAGTGTTGACCCCAGTCTGTTGGCATGCCGGCGCTATCACCTCAGAGTGAAGTTGGCGGGACTCCTCCATCGTGCCTTACAATCTGAGGAGTGCAGTGGACATCCCTTCCTGATGTTCCCGAGCTTGGCTTTGCAACTCCAGCAACTGTGACATGACCGAGTCCAGAGGCTCGTCATCTGGCTCTGACTCAGCAAACCTCTGGCCTCCAGCAGTCTGGACACCAGGGAAGTCCCTGCCACTGCCTGCTGTGGATCAGACAGTGCAATGTGCTCACCAGATTGTGATCCTGAGGCTACTCTAAAGCCAGGTCCCACCGAGGTGTGTGTCCCTGCACTGATTGAAGGTATGGGTGAGTACTGTGACGAGACTTCAAGGAGGGTGCCTTCAGATTCCTCTTCAGAGGTTTCTTCAGGGCTTGATTGGAGGCCCTGGGTCATGGACTTTGTCGGCTGTTCCTGCGGAAGCAAGCGGAGATAATTAGTGCCTGGCAGTGCCTGTGAAACAGAACACATCACTCACAGCACTGATGGATGTTGCACTACTGGACCCTTACTTGGTACAGCACCACTGACCTCACCATCAGCACAAGACCGGTCCAGATTGTCGCCGGCCAGTTGGATGGCTCTGTTTTCCAAAGTCCATGAGGACCTTGGTTTCAGGCATTCCTTCACTGGTCTGTGACCTCTCCCTCTGTTGAGGACCTCCAACACCTCTGCCTGATGTTCCCCCACCTTTTGCTGACTCTCCACCAACAGTTGGAAGTCCGATTCCAAAGGCTAGTCATTGGACTCGGAGCTCACTCGGATGTTATGCCGTTGCCACGGAGGCCCATGTACCCTGACATTCGTTGGTTTTGTTGCGGTTAGCGTGAGCAGCTAAAGCTTCACTTACCCTGGTGGAACGAATGAAGTAATTCATCCTTTTCCAGCATTGTATGGCTGACCTGCGCCAGACAGCCATGGGCACTGACAACGTCGGCAACCTGTGCCAATGCAAGGTTGGTTTCCCTGCTTGGACTTCTCCTCCCATTAGCCAGGTAGAGAACACTCCTCCTGACCTTGATATGGTTGAGGAGGATGTGCAGCGAGATGTCACTGAACTTGAGCACAGGATCTCCCTCTCTCCTTCCTGACATCTCAATAGCAATTGACAGTAAATTGAATGTTCAGACCTTTTAAATGTGGCAGCCAGATATGATGGCGGGACACTCACAATCTAGCCCGCCCCGCCACACTGGATGTTGGGAAACCCTTGGATGCATAATTAATGATGTCAGGAATGCAAGATTCCACAGGATTTCCCGTTGGCCTCCGCAGCAGGAAACACTCACTGTCCCCACCCCCGCCACAGGACTTAGTCCCGGATAGGACAATTCTGCCCAGAGAGTTGGGATAAATGGGTCATTTTCAAGTTGGCAAACTGTATTTAATGGGATGTCACAGGGATCAGAGCTTGGACCTCAACTATTTACAATAACTTTGATGAAGAGACAGAGGGCAGAATTTTTCCCTCATCAGGCAGGTGCAGTGGCAGGCCCGGGAGCGACTGCATAGCCGACCTCTGCCTGCAATGGGGCTCAACCACAATTTCACACCGGCTAGCCAATTAACGGCCAGCCAGCATGAAATACGAGTTGGGAGCCTCAGCGCTGCCGGGGTGGGGGGCGGGAGGAACGCGAGCGCTGAGGTATGCGCAGGTGCCGGGGAGCACGCACTGACAGCTCCCTGAAGGCACAGAGCACGGATTTTAAATATAGTAGGGAGATTGGAAAAGCAGAATATTATTTAAATGGAGACTACAGAATGTTATAGCACAGTGGGATCTTGTGCTCTCATGCATGAATCTCAAAATGTTGGTATGCAGGTAGTTAGGAAGGCAAATGGAATGTCAGCCTTTATTTCAAGAGGGATGGATTATAAAAGTAAGAAAGCCTTGTCACAACTGGGCAGAGATGAGGGGCAGTTTCTTCTTTCATTAATCTTTGGAATTCTCTTCCTCATTGAGCAGTGGAGGCCAGGCCAGGTCATTGAATATATTCAAGATTGAGTTAGGTAAGTTTTTGATCTACAGAAGGGTCAAAGGTTATGGGGGGCAGACAGACAAGTAGAGTTGAGGCCATGATAAGCTCAGCCATGATCTAGGGAAGCCAAGGATCTGCATAACTAGCGAAGTAGAGAGTGTTTTAAACTAAATAGTAGGGGCAAGTGATCAAATTTGGGAAGATGTGGTAAGTCAAAGGAGTAGAAACAAGGAGGGGACAAAGATACTAACATGGGAAATGATGAACAGACTGTGACAGCAAAGGATGGAGAGTACAAACTAAGAGTAAATCAATAGATAAGGCTAGAGGTTACAAAAATAATAAAAGGACAAAACTAAAGACTCTGTATCTGAATGCATGTACCATTTGAAACAAAACAGATGAACTGATAGCGCAAATAGAAGTAAATAAGTACTATCTGATAGTCAATACAAAGATATGGATGCAGGATGACATAGACTGGGACCTAAATATTGAAGGGTACCTGAAATTTAGGAAGGACAGGAGGCTAGGAAAAGGTGGAGGGGTGGCTCTGTTAATTAATGATGGTATTAGCACAATAGAGAGGGATGACCTCAGCTCAGGAAACCAGGATGTAGAAGTAATTTGGGTAGAGATGAGAAATGATAAAGTCAATAAGTCACTTGTGGGAGTGGTGTATGGTCCCCTAATGGTAGCACATGGTAGGACAGAGTATAAAGGAAAAAATAATGGGAGCTTATCAGAAAGGTGTGGCGATAATCATGGGAGATTTTAATCTACTAATAGACTAGAAAAATCAGATGGGCAAAGGTAGCCTAGATGAAGAGCTCATGGAACGTTTTCAGGATAGTTTCTTAGAATAGCACATTCTGGAGCCAACCAGAAAGCAGGGTATACTAGACCTGGTATTGTGCAACAAGATAGAATTAATGAATGACCTCATAGTGAAGGCACTGCTAGGTAGCAGCGATCATAATATGGTTAAATTTTATCTTCAGTTTGAGGAAGAGAATAGTGGGTCCAAGACCAGTATTTTAAACTTAAATAAGGGCAATTATGGGGGCATGAAAGCAGAACTAGCTAAAGTAAACTGTTAAATTAAGATTAGGGATAGATCAATTGAGATGCAGTGGCAGCCATTAAAGGGATATTTTAGAATACACAGAATAAATACATTCCAACGAGAAAGAAAAATTCCAAGGGGAGGCCCCACTACACGAGCTAAACTAAAAAAGTTAAGGGTAGTATCAAAATTATATAAAAAGGATGGGTCACTGGTCAGATGATTGGACAAAATATAAAAAAAAGCAAAGAATGACTAAAAGATTAATATGGAGGGAAAAATTTGAGTATGAGAAAAAGCTCGCTAAAACTATAAAAACAGATAGTAAGAGTTGCTACAGATATTTTAAAAAGAAAAGATTAACGTGAGTATTGGTCTTATGGAAAGTGAGTCTGGGGAATTAATAATGGAAAATAAGGAGATAGCAGATGAATTGAACAGGTATTTTGCATTGGTCTTCACTGTAGATGATATAAATAACATCCAAGGAACAGTTATAAATCAGGAAATGGAAGGGCGGGGGAGGAACTCAAGAAAATAACAATCACAGGGAAGTGGTACCAAACAAATTGTTGGACAAGTTCCCGGGTCCTGATGGACTTCATCCTAGGGTCTTAAAAAAAGTGGCTAGTGAAATAGTTGATACATTGGTTTTAATTTTCCAAAATTCCCTAGGTTCAGGAAAGGTTCCACTAAATTGGAAAATGGCAAATATAACTCCTTTATTCAAAAAGGGAGGGAGACAGAAAGCAGGAAACTACAGGCCAGTTAGCTTAACATCTGTCATAGGGAAAATGTTAGAAGCTATTATTAAAGATGTTATGGCAGAGCACTTAAATAAGTTCAAGGTAATCAGGCAGAGTCAACGTGGTTCTGTGAGAGGGAAATTATATTTAATCAATTTATTAGAATTCTTTGAAGAAGTAACGTGTGCTGTGGGTAAAGGGGAACTGGTGGATGTGCTGCACTTAGATTTCCTGAAGGCATTTGATAAGGTGCCACATCAAAGGTTATTGTGGGAAACAAAAGATCATGGTGTAGGGGGTAACATATTGGCATGGATAGAAAATTGGCTAACAGTTAACAGGGTAGGCATAAAAGCATAATTTTCTGGTTAGCAAGATGAGTGGTGTGCCACAGGAATCAGTGCAGGGGCCTCAACTTTTTACAATTTATATAAAAGATTTGGATGAAGGGACCAAATGTATGGTTGCTAAACTAAATTGGTAGGAAAGTGGGATGTTAAGAGCGCACGAGGCTACAAAAGGATATAGATAGGTTAGGTGAGTGGGCAAAGTTCTGGCAAATGGAGTATAATGTAGGAAAATGTGAAATTGTCCATTTTGGCAGGAAGAATTAAAAACAAGCATATTATCTAAATAGTGAGAGATTACAGAGCTCTGAGATGCAGAGGGATCTGGGTATTCTAGTCCATGAATTAGTATGCAGGTCCAGCAAGTAATTAGGAAATCTGATAGAATGTTGTCATTTATTGTGAGGGGAATTGATTACAAAAGTAGGGAGGTTATGCTTCCATTATTCAGGGCATCAGTGAGACCACATCTAGACTACTGTGTACACTATTGGTCTCCTCATTTAAGGAAGGATGTAAATGCATTGGAAGCAGTTCAGAGGTTTACTCATCTAATACCTGGAATGGGAGGGTTGTCTTAGGAAAGATTGGATAGGCTAGGGATGTAGCACTGGAGTTTGGAAGAGTAACAGGTGACTTGATTGAAACATATAAGATCCTGAGGGATCTTGACAGAGGGTTGTGGAGAGGATGTTTCCTCTTTTGAGAGAATCTAGAACTAGGGGTCACTCTTTAAAAATAAGGAGCCGCCCACTTAAGATAAAATGAGGAGAATTTTTTTCTCTCAGAGGGAAGTGAATCTTTGGAACTGTCTTCCTTTAAAAGTTGTTGGAAGTAGAGTCTTTGAATATTTTTAAGACAGAGCTAGATAGATTCTTGATAAGCAAGGGGTGAAAGGTTATCGCGGGTAGGTAGGGATGTGGAGTTGAGGTTACAGTCAGATCATCCATGATCTTATTGAATGGCAGAGCTGGCTTGATGGGCTGAATGCCCTACTCTTGCTCCTGTTTCAAATTTTTAAAATTCTTACTTGGAGTTGTGTACAATTATGGTCATGAAATATTGCATGATATTAGCACATTCCACCTCCGGCCTGATTTTCACTATTTCTTATTTTCGTGGATTGAGGTTTGCTCACTCAAGGAAATATATCCTTGTGTTTTTGGATTGTAAGAAATGTGACAAGGTGCCAAGTTTTGAAATTTAGTTAAAAGTTAAGTCTCTTGGAAAAGGAATTTCATGGAGTAAGGTTTAAATGTAACGCTTTAATAATAGTTTGCTAAATGTGTTTAATGTTATGGTTGGCAGTTAATAGAGAGTTCAATGTATGAAATTGATATTGGCATGAATCTGTTAGCCACTTCTGTAAATGAGTCCCTTCCCTGTAACCTTGATGAGGAATTTTAGCAATGAGAGAAATGCAAATCATTGGTATGGGTCCTCTGGTAAAACTTAATTGACTATTCCAATACTCCCCTGGCCGGCTTCCCACCCTCTGAAAACTTGAGCTCATCCAAAACTCTACTGCCTATACTCATTGACCTACATAGGCTCTTGGTCCAGCAACACTCGATTCTAACATTTTCATCCTTGTGGTCAAATCCCTCCATGGCTTCATTGCTCCCTCATTAACCTCCTCTAACCCTGAAACCCTCCAAGGTCTTTGTGTTGCTTCACTTCTGGCCTCTTGTGCATTCTTGAATTTCAGTGCTCCAGCGTTAGTGGCCTTCACATTCCTAGGCCCATGTTCGGGAATTCTTTCCCTGAACCTCTTTGCCTCCCTCCGTTTTAAGTTACTCCATAAGATCTTTGATCAAACCTTTTGTCACCTGTCCTAATGGGTGGGATTTTCCAGCCTCTCCCACTGGCGGGATCTTCCAGTCCCGCCAAAGTGAATGTAAGTTTGAATGACCTGCCACATCCGCCCTGGCAGAACCTGCCATGGCGAGGCCAGAAAATTCTGGCCAATATTTCTTTGTGGCCTGGTGTAAAATTTTGTCTGAAAATGCATCCATAAAGCACCTTCGAATGTTTGTACTTTGTTAAAGGTGCTACATAAATGCAAGTTTTTTGTCTCTGTATCAGTCTCTTCATTCAGGTAAAATTACCGTCCAATCTTAAATTGTGGCATTGACGCTTCTGTGGTTTGATTCAAGTGTCATCTTCTTGGAAATGTATGCAATCTTTTCTATGAATTTAAAGCCATACATTAGGTTAAATTTAACCTGTAGCTTTCCTTTTAATGTAATCCTCTCCCATGCTTCTTTTTTGTATTCACATTAAATCTATATTCACATTGTTGATTTTTAAAAATTATTCTCAGAGAACAGTTCAGAATTTCCTTTTGAGATGAACAGACTCTTTTTTTAAAGTCTCATCTCTCCTCTTTCATCTCGGTCTCTCTTTCCATCTGTCACTCACACTGCATAGCATTCTTGCATATAATTAATTAAAAATTTGTCTAACAAATATTTCAATAGTTCATGACTTACTTTAACAAATGCATCAGAAAACCCTGATACTTGCTGAAAAATGTTAGTTCTATAGAATGATTCACTGGAAAAGTCCCATTGTTTTATTAATGTCAATATTCCAGATGAAGATGATGTAACTTAATATATGGCTTGAACACTCTACCCACTTCATACAGGTAAAATTATTAAATCAATATTTTGATAGAATATTAGCTTGTAATAGTTTCAAAGCAAAACATACATGCACAAAAAGTGGCAGTACAAAAATTATTTAACTTGGGGCAAATGGGTTTTCAATGTCAGAAATACTACATCACTATAAATAGCAATTCAGCCCATGTTACGTTAACATCAGGGGCCTTATCAGAAAGTGACATCCCATGTGTAAAATATCACTGTTCAATTAGTGTGTTTTGGTCAAACAGACTAATAATACTCCACTGTTGGATTTTCATCTTTACATTACATTACTGTTATTATTTCATTCCAAACACTTAGTAACTTGTTAATATTGACGTAATAACATGATTCATTTGTGAAAATAATTATAGGCATGCAAAAATCTTTATTGATATAGAAAATAATAATTCCATTAAAACTCATTCAGTGGGTTTAATTTGACAGGTAAATATTCCATTTGGGAGGAAGATCCAAATAACTCACCAATGATTGCAGTTTCCTCCCTTGTGGGACAGATGTCTGATTACATGGCACAGTGTGGATTATCCTCTGTAAATTTTAAGTAAACCCCAGAGTTTTAGTTGAAAAATAAATCTGTTCACTGTGTTTGAAGAGACATGAAAAAGCAAGGATGTATTTTCCTGAATAATTAATCAATGGGGAAACATATGCAAAAGGATGCATGATACCTGGTAAATTTTCAGTTTTATGGTCTTGGAGGAATGGTGTCATTCACCACAAGTCATAATGTTTGAGTATGGGTTGCCAAACCAAAAAAAGAACAGTATTAATTTGTCTAAAATACAGTGTAGAGAAAGCAAAGTGGCTACTTATATAAATTAATGGAGAGTCCATATTTATTACATTCCTTGCAGCATTTCATAGGAAACCGGAACTTATGGACTATGAATAAATGTTATTGTTATATAATAGCCATCTATATAAAACACCAAACTGTGCTGCATGGAGAAATGCTTACACTTCAAATAGTATTCAATTAAGACTGTAAATGTTCTTGTGTAACATAACCTGAGTGAAACTTATGCAGTACAAGAATATGAACTCAATGAGCTTCTGTATGGATCTGGACTTGCAATCGTCCACACAGACTACCATTGATTTGGCTGAATACTTGCACATTATATCAGCCTGCCAAACCTTCCAGAAGTTATTGAGGATGTGGGTTAGCAGCCACAAGCACATCTGTGGTTTTACAAAAAAGTATAGCTGCATTTAAATAAAATATAAATAAACTTGTAAATAAACAGAAATGCCGATAGGATAAATGTCCCCACAAAATCTTGTTTTTAGTGTTGCATTCAAATCACTTCCAAGAACATAAACTATATTTACTGAAACTGTACTTGCGGTGATTAAGGAAGTCCAAGAATAATCTAACAGATCATTGTTGAAAACAAAAAAATACATGATAATAGAATAAAAAGCCCATTATCTTTGAAAATAGTTATTGTTAATTACTTCTAATTACAAGTTGCCAAATGTTTCTTTTCTTGGAAGTGATATAGTCTAGGGGAATCTGACTGTTTAATTAAAACAAAGCACTACGAAGGCTGCAGGCAGGTGTTCATGCAATGTGATTTCTGCCCAGTGCTCTGAATGTCAAAGTGAAGAAATTGAATGAAGTGTGGGTAAATGGCAGGAGTAATTATGACTCTCTTAGTTGTTGGTTGTCCATCGCTGGTTAGTGCAGCATTGATGAGCAACATTAAGACTCATATGAACTTCAATTCTTGGTAAGGTGATGCTAAAGAGACTATTGCGTTGAAAGGCTGAACCCACAGTTCCACTATCAATTGATTGATCTGCGCCTGCGTCTCTCAAAATTTTAATCTGTTTGCTTATTTTGTTTCATTTGCCACTTCATTTGCTTAGCCAGCTTCTCAAACAAAATAAAGAATGCCTCTACATCCCTTTCCTCAAACTTTGGGAGAGCTTGCACATACTTAAATGTCTCACCACTAGGTTTTAGGCTGAAGGTTTTGTTCATCATCAGGATTTTCCTCAGGAGTAAGGGAAGACTTTCCTCAGGAATAAGGGAAGTCTTCTCCCTTTGACACAAAACATGCAGAACCTCTTTTAGTTGACTTCCTTCATCAGTAGTCAAAGAAGAATTCTCTGGACTATCCTGAACCATATCCCCATTTCCTGTATTTTCTGAGGGAACACATTTCACCTGTTGCTACAGTTTTAACAACCACTTCCTTTTATAAAGATCTCTTTCCTGAGGATTCCTTAGGTATTCCTACTACTGCAGTAGGTCTACCATTTAATCTCCAGCAATCTGCCCTAACATGTCCCACCTTGGGCAGAATTTTACGGCCCCATTTCGGTAGGGATGGGGCTGTAAAATGCGGCGGGCCATTCTAAATGCCATTGATGACAGCGGGAACGTAAAATCCAGCTGTCGTAAAATTCCTTGTTACAATGAAAACACTTAGGCTTTTGAATCTCACTTCCACCCTCAGTACCTTCCTTTCTGGTCTGAGGAGAAATTTCCTGAGAATTCCCAACTGTCCCTTCTCTTCCCTGGCTACTTGCCTTCTTTTCACCTTCTCACCTTCTATCCTTCTCGGGTTTATGGGGATTACAGAAAAAAGGTTTAGATTTAGGGACCATTTCGTAATCATCAGTCATCTCCTCTGCCTGCCTAGCTGTCTTAACCTTCCGCTCTTCAACATGGGTTCTAACTAAAAGAGGAAGTGAATATTTAAATTCTTCCAAAAGCATTATTTCACTAAGAACTCCATACATCACCTCTACCATTAATAACCTTATCCAACGGTCAAAATTCTTTTGCTTTACCCTCTCAAACTCAAAATAGGTCTGCAAAGGCTGTTTCCTTATATCCTGAAATTTCTGCCTGTATGCCTCAGGGACTATCTCATATGCACTCAGAATAGCCTTTTTTACTGTATCAAAAGCCACCGATACCTCTTCTGAAAGTGAAACATAAACCACATGAACTCTACCCATCAACCTAGACTGTTAAAGTAATGTCCAAATTTCTTTTGGCCACTTCATTTGCTTAGCCACCTTCTCAAACAAATAAAGAATGCCTCTACATCCCTTTCCTCAAACTTTGGGAGAGCTTGCACATACTTAAACATCTCACCACTAGGTTTTAGGTTGAAGGTTTTTTTCATCCTCAGGACTTTCCTCAGCATCAGAGATTTTTTTCAACTTCCAGCCTTCTAAGTTGGTATTCTCTTTCTTTATCCTTCTTCCTTGCTTGAAATTCCAGTTCCAGCATCCTTTCTTTCTCCTGCCTTTCTGCTTGCTCCCTTTAAAATGCTCTTTCTCTTTCCTTTTCTTTTGCCTCTAGCCTTTTCAATTCTAATTCTCTTTCCTTTTCTTTCTCTTCTAATTCAAGTTTTTTCAGTTACTTTTCATGGTCAAGTTACTTCATTTGTAACTGGATCTCAGCTAACTCAATTGACTCACCTCCTGGCAAACATGGTCTCTCTGTTATCCCTTCCAGTTTTAAATTCTGGGCTATTATCCCAACTATGACTACTTTTTACACTCCTTTCGATAATTCTAACTCCAATTTATCTACCAATCCCATTAGCTTACTCTTGGTTAATTTTTGTAAACCAGTCAGGGTTGTATTTTCATCATAAAGATGCTTTGGCAACATCCAAAGCCATTTTGAATTTCAACCTGTATAATATACTTCACAGCAACTCCAATTCTTATGTCCTGTACCTCTTTACCTCCATGTACTCATTTTAAAAGGATTCACAGATCTCACCTTATAATGATAATCCAGAACCAAATATTATTCTGCATCCAATCACCTGCTGTCCGGGCTTCAAATTCCCACAAAGGCCCTTTGTGTTATGATCCCAGCTGAGGTTACCCCTGGACAAGCCTGATCCCAGAGTGGAACCCAGCTTGATAGATCCTAACTTTTATTTGTTTGTTTAGAAATGTGGAGAGTCACAGGAGTCAGCTGATGAACTTTTAACAAAAGAGTAAAACATTTATTCAATAAGAAAGGATGAACTATATTACAATACTCCTTCGCCCACAGCTATACCTTTTCATGTTTGTAAGGATAACATAAGTTACAAAAGCTATCTTATACTTTAATGTCCTCAGTAAGTACACAGTCCATGTACGAAGAGGCACTCTGTGGTCAGACACATTACACTCTGAAACCAAGTGACAGATGCCACCTCAACCAGATGCTGTGAGTCTCTCCTCAAATCCTCCTAGATGCTTGTCACACCGTGAGCCAACCAGTGTCACTGAATTCCATCTTTCACACATGAGTTTCCAATCTCCACGCTCCAAGAGCTTGCCTTGAAATTGTCTCCCAAACTGACGTTTTCTCTCAGACACCTTCTGCAAGGGTTCACCTCCAGGATTTTGAACTCTCCTTTTGATGCTCCTGTCTCCTGGGTCACAATATGCATTCAAGCTGTCTTCTGTGTACTCTCTCTCACCAACTCAGCTGTCAACAGTACCACTACTGCTTCACATGCCCATAGCAAAGAGTTACACACCTTCCGTTGTCTCTTCTCACTTTAAATCTGCTTTCTGCAGCTTGAAGCTTTAAACTTGAAGCTTGGAGCCTTTCTTTTTGCCCCTCACTCTTAACTTCACTTAACAGGATCCTTTCCAGATTCCGGTCATTCCTTTGACTAGAAGGTTTGTTGGACTTTCTCTTCTTCCACTCTCCTGGATTTTGGGGTCTTTTCTTTAGCTCGGGACTAGTAATTTGTCCCCTTTGCTCCAGTCTTTCCTGGCAGCTACTTTCAGAACCAACAGCACTCAAACAGCTTCCAAAACAAAATGCTGTTTCTAGTATCTACTATATGTGTCTATGGGAGGGACCTGCCTCTCTGGCCCCCTGTTGCTAGGCAACAGTCCAATTGTGGGGAGATGATGGCGTAGTGGTATTGTCACTGGGCTAGTAATCCAGCGACCCAGGGTTATGTTCTGGAGGACCTAAGTTTGAATTTTGCCATAACAGATGGTGGAATTTGAATTCAATAAAGATCTGGAATTAAAAGTTGAATGATGACCATGAAATCATTGTCGATTGTTGTTAAAAACACATCTGGTTCACTAATGTCCTTTAGGGAAGGAAATCTACTGTCCTTACTTAGTCTGGCCTACATGTGACTCCAGACCCACAGCAATGTGGTTGACTCTTAAATGCCCTCAGAACAAGGGCATGGTCAATAAATGCTAGCCTAGCCAGCAACACTCACATCCCACCAATGAATAAAAAAACCCTTGTTTGTTTACCTTTTCTTTCATAAAACTCCTCATTAGAAATGCAGGCACCTTTTAAGGTGAAAGTAAAGCTACATTTGACCTTTCTTAACACACAGATACAGAAATACAAATCAAATCCAAACACCAAAGCCATTCCAAACACCCACAATTACCGATATAACTTACTTAAGCTGTCTTTATTCCCTAACACTGTCCAATGCTCAGATAATGTTTATTCCCACCAAGAGTAGCCTGGGTTGATGTGCCACCAGTTTGATCCTCCATGGCTGGCAAGTTTTCTATGTGTGACCCAAATAAACTATCTGGATGGACCTGGTAGTAACTAGAGTGACTCTAGGGTTTGGCAATAGAGTCTAAGTTACTGTAACTGTGGCCTGAAGTGACATTCTCTGAACAGTCACTTAGTGTAACATCCAGCGATGTTGTATCTCAGTAAATTGATACCATCAGGGGGGGCAACTCGCTGTAACTTACAGCATGCATGCTGAAGGTTACAGCGAGTTGCTCCCCCTGATGGTATCAATTTACTGAGATACAACATCATTGGGTGTTACACTAAGTGACTGTTCAGAGAATGTGCAGAAGGGCAATCTTAGAAGAATAATCCCAACCTCGAAGGTAGTAATAATGACAAAAAGGTTTTGAGTAGTTTTATACCTGGGGGACACCTAACCTAATGATAGGGAAGGCTTCAATAATGCGGAACCCCGGTTGATGCGTAAAGACAGACTGATATACTAGAACCCTAGCTGCTGTGTATGGTTACCTGTGTTAACGTGTGAGTGCAATTGTTTTTTCTTGATTGCTGTTCTGACTCATTACTGTTGTATGCTTTACAATTCTTCAGATGATGTCTCTAAGGAAGGTCTTTGGACTGCTGGTCAATAAAATTGAATTCAGTTGCGTCTCTCTGTTGGTGTGGGATTCCATGCTTGGTTGACACAGAGGTATATTGCATCCTGAAAACAAGATCATGCCGGTACTGCCTAACATTGAATACCCACTACTATCTTCCCTGGTTAGTCACTCCTAGACAATAACTTATAACATCGATGGGCTATGTTAAGACTAGGAATCGGCACTTGGTTAAGTCAAATGCCTTGCCACCTGATTAGTGATGTGCATGGATGAATGAATGAGTCCCACTGGGCAGGATTTTCTGTGCCCTTTGGCATTGGGCATCATGGCGGGTGTGAGCAGACAATATGGTAGGAAGGCCAAAAATTGGTTTCATGACTTCGTGAAACCAGTTTGCGATCATCCACTTCGCCCGTCAATGGCCACCTTTTCTGCCGCCAGATGTTGAGAACTTCATTTTAATACATCTACATATCATTATAAGCCCTGCTTGCAGGAATCATCCCCCTATAGTGGATCATCTGGGCACGTTGACATGCAATGTTTCACAGCTGCACATAAGTGACGTGCACCTGGCGAGCTGCACTTCACTCGGGACTTTGAGGTTTGTTTGGGGAGGTGGTGACATAGTGATATTGTCACTGAACTAATAATCCAGAGACCCAGGTAATTCTCTGGGGACCTGGGGTCAGATCTCGCCATGCAGATGGTGAAATTTGAATTCAATAAAAAAAAATAACCACAAAACCATTGCTGATTGTCATAAAAACCTATCTGGTTCACTAATGCACTTTGAGGAGGGAAATCTGCCATACTTACCTGGTCTGGCCTATATGTGACTCCAAAACCAGAGCAATGTGGTTGACTCTTAAATGCCCTCTGAATGAAGAAACTTAGGTTTGGGCAATAAATGCTGGCTGAACCAGTGATGCCCACATCCCATGAATGAATTTAAAAATTGTTTGCCTACCTTGCATTGGCATAATTTGTGGCCATCAGCACCTGGCTTCGCAGGCAGCACCACATCCCTTTTAGGGGGCTCACAGGCAGGTCTCTACCTACCAGACCAGCTGTAAAGCGGGGATGGCTTTTCAATGGCTGCAGGGGTGGGCTTGGGGAAGGGAGAGAAGTGGCTTCAGGCAAGGGAAGAAGCTGCAGAGCTAGGGCAATACTAGAGAAGGGGGTATTCTAGGGTGTGTGTGGGAACACGTGTTGATCTGTGCAAGTGGCCTCAAGAGGGTGAGGGCTGAGGAGGCAGTTTCCAGAGGAGGTGAGGCCAGATGGAGGTGTGGGGATGTGTGTGAGAGATTGAGGCCAGAATATTGCTGTCAAAAGCCTATTAAGGCCATTAGGAAAGTAATTTAGCTAATTAATTGTGCTGCCTGTCCAACCTTAAGATTGGTGGGCAGGCAAAGAGCCCAAGTGGCATTCGCATTTTTTAGGAAACCTCATCCACGGGTGGGATGAGGTTTCCTGAAGGATTAATAAAATCAATAAATAAATTTTGCTAAATTGACAAACATGTCCCAGCTCATGTGACACTGTCACATGAGGGGACATGTCTAAATAATTTTTCTCTTTCTTTATTAAAACATTTCAATATGTACTTAATCTCCCTGAGGCAGCTCCACACCTCAGGGAGATTGCTGCATTTTACGCTGGGCAGGCCTTATTTGACCCGTCCACGTAAAATGGTGGTGCGCAGCCGATCCTGGGCGGCCATCAGCTCCGGGCCTGCTCCCACCCAACATAGGTAAGTTTTTGGCCTGAGTGTTGATGTCCCCTGAGCTAGCAGTGAATGAGATGCCAGCAAATGTATGATGGGCTTGTGAATGTGTGAGTTTAGAGTGTTGAGATGTTTGCCTTACCCTGGCAGCACAGATGAGATCATTCATTTTCTCTCTGCACTGGATGGTGAACCTCTTCTGTGCAACATTGGCATGGATCACCACTGCCACTGCCTCCCAAACTGGAGTGGTGACATTAATGGGCGTCCTGTGGCCACACGGGGGTAGAGGATATCATTGTGGGCTGCAACGGTGTCCAGAAGGCATCCCAGGGATGCATCACTGAATTGAGGGAGCTGCAATCTTCTTGCCTTTCAGGGCCATGTCTTCTATGCAGCAGTCCTGGGCTGGAAGCGCTGAGAGGTGTGCACGCGGCTACACTTTAAATATAGTGCCTGGTGTGAGGAAGCGGTGGGGTGATGACACGGTGAAAACTGGAGGCTGCCCGCCACCAAAATGGCATGTTTCCTGGGAATGCATGATCAATTAGGCAGGATCGAGACAATACAGGACGAAAACTCACTATTGTGGCTAGCAGGTAAAACGTCCTTTATCCCACCAACGACTGCACCTAGTGCAAAGCTGGGACAATTCTGCCCACTATTCCTACCAACTACCTAGTGAAACCACAGCCAAGAGAGCAAACAACCGACCTCTATGGAGTGATTGGTCACAACAAAGGTAGGGCCTTCATTTAAATATTACCATGAGGCTATTAGATATGTCTGGCACATGACCTGGATGCCTGAAGAACAGTCTGATCCAATATGGTTGGAGATGCACTTCCAGTGTGGAATGAGTGTGTGCATGCCATCTGCCATATCAGATTCAGTTACTGTTTTATGTATATAAAATAAGAACAATGCAATTGAATTTCTAGGCCATGATCTTTAAAAGTAAACAAGGGACTTATTACTCAATTCATGCTCATCTCATTAACCCATCTTGGTTTTCTCACAGCAGCACTAAACATAGATCTGTAGAGTTTTTCCCCAACATACAAGCACTTGTTACTATACCCTCACTAGAATTAACCAAGAGAGGAAAATATGGTTCTTTTTAACCTAAATGTGGGTTTTGGGCTGTCTTGTGTGTTGATAAAGGAATTCATCTTCTGTGAGCTGCATGGAATATTTAAAATACAGTGGAATGGGATGGCAGAACAAGTTTGAACATGATCCTTTAATTTGTGGGATTTGGGTTTAAATGCAGGTCAGAGTGATGGGATGAAAGTCCACTCTTGTTAACTGCTCTACAGGAAATTAGTCTGGCCATTGCAAGTTCAGTTGCCAATGGGTGCAGGATCACAGCAAAACATTACATAATGCAGCACAAATTGACATAAAATTGGCAGCAAGAGGCCATAAGAGGCTAATATTCAATCTGGTACAGTGGCTTTCTGGTTGGAGTTAAGGTACTTTGTAGTGGTAGCGTTACTCTTTAGCTGGTTTTGCTTTATATTAGAACAGGACCCCATGGATCATATGTGCAGACCTTGGAATCATTACCTGCGAATGACTGAGAATAACTTTTCATTTCCCAGGAACCAGCAAAGTGCCAGGACAAAAAAGCCCTTTTGATTGGCAAACCACCTATCACCTTAAACATTCACTCCCTCCACCACTGGCACTCAGTGTCAGCAGTGTGTACCATCCATAAGATGCGCTGCAGCAGATCACCAAGGCTCTTCAACACCACTTTGCAAACCCACAACCTCTACCACTTGGAAGAACAATGGCAGCATGGGCATAGGAACACCACCACCTTGCAAGTTACCCTCCAAGTCACACACCAGCCTGGCTTGGAAATATATCACCATTCCTTCACATGCCACCTGCAGTAAGCACATCTATAAACAAATTGCAAACCTGAAATGACATTTTTCTCAACTCTTATGCTGATTATGGCCAGCACTAATGTATCACCTACTGTGTTGTCTAGAAATCCCCATCAGTTGCCTGATGGATTAGCCAGGGTGGTGGGCATGTTTATGTCCTTTCCCATTGGATAGCATGGTACGTTGCCACTGCAATGTTGAATTTCCACAGTACAAAAGATCACTTACATAACCTGAAGCCTATCCTGGTTGTCAGTAAGTAAATTACATTTATGTTTGTAGTGGTTCGAGTTCTACATTCCCATCTACCCCCAATAACCTTTGATTCCCTTGCCTACCAAGAATCTATCTACCTGAGCCTTAAAAATATTCAGTGGCCCCACTTCCACTGCTTTCTGAGGCAGCAAGTTCCAAAGTCGCACAACCCTCTGAGATAAAAAAAATCTTCTCATCTCTGTCCTAAAAGAGTGCCCCCTAGTTCTGGACTCACCCACAAGAGGAAACATCCTTTCCAAGTCCACCTTGTCAAGACTATTTAGGATCTTATATACTTCAATCAAGTCACCTTTCACTCTTCTAAACTACAGTAGAAACAAGCCCAGCCTGTCCAACCTAACCTAATAAGACAACCTGCTCATTCCAGGTATCGATCTAGTAAACCTCCTCTGAAGCATCTCCAATGCATTTACATCCTTCCTTAAATAAAGAGACCAAAACTGCACACAACATTCGAGGTGAGGTCTCACCAATGCCCTGTATAACTGAAGCATAACGTCTTTACTTTTATATTCAATTCCTCTTGTAATAAAGGGCAGCATTCCATTAGCCTTCTTGATTACATGCTGTACTTGCATACTAATCTTTTGTCACTCATACACGAGAACACCAAGATCTCTCCTCCCATCTATCCTCATCTAATGCTTTCAACATAACCTTCTATCCTCTTGCCCCTCATCAGCTTTTTTCTTTATTTGTTCATGGGATGTGGGCATCACTAGCAAGACCAGCATCATTGCACATTCCTAATTGCCCTTGAGAAAGTTGTGGTGAATATGTATGTATGAATTGAAATTCTATCTACATAGGTTAATTGGATCCAAGTTTGCTGGAATGATATACTTGGCGGCACATGCCATTATTTGGACTTTCCAGCTCTCCATTCATATTGCTCTGTATTTACACCATAGTTTGCTGTAACAATGGCCCTTCTATATCATGGTGAGATCAATCGGGAATCAGGAACTTGGTGGTTAACACCTGAACAACAAGGCACTATAAGTAGCTTAGAACAGATGCTGGGCTGAATTTTATGTACCTTCACAATGGGCAGAAGTCTGACCTGGAACTGCATGGATCTCTGACTCCTGCCCCTGAAAGACATTGGATAATACGCATATTTATGGCCGCCGGACGGGAAATTGGCAAACTACATTCAGGAAGGGTGAGCAGCTTCCTCAGTTGATAATTGGAAGGTGGGATGTCTGTGGACAGAGGAGGAAGGCCTTGAACCAGAAGTCGGTCACGCCACCCATTTAAGTGGACCCCTGGCATAGGACTGTTTTAGCTGCATCAGGAAGCGTTCTTTGGTGGTGCAGGGTTTTTTTTGTGTGGAGGAATATTAATTCCAGTTAATTATTGCAGTAGGTAAGACTTAGTTTTAAATGTGGATGACAATTCTGCTGGTTTTGAAGCATTCAGGACATTTGCCAGGAAAGAAAGATCAATTGAATGTAGCTGACCCATCCCCCTGATGAATAGCAAATGTTTAGGGAGATATTCAAAATCATTCCTTTAACACTCTTTGTCTCAGCATAGATGGCTGAGAGAATGGAGCCAGGGGCTCCAGACCAAGGATGGCGCCAAGGTTTGATGATGACTCCCTGTGAGCCCTCCTCCAGGCTATATATATATATGATAGATGAAGATAGAGATAGATGGATGGGTGTGATGTGGTTCAATTATGGGATTGTCCTGTGTGTTACCTAAGTGTGTAAAGTGCACAATGCAGACATGCCACTCTGGATGGCACTGGGGGTTATGGGGGGGGCATGGATAACTGCAATACCTGTTAGTTGGCAAAGAGCACTGAGAAATATATGCTGATGACAAAATACACATTGACCACACATTTGAAAGCATGATTGTAGCACAGCATCATCATTACAATTTCCGTCTTTACTTGCAGGAGAAGAGGGCCACACAGTGCCATAGAGAGAGGAAAAGGACGAGAGGTGGTGTACCAACTTGGCCATCCTGACAACTATTGTGGAGGAGTTGGCTGTTAACAATTAAAGCCGAGCCATAGGTCAAAGTGACATTGGAGGAAGGCCCTGGAGTAATGAGATTCCAACGGCGCAAATCTATAATTCCTGCAATCAGGGCTGAAGGGGCTATGGAAGCAAGGCTGTTGGAAACTGGGCAAGGTGACAGGAAGGTAACATTGATTGGTTGCGCCTTTAGAGGCTTGCAGAATTCAATGAGGAAGGTGTGCTTCCATGTTGAAGGGTCTAGGGTTCAGTTACTAGTTAACATCTCCCAATGATTCCAGTGTTTTCAATGAGGAAGTGTGTCTTTGCAAACTCACTTCAAAGGATGAAAATGCTCTGAAGTTTCCTTTTTGTTTCTACCGCAGGTGCAACATGGACAACTGTAGGCTATAGCACCGAGAGAATGGGGAGGAAGAGGAAGTCTCAGAGGGTGATCTGCAACCTTGCTCCACACCTTGCACCAGCACAGATATATGCACGTTGGTGGGTATGTGGGGTTAGACTGTAATGGGTAGGCAGACTGGTGAAAGCACATCACTGTCATAGGAAGAGCTGTTGGATACTGAGATGGAATTGGAGTCTGGTAGTCAGAAGAGTGCTGGAGGTGACATGGCTGCTAACCCCAGACTGAAGGCGAGCTTCTAGAGTGGCCAATCAAGCATCAGATGCTGGACATACAGTGTGCAGTTCATGGATATGTGGCAGAGATGCTAGAGGGGTAGCATGTGCTGTCATGGACATTGGAGGAGTCCATCCATGCTGTGTGATCACCCACACTACAGATCACGTGGTTTCCCCCATTGACAGCTTAGTAAATGTCAGGGAGGCCAAGCCCAGCAGCTCACTAATGGGATAATGGTTAAGCGTCCTGACCTGCACTCCATTACCTTGTATCTGAGTTCTAGGGATCGGACCAGGGTGAGAGGGGTACAAGGAACCTGGAGTCACATCCAGGTCCAGATCCCTCCCAGGAAAGCAGAGAGACCAAGACCCGGCCTGAGTCAGAAATTTGGGTGAAAAAGGAGTGACTTCATTTCCAAGTAAGTAAGTAGGAGTGGAGTGGCAATCCGACTCCAATTGCCACTCCATGGAAGTTATGGGCCATAAGTTTGAGCATGCCTAAACATGGCATCCGTGAATACCTTAATGCAGTGATGTGCTGAAGGCTGGGTGATCCCATTAAGGTCTCCTCAGGTATTGTGTGGCCATCCACACAATTCGAGACTATCTCACTGGAAAGCATGTTGCAGAGATGTGGCTGTCTCCTTCAATACATGCAGTCTTCGGAGGCACTGTCATCCCGACACCTGCAGGTAAGACATCCTGACCCTGTAAACTCTGTTGGCAGTGTAGGGCCTCGCCTACCTCTGCTGCCTGCTGCTGCTGTTTCCACTCTACAGCCTCCAGCTCTGCAGCAGGTTTCCCACCTTACTGCACACCTGTTCCTGGCCAGCTGGCCTTCTCCTTCTCTCCTATTCACTGGACAAAGTGCCTCCAACAGAATGGACTATTCCATATCAATCATTGATTTACAGCAAAAATGGTGCAATGCTCAGTGTTGGTGAGAGCACTTCCTTTCTTCCCCCTTCTCTGAGGAAATACCCTGATGTAGGTGTCTATGTTATGAAAAGCAAAAGTTGTCACACTAGCTAAATGTCACAGCTGCAGCAGCAGACCCTTCTGCTAAGTCGCCACAGTCCCACTTGCAGCTCTTATATCCATCTTTTCAACAGTGCATGAAGAAAATTACCTCTCACTGACTGTGTTTCCCAAGCATTATGGTGTGGGGAATGCTTTATTCCAGTTAATTGGCTTCCAAACAAGCTTAAATGCTTGTTAATGAGGTATTGAAAAATGGAAGATGGGCAGCCAATTTTAGTGGATCGTCATGATGATGTTGGATTCACGATTTTACGCATGCGTGGGGCTACAGCTTTGTGAATGTAAAATCCAGCCCACTATATCACATTGAGATATGGCACTGGGAGGCAAGTGAACTGGTACTTCTAAAATCAAGCTAAATGAACTTTGAAAAGTTAAGCACATTAAATAAAATGATTTAAAAGGCTGTATAAAGTAATCTCTGGTGTCCTCACTGTAGGTAGGTGAACCCACACCTCCGCCCTTATACTCTTAACTCTAAAGTCTGACCTTAATCCATCAGGGTGGAGAAAATGGTCAAGGCTCATAGCTCAGTACTCAACCTTGGTATTCTTTTAAGAGTTTATTATACCACTGGTAACTTACAAGCATCAGTACCCTCTGATAATTTCCAAACATTCGTACATTTTCCCTTCAAGTTAAAACAATACTTACAAACACTGTTCCCTTGACTTCTGAACTGCACCCACCCTGTTGATCACTCAGAGGAGTATGTTTCCATGTGTGTGGATAATCAAAAAGACGGTGAATGGAATACCACATGTATGAATGGGATGGGATGCACTCAAACTCTGGAATAGGAAAGTGGGGTTTATGGGAAGGGAGACGGTGTAGCCTTCAATAATGAGGGCAATGGGAAACTCCGTAAAAGTAGAAGTCCATTGTCTGGGGCTTGCAGTCAAGAGTCAGAGAGTAGAAACACTTCTGGGGCTCTGGAAATGACTCACAGAATATAGACTGTCCTGAGGCTCTGTGGAAAGGTGTCAAAGAGTAGAGACAGTCCTGGGGCTCTGTGGAAAGGAGTCAGAGAGTGGAGACAGTCCTGGAGCTCTGAAGAGGACTCAAAGAACACACACTGCCCTGGGGCTCTGTGGACTTCACAGTCAAGTGTCAGAAAGTTGAGACAATCATGGGGTTCAGCGGGTCATGCTGCCGGAGTATTCATGGCGAGCACGGTGTACTCCAGCTCCAGGGAGGGGCAAGGGTTGTGTGCACAGTAGGAATAATGTTTGATGTGCAGGGCTGTCTCACAGTCGCTGTCCATGGGCTTGCCTCTCTCTGTACTGGGCTGCAGATGGTATGGTGATGGTTATGGGAGAAATCTGCAGCCTGTATTTGGGGAATACATAATAAAGTGGGGAGTGGGGGGTGTGGGGGTATGTGAAGCTGTCCTAGGGCGGGTTCTCCTCAGTAGGTGACTGAGCACACAGCCTCTAGATGGGGAGGCTAGAAGTCCACATGGGACATGGGTATGTAACAGTGATGGGCTCAGGGGGTAGGAATATTGACCACAATAACTATGGGATCCAGTATTACTGGGGGAGGCTAGAGAATAACAGGTGGGAGCTCTACCTTCATATCATGATGTTCGAGGTAGATTTCTGGGATGCGGACAGTGAGAGAGGAAACGTTGAAGCTAGTCTCATTATAGTAGCAAAGAACCACCATCTTGCGCTATTGGAGTTATGACACAGTCATAAAACGAAAGTAGAAGTGAATCTAAACAGGAGGAATCTGAGGCAGTCTGGGAGGGGTGCACTGCTGACTAAGGGGCCCTTTTTGTAGGTATCATCTAACTTATTGGCACCACAAGAATAAAATGCTCTCTGATTTGAGAGGAAGGAGGAAGATCTTCCTGAGAAGATCGCCATTGGAACTCATGCCTTTTCCAACACTATAACAAGGATATGTAGGATACGTAGAAGCTATACATCACTGTCGCTGCATTTCAACCTTTAACACATAGGAATGTGAAATTTGGGAATGCAATCAACTGTTGAGGAGGCTCGGTTGTAGCATATTTGGTATTCCATCAATGGAGGCCTTCATGTACTTTCCAGAATTTGCATTCATAACAGGCCAAAGGGCATCCAGTCATTAATCATGAGCAGCTTATTGTTAATTAGTGTGCCAGATCAGAGATTGGAGCACTGAGCTAGGTTAGGTTGTGCATGTCATTCAAGCCTTCTCCAACCACTAAGGGATTCAGATGTCAAGTCTCAGGAATGGCAGCTTGGTCACCTCAATGTGTGTGTTAGCACCTCAGATACAAGGCTGTATCAGTAACAATACAAAAAGGGCAGAAACCACTATAGACCATTACAGTTGGTATTTGAGACAAATTGTGAGCTTCATTATGTTGACCTGATAATCATTAATGCGTTCAATCTTTCAATTCAAAGAAAAGGATAAAGTAAATATGGATCCAGGGCTCAATGATCCCTTTTTGAGGGCCCTAATGCAATGGAGGAGATGAAGGAGGGAGAGGTGCCACTGAGTGCAGCTCCAGAAAGAGGAGCTGGTCGGCCAGGGACAAGGGGAGCCAGAGGAAGAACAAGAGGGTCAGGAGGAGACTCCCAGACAATGAAGGCAACTCATCAGACCTAATATATACTGAAGAAGACTCTCCAATTTATAAATGAGTGAGAGACAATACCGTGGCCGTGCAAGTCTACCACTGTCCTGAGCTCTGGTAGATCACATCTGCCAAATTCTTCGTGAAGACCTAATGCCTCATGGATTGGGAAGCTATCCCCTGCTAGTGGCCTTAAAAGGTGACCGCTGTGCTCAATTTCTTCACCTGCGTGTCGTTTCAGGGATCCACAGGGGGCCTGTGCGGTAACTCTCAGTTCCCAACACATAGGTGCATAAAGGATGACACAAAGATTGGCCGGATGGTTAACAGTGAGGTTGAGTGTCTTGGGCTACAGGAAGATATAGATGGGATGGTCAAATGAGCTGATAAGTGGCAGATGGAACTTAATCTTGAAAAGTGTGAGGTGATACACTTTGAAAGGAGTAACTTGACAAGGAAGTATTCAATGAACGGCATGCCACTCGGAAGTTCTGAAGAACAAAGGGACATTGGCGTGTGTGTTCATAGATCTCTGAAGAAGGAGGGGCATGTAAGTGGGGTGGTGAAAAAGGAATATGGGACACTTGCCTTTATCAATCGAGGTATAGATTACAAAAGTAGGGAGGTCATGTTGGAGTTGTATAGAACCTTGGTGAGGCCACAGCTGGAGTATTGTGTGCAGTTCTGGTTGCCACATTATAGAAAGGATGTGATTGCACTGGAGGGGGTGCAGAGGAGATTCACCAGGATGTTGCCTGGGATGAAACATTTAAGTTATGAAGAGAGGTTGGATAGACTTGGGTTGTTTTCATTGGAGCAGAGAAGACTGAGGGGGCGACTTGATCGAGGTGTACAAGATTATGAGGGGCATGGACAGGGTGGATAGGAAGCAACTGTTCCTCCTAGTTGAAGGGTCAGTCACGAGGGGACATAAGTTCAAGGTGAGGGGCAGGAGGTTTAGGGTGGATGTGAGGAAAAACTTTTTTACCCAGAGGGCAGTGATGGTCTGGAATGCACTGCCTGGGAGGGTGGTGGGGGTGGGTTGCCTCACATCCTTTAAAAAGTACCTGGATGAGCACTTGGCACGTCATAACATTCAAGGATATGGGCCAAGTGCTGGTAAATGGGTTTAGGTATGTAGGTCAGGTGTTTCTCATGCATCAGTGCAGACTCGATGGGCTGAAGGGCCTCATCTGTACTGTGATTTTGTGATAAGTGCAATTGATAAGGTTGAAGCATTTGCTATAATCTTTAGCCAGAAGTGATCCATCTCGGCCTCCTCCAAAGTTCCCCAGCATCACAGTTGGCAGCCTTCAGCTAATTCGAATCATTCCACATGATATCAAGAAAAAGCTGAAGGCATTGGATAATGCAAAAGCTATGGGCCCTGACAATAGTCCAGCAATAGTACTGAAGACTTGTTTTCCAGAACTTGCCATGCCCCTAGCCAAGCTGTTCCAGTGCAGCTACAACACCGGCATCAGTCTGGCAATGTGGAAAATTGCCCAGGTATGTCCTCTACACAAAAAGTAGGACAAATCCAACCCGCCAATTACCGCCCCAGCAGTCTACTCTCGACCATCAGTAAAGAATTGGAAAAGGTCATCAACAGTGCTATCAAATGGCACTTGCTTAGCAATAACCTGCTCACGGATGCCCAGTTTGGGTTCCGCCAGGGCCACTCAGCTCCTGATCTCATTATAGCCTTGGTTCAAACATGGACAAAAGAGATTAACTCCAGAGCTGAGGTCAGAGTGACTGTCCTTGACATCAAGACAGCATCTGACTGAGTGTGGCATCAAGGAGCCCTAGCAAAGTTGGAGTCAATAGGAATCATGGGGAAAACTCTCTGCTGGTTGGATTCATACCTAGCACAAAGGAAGATGGTTGTGGTTGTTGGAGTTTGGTCATCTCAGCTGCGGGACATCACTTCAGGAGTTCCTCAGCGTAGTGTCCTCAGTCCAACCATCTTCATTTGCTTCATCAAAGACCTTCCTTCCATCATAAAGTCAGAAGTGGGGATGTTTGCTGATGATTGCACAGTGTTCAGTATCATTCACAACTCCTCAGATTCTGAAGCAGTCCATGTCCAAATGCAGCAAGATCTTGACATATTCCAGGCTTGGGTTGACAAATGGCAAGTAACATTCGCGCCACACAAGTGCCAGGCAATGACCATCTCCAACAATAGAGAAGCTAACCATCACCCCTTGATGTTCAATGGCATCACCATCATTGAATTATCCCACTATCAACATCCTGGGGGTTACCATTGACCAGAAACTGAACTGGACTAGCCATATAAATACGGTGGCTACAAGAACAGGTCAGAGGCTAGGAATCCTGCGGTGAGTAACTCACCTCCTGACTCCACAAAACATGTCCACTATCTACAAGGCACAAGTCAGGAGTGTGATGGAATACTCCCCACTTGCCTGAACGAGTGCAGCTCCCACAACACTCAAGAAACGTGATACCATCCAGGACAAAGCAGCCCACTTGATTGGCACCCTAACGACAAACATTCACTCCCTACACCCCGCACCGTAGCAGCAGTGTGTACCTTCTGCAAGATGCACTGCAGGGATTCACCAAGGCCCCTAAACCAGCACCTTTCAAACCCATGACCACTGCCATCTAGAAAGACAAAGGCAGAAGATAAATAGGAACACCACCACCTGGAAATTCCCCTCCCAGTCACTCACCATCCTGACTGGGAAATAGATCGCCGTTCTTTCATTGTCGCTGGGCCAAAATCCTTGAACTCCCTTCCTAACAGCACTATGGGTGTACCCACACCACATGGACTGCAGTAGTTCAAGAGGGCAGCTCACCATTATCTTCTCAAGGGCAATTAGGGATGGGCAATGAATGCTGGCCCAGCTAGAGAAGCCCACATCCTGGGAATGAATAACAAAAAAAAACGTAGGAATAAGAGGATTCAACTATACATAATCACAATGCCTTCAGTTGACCAAGCCATTCACATACAGATCAAATGTATTAACAAAAGTGGAATCTTTCACAGTGGTAGCACAGCCGTGACCCAAAAGTGATTTCAGTATTTCTTAACCTTCCTAATCCTACCACTATGCCTGGTTGTAGCCCTGACATCTGCAGCACAGGTGAAGGCTGCTACATCCTGATGTCTGTGGTGACCTTACCGGCCCTCTGATGGCCCAAGTCCTGGAGGGTCCCAGTCTGATAAGGGTCACTTGCTCAAGGGTAGATGCACCCTCCTCAGCCTGAGCAGTTGGAGTGGATGGGATCATAGGCAGAGGAGATTCTGAGCAGCTGGACACCCTTGGGCTGTCCTGAGTGGAGTTCACCGGGGTATCAGCCTGATGCTCATCCTCCCTGTGGGTTCCCAAGAGCCCCGCCCTGATTCATTGAGGAGAAAGGGCACCTGAGGGAGGTCAGGGTGCCTTGTCTGCCACTCGCACAGACCTTGATGACATCCACCAAAATGTGTGGCTGTGGAGTCCAGGGTTGAGTGCAAATTCAGCAAAACTTGCAGAGCTAAAGTGTCCATGGTGATTGCCAACCTTGGTGACCTGGAGGCACTTGCATGTCGGAGCCACGACATTTAACAGAACACGGATGGACTCCTCCATTCTTCACTCTAGTGTGCTGAGTAACTGCCAATCTCTGCCTGATGTTCCGCCGTCTGTTGTTGCTTCTCCAGCATTGAACTGGCAGCCGCTCACAGAGACTCATCATCTGAATCAGACTGAGCAGGTGGCTGGTCTGCGGCAGCCCTCCGAGTGTCGGAGACCTGGGCTCTCCCTGCCTCCAACTGTTGCAGGGACGTGTCAGTGAAGTGTTCTCCAGCAGATGAGCCTGAGCCTAATCTAGAACTATGCCCCACCAAGAAGGTGTGTGGCTCTATGCTGGTGGAGGGTGTGGATGAGCGCTGCAATGGTTCTTCCTCAGCTTCCTGTTTGGACATGATCTGGGAGCTAGGACTTATGGTGTGCTGCCTTGTGGACCTCGATCTGCTGATGCCTAACAGAAAGAGAATTGAGTTGTAGTTGATGGGCATGTGGTAAGCAAGATTACAGTGCATTCCACTGTGATTGCCAGCATGTGATGAACTGATGGAGTGTGATCCTTACTAGGTTCCTGAGACAATCCGATCTTCCCTCCCCCACAGGGATGATCCCTGTCCTCTCCAGCAATCTCAGAGGCATCCTCCTCAAATTCTGTGAGTCAGGATGTCAGCCGTCCCTCCCCAGGTCTGTGCTCTTTCACACCTGTTGTGGGCCAGCTTGCCCTGGATGAAGGTAAAAGAGAGGAATATGGTGAGATGGGATGGAGGTTGAGAAAGATGCATGCCCCCTGTGTTTGGTGAGCACTCCCCAGAAGGGGCTGAGGACGGAATGTGCACAGCATGATAAATGGGATGGTGATGATGTGAAAGTTTCCGTGAGACAATCAGCGCTGATGCGTGTCCCTCGCTAATGGTTTGTGGGATCCCTGAATAGAGTAGCCCTTGGATTACATGATGCCATGATGAGAGTTTGATATTGGAGGGGCCTGAAGGATGACCTATCCTATCAGAGCAGCTGAGATCCTTCATCCTCTCCCTTTACTGGATGGCATTTTGGGAGCAGTGGGCAGCTGTGCTGACATCGTTAGTGATGGCCTCCCAGGCCAGGGGCAGGGGGAGGGAGGCCAGTGTGCTTTCTGGAGTCATCCCTGGGATAGAGCACATCCCTTTGCGCCTGCACTCTTCGAATCAAAGCCTGGAGGGCATTGTGGCTGAAGCAGGATGCTGCCAACTTCTTTTGGCTTGCAGCCTTCTTCTTCTGGGTGGGAAGATATTTGTGTGTGTGTCCTGGAGACAGGTGGGCTGGAGAGAGTGAGATGTGTGTGCTCGGCTGGCAGTTAAATACAGCACCTGGAACTTCAACCCCGCCAGGTAATGGCAGGGTGGATGAATCAGCTCATGACCCACCAGGTGATTCAGTGAGACACTCGCCTGTGCATGATTAATGAGCTTCCAAGTGCAAAGCTGGGTGCAATTTCCTGCCATTCCAAGCAGCAGGCTATTTGCCACTGCACTTATTGAAAAAATGGAAAATTCCGCCCTGTGTTTCACTTTTAAGATTAAGTCCAGTTCCAACCACCCGTGGAATGCTAGGAGGTGAAAGTTAGCAAATTTCTGAAAAGCGTCCATTACAAACAGCCTTTATCTTTGCAGTTCTGTCCCTTTCGGGTGACAAGACATCCTGGTTTTGCTGGGACACTTGCAGTTTTTCACTAAACACCCCAGTGCCCTGACAGTTTTCTCCACATTGCTCAAATGTACCAGTTTTCAGTTTCCCAGAGTCTCCTCGCCTTTAACCTGTCCTTTGCGTTCCACTTACTGTTGGCAACCCAAAAAAACCCTCTGGTGCTGTGTTGCATTCTAGGCTTTGGAATGCCACCCTCTTGCTGACCATTAAGCGGCTGTGTCAGGACACTCCCGCATGTGCAAAACCAGCATCCGGAATAAGCCTAAGTCTCTGGGTGACAAAAGAAGATTGACAGTAGTGTCCATCAACTGGAGGCAAGCTCAGTTGAGCCATGGCACATCCAACCAAACTTCTCATTGAAAGATTGTGTGCTTTCCTGCTTGCAGCTCTGGGTGCAGATAAAATCTCTCGCACTTGAGCTATGTTTGTGAGTTTAAAATCCAGCTTCTGCATGAAAATATCTGTTGTTATAATCGAATCAGAATCCAGAAATGTCATTGAAATAGAAGTCTGTGGTTCGTAACTGGCTGTCTTCACTAATTGGGTCTCTTAATAGGGTTGTCTACCCAGGCTGGACATATTCCAGGAGATGCCATCACATGATCTCTTACTTTCAACTACACCTCCACAGACTTCTGCCATTGGTCACCCAACATGTCAATCATCCCAGAGCCCTACTTCCCCAAGGCTTTTCAATGTGTCCTGGTTTAACTTTTGAAAAAATGGTCACTCTACGTATCTTGAACTTTAAACATTGGCTTCTTCCAAGTTGAATACATTCTTGCTGAAAGGCTGGCTTGCAGCACATTTCCATTGTGAGCTTTTCCCCAGTGTTTGGAGTAAAATTACAGAATTCTTGGTTGGGCATTGCAAACAAAATAAATATTTGGGGAGAAAATACAATGTGCAAAGGTTGTGAAGTGTACTAATTGATAGCTCTTTCAGAAAGTAGAAGACAGGCCATTTGTTGCCCTGCTGTGTGCAAAACCCTATAAAATAGATTCAACTCTAAGCATGGAATGGTAGGAAGCAAGGCGGAAGTTCTTCTATCTCTGCTAGTGAGAAAATCAATTCACTTCAAGGGGCTAGGCTTCATTTGCATTCTGGCACCAAGTTAGGTGCTCTGAACTGCTATTCCGATGCAGATTTCCAGCTCCGGATAGCCTGAATAGCTGAGGCACCCAGTAGACAAGAAGTTTAGAAGGGAAAGCTATATGCAGTGAGTGAGGAGCCTGAGGCGGCAGAGTCCACAGTAATTTTGGAAAGCATTTCCATTTTTCCTGGCACCACAGAAATAAATCCCTTCATACATTTTGAGCATTTACTTCTTTGTTGGTACAACTGGATGCAGGATGCACAGCGCACTTTTCTCCCACTTGTCCCTCAAAATTACATTAGGGTTCTCTATTCATGCAGTTAATGAGGCCCCTGCCTGATTCAGGTGGGTACCTGGCCCAACCTTGTAAATATCATTTGTAAATGGTCAAAATGGCAGCAGACAGCATTGGAGTGAGAATGGGGCTGTGTGTGTAACCCATTTCATCAACGCAAGCTGAGTTAAAATTGAGTCTTAACATTTGAGAATCTTGGACTAAGCTGCATTTTGTCTGTCCTCGATATTCAGTCAGAACTGGAGTTATTTATGCCAGCGTCTATCACTGAGCAATATAACTATTTAAATTTCATCAATCCTTTTCCTTGATGGATGAATGACCAAGGTTCTGATTCTACCAAGGGCAAATAGTAGGAGAGAATATTCAATAACTCAAAAAGGGTTACACTGAAAAGTTCATGTTTTTGTTTTTACAACTGATACTGATCTTTTCTGTTTTCATTTCAGATTTCCAATGTTGAACATTTTTCTTTTAATAGTGATTGTGACATGAGCTTGTGTGTTAAAAACATGAAAGATTATAGGGAAAAGAAAAAAAAGAAAACATGGCATTTATATAGCACTTTTCACAACCACCGGACATCTCAATGTGCTTTACAGCCATTTAAGTTTTTTGAAAAATAGGCCGGAATCTTGTGCTGCTACCATCAACGGGAAATGAGAAGGGCAGGTGGGCACAAGTAATTGTGTGGAAGACACAATGTCAGCTTTTTGAAGGAGGGGTGAAACTACGGAATTAAGGTTGCGACAGATTGAAGACAGGTTGACCTTCCCAATCGCAAGCGGCAGGAACATGTTCTAAATGCATTAGCATGCCACACATATTCATTAAAACACCATTTCGTCAGTCAAATAGTACCTTTGCAACTAACCCTGAAGCAAACAAGAAACATGTGCTTTCAGATTTGCAACTGGTTAAAAGTGGCATGCAGCAAGTGACTTAGACTGAGTAGGAGCTCCTTTTCTTTCATAGGGAGCTTGTTGGACCATGGCAGGCACTGATGCATTAAGATTGAGTGGTGGCAGTGCAAGGGGAATAAGGGACGTGATTGACCGAGGGAGGGTTAGTCACGGCGGACCTATGAGGGCTCATGGGGGACAGGGGGAGGAAGCCGGACTAAACAGGGAAGGTCAATATCTTCAGATGGGAGGTGAAGCATGATATAGAGGGAAGGTCAATGGTAAGTTCTGAGAGTCGAGGGTAACAGAGGGCAGGTCATGGGTGATGGAGCACTGGTTGAGGCTGATGGAGGGAAGGTCAAAGGTGACTGAGGAATGGTAGAAGGTGATGGCTTCCAGCTCCAGGGTCAATGTGGGAGTGCCCAGGGACATAGCTGCAACAACACAAAGAGTTCTCTGGAGTACATGTCAAGGATGGAGGTGTCCACCGTGGAATTGGTGGAGACGAGGGTGTGGCTGATGCAAAGTATAGGGTTCCCCATTGGTCAAAAGTTCTCAGGTCAGGCAGGAGGGCCTCCTGCTTCCATCCCTGGGAAACAGGACCTCCTGCCATTTCAGGACAGCCTGGTGGAGAAGCTGCAGAGAGCATCACTAAATCATGGTGTCACTCTTTTGCTCTGAGACATCACTCTAGAATAGCAGGCAGGAGTAACAGTTGTGGTTATCTGGGGGTGGGGGACGAGGCAGGGGGGAAGGATGAGCAGATGGTAGCAGCAGCTGAGGATATCTGGGGGATAGGGGAGGGGCAAGATCAGGATGTTTTGGCAGCAGCTAAAGTCTCAAGACATCCACTCACACAGCCAGCTTGATGCTGCCGGATTGCAGGGAATGAATACCTGTCCAGGTGCCCTTTAAATGTAGCACCCAGACCCTTGACCCTGTGAGGTTACGATGGGGTCAATGACTTCCTGCCCATCCCCACCACGATTGGCCAGACATCTGGTCCACGAATATCTAATTGATTGGCTACTACGTGATTGTGTGTGGTCAGCGGAAACCAGCACACTTCCAGTCCTGCTGTCCGAATACATGATGCTACACAAGATTCTGGCCTTGGTCATTGTTGTAATGTAAGAAACTCAGTAGCCAACTTCCCACAGGGAAAACTCAAGGAACTGACAATACAAGTAGCATGGAAATCTTGAAATTACCATTTTAGATAATAGTGTTCAAATGTGTAACGGTCCCCAAACCACTCTACCTCCCACTTGTTCTTTAAGGATCTCCTTAAAACCCACCTCTTTGACAAAGGTTTTGGTCACGCTCCCTAATACCTCCCTCTTTAGCTTGGTGCCTTTTTTATCTGAGCTCACCTCTGTGAAGTGCCTTGGGAAATTTTTTGTTAGTGATGCTATATAAATGCAAGTTATTATCTTTTTTAAATCCCTTTGTCCACTGTTTTGTGTTAACCCATTTACTTTAAACTGGTTACTGCCTCAGCTAAAAATAGCAATTTCAGATTTAAGTGTTAAGCATTAAGTGCTGGTAATTTTAAAGCAGTGGAATTTTAAAGCCAAGGGGCAGAATTTTCTGCCTGTCGTGCTGGCGGGCCAATTAAGGCCCGCCCAGCGTGACGTCCGCTGGGAAGTGCTATGCACTTCTTGTGCAGGTGGGCGGGATTCCCTAAAAGCGAGAGTGTGCTCTTTCGCGCATGCAGCCTCAGGGAGATCACTTCCACTTTGAAAAATATTAAAAATAGAAAAAAAAATTCCCTAATATGTCCCCCTCAAGTGACAATGTCATATGAGATGGGACATGTTCATAATTTACAGAATAACTTTATTAAAACTTTTAAAACTCTACATGAAACCTCATCCTGCTGCTGGATGAGGTTTCATGTTTTCTCTATTTGCCGCCAGGGCTCCTGGCTGACCCACCAACCTTAAGGTTGGACGGGCAAGTCCTTTAATTGTTTAAATGATCCTGTAAATGGCCTCAATTGGCCATTGACAGGTCGGCGGGCCCGCAGCTGATTTTGCTGCACCCCCGCCTTCCTGAAAATTTAAATGGGGTGGGATGACATTACGGGTTCCACCAGTCATCCCGTGTCTTTTTACGCATCGGCGAGTGGGCCCTTCCCCCTGCTCAAAATTCTGCCCAAGGTGTTTTAAGGAATACTTTTGCCTTATTCTGAACTGACTCTGGTAAATGAAATCATTACAACTGTTCAGCACCAGTTAGTCAGGGTATGGAAGGATTTTCTTATGAGGAGAGGTTGAGTAGGTTGGGCCTGTATTCATTGGAGTTTAGAAGAAGGAGAGGTGACCTTATTAAAACATATAAGATTCTTAGGGGGCTCGACAGGGTAGATGTTGTGAGGTTGTTTCCCCTTGTGGGAGAGTCTAGGACCAGAAGGCATAATCTCAGAGTAAGGGGGCACTCATTTAAAATAGAGTTGAGGAGGAATTTCTTCTCTCAGAGGGTAATCAATCTGTGGAATTCTTTACTCTGAGGGCTGTAGAGGCTGGGTCGTTAAGTATATTCAAGGCTAAGATAGACAGATTTTTGATCAGTAAGGGAATCCAGGGTTATGGGAAAAAGGCAGGAAAGTGGAGTTGAGGATTATCAGATCAGCCATTGAATGGCGGAGCAGACTGGATGGGCCAAATGGCTTACTTCTTTACTTCTGCTCCTACGTCTTATAGTCTTATGTACCTTTTATCATGAGCGCTGACTGGCATTACATTTGTTTCCTTCTGCAGTTCTTTCATCTAAAATATTAAATCAGTTGCCAGATGACTATATATTTCAGTGGCACAGAACAGATAAAATAAACAGGAACTCGATGTTTCTTACTGCCTAAATTCAGTTCACAAAAATAGAGTAGATATTATCAAAATAATTTTATAATAGTTTACCAAGGTGAAAACAATAAATTGTATTTATTTTTATCAGTTACTTCAATGAGCATAGAAAAAAAAAACAAATTAAAACAACCAAGCGCAGCAAATTGTGTGGCAGGTTGATCAAGAAATAATTTAGCCAAACACTTGCCAGGAAACCATGATTCAGTTTAACATGGCTAACCATTCAATGAGTAGGATTTAATTTGGCAGAGAAATGAATGTTAGCCATTTTCAAATGTAATTAAACTGAGATTTTTTTTCAGTTTTGGGAAGTTATATAAATTTTAAGTTGATTACATTTAGTTTACATTTGAAGATTTCAAAACACTATTCTGTTTATTTTGGAGTGCCGATTTAATTTGCTTTCATTATTTACATATTTGTCATTAATAACCTTCAGTTACATGATACAATTCTTTTAGTTAATCAGTTCATGTGATTTAACAGTTGACCTTTCTATCAGTGATGTTATGCCAACCACATGACCCTATTCCTGTTTTGCAACTGTCTTGTGTTCATCTTGGCTTCATCTAATAATATTACAGAACAGAGTTATAGAATCATTAGAATAAAGCTTTTCCAATAATATGTTTTTATCGTGGACTGATTATTAATAATGAAATGAACAGTAAAAAAATGGAAACCAGGAAGGTGGGTGGTGCACAGTAGTAAAATTACTTCTGAAAGCTGCACTTAACTGTAGCTAGGATTCATGGGAGTAATATCTACGTTCTGTGAAGTATATTAAAGATCCCCAGTGAAATGAAATCTGAGAATCTTGATTGAGTTCCCAGCAGACACAGGTCCACAGGAAGAAATTGGGCTGAGTTCTGTACTGGTTTTGTTAAACCTGGAGACAGTAAGCACCCACACTTCCTGGTTTTACTTTGTTCGGGTGCATAAAATGGGCAGCTGATTTGATCTGTTCAGTTTCCTACTGAGAAGGTTAGGTTAAAATTCCCCCTAGAGTGGAATGGAAATGCCAGATTAGTATTATACAGAAACCTTATGGCTGATACTCATTTATAACTCTAAGCCAATTCAAAATGCTTTAGAATTGGTGTAAGTTGGACCTGAAAGATTAAATGCAAACAGCTTGCAGCTCTCCAATGTAAGAAAATACACTCTGGTTTAATGAAGGCAGAGTGGTGGGAAAGGAAACTTGGATCTAAATGAAATTTAAAGGGCTGGAGTCAATTGAAGAGGAGTGTCAACAGACGAACAAAAATTCAGAAAGCTTTTGGATGGTCTGAAGGAAACAGCCCTCTGTGCCCTTCCACAGCACAATCACCACAGTTTACCATTTAAGAATGCACAGACAGCTTTTAGGCCACGTACGACTGCTGATACTCCTGCATGAAGCTCCCTGCTAGATGGTAACTACAAGCACCCTTAAGGCAGCTTTGTATCTGCTTACGTGAAAAATAGCAAATTTACGACAGAGAAGGAAGCCATTCATCCTATCGTGTGTGTGCTGACCAAAAACGAGTAGTCCAATTCCAGTATCCAACTCTTGGTCTGTAGTATTGCAGGTTATGACAGCTCAAGTGCACATCCAAGGGTAGAATTTTCAGGTCAGCGAGCGCTTAAAATGACGCATGGTGACGTCGGGTGGGCGTCCCGATGTCACCGTGCGTCACTTAGATTTTCAGTATGGCAGGCGCGTGGCTGAACTGTCAAAAGCCTATTAAGGCCTGTTAAAAACTAATTGAAATAATTAAATGAGCTGCCCATCCAGCCTTAAGATTGGCAGGCAGGAGAAGAGCCCAGGCGGCCTTTGCATTTCTCATGGAACCTCATCCACGGGTGGATTGAGGTCTCATGAAGTGTTTTAAAGTTCAATAAAAATTTTTTTTATAATTCGTTGACATGTCCCAGCTCATGTGACACTGTCACATGAGAGGACATGTTATAAAAGTATTTAATTTCTTTATTTAGATGTTTAAAACTGAAACAAATCTCCCTGAGGCACAGAGGTGCCTCAAGGAGATTTCAGTGCTCTTTTGCGCACATGTGTGAAAGAGCGCAGGCCCCGACTCAGGGAATCCGCCCCCTTGCCCACACAGGGAGCACTCAGCGCTTCTGGGCGAGCATCGCGCTGGGCGGGCTTTAATTGGCTCGCCCATGTAAAATGGCAGAGCATCCCGAGCAGGGGCACTGATCGGGTTCGCGCCCGCCCCCTCCCCCGCTCACCCCTGCACAACCCCCCCGATGGGGGAAAATTTCTGCCCCAAGTATTTTTTAGATCCTGCCTCTACCACCCACTCAGGCAATGAGTTCCAGACTCCCACCACCCTCTGGGTGAAAAAACATTCTTCTTATCCCCTGTATTCCTGTTACAAATTACTTTAAATTGTTGCTAAAGGGAATAGGTCCTTCCTATCTACTTTACTTAGGGCCCTCATAAGGTTATACACCTCAATTAAATTTGTCCTCAGCCTTCTCTGTTCCAAAGAAAACTACCTCAGCCTATCCAATCTTCATAGCTAAAATTTGCCATTTCTGACAACATCCTCATAAATCTCCTCCATACACACTCTAGAGTGATCATGTTCTTCCTGTTGTGCCCTTATCAGAACTGTACGCAGTACTCTTGCTGTGGCCTAACTAATGTTTTATAACCTCCCTGCTCTTATATTGTATGCTCTCTCTCTCTCTTTCAGCTTGTTCCCATGTTACATTGGGTCACCACAATCACTGTCTCCCAACTCCATGCATATCAACCATCATTTTTGGATATGGCAGGCAGTGCCCTTTCTGCCACTTAACCCTACCACTTATCTGGGTTGGGGACTGGCATCAGCACTACACGCTAATTTGCCTGCACCAGTGGCTGGGTACTTGCTGCTCTTATATTCTACCCCTTGGCTACTAAAGGATAGTATCCTGTATGTTTTTTTAATCGCCTTACCTACCTGCCCTGCTACCTTCATGGATCTGTGCACATGCACACCAAGGTTCCTCTACACTTCTTAGTATTCCAACATTAATTGTGTACTCCCTTGTCTTGTTTGCCTTCCCCAAATGCATTATCTCACACTTCTCCTAATGTATTCTATTTGCCACTTTTCTGCCCATTTGGACCAGCTCATTTCTTCATAATTTCTTGAGTGGGTTTGGGGTAGTTTTCTGCAATAATATGTGCTTGAACCAACACGGGGGCATGCCATATTAGATCGAGTATGAGCCGGATTTAGTTAACAGTCTAATGGTGAGTGAAATGTATCAAATAGTGATCATGATATGATTGTGTTCAACGTAGCATTTGAAAGGGAGGAAAAAGAAACAGCTATTATGATTCTAGATAAGGCTAATTTCAATAGACTGAGACACAGACTATCCACAGTAAACCGAGCAAGTCTGTTAATGGGTGAAATGGAAGATGAGTGGCAGCTGTTCAAAAATAATTCAGTGTAATATGGAATCAGTTTATGCATCTAAGGGAGAAGACCTCTACTTGCCAAAAATAGACATGTGGCCAACCAAAGAGGTTAGAGATAACCTTAAAACTAAATGAAAAAGCATACAAAAACGTAAACATAGTCCAGATCCCGATGAATGAGAAAGATACAAAGAGGATCTAAGGCTGACAAAGCAGATTGTAAGAGCTACAAGAAGGGAGTACAAAAAGAAATTTGCAAGGGATATCATAATAAACAGAAAAAGACTTTGACAATTAAATTAGGAAAAAAAGAACAGTCAGATTCAATGTGGGCCCCTTGAAAACTGATATCTGTGATGTTGTTAATAAAAAATAGCAAAGTGATGGACATGCTGAAGAATTACTTTGCATCAATATTTATAGTAGAAGAATATGTCACAAGTTAGACGTCCTAAGGAAACTATTATTCAAATAGATAAAAGCAAAATACTGCGGATGCTGGAAATCTGAAACAAAAACAAAAATAGCTGGAAAAACTCAGCAGATCTGACAGCAACTGCGGAGAGGAATACAGTTAACGTTTCGAGTCCGTATGTCCATTCTAATGAAGAGTCATACGGACTTGAAACATTAACTGTATTCCTCAACGCAGATGCTGTCAGACCTGCTGAGTTTTTCCAGCTATTTTTGTTTTTGTATTATTCAAACAGGGACAGGGACCCAACAAAATTAACATAAGCAAGATAACAGTAATGGAAAAATTATTGGCACTAAAAAGTGATAAACCCAAGGACTAGATGGTTTCCACCACAGGGTATTAAAAAAAGGTGAGGACATTGCAGATGTCTAAGCTGTAGTTTTCTAAAGTTCTCTTGGTTCGGGAACCCTTCCTTAAGTTTAGAAAATTATGTGCAGAATTTAGACTTTGCCGGGCGAGCTCGGTGGGGAAGCGATTTCATGCTGGCAGGCCAATTAAGGCCTGCCCAGCATGAAACGCGAGCAAGCGCTGCCTGAGCGAGCAGGCCAATCACGAATTTCACATATGCGTGCGATTGAGAATCTCCCTGAGGCACAGAGCTGCCTCAGGGAGATGGTGTTTAACAAAAAATAAAGATTAGAAAAATGTTATAAAACATAACCCCTCATGTGACTCTGTCACATGAGTAGGGACATGTTATAATTGAAATCTGAAAAATGTTATTTCATTTTTATTTGATGTTGGAAATCTCATCCTGCCCGTGAATGAGGTTTCTAAAAAAGAGCAAAGGCCGCTTGGCCTTTTCGCCTGCCTGCCAACCATAAGGTTCGACAGGCAGTGAAAATTTTAAGTTAATTGATCTTTTAATGTCCTTAATAGGCCTTTTAATTGTCAGAGGGTGCACTGCCAGCTCCAGCGCATGCCCACCAAACGAAATACTGTGCGATGTCAGGACACTTGCCCGATGTCAATGCGTGTCATTTTATGCTCGAGTGGGTTGGGCGCGTGTCCGCCCGCTGAGGTAAAAATTTTACCCTATATATGTCACTTCACTATTTAAGGAAGGGAGGGAAGGGAAGCAGGAAATTGTAGATGTGTTGGCCTAAATTCAAATTGTTAATCTCTATGATTAAGACAGACTTACTGAACACCTTGAAACTTTTCAGCTGAGCAGAGAGCCAGCAAAAATTTGCAAAGTGTTAGTCATGTCTGTCAAGCCTGGCTGAACTTTTAAGAAGTTACTAAAGCAGTGGATAGGAGAATACCAATGGATGTTATTTATATGGACTTCTAGAAGATAACTGATAAAGTCCCTCATAAGAGACTGTCAACTAAAACAGAAAAGCTCATGGAATTGAAGGCTAATTATCGATCTGGTTAGCAAATTGGCTGAGCTGAGCAGCAAGAGACAGAAAGATATTGGGCAGGTAATCTAATTGATAGGATGTGACTAGTGATGTTCCACAATGATCTGTAATGAGGCCTTAGCTATTCACTGTATTCATTGACAATCTGTTGACACAAAGATGTTCGGCATCTTACAAAGAACAAAGAAAAGTACAGCACAGGAACAGGCTCTTCGGCCCTCCAAGCCTGCGCCGATCATATTGTCCGTCAACTAAAACATTTTGCACTTCCGGGGTCCGTATCCCTCTATTCCCACCCTATTCATGTATTTGTCAAGCTGCCTCTTAAACACCACTATTGTACCTGCTTCCACCACCTCCTCTGGCAGTGAATTCCAGACACTCACTACCCTTTGCGTAAAAAACTTGTCCCGCACATCTCCTCTATAATTTTCTCCTCTCACCTTAAATCTATGTCCCCTAGTAATTGACTCTTCCACCCTGGGAAAAAGCTTCTGACTATCTACTCTGTCCATGCCACTCATAGTTTCGTAAACTTCTATCAAGTCGCCCCTCAATCTCCATCGCTCTAGTGAGAACAATATGAGCTTCTCCAACCTCTTTTCATAGCTAATAACCTCCAGACCAGGCAGTATCCTGGTAAACCTCCTCTGCACCCTCTCCAATGCCTCCATATCCTTCTGGTAATGTGGTGACCAGAATTGCATGCAATATTCCAAGTGTGGCCTAACCAAGATTCTACACAGCTGCAGCATGACTTCCCAGCTTTTAAACTCAATACCCCTGCCAATGAAGGCAAGCATGCCATATGCCTTCCTGACTACCTTTATCCACCCGCGTTGCCACTTTCAGTGACCTCTGGACCTGTACACCCAGATCCCTCTGCCCGTCAATGCACTTAAGTGTTCTGCCATTTACTTTATAATTCCTGCCTGTATTAGATCTTTCAAAATGCATTACCTTGCATTTGTCCAGATTAAACTCCATCTGCCATTTCTCCACCCAATTCTCCAACTGATCGATATTTTGTTGTATCCTTTCACAATCCTCTTCACTATCTGCAACTCCTCCAACCTTAGTGTTGTCTGCAAACTTACTAATTAGCCCAGTTACATTTTCCTCCAAATCATTTATGTATACTACAAACAGCAAAGGTCCCAGCACTGATCCCTGTGGAACTCCACTAGTTACAGCTCTCCATTCAGAAAAGCTCCCTTCTACTGCTACCCTCTGTCTTCTATGACCAAGCCAATTCTGTATCCATCTTGCCAGCTCACCTCTGATCCCATGCGACTTTACCTTCTGTACCAGTCAAAGGCCTTCCTGAAATCCATGTATATAACATCCACTGCCCTTCCATCGTTGATCATCTTTGTCACTTCCTCGAAAAACTCGATCAAGTTAGTGAGACACGACCTCCCCTTCACAAAACCATGCTGCCTCTCACTAATATGCTCATTTGCTTCCAAATGGTACTAAATCCTGTCACGAAGAATCTTCTCCAATAATTTCCTTACCAATGACGTAAGGCTCACTGGCCTGTAATTTCCTGGATTATCCCTGCTACCCTTCTTAAACAATGGAACAACATTGGCCATTCTCCAGTCGTCTAGGACCTTACCCGTAGCCAGTGAGGGTGCAAAGATTTCAGTTAAGGCCCCAACAATCTCCTCCCTTGCCTCCCTCAGTACTCTGGGGTAGATCCCATCTGGCCCAGGGGACTTATCCACCTTAATATTCTTCAAGACGCCTAACATCTCTTTTTTGATCTCAACATGATCCAGGTTATCTACACACTCTTCCCTAGACAAATCGACCGCTAAGTCCTTCTTTTTGGTGAATACTGATGAGAAGTATTCGTTTAGTATCTCTCCCATTTCTTCTGGCTCCACAAACAGATTCCCACCTCTGTCCTTGAGTGGGCCTACCCTTTCCCTGGCTCCCCTCTTGCTTTTTACATATGTATAAAAGGCCTTGGGATTTTCCTTAATCCTGGTTGCCAGTGACTTTTCATGGCCTCTTTTAGCCCTCCTGACTCCCTGCTTAAGTTTCTTCCTACTTTCTTTATATTCTCCACGGGTTTCATCTGTTCCCAGCCTTCTAGCCCTTATGAATGCTTCCCTTTTCTCTTTGACTAATCTTGCAATATCCATCATTGTCCAAGGTTCCTGAAACTTGCCATGCTTATCCTTCATCCTAGCAGGAACATGCCGGTCCTGAATTCTTATCAACTGACGTTTGAAAGCCCTCCACATGTCAGTTGTTGATTTGCCCTCGAACATCTGCCTCCAGTCTAGATTCCTCAGTTCCTGCCTAATATTGTTATAATTAGCCTTTCCCCAATTAAGCACCTTAACCCGAGGACTCCTGTTATCCTTATCCATCAACACCTTGAAACTTACTGAATTATGGTCACTTTTCCCAAAATGCTCCCCTACTGAAACTTCGACCACCTGGCCGGGTTCATTCCCTAATACCAGGTCCAGTATTGCCCCTTCCCTAGTTGGACTATCTACAGATTGTCCCAGGAAGCCCTCCTGGATGCACCTTACAAATTCTGCACCATCCAAACCCCTAGCACTAAGTGATTCTCAGTCAATACAGGGAAAGTTAAAATCACCCACCACAACAACCCTATTGCTTTTACATCTTTCCAAAATCTGCCTACATAACTGTTCCTCAATCTTCCGCTGGCAATTGGGCGGCCTATAGTAAACCCCCAACATTGTGACTGCACCCTTCCTATTCCAGAGCTCTACCCATATTGCCTCGCTGCATGAGCCCACCGAGGTGTCCTCCTGTCGTACAGCTGTGATATTCCCCTTAACCAGCAGTGCAACTCCCCCACCTCTTCTGCATCCCTCTCTATACTGCCTGAAACATCTAAATCCTGGAACATTTGTCTGCCAATCCTGTCCATCCTTCAACCAAGTCTCTGTAATAGCAATAACATCATAGTCCCAGGTACTAATCCAAGCTCTAAGCTCATCTGCCTTGCCTGTTATACTTCTCGCATTGAGCAATGATCCCCCTGGTATGGCCCTCCTCTCTGCTCCCTTAAGACAAAGGAATGCAAATTTGAAAGGGTACGGCAGACAACTGGTTTGGCCATCCAACGCCAGATCTAGCTGGACCGCTTAAAACACTATCAGGTCCAGCTCTCATCTGCTAAAACTGTTCGCTATTCTAGGATCACCCTGGCATGGAAAGATGACCCCTGGCTTTATTTCTTGATTGTAACCCTTCTTCTTAAGCCCCTTCCCGTCCCCTCCACCCTCACGTCCAACAATGAATGCGAGGATCTCATGGATTTCTTTGTCACTAAGATTAAGACAATACAATAAGTTACCTCTGTCGTATATTTCCTTTCCACTAGCCCAACTGGCTAAACTTCCTTTAATGCTCCTCCCTGCCCTAGCCCTGAACTTGCATCTTTTTCTCCTATCTCCTGTCATGTCATCTCTAAGTTCATCTTGTCCATGAGACCCACCTCCTGTTTTCTGAACCTTATTCTCATTAAACTGATCAGCTAACTTCCCTTCCTGGCCTCCACATTAGCTGGTGTTGTAAATGGTTCTCTCTCTTCAGGTGTTATTACCCTCTGCTATGAAATTGGTGTGGGTCAGGAAATTCTTCAAGAGGCATTAGGCCCCTCATTAACAGATTCAGAGCCAATCACCTATTTAGCTGCATGGGATACAGATTCAAACATAATTTTAGTTGCTTTCCATAGCACTTTACTTTCTTTAAAATGGAAAATTCTTCCATGACTATTTACTCTGACCTACTGTTATCACAAAATAGACCTAGAATGTGTATGTATGTATGTGTATGTAGATTGTATACTGTTATCTTTTATGGGCTGAATCTTTCAGTTGGCGTGTGGGAGTGGGCCCGACATGCTGGCATGTAAAATGACACGCGATGACGTCGGGTATGCGTCCCAGTGTCATTGTGCATCCCGATGTCATTGTGCGTCATTTCAATATTTCATTTGGCGGGCGCATGCCGGAGGCAGCTGCGCACCCGCCGAACTGTCAACGGCCTATTAAGGCCATTAAAAAAGTAATTCAACTTGTTAACAATGCTGCCCGTCCAACCTTAAGGTTGGCTGGCAGGCAAAGAGCACAAGCGGCCTTCGCGTTTTTCAGGAAACCTCATCCACAGGCAGTATGAGGTTTCCTGAAGGTTTTATAAAATAAATAAATACATTTTACTTACTTCACAAACATGTCCCAGCTCATTGGACATGTTTAAATAAATTTTCACTCTATTTATTAAGAAGTTTTCACAACCATGCAATCTCTCTGAAGCAGCTCCGTGCCTCAGGGAGATTGCTGTGCTCTTTTGCGCGCATTCGGAGGGCATCCTCCCCCTGCCCGCACAGGTCGTGCTGAGCGCTACCGGCCGCGTGTTATGCTCGGTGGGCCTTAATTGGCCCGCCCGCGTAAAATGGCGGCGTGCAGCCGACCGCTGGTGGCAATTGGCTCCTCACCCGCCCCTATCCTCTCCTGCCCAGCTTGTCCACCATAGGTAAGATTCAGCCCTATGTGTTTAGATGGGAGTTTAGACTGCTTAATCTGCAGTGCATGGGCTATAATGATTAACAAGTTAGCTTGTAATTGGGACAAAAACATTTAGCATTTGCTTTGCATTTAGAGCAACCCTTTCCTTTTAATATATTAAAAATTTGCCAAGAGTATGACAAAATATTTCAAAACAAATTGTGGGGCAATCCATCATTGTATTAAGAGCAAAAATGCCTTAAGTCTTACATTTACTAAAAGAAAGCAAAGGATGGACTTATAGTTTTGAGAAATGGTAAAAATATTGATAGTACTGAAATTAATTAATCACAATAAAATAAGATGTGACATTTCATTACCATAACGTTCTTTTCCATGCAAACATAAAAATCCTGTTAGAGCAATGCCAAAATTAATTTTTAAAATTCTCTTTACTCGATACAAAAACTTGCACTAATTTTTTGAGTTTTTGTGCTTAAGTGGAATAGAAGATATGTGTACTCATGTGCAATGTGCTGTTATGTTGCATAATTTAAAGAGCGCCAATTTCTTTGGAGAATACACCATTGATTAATGTAGCATCTCAATTACGAAAACTGAACATGTATCACATTATTCTCAAAGTAGTCCAAATACAACATTACAATCAAATTTCTATTGAGCCTTACCAAATCCCTTCCCAAGGTTAACTGAAGATGCAAATCTAATGGAGAAATTTTAAAATAATGTAGGATTTCATATTTCCTTAGACTAACACTTCTGTACAGTACTGAGGGAGAGCTGCATTGTTGGAGGTGCTGTCATTAGGATGAGACATTAAAACGAGGCACTATGTGCCGCTCTGTTAAAAATCAAATAAAAAACAGTTTAAATTAATCTTTAAGTTTTATGTAAAATTAATTTGGCTTAAAGCTATGAATACTGGGATTTTTCCATTTGTCTTAGCTTTCAACATTTTTACAATCTGTTCTAACTCAGTTGGTTTATCCATTAATGCTTTATCCTCTGCTACCTGTGGAATGGATAGAATTTTAAATTAATTGTTTTCACAGTCTGCCATGGGGATTGATAACCTATTTGCAATCTGGACCTATCCAAGCTGATATTGCGGTGGTTGACTGGGTTCTTACTTTTGTCGGTAAGAATTTTGCCTGTTCGATCACCATTTCTAAAATGTTTTGTCAGGCTGGGAAGAAATAGAATTCTGTCTGTTCGGATATCATTTCATTAGATCCATAACTTACTTTTAACAGTTCCCCTTAGATTACAGCTGATTGAGTGAACACGTGAATTTTATTCCTATTCTTAGATTTTTAATTCAAAGCCTATCACTTTGTTATTTTTGGGCTGCTCAGCTTATTATTTTGCTAATATGAAAGGAAGCTTTTGAAACCTCCCCTATGAGTAGTAAATGATGGATAAAACTGACATGAGTTCTTCCTTCATATAGAGATATACCATCCTTGAAATAATTCCACTCACGTTTGCTCTAAGTATATCAGTTACAATGATAAATATAGTTATTTTAATTGTTATCAGGTAACAGCAGCTTGCATTTCCATCAGTGTCACAATGCCACTTAGAAGTCTAACCAAATAGTTTGGCCAAAGCCGTGAGTTTTTAGGAGTGACTTAAAGGAGGTGATGAGGAGGGATTTGGAAGGGAGTGCCAGAGAAGTGCCAGAGTGTGGGCATAGATGTGTGCTTCCTTATCCCCCCAAGGTGGGGTTAAAGAGGATGCACCAAAAGCTAAGAATGGAAGAATAGGGAATTCTGGGGGAGGTACAGGGGGCTGGAGGAGATTGTCAATACAGGGAGGGGCAAAGCCATGAAAGGATTTAAACATAAAGATGAAAAATTGATATTGGAGGTGCTGGGGGAAACCAGGAGCATTGGGTAGCAATAGAACAGGACTGATTTGGATAAACTGAAATTACAGAAGATGGAGGATGGGAAGCTGGCCAGCTGGAATAATAGGAAAAAATGCTGGAAATGCTAACTTGCCTCCCAATACAGCAATGCAATAATGACCAGATAATCTGTTTTTGTAATGTTGATTGAGGGATAAGTATTAGTCAGGACACTGGGGATAACACCACTGTTCTTCTTTGAAATAGTCCCATGTGATCTTTCACCTGAACAGGCAGTTGGGGCCTCAGTTTAATATACCATCTAAAAGACAGCACTTCTGACAGTGCAGCGCTCCCTCAGTACTTCACTGCAGCATCAGCCTTGAATTTTAAGCTCAAACTCTGGAATAGGAACCAAACTTTGTGACTCAGAGGCAAACGTGCTACCAACTGAGACACAGCTGACACAACTGACCAGGCTGAAGGATACATCTAGGTCCTTTTCTTCCTCCTCTGGCATAACACTGGCTATTGTTTTTATTCACATACTGTTGAATTCTTGCTGTTTCTTAAGATATTTATACATTTATTCTATTTCTAGGATTGTGCCTACATATGAACTTCTTTATAGTAACCTATGCTTTGTTCTATCATCATTTTTAAATCTTTATCATAATTTTGGATTGTAAAGCTGTAGTATATACCACAAATTGGTCATTGACTCATAAGATATATTGTAACTAAAAACAGAACCATGGTATAAATAGTACACCCAGTTTCCACTAAGATGTGATTTTTGTAGCCCTCATGAAATCTGGAAATAATTCATGACATTGTCTTTTGCTGGGTTTGTGGTTGTGCAACCTATAATTATACACTAAAACTTGGCAGCTGTGAGTTCTGTTTTAATTATACCACTGAATCAGAATTAGTACAACACAATATATTTTATTGCTACGCTGAACACAAACGTCATGGATAATTGAGAAAAATTTTAAGATTGGATTCACATTTAAGTCTTGAGTAGATGAGGAATTCTGCACAATGAGAATGAATATGAAGTAATTTGGTACACAGATCAAATGTGTTTATTTGAAATTGGCAGTAATGTTTAAAACATCAAAGTAAACAAATTCCTGACCGATGATATAATGACATTAATGTGCAGTTCTATGATTTCTGTGCCACAAATCAAAGTACTTAAAATCCAGATTAACTTTTGCGGAAATAGCACTTGTGGAATTTCATCAAAATTTAAATCTTGCCAAGTTTGTTACAGAAATGTATCACATTTGTATTATTTTGGCTTGGTATATTTAAGAATAGATTGCTTATGGGATATATTAAGTTCAGTTAGTATGTGTTATGTATCTACTACACAAGGTAAAAGATACTCCTTTTTCCATTAACAGTGGTTGGGAACTATACAGAGTGAAATTATGTCAAAGGGAATCTGCGAGAATGTTTTTGAATGCTGGTGGTAAAATGGTAAAACTCAATGGGCAGAATTTTCTGCCTGTCGGATGGGCAGTGCGAGAGTGGGTGCGGACCTGATTGCCGCTCGTGATCAGGTCCGCACCACCATTTTACGCTGGTGGGCCAATTAAGGCCCGCTCAGCATGAATCATGGATCCCGAGGACAGCAGGAGTGGGCAGGCGGCGACGGGACTGCAATGACCCGGCGGCTTGTTTTAAAAAGCTGCTGCAGCCTTTCAAAGGCTGTGAATCATGGCTAGTGGAAGGGCTCCCCAGAGCGCTGCTCCTGAGCAGGCCAGGCAGGAGGGTAGGGCAGATGATTGCCTTGCTGCCTTCCTCGAGGAGCTGGCAGCACAGCGGGAGGTGCTCGTACCCCAGGACGGGGGGAGGAGGAGGCCCCCCGACATGACCAAATGTGCCTGGGAGGAGGTGGCGGAGATTGTGAGCTCCCACAACATGGCACAACGCAACTGGATCCAGTGTCGCAAGCGCTTCAATGACCTGTTGCCCTCGGTAAGGGTGAGTACCATGTTGGCATTGGTCACTTAACACTGCAGTTAGGCGTTCCCCCATGGCGCACCCCTCCCAAGTCCGAGTGTAGTGACAGCATTGAATTATTGACGGCATGTGTCCCTTGCTGGGTGGGCCGGCAGATATTGCTTGTGCCGAGGTCACCATGAGAAGGTGGTGAAGAGATGGGTTCTGCACCCGCAGCATATGGTACACTGTTTTGGGGGCAACCTGGAGGAGCTGCACCTAGGCACAGTGCTGGAACTCCAGGGCATGTCAAAGTCAGGGTGATGACATGCCAGGAGGGGAGCTTCAAGGTAGCATTACACCAATCGATCTGCTGTCCTCTGTGCTCCACATGCTTGTGCCTCCTTGCTATGGAAGGTTAGACCATATGCTGCCTAATGTGATGTAGGCAGCATTTGGCCAATGGGGTGGGTGGGTGGGGGGGGGGGGGGGGGGGGGGGGGGGGGGCGGTGCGGTGCGGGGTGCATGGGGTGGACAGGCCTAGCATGTTTGTGTGAGTGTTCAGCAGCAGTGGGGTGAAGAGGCATTGGAGCCCTGCAATGTCTCACTCCGGTTGAGAATCCAGGTACAAGTAGCACTAATGAATGCTCTTCTCTCTTTTTCAGGAGAAGAATGCACATAATGCCGCTGAGCGGGTGAGGACTGGCAGAGGGCCAGCCCAGTTGGCAATTCTCAGCCGCTTTGAGTAGGAGGCCCTAGATTTGGAGAGGTGCCATACGTCCAGGTCCACTGGTGTCAGTGAGGCTGGGGTGCCATGGGCAGGTATGTGTGCCCAGTGGTGAGGTTGCCATTGTTCTCCCAACAGCCATGTCAGTGCTGAATGTTCAGTGATTGAAGTTTGCAACATGGCTTTGCCATTGCTTATGGAAGGATGAGCGCATAATGATCCAGGGGGCAGGGTTGCACATTCAAATTGTCTCCATGTTGACGGATCCAGTGTCCTTGTTCTTCCTTTAAGCATCAGTGAGGCAGGGCCGGGAGGAGGAGCAGCAGGGGCCCTCCTCTCCCACCTGAGGGCCCTGAAGTCACAGAATCACCAGCGACACACCATCTCTGCCAGGCAGGCACCAACGCATTTACCAGCATCTCGGTGGGAATTAGAACACTGATTAGTGTCCCGGGGCACAGTAGTGAGGGCATTTCACGGTTGCTGGAGGAGCTGGCAGAGATAGGGAGTGCCCCTGGCACTAGCAGACAGAGGACTGCAGGGGACCAGGCACATGCTCAGTCGGTGCCTGATGATGTGCCTCTGGAGTCATTCGTGACGCAGCAAACACAGGAAATGCGGCAGAGTGTGCAGAAGCATCTGGTGGAGATACATGAGGCTATGCTTGGCTTGGTGTCTGTGGAGGAGGAGTCTACGTGAACTAGCGTTGATGCAACGAGCCTCATGACTGAACACCATGCGTCCTCCATGGAGAGAGTGGCGACTCTCGTGGAGGGGCTCCTCCAGGAGACCAATCAGGGCTTCCTGGGGGGTGCGCTCAGACCAGCAAGCCCTCGCATTGGCATTGACCTCGGCTAGTCAGTGCCAGCGTGGCAGATGGTATGGGCACCATGTTTCCCAGCGCGGTGCCCATCCATCCACGGCTAGCAGGGAGGTCCGAACCTCCCTTCCAGGCGGGGCCAGCACAGGCTCCATGGGCCAGAGTACAGCCGCCAAGGTCATCGAGGCCAACAGGGCAGCAGAGTGAGCAGGCTGTTTCAGATGCCACTCCCAGTGAGGGGGCAGCACCAAGACGTAGCACCTGCAAAAGTAAACTTAAGGCACCTTAGGCACACCACGGGTTTATCACTGGTGCTTTTGTGTTGGCCCGCAATTAGATCTTTATGAGTTGGTGTGATTTTTAACACCTTTGTCATTTTGTTTTCCTAAGTTCCTTTGGTTGTAATATTAAATTCAGACATGTCACCATGGCTGAGGGTGCCTCTTTTCTTCTGCAAGTGGCTGGTTACCAATAATGTTATGAGTGATTTGTGGGACATTCAGCTTTATTAACAAGGCCCTTAGTTAATGTTCCTATCCAGGCAGATTTTGCACTTAGGTATCGAGTATGGAGCCTGCAGCCCAAGCTTCTCCTGGAGGTCCATATGTGGTGTGCTAGCCAAAGGTTCATTGGATTAAAGCCTCCCAGGTATCCCTGCCTCCCTGGAATATGCCCGGGTCAGCTTCTCCCCCCTCAGCATTTCCCTGTGCATGCTCACCCTCGAACCCACTGCTGGACTCATCGTGTGCAGCCGCAGCCACTGCATCTACAACATTGTCATCCACCGCATCCCCCCTTTCCAGCGCAAGATTGTAGAGAGCGCAGCATGCAACCACTATCAGTGACACACGATCTGGGGAGTACTGGAGTGCGCCCCCTGAGCGGTCCAGGCATTGGAAGCGCATCTTGAGAAGACCGATGGCTCTCTCTACCACGGCCCTTGTGGAGGCGTGGCTCCTATTATACCACTGTTTAGCTTCTGTTCTTGGATGGCAGAGAGGCGTTGTTGACCACCTTCTGAGGAGATAGCCCTTGTCACACTAGTAGCCATTCATCAAGCCGGGCTGGAGCACTGAGGAGCCCTGGCACCTGGGAGTGTCTGAGGATGTGGGTGCCGTGGGAGCTGCCTGGATACCTTGCACAGAATCGTAGATCCAGCATCCTGTGATCACACACTATCTACACGTTCATGGAGTGGATTCTCTTCCTGTTGACGAAGGCACCGGGCTCACCTGCTGGTGCCTTGATGGCCACATGTGTGCAGTCTATTGCACCCTGAATGCGGGAGAAGCCAGTAATCGCTGCGAAGCCTCTGGCTTGCTCTGTCTGGCTTGCCTAGTCCCAACAGTAGTGGATAAAGGTCAATGCATGGCTGAACAGAGCATCTGTAACCTGCTTGACACAAGTGTGGACTGATTGGGAGACATCGCAAAGGTCACCTGCCAACCCCTGGAAGGAGGCAGAGACATAGAAGCTGAGGGCAGCTGTGACCTTCAGAGGCACTGGCATGGAATGTCCACCCATACAGTTTGCAGAGATCTCAGGCACAATCATCTGACAGACGTAGTTGACTGTCTGCCTTGAGAGACGGAGCCTCCTTCAGCACTACACCTCAGACATATTGAGGTAGCTGCTTTTCTGCCTGTTGCCTGTGCACCTTGGCAGCAGGTTAGTGGCGTCTTCTGCGTCCCCTTCCGCCTTGGAATACCTCTTGGCCCTGTACCCATTGTGTCTGCGTCTGTCCTTCCAAAGGTGGCTCCCCTGGAGGCTGAATGTGCACTCCTAGCCTCCTCCCCCTTCTAGCCCTCCCTTCCTCCTCATATGTGGCGCCTCCAGTGGAGACTTCAGCTCCCAGTCCCAGACTAAGGGAAGGCTTCCTGAAACCTGCAGGCCCAAAAAAGATTCCTCACTGCAGAGTACTGACCTGAAGGTTGAGAGTCCAGTCCAAGCATCTGGTATGTGTTTTGAAGTATTGCAGATCACATAGGTAAGTATCAGTAACTTTGAAAAATCAATATTTGACAGAGCACATTCATGACCCCACTGAGCCCTCTTACTTCGCCTGTGGATGAGGTTTATACAAGTGTGTCCTACCCGCCTGCCCATTGAGCCCATGCGCCGACCCAAAGGTCACACGGGCGCTGGAAAATAGCCGTTTATTGGCACTTCAAGGGCCTAAAGTGGCCTGTTAATTCATGGTGGGCATGCGTCGGATATCATCACACATCCGCCCAACGAGTTATTGCGATGGCGCGCAGTGACGTCGGGACGCTCGCCCAATGTCACCGCATGTCATTTTATGTGTCGGCGTGCGGGTCCCAATAAAAAGATGCAACAGCTGATTGCATGGAAGTCTTTTGGATTGCATTCTTTTATTCACATACACTTACTCAGTTGAGGATTTTTCAGCTGAAAATTTGGAGTGGTATTAATGGGAGATTTTAACTTTCATAAGACTATATAAATATATATAAGACCATATAAATTGGGATATGCAGACTATTTCATGTCAGAAAGGCGATGAATTTCTTGAGGTGTGATCAGGGTAGTTTCCTGCAACAAAATATGTCTTAGAAACCAGGGAGTATGAGGGGGTGGTGTGGGCAATGGGATGGTGGGGGGCTGATGATGGTGGAGAGGGGGGCAGGTTGTATTACATTTAGTAATAAGTGATGAGCTAAATTTAGTTAACACCCAAGAGATACATGAAACTTTACCTGATGTTGATCACAATATGACTGAATTCAACATAAGGCTGGATTTTACGGGGCGCCGTAGTCCCCAACCCCGGGAGCCAGCCCATGATCCTGATGGCTGCAATTTAACACTAGGGGCAAAGTTAATTGCTTTAAGGTGAAGCTTCCATGCCTATCTTGGGAGGAAGTTCCACCTTAGAGGGCTCTGTAGTGCCAGCAGTGCCAGCCGGAAGCAGAGGTAACTGCTGGGACTACAGTTCCACACTGTTCCACTACAGTTCCAACCATGCTGAGGTGCCCTGTCCCGAGTCAGGAGTCTCAGCAAGGATTGGGGAAATGGGGGCTGGGTTCAAGAGACCAATGGGGGTGGGTTAAAGTGGGGGATGACCTTGAGGGAGGGGTGCTCGATGGGCTCAGGTAACTCACAAAGGAGGCCCCCCCAAATTTGTCCCAGCTAAAGCTGCCGGATTTCCTGCTGTGGGTAGAATAATTGGCAATTTAAGGGCCTCAATACGCCTAAGGGCGGATGGGCTGCCCAACACCCTCCCAGCCTCCTGTAAAATTTCAGACAAGGGGGAGTGGGTGGGTAGATGGCCTGTTGGATTTTATGTGCCCCCCGCCTTCAAACCTGCCGGTGGGCGAGCGTAAAATTTAGCCCCTGGTGTTCGAAAGCAAGAAACATTGAACACTACTTAGATTCTAGATTTAGGTAAAGCTGACTTCAGTGTGAGAGAGATTGTCCACAGTAAACTGGCCAGATATGTTAATGGGTAAAATGACAGAAGATCAGTGGGAAGCGCTCAAAAAATAATTTAATGTGATACAGAGCCAGTTTATAACCCAAAAGGGCAAGCGCTTTAATTGCTAAAAAAAAACATGGACGATTAAGGAGTAAGAGACTACATAAAACTAAAAGAAATGGCATACAAAAATACTAAAAGTAGCTCAGATCCTGGCCAATGGGAGAGATACAAAGAACAGCAAAGGGCAACAAAACATTTTGGAAGAGCTACAAAAAGGGAGTATGAGAGTAAACTTGCAAGGGATCTTAAATTCAACACAATTTTCTTTTACTATTGTTATCAGGAAAAAGAGGGTTGTCAGGAGTAATGTGGGCCCCTTAAAAACTGATAGCAGTGATACTGCCAATGAAAATAAGGAAATGGCAGTATTTACAGTAGAGGAAGAGGATAGTATGCTGAACATCTTAAGTAAGGAAACTAATGTTAAATCAAGGATGGCAACTTACCAAAATTAATGCAAATAAAATACCACTAATTAAGAAAGTAATTAAGTTTTTTTTTATTCTTTCATGTAAGCATCACTGGCAAGGCCAACGTTTGTTGCCCATCCCTAGTTGGTCTTGAGAGGGGCATTAAAGAGAGACAAAACCACAGAACCATTTGATTTCCATCCCAGGGTTTTAAACAAAGAAGATGAGAACATTGCAGATGCCTTAACTATAAACTTAAATATTGCCATCAGCATGCAGGGGCAGGCCCAACACGTTGACATACAGAATGAGCGCGATGGCGTCGGGTGTATGTCCCTACGTCATCGCTCGTCATTTAGATATTTCGTTCAGCGGGCACATGGTGGAGGCGGCTGCGTGCCCACTGAACTGTCAAAAGTCTATTAAAGCCATTAGGAAACTAATTAAGCTGATTAACAGTGCTGCCTGTCCAACCTTAAGGCTGGCGGGCAGGTGAACAGCCCAAGCAGCCTTCGCATTTTTCAGGAAACCTCATCCACAGGCAGGATGAGGTTTCCTAAAAGTTTAATAAAATAATTAAATAAAATTTGCAAGGTGCACAAACAGGTCCCAGCTCATGTGACACTGTCACATGAGAGGACATTTAAATAATTTTTCAGATCATTTATTAAAAATTTATACTATCAACTTAATCTCCCTGAGGCAGCTCCATGCCCCAAGGAGATTCCTGCACTCTTTCGCACGCATGCCCCGACTTTCCCTCCTTCCCCCTCCCGCACAGGTAGCGAAACGCTACTGGCCATGTTTAACTGGCCAGCCCACATTAGTGTCAGAGTGCAGCCAATCATGGGTGGCGATTGGCTCCGCACCCGCCTTCACCCGCTCCCAACCCACACAGGTGAGTTTCTGGCCATAAAGTTCTCTCAATTTGGGAACTGTTTCTTCAGGCCAGAAAATTATGCATTTTGAGGTAGGGGAATCAGAGAATTATATACCAGTCAGCTTAATTTCAGTTGTCAGGTAATTAATAGAATCTACAGTTAACAACAATGTGATATAACAACATGGAAATTCTTAGTTGATCAGAAAGAGGTAGCATGAATTGATAAAGGTTAGGTCATGTGTGATAAACCTTATTGAGTTTTTCAAAGGCTGACTAAAGTAGTGGACAGGGAAAGTCCATGTATATTATTGATGTGCACTTCCAGAAGGTATTTAATAAAGGCTCTCATAAGAGACTGTCAGCTAAAGTTGAAGCTCATTGAAGGGACACTATTGACTAGTTAGGGAATTTGCTCAGGGGCTGAAGACAGGGAATAAGATTAATTGGCAGAATGTGACTAGTGCAAGGACCTGTGTTCACCATATTTATTAACAACTTGGATAATAGGATAGAAAGCCATTTTTTCGAGGAATGTTAATGTATATAACTTGGAAATCTGCATAGATGAGGAATTGTTAGGCATTTTACAGAGTAACGGTTGTTTAGCCATGGAAATCTATATTTATTGCAGACTGTAAATTTGCAAACACAGTACTAGTGCACTTAAAGCTTTGAGGCAGAAACCTAAAAGCCACTGCACCACACAGGCTGCAGCAGTTCAAGAAGGCAGCTCACCACCACCTTCTCAAGGGCATGGGCAATAAACGCCAACAACGCCCACATCCCATGAACGAATCTAAAAAAATAAAGAAAATTGTATGGATTCTGTGATCTGTTCTGCTAGGTTACTGTCCATGACCTAAAGTTAAAAATTTACCATGCCTGTTATGTACTCATAATAACAAACTCACCTCTTTAATCTCCTGTGGGAAAGTTCTTGTAGAAATATTTCAAACTACAATCAAGCAAAATGTCAGTATATTCATTCAGGTTTTTATCAAGTTTGGAGTGTTGCCATCCATAGCTAATTTTCTTTCTCCACCTCCACCTAGGCTGCAACCATGCAATCCAGAGGCTGTAATTACCTCAAACTGTACTTATAGAACCATACAAAAGTTACAGCACAGAAGGAGGCCATTCAGCCCATCTTGTCCATGCCAGCCCGAGGACACCCAGATGCCCTTTCTAATCCCACCTTCCTGCACCCGGCCCATAGCCCTGCAGCTTACAGCACTTAAGGTGCAGATCCAGGTACTTGTTAAAAGAGTTTAAAGTTTCTGCCTCTACCACCTTGGGCAGTGAATCCCAGACTCCCATTACCCGCTGCGTAAAAAAAGTTCTTCCTCATGTCCCCCCTACATCTTCTGCCACTTATCTTGAATCTATGTCCCCTGGTTCTAGAATTCTCCATCAAGGGAAACAATTTTATCCTGTCCACTCTATTTATTCCCCTCATAATTTTGTACACCTGCTAACCAACTTTCAGCCAGATACTTAAAAAAAATTAACTGATGTTTCATTAAGAGGTTTTGATGGGAGCCTATTCACCATATTCACTGACTGGTAGGGAAAATAAAGGGAGGTAGAATGTCTCAGTGGGCAGCTCTCCTGCCTCTGAGTTGGAAGATCTCAGGTTTCAATCCCACTGCAGGATTTGCTGACTGTATAAGACCCCAGCCACTGGTGCAAGCCAGTGTGTTTGATGCTGGTACCCCAGCCTATGTAACTGGGGAGGGTTGATGGCAGGAAGAGTATTCAGTTGTAAAACCAGCTGCCAAATCCAAAAAAACAATGGATGATATGGAGGTCATCAATCAGTATCGTGGTGACCCCATGTAACATGGGGAAAAAGCCTAAAGAGCAAGGTAGGGAAAATAGTTTTCCTATATGTCAGGGATGGCCAAACTTTCAGAACCTTAGAGCCATATAGAATAATCACCAGGCATTAGGGAGCTAAAAGATATGAAAGGCCTTTTAAGACATTTTTATTACTATTACACATAGTTATGTGCTCTCCTTCCCCACTCGACCCCCACATGCTCGCTCATGCCCTTCCTGTCATCCTGCTCATTTGTGCCATACCTACTGATTTAGCCACACTCACTGTCACGAGAGCAGATCACAGCCCCAAATTACTTATAGGTGTATTGAACCTTTTAAGGAAGAACGTGTTGTTTAAAAAAGACATACAGGGCAGAATCGTCCCAGATTTGCAATAAGTTCAATAGCAGGCAGGTAAAACGACATTTCACCCGCTGGGCGCAATGGCGGTTTTTCAAGCCATATCGTCCCAAACCCACCGCATTAGTTGTGCATTCCCAGGAAATAGGCTGTTTCCATGGTGAGCAGGATCTCATTCGCTGCCATGCCATCACCTCATCGCTTCATCATTCCAGGCGCCATATTCAAAGTTCAGCTGTGCACACACCTCACAGTGTTACCAGTCCATGGCTGCTGCACAGAAGACAAGATGGCCTGAAAGGCAAAAAGACTGCAGCTCCCAGGTTTATTGACGTGTCCTTTGAGCACCTTTTGGACACTGAGGAGGCCCTCCGTGATGTCTTCTACCCCCTCTCTGGCTGCAGGAGGGGCAGAGGCATCACCAATCCAGCTTGGGAGGTGGTGGCAGAGGTGGTCAGCGCCAACGTCCTGCAAAATAGGACAGCCTCCCAGTGTGGCTACAGAATGAATGGTCTCATCCGTTCCGCCAAGGTAATTCACTCTTCTCATCACTCTCAACTCACACACTGACAGCCCACATCCACAGGGATCTCACACCTCAAGTGACAACACTACTATGTCTCACACACACCCTCACATCTCCATCAGGCTCATACCCTCTCGAGCTCGTGTTCGCATCCTGCCCATGACTCCGCTCATCACACAAAAATTCCAGGCAGTGCTGAGTGTCCTGCACTCTCCATCTGTTTTCATGCAGGAGAAGCCTGCTCATATCAGCAGGAAGAGGAAACAGACTGGGGGTGGAGTGGCCTGCATTAGACCCATCAGCCACTTTAAGGAGTGTGCCATCGTACTGACTGGTGAGGTTGGCGGTGAGCATCCTGCATCACATCATTCCTCTTTCAACGCAAATGTGAGCACTCTCTCTCCTGCTTTTGACTCTGCTGCCATGCACTAATCACCTCTACTTTGGTTCACAGGAAGCTCTGCCAAGCTACCCACAGTCTCAACCAGCTAGTCCCTCAGCTCCATCCGGGTCCTCACTTCTGCCAAGAGGACACCTCCTCCATTGAAGAGCTCTAAATAAGCAGCCTGGAAGACCCATCACAGCGCTTACCCACACCTTGCACCAGTGCAGAGACGCACATCTCAGTGGGACCTTGATTTAGAGCAGGCTTGGGTTCACAATCTGGTGGTCACTGCATGGACACATGCCCGCAGCAGCAGGAGGCAGGTTAGTGAGAGCTCCCCGGCACTTGGAGGGCTGCTAGGAATCAGGCATCTGTGAGGTCCAAGTCAGATGACAAGCCTCTAGATTTGGCCTTCCAACTCATCCTGGAAAGTCAGCAGAAGCTGTGGGAACATCACGCAGAGCTGTTGGAAGCCCTCAACAGAGTGGCACTTGAGTCGGAGGAGAGCGTCTGCTTGCTCGCTGATCAAGTGGTGTCCACATGTGCGTGTATGGAGGTCTCCATGGGGATGATGGCAGACACCACGGAGACCTTGGTCCACCAGAATGTGGAGGTGTGTGCAGACCTGCACTCCATCATGGGAGCCATGGGCGAATTCCTGCAATGGCAATGCGAGAGGGAAACGGGGCACCTCGCATCCCTCCAGGTGCTCATTCCCCTCAAGAAGTCAGGCTGGGACCTCCAGGCACCCGAAGGGAGGAGGAGCGGCAGCTGGACACCCCTGGGCCATCCATACAGGAATCTCAAAGGCTGTCCTCTCCTTCCGAGACTCCTTTTCCTGTGAAGCCCTCAACCTCGTCTTCTATCCCACAGAGGGAGCAGGTGGCCAACAAGTGATTCTGGAGGATGAAGTGTGTGTATGTGTGGCAGGGCCTTTTGGAGCTTCATGCAAGCACTCTCCCATGCACACGGATCCTTCATGTATCATACTCCGCTCAGTGCCCTGAGCATTTTGAATGCTGCCTGTTGGGGTTCACCAGTTGTCCATTGAGCTGACCTGCATCTCCACACACCCAATGATAACACCTGATCTCGCCCACCATCACTGTCATTTCACGTTCGATTTGGAGAGCACGGTCTGGATTTGCTTTTTCATCAGCCCTCCCATCTTTTCCCCTCTCCCAATCACCCTTAGTCACCCATTTCCTTTCCCAATCACAGTTGATCTCCCTGACATCACCTTCCACCTCCCCTCTTGACCTACCAGCCATAACCCTCTTCTTTTGGAGATGTCCAAGTGAACATGCACATTCCCTTCCTTCCTGAAAATCCCAACCCCATCCACATTCACCTCCCCAACCTCCTCCTTCCTACCCCCAGGGTCCATGTCTACCTCTGAGTCCACACTAACCACCCTCGCTGTCCCTTCTAATGCTACTGTCGAACCCTCACCCTTCCAATCTACCATCTCACTCTGCCCCTGGTCAATCTCACCATTCTGCCATACCACGCCCACTCTCAGTTCGCTCCCCAGGAGGCAGTCATGGACCCATTGGACCCTGCCCTCGCACATTCATCTGGACATCCGCCCCTCTGGACCCCTTACCCTGGGACCCCACCGGAACCCCTTCCCCCTTTGGACCCCTTCCCCCCTCTAGATCCTTCCCCCCCCACCTCTGGGCCTTTACCCCTCCACAGCCCTTCCCCACCCCACACCCCACTTAGCCCTCCCAACCCCCAGGATTCCCCCTCTGCTTATTCCCTCCCCTTCCTGATTCCCTCAGACACCCTTACTTCTTCTGCCACTCTTAGTCCTTATCCCTCCCAGCTCCTTCCTGACTCCTTCCTCCACCCTTAATTATTCCTTCATCCTTGCCCCCTCCCCTCTTCATACTCCTTCTCCACCCTTACTCCCCGCACTCCTTCCTCCCCCGGACCCCCTCCCCTCTCTGCACTCCTTTCTCCTTCTGAACTCCTTCCCTTACACCTCCCAAGTCACCTACCTCCCCAGTTGCCATCTTCTTCCCCCATTACCCCCTCCACTCCATACTCCCTCCCAACCTCCCCCCGACACCTTCATTCCCCCCTCCCAACCTCAGCCGCCCAATACCTGCGCCCCCCCCGCCCCCACCTCACTCCACGACACTTCTTCCTCTCTCAGTCGATCCTAGATCTTCCTCTCCCAACCCCTCAACCATCATCTGTTGTGAGCATCAACAGTTACTTTCCAAATTCCATGAGATGCTTCGCAGCAGAGCCATGTAATGAGAATCCACCAAGCATGCCATGGGCATTCCTCCAGGATCCCGTTGCTGCCAGGCTCCAGCATCTTCTGCTCCTCAGATGTCCGTGATGTGAGCAGGGTCCTGGAGGTGACTCTCGACTTCTGCACGTCACAGTTGTCAAGACGTGTTCTGCACCGGCGTGTTTTCCCACCGACGTGGGTGGACGATGCAACAGGGAGGGATGAGTCCGGCGGGTTGGCCTTATAATGATATGCTGATGTATCACAATGAGGTTCCTGACATCCGATGCTGGGAACGCAGCCCACCATCGATGGGCTGAGTGGACGATCGCAAACTGATTTCACGACGTCGTGAAACTGATTTTTGGCCTTCTCACTATATTGTCCTGTCAAGCCACCAAATACGGCCAATGCTAGTGGGCATGGATGATGCCATCCACAAGGAAGGACACTGGGCAATAGCTGGCTGAGAATGTAAATTAACCACTTTCTGGAAAATTCCTATGTGAAATTTCTCCTCATCAGTCCTAAATGGTCTATCCCGTATTCTTAGACTGTAACCCCTGGTTCTGGACTCCCCCACCATCGGCAACATCCTTCCTGCATCTACCCCATCTAGTCCTGTTAGAACATTATAGGTTTCTATGAGATCCCCCCTCATTCTTCTGAACTCCAGCGAATATAATCCTAACCAACTCAATCTCTCCTGTCAGTCCCTGGGATCAGTCTGGTAAACCTTTGCTGCACTCCCTTTATAGCAAGAACATCCTTCCTCAGATAAGGAGACCAAAACTGCACACGATATTCCAGGTGTGGTCTCACCAAGGCTCTGTATAATTGCAGCAAGACATCCTTGCTCCTGTACTCGAATCCTCTTGCTATGAAGGCCAACATACCATTTGCCTTCTTTACCACCTGCATGCTTACCTTCAGCGACTGGTGTACGAGGACACCCAAGTCTCGTTGCACGTTCCCCTCTCTCAATTTATAGCCATTCAGATAATAGTCTGCCTTCCTGTTTTTGCTACCAAAGTGGACAACCTCACATTTATCCACATTATACTGCATCTGCCATGCATTTGCCCACTCACTCAACTTGTCCAAATCACATTGAAGCATCTCTGCATCCTCCTCACAGCTCACTCTCCCACCCAGCTTTGTGTCATCTGCAAATTTGGAGATATTACATTTAGTTCCCTCATCTAAATCATTAATATATATTGTGAATAGCTGGGGTCCCAACACTGATCCCTGCGGTACCCCGCTAGTCACTGCCTGCCATTCAGAAAAAGATCCGTTTCTTCCTACTCTTTGTTCCCTGTCTGCCAACCAGTTTTCTATCCATCTCAATACACTACCCCCAATCCCATGCGCTTTAATTTTACACACTAATCTCTTATGTGGGACTTTGTCAAAAGCCTTCTGAAAGACCAAATAAAGTCCAACTTCACTGGCTCCCCCTCATCAACTCTACTAGTTACATCCTTGAAAAATTCCAGTAGATTTGTCAAGCATGATTTCCCTTCCGTAAATCCATGGTGATTCTGTCCGATTCTGCCATCGTTTCCCAAGTGCTCAGCTATTAAATCTTTTACAGTGGACTCTAGAATTTTCCCCACTACCGACATAAGGCTGACTGGTCTATAATTCCCTGTTTGCCCTCTACCTCCCTTTTTAAATAGTGGGGTTACATTAGCTACCCTCCAATCTGTAGGAACTGTTCCAGAGTCTATAGAATCTCGGAAGGTGACCATCAATGCATCCACTATTTCTAGGGCTACTTCCTTAAGTACTCTGGGATGTAGATTATCAGGCCTGGGGATTTATCAGCCTTCAATCCCATCAATTTGCCCAACACCATGTCCCTACTAATACTGATTTCTTTCAGTTCCGCCCTCTCACTAAACCCTGTGTTCCCCAACATTTCTGGTATGTTATTTGTGTCCTCTTTCGTGACAGAGCCAAAGTATGTATTTAGTTAGTCAGCCATTTCTTTGTTCCCCATTATAAATTCCCCTGTTTCTGACTGTAAGGGACCCACATTTGTCTTCACCAATCTTTTTCTCTTCACATACCTATAGAAACTTTTACTGTCAGTTTTTATGTTCCCCTCATACTTACTCTCATACTCTATTTTCCCCTTCCTAATCAATCCCTTGGTCCTCTTTTGCTGAATCCTAGGATCTGTTTTTCTGGCCAATTTGTATGCCTTTTCCTTAGATCGCATACAATCTCTAATTTGCCTTGTAAACCATGGTTTGGCCACCTTTCCTGTTTTACTTTTGCGCCAGACAGGAATAAACAATTGTTGCAGTTCACCCATGCTCTCTTTGAATGGTTGCCAATGCCTATTCACCTTCATCCCCTTAAGTTACATTTCTCAATCCATCATTGCCAACTCGCGCCTCATATCATCGTAGTTTCTTTTATTAAGATTCAGGACACTAGTCTCAGAATCAACTACATCACTCTCCATCTTGATGATGAATTCTGTCATATTATGGTTGATCATCCCCAAGAGGCCTTGCACAACACAAATCCTTCCTCCACCCTTACTCTTTCTCCTCCCCGGACTCCTTCTTCCACCTGGACTCCTTCCTCCCTCTGGATCCCTGGATTCCTTCCCCTCCCCAGACTCCTTCCTCACTCTGGACTCCTTCCCCTCTTGGGACTCCTTCCCACCTCCGAGTTCCTTTCCTTACACCTTCCCCCTTACACCTATCACCCCAGTTGCTATCTTCTCCCATGATAATGCTTCCTCTCCCCGTACTCCCAACCTCCGCCAACCTCTCCCCCACTCTCACATCTTCGTACCCCCACCAACCTCACCCCCCTCCAACATCTTCATTCTCCCCTCCCAACCTCACCTCCCCCCCGCCCCAAGTACACCTTCCTTTCCCAGTCGATTCTAGACCTTCCTCTACCACCTCCCCAGTACATTTTCCTCTCCCAAACATAGCTGGGCCTCCCTCTCCACCCCCTCAACCATCATCCATTGTGAGCAGACCCTCAATGATGACTTTTCGCCTTCTCTGAGCTGCTTCGTGGTGCAGTCATGTCAATGAGAATCCATCAAACATGGCATGGATGTTCCTCCAGGGTCTCATCATTGTCGGACTCCAGCATTTTCTGCTCCTTGGATGTCTGTGATGTGACCAAGGCCCTGACACTAAGTCCTAACTTCTGCCAATCACACTCATCAAGACATGTTCTGCACCGGCGTGTTTTCCCACTGATGCAGGCGGATGATCCAGAGTGGGGGGATGATTCCGGCAGAATGGACTTATAATGATATGCAGACGTATTACAATGAGTTTCCTAATGTCTGACGGTGGGAAATGGGGCCCGTCATTGATGGGCAGAGCAGATGATTGCAAACCGATTTTTGGCCTTCTCGCCAAATTGTCCACTCACGCTGCTGAACACAGAAAATTTCACCCACTGTCTCCTATTACTACCGCATTCCTTTTCGCTTTCCCCACTTTAATGGCACCTTTACCATGGTGCTATGGTCAGTCTGCTCATCCACCTTGCAGTCTTTCTCCTCATCCACACAGGTAGAAAGCACCTGCTGGACAAGGTCAGGGGCTGAGGTTCCTCCATCGCTACATGCTGGTTCCCCGTACCCACCTGACTCACAGTCACACCCTCGTGTCCCCGCCCATTGATCAACTCTAAAGTTCTGCCTAACCTAAGGGTTGTGTCTGCCTTCTGGAACAAAGTGTCCAGGTAATTCTCCCCCTCCCTGATGCCCTGCAATGTCTGCAACTCAGACTCCAGCTCAGCAATTCTGAGCTGAAGTTGGAAAATAGTGAATATAACTCCTGAAGGCATTTAACAAGGTACCACGGTCAAAGGTTAATACACAAAATAAGAGTTCATGAATCAGTGGGTAATATATTAGCATGGATAGAGGATTGGTTAGCTAACAGCAAACAGAGGGTAGGCATAAATGGTTCACTTTAATGAGTGAAGTGCCACAGGGATCAGCTATTTACAATGTATACAAATGACTTGGAAAAAGGGACCAAAGATATAGTTGCTAAATTTGCTAATGACACAAAGGTAGGCAGGAAAATAAGCTGTGAAGAAGACAAAAGGAGTCAGCAAAGGGATTTCGATAGTTAATAGAGTGGGCAACAATTTGGCAGATAGAGTATAATGTAGGAAAATGTGAACTTGTCTGCTTTGGCAGGAAGAATAAAAAGGCAGCAATATTATTTAAATGGAACCATATGGTACAGAGGGATCTGGGCATGCTGGCACATGGATAACAAAAAGTTAGTATGCAAGTACAGCAAGTGATTAGGAAGGCAAATTAAATGATGTTGTTTTTTGCAAGGGGACTGGAATACAAGAATAGAGGTGCTTTGATACTGTTGTATGGGGTATTGGTGAAATCACATCTAGAGTACTGTGTACAGTTTTCTTTATTTCAGAAAGGATACAATTGAAGTAGAAGCAGTTCAGAGAAGGTTCACCGAACTGATTCCTGGGATGAGGGGGTTGTCTTATGAGGAAAGGTTGTACAGGTTGGACCTGTATTGGAGTGATTTTATTTAAACATATAAGATCCTGAGGGGACTTGACAAGGTGGATGCTGAAAGGATGTTTCCCTTTGTTGGAGAGACTAGAACTAGGAAACACAGTTTAAAAATAAGTGGTCTATTATTTAAGATGGAGATGAAAGGAAATTTTTTCCTCTCAGAGGGTCATGAATCTTTGAAGCCCTCTTCCCCAGAGAGTGGCAGGGCAGGGTCATTGATTATTTTTAAGGCTGAGTTAGATAAATTCTTGATTGACAAGGGCGTCAAAATGTATAGAGGGTAGGAAGGAAAGTGGAGTTGAGGCTACAATCAGATCAGGCATGATCTTATTGAATGGCCGACCCCGTTCAATGGCCAAATGGCCTACTTCTACTCCCAATTTGTTCATGTATGGAGGCCAATTGAGGCCTTTAAGTGGCCAATTAAGGACTTCATGCCTCTGCACTTGTATTTAGCCTTCTGGTGGAGGATTACCATCTGAGGAAGCCACAAAGCAAACCCTGTCCAGTCTGCCAAAGGCATTCTGGGGAGTGGGGTGCCCTTCTTTCAAAATCACTCCATGCCCATTCAAGGGAATTGGCATAGCGAAGAGGGGAGGTTGGCAGGTAGCCACTCTTTTGCTGTTGACCCCCTCACCGAGGTTGGCGCCTTCTTCCCTAGGAGCTCACTCTACTGACCTCGCTGACTCCAGAGGATCCATGACCAATCCTCTGCATTGGCCCCACTGCAATATCAGCAGTGAGCACTGCCTCCGGTGGCACTGTTGGTACTGCAGAGCTGCTGGCCTTTGATTTGCTGGCAGCTCTCGGGGCGGGATATCCACCCAACAGGGGCCTTAATTCAGTGGGAAGCCTGCCATCCAGGTAAGCATCTGTTTACCTCAGAATAGGTTTCCCGTGGAAAGACGACATGGGATTCCCATCAGTTCTCCAATCCGTGGGTGGTACCCCTGTCACTGCCCCTAATTTCCACCTATTATTTAAGATTAATAGGATAGTAGCAATAGAAGGAATTAATATGACATATGTAGCCAAAAAGTTGGTTGAAACATATTTTTCCACAGATGCTCATTGTCTGCTGGACCATAGAACTTAAGCTAATTGAATGTCAAGCATCACAGTACTTTAGAAGGGGACTTGACAACTTCCCAAGAGAAAATGGCCCTTGCACTGAAGAGGGATAATTTTCTTGTTAGCTATAGTTTTGAGAAGTTATAAGCTACTACAGGAGTCAAACAAAAAGCACGTGGGTTACAAGGACAAAAAATTGTCAGCCAAGAGCACTGACAATTAAAATAGGTTGTGATGCCATTTTACAACTTGAGCAATCATGCCCAAATGAAAATCGTGAACACTGCTGAAACGTGTAGCTTTTCTTAATTGCTTTGGGGAGTCGCAGAGCAATTTTCTGGATTGGTTGCAGATTTTTTTGTCTTTTTCTTTGCCCTTCGCAGAATATTGTCTGGTTAGGAGATAGGTCAACTTTGTGTACGTTTGCACCACATCATGATGGGTAGGCTTGATGGTCTTTTCTTATACAGTATTTCTTTCACTTGTGTACATATAAGTGGCATCAAGAAATTTTGAAAGCAATGAAGATTACAGGAAGAAAGTAGTGTTTGATACTTCAGTTGCCCTGGAAAATGGTTAGAATAAGACAATTTAATGGGGCCTAATACTAACAGACTGTTGATGTACGAAAATGAAGAGACTGTAGGATGGCACATTTATAGTTTAGGAAGAACAACACAAGAAAGATCAGAGTACCACCCATTGATAAAATAGACAAGGAGTGAGACAGAGAAAGTAGGTTTTAGGGTATAGGTGAGACCGTCATTTTACTATATCCTGTAAAAAAATGTTATTGATGTAAAAATGTCTTCCGACATTTGAAGGCAAATCCAAGCCTTGGATGGATTTTAATGTTTTACATGAAGAAGAAAACCAAATTAATTGGAGGCAGTTTTGGCAATAAACTTGGACTTGGGGGTGGGAGTTCCATTTGAGGCCCAAGTAGATTGAGAAGCCAAGAATGTTGTTAAATGAAGGAGTGAAGGTGCAGCCATCATGGTTACGAGGTGTTTCAAATACAGAAATATAATTGTTAACTCAAAATGAGCGATGTAGAGGCATGCACATGTCATATAGTACAAGGTGCTGATGGTAATAATTATGGATCACTATATAGTATTTAGTTTTTTTAAAGGAAACTAATAAAGTATGACAAGTATTTCACGAGTAATTAAAAGCTTTCCAATTGTGCAGTTGCACTCTTCAGTCATTTTGACATTAGTTCTGAGAAATTGGGAAGTATTAACTTGGAGAATAGTTGAGGTGTTAAAAATTTCCTGTGCATGGTGGGGTAGCTGTGGCCTTTACCAGCACACATTGTAAAGGATTATATGACATAATTGAAAAGAATGTGGAAACATAATTATGAAGCCAAGATGAAACTTACAGTTTTCTAAATATACTTCCAACATAATTGACAGTTCAAGAGTTTTATTGCTTAAGCAAACCTATAGGATTAATTTGGGGGAAGGAGGTTCACCCTATTTAACAGTAGCTGAGCTTTTTTTTATGCCGCATAAGAATGCAAGATGCATTGTTATTTTTTTTAACCCTTTCCTGCAGTTCATTTCCTGCTCCCCCACTTCCCCAGTACCATGCACTATTTCCTGACTGTGTGAACCACATGTAATGTGCACCTATGGATCTGCTTATATAGTTGTTGAGCCAGTGACCACTCAGGGTAAAAGACTGATCCAGAACTATGCCGTAAGTTCTTCTTCTATTTCTCTTAACTGCTGTTATCCACCACAATAGCTTGAATGATATCAGTAAGTCATCATCCATAAATTGTGGGCATGAACTTATTTTTTCATTAGCATGTGTGCAGAGAACCCCATATAATTTTAAGTGATGTCTTATCTTAAACTGAAGTTACTTAATCTTACCTTTTTTTACATTAAGGAATTTAATGAAGGATTAAATTCCATATATGCACAAAAACAATAAACTGAAACAATATAAGATATTATGTGACATCTTGGGATTTAAAGCCTGTAGCTTTAGGAAGAAGACATTGAAAGAGAGATAAGGGAAGCAAGCTGATCTTTGGTGGTAAAATTAATAATGATAATGAACTGGTAACCTAGCTTACACCACGTCCAATTTTTTTTTCAATTAATTCAATGAATTATTTATTATATTCATTTTTGGGATGTGAATGTTACAGGCAAATACAATATTTATTGCCCATCCCTGGCTGCTGCTGAGAATGTGGTGCAAGTTTTCTTTTTGAAACGCAGTGCCACAATACTATTTGGCAAAGAGTTCCAGGGTATTAATTTAGTACAATGAAGAAATGAGGATATATATTAAAGTCAGGATGTTGTGTGACTTGGAGGTGGTGTTGTTTCCATTCACCTGTATCCCTTGTACTTCTAATAGAGGAAGTCACAGGTTGGGTGTTGTTGCTGAAGAAGCTTTGATGAGTTGGTGCAGTGCATACTGCACTAGAAGTACATTGGTGGTGGAGGGAGTGGATATTTAAACTAGTGGATGGGCTGTCGATGAAACAAACTTCATCATGCGAGATGTTGTCGAGCTTACTAAGTGGTTTCATCACACTCTTGACATGTGCCTTGTAGGTGGTGAAAAGGCTCTGGGGAGTCAGGTGAGCCACTTGTTATAGGCTATCCTGTCCCTGGAAGCCACTGCATTTATGTGGCTGCTTCAATTGAGTTTCTCATCATTCTAGATCACTATGCAGTAGGTCATGCTGTACGTGAGCATGGACTGCTTCAATATCTGAGGAATTGTGAATGAAGCTGGACACAACAATCAGAAAACAACCCCACTTCTGACTCCACTGCAGAGGGAAAATCATCAGTGAAGCGATTGAAAATAGTTGAGTCCAGGATGGTGCCATGAGAAACTCCTGTGATGATAGCCTGAGGCTGAGATGATTGGCTTTCAACACTGACAACCATCTTCCTTTGTGCCAGCCATTGGAGTTTTCTCCCTGATCCTATTGATCAATTTTAGTAGATCTTCTCTGTGCTACAAATCATGTTTGGAGCAACGTTGCAATGAAGTTTGGAGGCAAATCTGATTGATTCCAAAGTGAGCATTGGAGAGCAGATTATTCATGAGTGTCACTTGATCGCACTGCATTTGACTCCTTCCATCACTTTGGTGATGATTGAGACTAAATTGATAAGATGAGTAATTGGCTAGCTGGATTTTAACCTGCCTTTGGTGGACAGGACATATCTGTGCAATTTTCCATATTTTTGGGTAGATGCCAATGTTGTAATTGACCTGCAATAGCTTAGCTGGAAGCATGGCTAGTTCTGGAGCACAACCAAGGTCCCTCTAGCTTGCCTTTTACCACCTCCTGTAGCTGGGTTGTTATTGGTTCTTGCAAACGATGTTGTGTCATGTGCATTCAACATTTCTTGATATCATGTGGAGTGAATCAGATTGGCTGATGACTGGTATTTGTGATTCTGGGAAGCTCAAGAGAAGCCCAAGAAGGATGGTCCATTTGCAAATACTTCAGCCTTGTCTTTTGCACTTACGTGCTGGTCTCCATCGTTGAGGATGAGGATGTTCCCCACCTCATTAGGTGCTTAATTATCTGCACCATTTACAAGTGGATTTGTGAAGGTTGCATAGCTTTGACGTAGTCTGCTGAGCTATTTCTAGCCCCCATTCTCCTCCAACCTCCCCCATTCTCCAACTATTCCTCACCACCTCCAACCTCCCGCCCATCCATATCCAACCTCCTGCCCACTCCCACAACCTCCCTCCTCCTCCTCCCCCTCCAACATCCCACCCAACCTTCCCCCACTACCCTGCCATAATGAGTGTGCTAAGAATTACACTGACAACCAATTTTAGTTGGGCTCACAGTGTGGCTCACTTACATGTGCTAGAAACTACATATATTAATACACTGGGCCCTGTCCTTTTCAGACAAAAAGAACATGTACCCACATTGCACCTTTTTCAAATAAACAAAATAGGTGACAGCCATTTTCTGGCACATTCCCCAGGTTAATGTCTTGACGAATCAGAGCCAACCTGCCTGGTTTTGATTTAAACAAAGCTTGACAGTTAACTGTCAGTCATCAGTTAACTGGTATATCGTCCATGACAACATCTCTACCAATCAGAGTCCACTTGCCAATAAATCAGCACTCTCTTCTCATGCAATATGAGTTGTTGTTCCCTTTACATTTGGTATTCTTGTGAATTGTCCTGATGAGTGTAAGACAAAAAGCTTTGAAAACATGTCTTTTTTCAGCAATGCTCAAGTCTGTACTACCAAACAACTGAGGGTGCTTTTTGCTAAATTAGCAGGTTTTTCATCCACTGATGCCATCAGGTGGATCTACTGGCTTGTTTAATTGAGTCAATTCCACACAGATTCTAATTAAACCATCAGACTTTGGTACTATGACCATTCCAGAACAGCACCTCATCAGCATGGTTACTTGAGAGATAACGCCTCATTGTAACATGTGTTCAGTCTCACTCTTGACTTTGTCTAAGGAGTAAGTGACCTTCATTGCTGTGAAGAGACATATAGGCACAGCATCTACCCTTAGGGTTTTGTGATATTCTGTTTTTAGCTTTCTTAAGCCTGAAAATAGGGAGGAAAAAAATAGCGAGGCAAAAAAAGTTCTTATAGCAGTTTTTGGAGTCTGTGTAGCATTATTGTTGCACACACAACTAAGCCCACTTGCAGTGCCTCTACTCCATCTTTTTATTTTCCTCCTAAATAAACTAAAAACTTTGTTTGAATTCACTTCTTTTGCCACATTCAATCTGAATATTTTCTCTGCCATTCTGATGCTATGTTACACTCCTGACCTCTCTTTAGGTATTTAATGAATTCTAATTGTTATTTACCTTCATGATCTTCAATGTCTTTTTTCTTATTTAAATTGCTTGGTTGTCATCTTCAAACAGGTGGGATATGCCTTTAAACTTGGTACCTTTGCTTTGCATTGGCATATATTGGTCCACTACATTCAGAACTACCTTCTTAAAGAAACTCTCTTTGCTATATTCAAACCTGTCAGGCCAATTCTGAGAATACTTATTAAGTGAACAACATTGGTCCTCTCAAAATTTGGCAATTTTGTTTGGGTTTGTATAGCTTCCTCCCAATCCTGTATATGTACATGAGATGGCATTGTGATTACTGGAATTTAAAGCCTAACCCACGTTTGTACTGAAGATTTAATAGTTCCTAGCACTCATAATTAAATGCTCATCCTCATACTGCCTCTTACAAAAAGAGTCATAATCTTCCATTAACTCAAGAAATCCCTTCTCCATTTTAACAGTAGATACGTTATTGCCCCTATTATTAAAGTCAATTATTTTCCAAGATATTTAAAAAAATCTCATCCCATCTCAAATATCAAGGCTTTCACCCTGGCCTGGGATTAAAAATATTTTACTTCGTTTTACCCTTGCCATTGGCATCAGATTTAACCGGTAAACTTTCTGTCCCAGATAATCTCTTACACCCTGGGTGGACCTGCCTGCACTGGTCTCAGCCGGTTTACAGTTGCAGCCGTTTTTATTTCCTTTGCCCCCAACTCGGTCTCGCGACAGTAAGAGACCGGCCGGTGTTTGGATCGGTAGCTTAGCAACAGCGGCGCCCGCTGATCCCCATAGTAACCGCTCACACGGCCGTGGCCCGACGGGGGAAGCCTGCTCGGGCATTTTGCGGGGTTCTACGTTAAATAAAGTGAGACTGGCATCTGCATGGCGGTTGGGTGTTGGTTTGCTTTTTCGAGCATGTAGGGTTAACAGTGGACCCCCTCCTCCTCCCCCTCCCGGGGGAGAGGGCTGGCTCTTGGTTCCCGGGGTTTTCCTGCTGGGCCTTTACTCTCCAAAGCCGTTTTGCGCCCAGCACCGGGCCGACCGTGGCCTTCGCTCACAGTCAGACTTGTCCGTGAGGGCAGCTTAACATTTCTAACCGTATAGCTTAATTAGTTGTTAGAAAAGGGGGCGGTGAGAATGGACACCATGCTGAATTGATCCTCAACGCTGTGGTCTTTAACTTTAAAATATTTATAGTTCTTTCAAAAAACATAAAATCACTTCGATATTGTAGAAAAGTAAAAAGTAAATCTTTGTTGTATTGCGTATTTTAATGGGACGCTTTTGCTGCTGATCCTTAAGAGTTGATTAGGTGGAAGAGGACAAGTGCGTCAAGCTATCTCATTCACTTCACTCGTCCCTTGGATGTTTGGGCATAATGATGTATTTATGTTTATTCTGTTCAAGTAGGAATGGTTTGAGAAAGCAAGTTCTAACAATGCCTTTGGTCCTGTATTAACTTTGCCCATGTCTCTTTCGTATGGTTGCAGTCACTGATCGCCATGGGTGTAGCGTTGACTCGAGCAGCTCAGTGGACGGCGGCTGGCATCGGGGTCGGCAAGTTAGAATTTACTCCTCTAAACGTCTCCCTACTGAACAACATTATTAAATTTGTGGAATATGTTAGTTCCAAGCACCCACAAGAAGCAGCCTTAATGTTTCGGGAAGCTCTTGAATGGAAGTCAAATTTGGAGATATCCGCGTTTGGGGCAGATTATCAAATCAGGTGGGTTCCAGAGTAATTAAATTGTGTGCTGCTGCTGTTATACCGACAGAGTAAGATGATAATGTTGACTTTGCGGTGGATCTGGAAGCTGTTGGTGGGGTGGTGGATATAACATTTGCCAATATTTAATAGATATGGCACCTGATAAAATTCACTCACAGCAAATGAAACATAAATAACTAATTGTAGTTATGCTACAGTTGCAAGCATTTACCTGTTTATCTGAATTAATTGCGAACATTTCGGAGATTAATTTCTGTTCGTTTCCCCTTGGAATCTATTTTCACTTTTGTCCTTTTTATGCAATTCTTCCCTATTTACATCTCAACCTTTACACTGTTATGATCGTGTTTAATTGCAACTGGCATTTTACTTAAAATATTAAAACTGAATAGTTTCATTGACAAAATTGAAATAGAAAATATATAATGAAGATCAGTGTGATTATATTAAGAGTTTATTTTTTTTTACAAGGTCAAAATTGTTTTGCTTTCCCCATAATTTTTAAACTTTTAAGGGTTCTTTATGCACCCTTTAATCCGGTGTTTTTGCCTGGTGCCTTTTTCCAGCAGATGATCTGCTTTAATATCTGGTTTATTGTCACTTTTGAGCCAGCTGCCAAGGATACATTTAAGAGTGGTTATGGTTGACATATACTAATCTCTAGATTGTGGATCTTAATATATAAAAACTGAGTTTTATTGATCTCAAATCAGACCTCACCATTTTAATAATCTAATAATGGTAGTTATCTGGAAACTATTCTGTAGTTTGTGCAAAATATTAACTGCTCGTCATAAATCAAACACAACTCATTGCTCAATTAGATCATGAGTGGGATGAAGAAAGATACAGAATATGCAAGTTTTTTATTTTATTTAGTTTCCTTTCCTTGTCATCACAGTAAAAAAACTGTTGTATCAAAAGAAAACATGGATGGAAACCCGTTGCTGATTTTTGAGGCTTCTACTGGTGTCATCAAAGTGTCCACTTTTAACCAGCTAGCCAAACTGCTAGAAATAGCTCAGAAGGACAAACTGAAGGAAACACAAGTTTGTCTGGAAGGTTAGTTTTATTCAAAAGCTTCCACGTTGTAAAAGTTATATTAGATGTTCTACCTTATTTAATAATATCAATATAGTCCTTATAGGAAGTATTTATTTTTGAAACTAAAGCCTTGTTATTTTGGCATGACTAAGTAAATAATATAGTGAACTTCTAAAAAGGTTTTGCAAAAATTAAGTGTTGACTTGAAAATTCTGGTAATGATAATCTGACTTGTAGGATTTAAGGCTCATTCGTCAGCAATACAGTAATAATTGCAGCCCCACTCACTATTAGAGTGGGAATACTGCAGTTTTCACAAATTAGCAAATTTGTTTACTGTCCAGCAAATTAGGATACACAATTATGAGATAGTTGCCTTTTTCATGAAGGGCTTTGGTAAAATAAATAAGGAGAAACTATAGTGCGGAGGGTGCATGTTTGGATAGCACAAATTAAGCTAATTGTTAAAAAAACCAAAACGAGATAAGGAAGAAACTGGACAAAGAGTTATGATCTGGAATGCACTGCCTCGAAAGTATGGTGGGAGCAGATTCAATAATAAGTTCCAAAAGAGAATCAGCTAAATACTAATAAATAAAAGGGGAGAAAATTACAGGGTTACAGGGGAAGGGCCAATTGCATATCTCTTTCACAGTGCCAACATAGAGGTGATGGGCCAAGTGGCTTCTTCTGTGCTGTATCATTTTGTGTTTCCATTAGTTAAGTTGGTGCCTTGACAACAACCTTTATTTGTGCTAATGAATGCTATCAATTGAAAACTAACCTGGTAAAGGAAAGAAAGAACTTGCATTTACAAAGCATCTCATGACCTCTCAAATGCTTCACAGCTAATTAAGTACATAGCTGTTGGGTGTAAATGGACAAAAATCACAAATGATATCCTATCTGACTGTGACAAAGGCGAACAATTGCTCCTTATCCTTAACGCCTACAGCTTTTGCGTGACCTGCTCCGGGAACAGTCACAAGTAGGGGTTTGACTGGTGCAGTATTCCTGTGGCATGGGAGGTTTCTGTACCCCCTGAGCTCGCCTTTGGACACCTCCGTTACAGTATGACAGGTGTATGGCCCCAGTCAAAATATTGACACAGTTGATTACACCATCCTCTTCCAATACCTCTCCGCCATTGTCCAGCTTGGTCAGTGTTCATTCCGTGGGTTCCATTATTATCTGTCTAACCATAGCCAGAATTTCGCTTGCAACGGTTTCTCTTCCCATTCCACATAGTTACCTCTGGTGTCCCCCAAGGATCTAAGCTTTGGCCCCCTCCAATTTCTGATCTACATGCCGCCCCTCAGTAACATCATCTGAAAACACGTGTGTTTTCATATGTGTACTGATGATCCCCAGCTTTACCTAACCAACATCTCTATTGACCTCTTCATTGTTTCTAAATTGTCAGACTGCTTGTCCGACATTCAGCACTGGATGAACATACTGGGGAGTAAATACTGGGGACACTAAAAACATTGCATTCAGCCTCCACTCTGAGTTCTGCTCCCTAGCCACTGATTCCACCCTTCTCCCTGGCAACTGTCTGAGGCTGAACCAGACTGTTCATAACCTCAGTGACATATTTGATGCCAAGTTGAACTTTCAACCACATATTTGCACTATCACTGAAGTTCCTATTTCCACCTCTGTGACTTTGCTGACTGTTCCTCCCACAGCTCTTTTGTTGCCGAAATCCTCATTTATGCCTTTTTTACCTCTATACTTGACTATTCTTATGAACTCCTTATTGGCCTTCCACATTTTAGCTTCTGTTAACTTGAGGTCATCCAAAACTCTGCTTCCCATGTCCTAACTCACACCAAATCCCATTCACCCATCACCCGCATGCTTGCAGATGTGTGCTGGATCTTTGTTAAGCAAAGCCTCAATTTTAAAATTCACATCATTACTTTCAAATTCCTTTGTGCCCAAGCTTCACCCTATCTCTCTGATCTCCTCCAGCCCTACTGTCTTCTGAGATTCCTAGCCTTTTAAGCCTCCCTGATTTTAATTGCTCACCATCGGTGATCATGTTTTCAGCTGCCTAGAGCCTAAACTCTGGAATTTCCTCCATAAATGCTCTACCTCTCTACCCTGCCTTCCTCCTTTAATACACTCCTTAAAACCTAAGTCTTTGACCAAGCTTTTGGTCACCTGACCTTATAGCTCCTTAGGTACTTCAGTGTCATATTTTGCTTTATAATGTTTCAGTGAAGCATCTTGGAATGTTTTATTATATTAATTGCTCTATATAAATGCAAATTGGTGTTTCGGAAAGTTGAGGAGGACGGTGTTCACAATGGAATTCGTGTGGATGGAGCTCTGCTTGGTATTAAGTAACATGTAAAGATTTTAAACCTTCAGTCTCAGCTTAAAGTGGCAACCTAGGAGGTTAATAAAATTAAAGCAAGGGCTGATGAGAGTGGAGGAGGATTTCAGTTTCATCCAGGCTTCAATTGCCATCTTTATGCCTTCTGATTATTTTCTGCCCTTTCATGTTTGCAGTTTTAGAAAAGTATATAGCCAGTTTTTTTGTGTACAATTGTAGATGTTGAGACTAATATGCACATATATAGAAAAATAATGCACAAAGAAATATAATTCGCCATGTTATGTCCGCACTGCTTTAGCATCATCCAGTCTTGGATGAACTGTAGTTTCCTCCACAAATTGCTGCTGACTCAATTTTTGAAGAGGTAACAGTTGATGAGGGCAATGCTGTTGATGTGGTTTACATGGACTTCCAAAAGGCATTTGATACAGTGCCGCAAAACAGACTTGTGAGATAAGTTATAGCTCATGGGATAAAAGGGACGGTAGCAACATGGATACTAAATTGGCTGAGTGTGAGGAAACAGTGAGTAATGGTTAATGGATGTTTTTCGGGCTGGTGGAAGGTTTGCAGTGGAGCTCCTGAGGGATCGATATTGGGACCTTTTTTTTTCCTGATATATATTAATGAGCTAGGCCTTAGTGTACAGGAAACAATTTCAAAACTTGCGGAGGTTACGAAGCTTGGAAGCATTGTAAACTGTGAGGAGGACAGTGTAGAACTTCAAAAGGGCATAGACAAGTTTGTGGAATTGACAGATAGGTGGCAGATGAAGTTCAATGCCACCTAAATGTGAGGTGATACATGTTGGCAGGAAGAATATGACAAGACCGTATAAAATAAAAGGTACTACTTTAAAGGGGGTGCAGAAGCAGAGGGACCTGGGTGTACATATCTGTAAGTCATTAAAGGTGACAGGGCAGGTTGAGAGAGCAGTTAATAAAGCATTAGGTATTCTTGGGTTTATTCATAGGGGGATAGAGTACAAGAGCAAAGAGGTTATGATCTCAGCTGTTAGACCTCAGCTGGAGTATTGTGCGGTTCTGGGTATCGCATTTTAGGGTGGATGTGAAGGCTCTGGAGCGAGTGCAGAAGAGCTTTACAAGAATGTTCCAGGTTTGAGGAACTTCAGTTATGTTGATAGATTGGAGAAGTTCAGATTCTCGGAGAAAAGAAGGCTGAGAGGAGATTTGATAGGGGTATTCAAAATCATGAGGGGACTGGACGGAGTAGATAGAGAGAAACTGTTCCCAGTCATGGAAGGATTGAGAATGAGAGGGCACAGATTTAAAGCAATTGGCAAAAGAAGCAAAAGTGATATGAGAAAATACTTTTTCACACAGCAAATGGTTAGGATCTGGAATGCACTGCCTGAGAGTGTGGTGGAGACAGGTTCAATAGAGGCATTCAAGAGGGAATTAGATGATTACTTGAAAACAAACAATCTGTAGGTTTATGGGGAGAAGGCAGGAGGATGGCACTAAGTTAATTGTTCATTTGGAAAGCAGGTGCAGACACCATGGGCCGAATGGGCTTCTTCTGCACTGTAACAATTCTGTGATCTCAAGTGAATGATAATCTTGGTTTCCTGTATGATCCTGAATCGAGCCACTGACCTTTATCCCCTCCATCACAAAGATAACCCACTTCCAGCATCAAGTAGCTGCCTGCACCTCACCCTCAGCTGGTTTACTGCTGAACCCCTCATTCCTGGCTGTGCCACCTCAAGACTCAAGTAGTCCAATGCTCTCTTGCTCAGCCTACCATCTTTAACTCTCTAAACTTCAGAATTTCTAAACCTCCGCTGTCTATTGCATATGCTGTATAAAGACCCACCTGCCCTTCCCTTGCTGATCTATATCGCCTCCTCGTGCACTTTGCATTTTAATCTTTGTGTTTAAATCTTCCAGAGCCCCACCCATTTTTTAAAACTCTAACCTCATCTAGCACTTGCCCCCACTTCCATGGACCTCTGGTTGACTCAGTCCTCTTGTGTATTCTTTAATCCCTTCATTCCACCATTGGTAGACTTTGGCTTCAGATGCCTTTGTCCTGTGCTTTAGAGTTGCTTCCAGAGTCCCCATCTCCTACCACTTCTTTAAGACCTGATCAGTAACCCTCATCTTTTGCTAAGTTTTTAGTCACCCATTCCAGTACATGGAGCCCTTTTGATTTGTGCTTCTGTGAACTGCTTTTGGAAATTTTCTATGTTAAAGTTACCATTTAATAATAACAAAATTCTGTGGATGCTGAAAATCTGAAATAATAGCAGAAAATGCTGGAAAAACTCAGCAAGTCTGGCAGCATCTGTGGAGAGAGAAAGAGTTAACGGTTCAAGTCTGTATGACCCTTCTTCAGACCTGCTGAGTTCTTCCATTATCTTCTGTTTTTACTCCATATAAATGCAAGTTGTTGTATTGGTGCAAACTTACAAAAACTTGGCAGATGGAATATAATGTGGGAAAATGTAAGATTATGCACTTTGGCAGAAAGAATAGAGGAGCTGAATATTAAATGGAGAAAGGCTGCAGCACAGAGGGATTTGGGAGTCCTTGTGCATGAATCACATAAAGCTAACACACAAGTTCAGCAGGTAATAGGGAAGGCAAATGGAATGTTGGCCTTATTTCAAAGGGAATGGAGTATAAAAATAGGGAACTCTTGTTAAAACTATACAAGACACTAGTTAGACCATACCTAGAATACTGTGAACAGTTTTGGCCCCCTTATCTAAGGAAAGGTATATTGCAATTGGAGGCATCCAGAGAATGTTCACTAGGTTGATCCCGGGTAGGGAGGGATTTTCTTATGAGGAGAGGTTGAGTAGAGATTGGGCCTGTACTCATTGGAATTTAACAGAATGAGAGGTGACCTTATTGAAACATGTAGGATTCTTAGGGAGCTTGACAGGGTAGATGCTGAGAAGTTGTTTCTCCTTGTGGGAGAGTCTAGGACCAGAGAGTGTAATCTCAGAGTAATCTCATTTAAAACAGAGATGAAGAGGAATTTCTTCTCTTGGAGGGTAGTCAATCTGTGGAATTCTTTACTGCAGAGGGCTGTTCAGGCTGGGTCATTAAGTATTTATAAGTATTTGTAAGTATTTACAGATTTTTAATCAATAAGGAAATTAAGTGTTATGGGGGAAGGCAGGAAAATGGGGTTGAGGATTATCAGATCATGATAATCATGATCTCATTGCATGGTGGAGCTGACATGAAGGGCCTAATGGCCTACTTCTACTCCTTTCTATGGTCTTCACACCAAATCTATCTATTCTTAGTTCACACTGTGCGTGCTTGATTTTTCTACTGGCTACTTGTTCTTTATTAGTTACTATTTGACTCTTTCACATTTAGCCAATTGGATATTTAAAAGATATAAGCAATAAGTTACGTTGCCAATCAATAATTTTCAACCAGTGGACATATCTGTTTCCAGGTGATACCCTGAAGTGTAAATTTTATGGTACGGTGGGCGGAATTGCCCCAGATTTGCACTAAGTGTGGTAGCTGGAGGTCAAAACAATGTTTTATCCGTCAGCTGCAGCGGCATGTTTCCATGCCATATCATCCTAAACCTGTCGCATTAGTTATGCATTCCCGGGAAACACGCCTTTTCCATTGTTGGAGGGGGGCTCTCATTTGTCCGCCACACCATAACCTCACTGCTTTGTCATGCCGGGTGATATATTTAAAATCCAGCCCCACGCACACATCTCCGTGCTCCCACCTCATGACTACTGCAGGGAAGATGTCCATGAAAGGCAAAAAGACTGCAGCCTTCGGGTTTAGTGACGCATCACTGGGACGCCTTTTGGATGCCTGCCGCAATGTCCCCTACTCCCCCTCTGGTCACAGGATGGGCAGCAGTGTGACCAATCAGGCTTGGGAGGCGGTGGCAGTAGTGATCAGTGCCAATGCTGCACAGAAGAGGGTGGCTATCCAATACAGATAGAGGATGAATGATTTTGTCCATGCAGCCAGGGCATGGCAACCACCTCATCACTCTAATCTCTCACACTCAAGCCCATCACACATTCACTGGCATCTCTCTAACTGCCAGCTCAAGGAACATCACCACCCATTCTCAGATACATACCCTTACATGCTCATTTGGCTTCATCTCCTCTGGAGATTGCCTCCTCAGCCCTCACCATCTTGAGGCCACTTGCACAGATCAACATGTGCCCCCACACACACCCTGGGTTACCCTCCTTCCCCAGCCCTTGTCCTGCAGTCTCTTCCCTTTTCTGAGGCCAGTTCTCCCCCTTCGCCAAGCAAGCCCTAGCACTGCAATCATGGAAATGCCACCCTCATATGGCTGATGTGGTAGGTAGAGACCTGCTGTGAGCCCCCTAAAAGTGATGAGGTGCTGCCTGTGAAGTCTGGCGCTGATGACTGCGGGTGCTGACCAAAACAAGCCTGAGAGAAGTGCAGCCCACCAGGTGCACGTTGCTTATGTGCTGTTGTGAAACGCGTCAGTGTGTTTTCCCGCCGACGTGGGCGGACAATGTGACGGGGGGGGGGAATGATTCTGGCGGGCAGGCCTAATAATGATATGCTGATGTATTACAATGAGGTTTTCAACAACTGATGGTGGGCCATGTTCTCTGCCATTGGCGGGCTGAACAAACTGGTTTCACGCTGTTGAAAAACCAATTGCGCCATATTGTCTGATCCCACCCCTGAAACACCCAACGCCGGCAGGCACGGAAAATCCCTGCCAGTATCTTTGAAAAGCATATGCATGATGGGTGCATATTATATGCAAGACTTGATTATATAAATAACATTAATAAAATAAAAAAATAATGAAGTTAACCAACTTCAGCAATTTAGTTGTTAATTTTAATGTGTTGAATTTCGAAACAGAGATTTTCACATTTAAGATGGGAATAGTATACAATGCATATTCTGTTATACAAGGTTTGTCTATGTTCCACTTAATACTTTCACCAAATCAGTACAATGCATAAATTTGATATTTTCATTCAGTTGTCCATCCACCCTTGTGACTGAGGACATTACTTGCTGGTTAGTGGAATTTTATCCTGAACCTCATACATCAGTGTAATGCTAATCACAGCATCAGGTAATTCAAGTACCCTTAAAAGTTGAAAATAAAGATTTGAACAAAATACCGAAGTGAAAATATTTTGCAAAGGAACTTTCATGGAAACAGAGAATCAGATTTCTGACACATTGACAAAAATTGCACAGCAGTATAAATAACTTACAAAGGTTCTGACAGGCTGCATTTGAAAAGCCCAAAATGAAAAGTAATTGTAGTAGTTCAGTATGTAAAATACACCATCATTAGCTTTGTTTTGGATCATGCTTATTTTATGCCTTGGAAATGTATCTCCCTAAAATGTGGGGTAATAGGCAAACCAGAATGAATGAATTAACACTTGGTTGGCCTTCAATGACAATGGTAATGATGCAGTAGATGTGGGAATCAGTACTTTTATTGTGCTATGTTATGAACAATGTATAATTTTAAGTTGAATTTGTGCATATAATTGTGTGTTGAGAAAGGTAAAATGATTTCAGTTCATTTACGTTTTGTTTATGAACTTTGGTACCTGGCTGTCTGGATAGCCTTGTGACTAAAAGGTCAGATCTTTGGCATTTGTTTGTGTATATATTTTTAATGAGGTCTTACAACCCCTGAATTGAAAGGGGTTCAAAGTTCAATGATTCTAAAGACAAAACACAAAGTGGAAAAGCTTTACTATTGTCAAGTGATAGTGATCCAGGAACACAGACACAGGAAAGACAGGAGTTGAGAGAAGAGAATTCAGTGTATGTCAGAGAGAGAAGATAAGGATTTGAAGCTCTCTAAGAAGAAAAAAGAAAACTACAAGGCTTGTGGGACAGTAGTTAACTGAATAATCAGTTATGGGACGCAGTAAAGTAGTCAGTTTAGAAGAGGTGCAACTGGAAGACTGAGTTTAGGGAACTCATTTGTTTGCTCTGCAGTTGAAGAAACAGTGAATTTAGAGCCTGGTATTTGGATATCTTGGGGAGAGATATGAGTTGGGTGAGAAGCATCAAGTGAATGCTCAGGAATTCACTGGAAGAAAACCAGTTGCAACTGTGCCAGTCTCAAGCGAGAAGCCTTTGTGTCAAGCTAATGGTAACCCTTCAATGGTTTAAGTGTCTGTAAAGATACCTGGGCTAAAGGAATAGTGGGAATTTGAATCATCATCTTGTGTTTGTATTGAGATCTTTCCAACCTCTTTTTGTCTAGTGTAATATAGTTCACTTTTCTTGTTTTAATAAATATTTTATTTGTATGAAAAGTTCCTCAGCAGACTCCTGTGAATTTGTTCAGTAACTTACCTTTCTAAAAAAACAAGTTAGAACCTATCAAGCCAGGTTTCACTCTGGGATCTGATTTGTCCAGTATTAACATTAGCTGGATCGTAACAGCTAGAGTGGTTGATGCTGTGTATAAGGACTTTCAAAATGTGTTCGATAAATTACCCCATAATAGACCTGTTAACAAAATTGAAGCATGTGGGTTTAAAGGAGCAGTGGCAGAGTGGATGTGAAATTGGTTAAGGGACAGAAAATCTGTAAAAATGGTGTACAGTCTGACAGGTATAATCCAGTGGTTTTCTCACAAAAGGCATCATTTCAAAGTTTGCAGATGACTCAAAACTCAGAAATGTAGTGAACAGTTAGGAGGATACTATCAAATTTCAGGAGAACATCGATGGTGAAATGAGCAGATGCATGGCAGGTAAAATTCAATGGAGAGAAGTGTAAAGATGCATTTCAGTAGAAATAATGAGGAGAGGCAATACAAACTAAATTGGCTAACTTTTTTAAAAAGAAATGCAGGAACAAAGATCTGGGGGTATATATGCATAAACCTTTGAATGTGATAAACTGAGAAGATTGTATTAAAAAAAATCATATGGGATCTTTGGCTTTATAAACAGAGGTTTAGAGTGCAAAACCACAGATATTATGCTGAGCCTTTAGCAATACGGTTAGGTCCCAGTTGGAGTGACAGAAGGGTTGGTAACGAGAGAATGCAGATTTAAGGTAATTAGCAAAAGAACTAGAGATAGGACCATTCACTAAAATATTTAAATTGGACTCCCTCTGTGTAATTGGGAGCACAAGTTAAAATTAACTACTGTTGGATTTCCTAGAGGTCGGGAAAAAAGAGAGAGGCGGAAGCAGCCTCCGCAAGTTAAGTACCTTTCTTCCAGTGCTCTTTTTGAACCAAGAGGATTAGGATGCCTCAAGGATCACAGTCTGCCTTTTTCTCTCTCCATCCTTCCAGTCGACAACCATCCCTCCAGCTTCGATGTTCACCCTTTAAAACATCAAGGGGTACAGGGATAGTGCAGAAAAATGATGTTGAAGTTGAAGATCAGCCATAATCTCATTGAATGGAGCAGCAGGCTTGAAAGGCTGAGTGGCCCACTCCTGCTCCTATTTCTTATGCTCTTATGTCCTTATGTTGTTTTCCTGCACCCGACCCAATTTCTAACCATCATCATTCACCTGCTGCAATGCCTGATCTGTTTCCCCCCGCCCGCCATGATATCTGTCCTCTCTGCCCATGATTACATAAACATAATCTCATTCTTGCCCCCCACCACCCCCCCCAACATGGCATGGCAAATCCGCTTCCAGGTTCAAGGTCCATGGGACCTGGCTTTACTCCTTTCTGTCCAAAGATAGCTAAGTGAATCTCCAATGGCTTTTTAAAATTCTTTCATGGGGTATGGGCATTGCTGGCTTGGCCAGCATTTATTGCCCATCACTAGTTGCCTTTGAGAAGGTGGTCGTGAGCTGCCTTCTTGAACTGCTGCATGCCATGTGGTGTAAGTGCACCCACATTGTTAGGAAGGTAGTTCCAGCGTTTTGACTCATTGATAATGAAGAAAAGGCGAAATAGTTCCAGGTCAGGATGGTGTGTGGTTTGGAGGGAAACTTGCAGGTGGTCTGCTACCCTTATCCTTTGAGGTGGTAGAGGTCGTGGAGTTAGAAGGTGCTGTTAAAGGAGCCTTGGTGATTTGTTGTATGCAGCTTGTTGATGCTACATGCTGTGTGTCAGTGGTGGAGGGAGTGAATGTTTAAGGTCATGGATGGGGTGCCAATCAAGCAGGCTGCTTTGCCTTGGGTGGTGTCAAGCTTCTTCAGTGTTGTTGGGGCTGCACTCACCCAGGAAAGTAGAGAGTATTCCATCACACTCCTGACTTGTGCCTTGTAAATGGTGGACAGGCTTTGCAGAGCCAGGAGATGAGTTACATGCCATGGAATTCCAAGCCTCTAACCTGCACTTGTAGCCACAGTATTTATATGGCTGGTCCAGTTCAGTTTCAGGTCAGTGGTAACACCCCGGATGTTGATAGTGGAGGATTTAGTGGTGGGAGTGCCATCGAATTTCAAGGGGAGATGATTAGATTCTCTCTTGTTGGAGATGGTCATTGCCTAGCACTTGTGTGGTGCGAATGTCACTTGTCAATTATCACCTCAAGCCTGGGTATTGTCCAAGTGTTGCTGCATAAGGACATGGACTGCTTCAGTATCTGAGGAGTCGTGAATGGTGCTGAATATTGTGCAATCATCAGAGGACCTCCCCACTTCTGACCTTTTGATGGAGGTAGGGTCATTGAAGAAGCACCCTAAGATGGTTGTGCTGATGACACTACATTGTGGAACTCCTGCAGCGATGTCCCAAAACAGAGATAATTGGCTTCCAACAACTACAACCATCTTTCTTTGTGCTAGGTATGACTCCAACCAGTGGATAGTTTTCCCACTGATTCCCATTGACTTCAGTTTTACTAAGGTTCCTTGATGCCACTCTCAGTCAAATGCTGCTTTGATGTCAAGGGCAGTAACTTTCACCTCACCTCTGGAGTTCAGCTCTTTTGTCCATGTTTGAATCAAGGCTGTAATAAGGTCAGGAGCTGAGTGGCCTGGAGGAACCCAAACTGAGCTTCGGTGAGTAAGTGCTGCTTAATAGCACTGTCGATGACTCCTTCCATTACTTTATTAATGATTGGGAGTAGATTGACAAGGTGGTAATTGGTCAGGTTGGATTTGTCCTGGTTTTTGTGGATTATCCACTAGCACTTTTGGCTGAAGGTGGTTGCAAAGATTCAGCCTTGTCTTTTGTACTGATGTGCTGGGGTCCCCCATCATTGATGGTAGGTATATTTGTGGAGCCTTATACTCCTGTTAGTTGTTTAATTGTCCACAACCATTCACAACTGGATGTTGCAGGACAGCAGAGCTTAGATCTGACCCTTTGGTTGTGGGATGGCTTAGCTTTGCCTATCACATGCTGCTTCTGTTGTTTGGCATGCAAGCGGTCCTGACACATAATTTTTAGGTATGCCTGGTGCTGCTCCTGGCATGCCTTCCTGCACTTGTCATTAAATCTGGTTTGATGGTAATGGTAGAGTGGGGGATATGCCAGGCCATTAGGTTACAGATTGTGGTTGTATACAATTCTGCTGCTGCAGATGACCCATTGCGCCTCATGGATGCCCAGTTTTGAATTGCTGGATCTGTTTGAAATCTTTCTCATTTAGCACCAGTGATAGTGTCGCACAACACATTGGAGGGTATATGAAGACAAGACTTCATCTCCACAAGGAAAGTGCAGTAGCCATTCCCACTGATACTGTCGTGGACAGGTAGATTGGTGAGGATGAGGTCAATAGGTTTTTCCTTCTTGTCGGTGTTCTCACCATCTGTTGCAGACCCAGTCTAACAACTATTTCCTTTAAGACTCAGCCTGCTTGGTCAATAGTCATGCTACCGAGCCACTTCTAGTGATAGACATTGATGTCCCTTACTTAGAGTACAGTTTGTGCCCCTGCCACCTTCAATGCTCCTTCCAATTGTTGTTCAACATGGAAAGGTACTGATTCATCAGCTGAGAAGGGGCTGTGGTAGGTAGCAATCAGCAGGAGGTTTCCTTATTCATGTTTGACCTGATGTCATGAGACTTCATGGGGCTCCAGTCCATGTTGAGGACTCCTTCCTGTTTACGTACCACTGTGCTGCCACCTTTGATGGATCTGTCCTGCCAGTGGGATAGGACATACGCAGGGATGGTGTTGGAGGTGTCTGGGACATTTTCTGAAAGATATGCTTCCGTGAATATGACTATATCAGGCTGTTGCTTGAGTAGTCAGTGGGACAGCTGTCTCAATTTTGGTACAAGGCACCAGATGCTGTAAGGAGAGCTTTGCAGAGTTGACAGGGCTGGGTGTGCCTTTGTCATTTCTGGTACCTAGATCGATGCCAGGTGGCCTGTCTGGCTTCATTCCTTATCAACTTTTCTGTAGCTGTTTGATACAACTGAGTGGCTTGCTGGGCCACTCATGAGTTAACCGCATTGCTGTGGGTCTGGAGTCAAATGTAGGCCAGACCAGGTAAGGATGGCAGATTTCCTTTCCTAAAGGACATTATTGAATCTGATGGGTTTTTATGACAATCGACAATGGTTTCATGGTCACCGTTACCGAGATTAGCTTTTAGTTCCACAGGTATAATTGAATTTAAATTCAGTAACTGCCATGGTAGGATTTGAACCTGTGTCCCCAGAGAATTAGACTGGAACCCCTGGACTAATAGTCCAGTGACATTCCCACTATGCTGCCATCTCCCTTCCTTGAACTGTAGCTGCTCTATCATCTCCTGAGCACCCCCTGCCCCCAACAAGGATCTGTGCTTTTCACCCACTTCTTTCTCATGCATGTGCTGTTATTTGGTGACAACATTCTCAGAAGTGGGGTAGGCTTCCAAATGTTTACTGATAAGGTTCAGCCGTACGGTTCCACAATCTTTTCAATCCAAAGCTACATTAAGACTTGTCCAAAACCCTGTCCTTCTCCTAACTCACACCTTGTCTCTCAGTCTGGCAGTGCCTTCATTTCAAAGTTTTCATCCTTGTTTTCAAATCCCAACATGGCCTCACCTATCTCTGTGACCTCCAGCCCTACAATCATTCAAGATCTCTCTGCTCCTCCAGTTCTGGCATTCCTGATTTTCATTGTTTTACCGTTTTCTGCTGTGCCTTTAGCTGCCCAGGCCCGAAACTCATGAATTCCTTCTGCTTCACCTTTTTTACCTCTTCCCTCCTTTAAGACGCTCCCTTTGATCAACTTGTGGTCATCTGTCTTAATATCTCCTTAGGTGTCTCTGTTTCAAATTTTATTTAATAATGCTCCTATGAAGCACCTTAGAAAATGTGACTTTTGTTAAAAGTGCTTTATAAATGTAAGCTGTTGTTGTAAATCAGCTGTCAGGCATTGTCATGGGTAAGTAACAACACTCTCCAGCTGACCATTTTGACATCCAACATAGACCCTGCGTCCTGGCCGTCTGCTCAGGCTGAACTGTGAATAATACTGGTGTCATCTTTCACTTAGAGTAATGCTTCAAATCCACATCCGATACATTACCAAAACTGCTTACTTCCACCTGCCCAATATTTTCCTCCATATTCACTTCATTCCCACTCATCTGTTAAACACTTGTTCTTATTTTAATTACCTCAAGATTTGATTACACTAATGACATCACACTGATTTCCCAGCCTTCATCTTTCATAAACTCAAACTCATGGAAAGAATAGCCACCCATATTCTCTCCTTCTGTTCTTGCTCCCCTTTTCTTGCTTACTCACATTGACCCTGAGGGCCCCAAAGCATTAAATTTAAAATCCTTGCCTTCATCTTCAAATCCATCAGTGCCTTCATGCTATCCTATCTGCAATCTCCTGCAACCTTGCATCTCCTTCTTTACCTTACAGCCATCCAACCCTTGCATATCTTTTTCCTTCATTCTAGCATTGGTGGCAGGACTTTCAGTCTTCTTAGTCCTTCTTAAATCCTCCCCTTAAATGTCTGTGCCCCCTTTCCTCTCTCCAGCCTCTTTAAATACTTATCAAAATCCAGTTTTTTAGTAAGAACTCTTAACCACACAAAACTGTGTGTATTCCTTTATTTTTTTACTTTTTTTTTCTACTCCCAATCTCTGCAACCCACCACTCCAGTGAAGATGTTAAAGATCAATGTTTTTGTTGTTTGCTTGCTGGGTCTTTTCAGTTGGGATTTGGTTTTAAAAATTGGTCTGCTCTAAGATCCTAGATCTTACATTTGTATCTACATTTGACATGACCAGTAGTCACTGGGGCATTTTTTTATTTGTCAGATGAGCAGACTTTATTGTGACTGTATTACACCATGCAAATATCCTTTTACTACTCTCAATATCTACATTCCAAATAAGTAGTCAATATTGATTTTTTTAAAAACTGCCAACTTCAGCCACTAATGAAATATTGTGAATTACATTAATTAATTCTTCTCCATAATGACCTTTCATGAACTGGTGCAAGCAAAGCAGTGTTTTGAACTAACTCTATCTTTCAATTTCTAAACTTACCTAGGATTCTCGGAATACATTTTTCCAAAGACATTGGCCTACTATTACAAGGTCGCTTGGGAATCTGAATACTGAATCTGAGGAGAGCATTCCTCATTCTTAGAGATAGTGGGGAAAGATTTCCTTTGGTTGTTTTGCATCACTGACATTATTAATAAAATGATAAGATGCCACATGTTAGTTATTTCTAGACAATTACACACTCATTTTGGAAAAATACTCCCATTTATTGCTACCAATAATAAACGTAGATAATAGCTCTGTTTCCAATGCTGCTAACAAGTAAGTTTAAAAATTGCTCTGCTGTATTAATTGGCAAATGTGTTCATATGTCATCTTCTCTCGGTTACTTTAGCAAATTTGTTAATCAATTTTAAATTCAAAATGGGTTAATGCTTCTGCTAAATTAGCGTACACAGAAATTTGATGTTTGGATTATGCGTTTATTATCGACAACAGTAAATTATCGCCTATAACTACTAAAGGAAATTTTTCCCTATGTGAATACTTAGGTGTTTGAGCCATAAATAATTGATGGATCTTGGAGTTCAGTCATTGGACTCAAATCTTGCCTTCAGACAATTATTTTTTGAGTATCTTCCAGTCCTAGCCTATGAAGGAATGCTCATCTTACCAGCCAACCAGCCTTTCATGAACCCTGCCAAAAAGGTCTGGCAAAGCCAGAAAAGCAGACTGTTTTTCAGAGCAGAGTTGATCTTAATTGCAATGTCCCTAAGCAAAGCAGATTTTCCATTAGAAGCTAACCCTTTAGTAACCAGTTTGTTACACAACTGCCAAGCAAATCTAATGTGTGAAGGACAGCAGATGCTGTTAATGATTGTGCTGTTGCCACTTCTAACTCCTCTAGACCCAGAATGAAAACAGAAAATACTGATACACACAGCAGGTCTGGCAGCAATTGTGGAGCGAGAAACAGAGTTAAGTTTCGGAGCTTTCATCAGAACTGAGAAAAGTTAGAAATATAATAGGTTTTGAACTGGTGAAAGGGTTGAGGGTGTTGGGCGAGAAAGAATAAGAGGGAACGTTTGTAATAGGATGGGGAACAGGACAGATTAAATGACAAAAGGGTTGATGGTAGAAAGCCAAAGCGGGTGGTATTGGGACAAGTAAAGAAACAAAAGATGTGTCTAGATGAGATGTGAATGGCAGGATAACAGCTATCCAAACGCAAAGAAAGAAAAGATAAACAAAGCAACAAGAGAAAAATGAAACCGGCAAAATAACACAAAACAAAATGGGGGAAGAGGTTATGATATAAAATTGTTGAACTCAATGTTGAGTCCAGAAGGCTGTAAAATGCTTAGTTGGAAGATGAGCTTGTGTGGAATTTCATTGGAACGCTGCAGCAGGCCAAGGACATAACGATCAAAGTGGGACTAAGGTAGAGAATTGAAGGCCATCAGAAGCTTAAAGTCATGCTGGCGAACAGAATGGAGGTGATCTGCAAAGTAGTCACCTAATTTGCAATTAGTCTCCACCATGTAGAACAAACCCATCTTTTTGTTATTTCAGTTGTTCCATTATTAATCCTTTTGTCAATGAAATCACTCCCACCAATGACACAGCATGGCATCGGCTTGATGGGATGGTAGAAAATTACTGTTTGGAGTATGCCGCTTACCTGGAAGTCAGAGAGGCAGTGGACCTGCAAGAAAGCAAGGGACAATAAATCGTGACTGAGGTTTGAGGCCTACTGTTACCTTGGGAGTCAGAGAGGTGGCGGGACTAGTCAGCGCGGGCCAATTCTGAGCAGCTGAGTTCAAAAGGAGAATGAGAACAAAACAAATAGTGACATCACAGGAAATCCATAAGTTCATTGAATGGTAAGAAACTTCTATTAGGGTCTGCTTTAAATTGCTGTAAATTAGAAAAGTGCATTACCTTTAAAGAAGTAGCTACGCTTGGATTTAAGTGAGAAACATCAGGAATAAGGGCAAATCGGGGTCAATATAATAAAGTAATATAAATAAACCAAAGTAAAATAAAGCTAAGGCTTGGCAGGGCAGTTTGGTCAAGTAGAATGTGTGCCCTGTAATAAGTGGGAAGTTATGGACTCTACCAGTGTCCTAGATGGCCATTTGTGCAGGAAGTGCTGCCAGTTGCAGAACTTAGAGCTCCAGGTTTTGGAATTCGAGCAGCGACTTGAGTCATTATGGCACATCTGTGAGGCTGAGAGCTACATGGATAGCATGTTCAGAGAGGTGGTCACGCCGCAGCTTAGGAACCTGGAGACAGAAAGGTTTTGGGTGACCACGAGGCAGTCCAAGAGAACTAGGCAAGTAGCGTAGGAGTCCCCTGGGGTCCCACTCACAAATTGGTTCTGTTTTGGAAGCTGTTGAGAGCATTGGTTTCCCCAAAGGAGTGCAGCCAGAGCCAGGTTTGTGGCACCATGAGTGGCTCGGCTGGACAGGAGGGGAGGAAGAAGAAAGGAAGAGCAAGAGTAATAAGGGATTCATTAGTTAGGGGAACAGACAGGTGTTTCTGCAACCGTAGATGTGACTCCAGGATGGTATGTTGCCTCCCTGGTGCCAGGGTCAAGGATGTCACGTAACAGCTGCAAGACATTCTTCTGGGGGGGAGGGTGATCAGCTGGAGGTCGTGGCCCACATTGGTACCAATGACTTAGGTAGGAAGGGGGATGTGGTCCTGTGGTCCGAATTTAGGGAACTAGGTCAAAAATTAGAAAGCAGGACCTCAAATGTAGTAATACTCCCATTGCCAGATACAAGTGAGTACAGAAATAGGAGGATAAGGCAGATGAATGCGAGGCTGGAAAGATAGTGCAGGAAGGAGGGCTTTAAATTCCTGGGACACTGGGACTGGCTCTGGGGAAGATGACACCTGTACAAGCTGGACTGGTTGCACCCGAACAGAGCCGGGACCGAGTTCCTTGCAGGGCGTTTAGCTAGTGCTGTTGGGAGGGCTTTAAACTAACTTGGCAGGGGTGTGGGAATCAGGAGAGAATACTACAGAGGTATACCAGGGTGCACAAAATACTAGGAGAGACAGATAGCACTAGTATAGAGAATAGTAAGTTATTGGTTGGAGTAAGGGAGAAAGTCATGAAGTCTAAATCAGGGTTACTGTGCATGTATGTGAATGCATGGAGTATAGTAAATAAGAATGGAAAGTTAGAAGCGCAGATTGCCATGTGGAAAAATGATGACGTAACGATAACAGAGACCTGGCTCAAGGAAGGGCAGGACTGGGTGTTAAATATTCCTGGGTACAAATTGTTCAGGAAAAATATGAAAGGAAGTAAAGGAGGAAGGGTGGCAGTATTGGTTAAGGAGAGCATTGTAGTGCTGGAGAAAGAAGATGCCCAGAGGGTTCAAGGACAGAATCAATTTGGCTAGAGCTAAGGAACAAAAAGGGTGCAATTACATTGCTCGGTGTAGTCTATAGACCACCAACTAGTGGGAAGGATGTAGAGGAACAAATCTGCAGGGAAATTGCAGAGAGATGCAAACATTATAGAGTAATTATAATAAGAAACTTTAATTACCCAAACGTAGACTAGGACAGTGGTAACATAAGGGGTGGAGAGGGGCAAAAGTTCCTAGACTGTGTTCAAGAGAATTTTCTACAGCAGTATGTGTATAGTCCAACAAGAAAGGATGCACTGTTGGACTTGGTTCTTGGAAATGAGCTGGGCCAAGTAGATCAAGTGTCAGTGGGGGAACACTTAGGAGACAGTGATAATTGTATCATAAGGTTTAGGATGATGGTAGAAAATGACAATATGCAATCCAGAGTAAGAATAATTAACTGGGGGAGAGCCAACTTCAGTGGGGCATGAATGGAGCTGGGCTGGATAGACTGGAACCAAATGTTGGTGTGAAAATCTGTAGCTGAACAATGGGCTACCTTCAAAGAAGAAATGGTTTGGGCACAGGTATATTCCCTCAAAAGGGTATAGGGCAAACAAATCCAGAGCTTCCTGGATGAAAATTAGGATAAAGAAGAAAAAGTGTGCTTATGACAGGTGTCAGATAGACAACACAATTGAGAACCAAACAGAATACAGAAACTTCAGAGGGGAGGAAAGTCATAATTTTCCAACATTTTCCAGCAGCCAATATAAAGAGGAATCCCAAAATCTTCTATCAGCACACAAGTGGTAAGGGGAGGAGTAAAAGGAGGAGCAGGGCCAATTAGGGACCGTAAAGGGAATTTACACATGGAGACAGGGGGCATGGCTGAGGTGCTAAATGATTACTTTGCATCTGTCTTTACCATGGAAGTAGATGCTATCGAGGTCATGGTGACAGAGGAGGAAACTCTGTCACTAGAAGGGTTCAAAATTGATGAGGAAGAGGAAGTGTTGGATAAGCTGTTGGTACTTAAAGTTGACAAGGCACTGGGGCTGGATGAGATGCATCCAAGGATTTTGAAAGAAGTGAGAGTGGAAATTGCAGGGGCACTGGCCATAATCTTTCAGTCTTCCCTAGACTGAGGAGAGTTGCCAGAGGACTGGAGAATAGCAAACATTACACCCTTGTTCAAAAAAGCTTGCAAGGATAAGCCCGGCAATTGCAGACCAGTCAGTTTAAATTCAGTGGTGGGAAAGCTTCTAGAGACAATTATTCACGATAGAATTAGTAGTCACATGGAAAAATATGGGTTGATTAGGAAGAGCCAGCATGGATTTCTAAAGGGGAAATCATGTTTAACTAAACATGCTGGAGCTTTTAGAAGAGGTAACGGAGAAGGTAGTTCAGGATAATGCTGTTGAGGTGGCGTACATGGACTTTCAAAAGGCATTCGATACAGTGCCACACAACAGACTTGTGAGAAAAGTTATTGCTCATGGGGTAAAAAGGACAGTAGCAACATGGATACAAAATTGGCTGAGTAATAGGAAATAGAGGATAATGGTTAATGGATATTTTTCAGGCTGGAGGGAGCTTTTGTAGTGGAATTCCACAGGCATTGGTATTGGAACCCTTGCTTTTCCTGACATTAATGATCTAGGTGTATAGGGTACAATTTCAAAGTTTGCGGTTGATTCAAAATTCGGAAACATTGTAAACTGTGAGGAGGACAGTATAGAACTTCAAAAGCACATAGACAAGTTGGTGGAGTGGACAGATAAGTGGCAGATGAAGTTCAATGTGGAGAAGTGTGAGGTGATGCATTTTGGCAGGAAGAACAAAAAGTAAGGAGTACAATTCTTAAGCGTGTGCAAGAGCAGATGGACCTGGGTGTATATGTGTATGGAATATTGAAGGTGGCAGGACAGGTGGAAAGAGCAGCTAATATAGCTTCATTAATATGGGCATAGAGTACAAGAACAGGGAGCTTATATAAGACACTAGAGGAGGGAGGAGGGAGAGAAAGAGGGAGGAGAGGAGGGGGAGAAAGAGGGAGGAGAGGAGGGGGAGAAAGAGGGAGGAGAGGAGGGGGAGAAAGAGGGAGGAGAGGAGGGGGAGAAAGAGGGAGGAGAGGAGGGGGAGAAAGAGGGAGGAGAGGAGGGGGAGAAAGAGGGAGGAGAGGAGGGGGAGAAAGAGGGAGGAGAGGAGGGGGAGAAAGAGGGAGGAGAGGAGGGGGAGAAAGAGGGAGGAGAGGAGGGGGAGAAAGAGGGAGGAGAGGAGGGGGAGGAGAGAGGAGAGGAGAGGAGGGGGGAGGAGAGAGGAGAGGTGGGGGAGGAGAGAGGAGAGGAGGGGGAGGAGAGAGGAGAGGAGAGGAGGGGGAGGAGAGGAGAGGAGGGGGAGGAGAGAGGAGAGGAGAGGAGGGGGAGGAGAGAGGAGAGGAGAGGAGGGGGAGGAGAGAGGAGAGGAGGGGGAGGAGGGAGGAGAGGAGGGGGAGGAGGGAGGAGAGGAGGGGGAGGAGGGAGGAGAGGAGGGGGAGGAGGGAGGAGAGGTGGGGGAGGAGAGGGGAGAGGTGGGGGAGGAGAGAGGAGGGGAGGAGAGAGGAGAGGAGGGGGAGGGGGTGGCGAGGGCTATAGGAGAGAGGAGAGGTGGGGGAGGAGAGAGGAGAGGGAGAGGAGGAGGGGGAGGAGGGAGGAGAGGAGGGGGAGGAGCGAGGAGAGGAAGGGGAGGGGAGGGCTATGGGAGGGAGGAGAGGTGGGGGAGGTGAGAGGTGGGGGAGGAGAGAGGAGGGGGAGGGGGTGCTATGGGAGGGAGGAGACGAGGGGGAGGGGGGGCTATGGGAGAGAGGAGAGGACGGGGAGGAGAGAGGAGGAGAGGGGGAGGAGAGAGGAGAGGGGGGAAGGAGAAGAGGGGGAGGGGGAGGAGAGAGGAGAGGAGAGGGGGAGGAGAGAGGAGAGGGGGAGGAGAGAGGAGAGGGGGGAAGGAGAAGAGGGGGAGGAGAGAGGAGAGGGGGAGGAGAGAGGAGAGGGGGGAAGGAGAAGAGGGGGAGGGGGAGGAGAGAGGAGAGGGGGAGGGGGGAGGAGGGAGGAGAGGAGGGGGCGGGGATGGCTATAGGAGAGAGGAGAGGACGGGGAAGAGAGAGGTGAGGTGGGGGAGGAGAAGGGAGAGGAGGGGGAGGGGAGAGGAGGAGGAGGGGGAGGGGAGAGGAGGGGGAGGAGAGCGGAGAGGTGGGGAGGAGCGAGGAGAGGTGGGGAGGAGCAAGGAGAGGTGGAGAGGAGAGGAGAGGTGGGGGAGGGGAGAGGAGGGGGAGGGGAGGGCTATGGGAGGGAGGAGAGGTGGGGGAGGAGAGAGGAGAGGTGGGGGAGGAGAGAGGAGAGGTGGGGGAGCAGGGAGGAGAGGTGGGGGAGCAGGGAGGAGAGGTGGGGGAGCAGGGAGGAGAGGTGGGGGAGCAGGGAGGAGAGGTGGGGGAGCAGGGAGGAGAGGTGGGGGAGCAGGGAGGAGAGGTGGGGGAGCAGGGAGGAGAGGTGGGGGAGGAGAGAGGAGAGGTGGGGGAGGAGAGAGGAGGGGGAGGGGGGGTATGGGAGAGGAGAGGACGGGGAGGAGAGAGGAGGAGAGGGGGAGGGGAGGAGAGAGGAGAGGGGGAAGGAGAGGAGGGGGAAGGAGAGGGGAGGAGAGGAGGGGGCGGAGGGAGGAGAGGAGGGGGCGGAGGGAGGAGAGGAGGGGGCGGAGGGAGGAGAGGAGGGGGCGGAGAGAGGAGAGGAGGGGGCGGAGGGAGGGAGGAGGGGGCGGAGAGAGGAGAGGAGGGGCGGAGGGGGAGGAGAGGAGGGGGAGGAGGAGAGGTGGGGGAGGAGAGGAGGGGAGGGGGCTATGGGAGAGACGAGAGGACGGGGAGGAGAGAGGAGAGGAGGGAGAGGAGGGGGAGGAGAGAGGAGAGGAGGGGGAGGAGAGAGGAGAGGAGGGCTAATGGAGAGAGGAGAGGAGGGGGAGGGGAGAGGAAGGGGAGGAGAGGGGAGAGGAAGGGGAGGAGAGGGGAGAGGAAGGGGGGGAGAGGAAGGGGGGGAGAGGAAGGGGAGGAGGGGGGAGAGGAAGGGGGGGAGAGGAAGGGGGGGAGAGGAAGGGGGGGAGAGGAAGGAGGGGAGAGGGGAGAGAGGAGGGGGAGAGGGGAGAGAGGAGGGGGAGAGAGGAGAGGCAGGGAAGGAGAGGAGTGGGAGGTGGAGGAGGAGAGGAGGGAGGAGAGGAGGGGAGGAGGGGAGGAGGGAGGAGAGAGGAGAGATGGGGAGGAGAGAGGAGAGGTGGGGGAGGAGAGAGGAGGGGGAGGGGGTCTATGGGAGAGAGGAGAGGACGGGGAGCAGCGAGTAGGATAGCTGGGGGAGGGCTATGGGAGAGAGGAGAGGAGGGGGTGAGGAGAGGAGGGGGAGGAGGGAGGAGAGGAGGGGGAGGGGAGGAGAGGAGGGGGCGGGGAGGGCTATAGGAGAGTGGAGAGGTGTGGGAGGAGAGTGGAGAGGTGTGGGAGGAGAGTGGAGAGGTGTGGGAGGAGAGTGGAGAGGTGTGGGAGGAGAGTGGAGAGGTGTGGGAGGAGAGTGGAGAGGTGTGGGAGGAGAGTGGAGAGGTGTGGGAGGAGAGTGGAGAGAGGTGTGGGAGGAGAGTGGAGAGAGGTGTGGGAGGAGAGTGGAGAGAGGTGTGGGAGGAGAGTGGAGAGAGGTGTGGGAGGAGAGTGGAGAGAGGTGTGGGAGGAGAGAGGAGAGAGGTGTGGGAGGAGAGTGGAGAGAGGTGTGGGAGGAGAGTGGAGAGAGGTGTGGGAGGAGAGTGGAGAGAGGTGTGGGAGGAGAGTGGAGAGAGGTGTGGGAGGAGAGTGGAGAGAGGTGTGGGAGGAGAGTGGAGAGAGGTGTGGGAGGAGAGTGGAGAGAGGTGTGGGAGGAGAGTGGAGAGAGGTGTGGGAGGAGAGTGGAGAGAGGTGTGGGAGGAGAGTGGAGAGAGGTGTGGGAGGAGAGTGGAGAGAGGTGTGGGAGGAGAGTGGAGAGAGGTGTGGGAGGAGAGTGGAGAGAGGTGTGGGAGGAGAGTGGAGAGAGGTGTGGGAGGAGAGTGGAGAGAGGTGTGGGAGGAGAGTGGAGAGAGGTGTGGGAGGAGAGTGGAGAGAGGTGTGGGAGGAGAGTGGAGAGAGGTGTGGGAGGAGAGTGGAGAGAGGTGTGGGAGGAGAGTGGAGAGAGGTGTGGGAGGAGAGTGGAGAGAGGTGTGGGAGGAGAGTGGAGAGAGGTGTGGGAGGAGAGTGGAGAGAGGTGTGGGAGGAGAGTGGAGAGAGGTGTGGGAGGAGAGTGGAGAGAGGTGTGGGAGGAGAGTGGAGAGAGGTGTGGGAGGAGAGTGGAGAGAGGTGTGGGAGGAGAGTGGAGAGAGGTGTGGGAGGAGAGTGGAGAGAGGTGTGGGAGGAGAGTGGAGAGAGGTGTGGGAGGAGAGTGGAGAGAGGTGTGGGAGGAGAGTGGAGAGAGGTGTGGGAGGAGAGTGGAGAGAGGTGTGGGAGGAGAGTGGAGAGAGGTGTGGGAGGAGAGTGGAGAGAGGTGTGGGAGGAGAGTGGAGAGAGGTGTGGGAGGAGAGTGGAGAGAGGTGTGGGAGGAGAGTGGAGAGAGGTGTGGGAGGAGAGTGGAGAGAGGTGTGGGAGGAGAGTGGAGAGAGGTGTGGGAGGAGAGTGGAGAGAGGTGTGGGAGGAGAGTGGAGAGAGGTGTGGGAGGAGAGTGGAGAGAGGTGTGGGAGGAGAGTGGAGAGAGGTGTGGGAGGAGAGTGGAGAGAGGTGTGGGAGGAGAGTGGAGAGAGGTGTGGGAGGAGAGTGGAGAGAGGTGTGGGAGGAGAGTGGAGAGAGGTGTGGGAGGAGAGTGGAGAGAGGTGTGGGAGGAGAGTGGAGAGAGGTGTGGGAGGAGAGTGGAGAGAGGTGTGGGAGGAGAGTGGAGAGAGGTGTGGGAGGAGAGTGGAGAGAGGTGTGGGAGGAGAGTGGAGAGAGGTGTGGGAGGAGAGTGGAGAGAGGTGTGGGAGGAGAGTGGAGAGAGGTGTGGGAGGAGAGTGGAGAGAGGTGGGGGAGGAGAGTGGAGAGAGGTGGGGGAGGAGAGTGGAGAGAGGTGGGGGAGGAGAGTGGAGAGAGGTGGGGGAGGAGAGTGGAGAGAGGTGGGGGAGGAGAGTGGAGAGAGGTGGGGGAGGAGAGTGGAGAGAGGTGGGGGAGGAGAGTGGAGAGAGGTGGGGGAGGAGAGTGGAGAGAGGTGGGGGAGGAGAGTGGAGAGAGGTGGGGGAGGAGAGTGGAGAGAGGTGGGGGAGGAGAGTGGAGAGAGGTGGGGGAGGAGAGTGGAGAGAGGTGGGGGAGGAGAGTGGAGAGAGGAGGGGGAGGGGTGAGGAGGACGAGGGGAGAGGTGGGGGAGAAGAGTGGAGAGTTAGGGGAGGAGGGAGGAGAGGAGGGGCAGGAGAGGAGTGGTGGGGGAGGGGGGAGGAGAGTGGAGGGGGAGGGGGGGCTATGGGAGAGAGGAGAGGATGGGGAGGGGGGAGGAGAGAGGTGGGGAGGGCTATAGAGGAGAGGAGGGGGAGGAGGGAGGAGGCGGGGGAGGGGAGGAGAGGAGGGGGCGGGGAGGACTATGGGAGAGAGGAGAGGACGGGGAAGAGGGAGGAGAGAGTGGAGGAGAGGGAAGTGGAGGAGAGGGAAGTGGAGGAGAGGGAAGTGGAGGAGAGGGAAGTGGAGGAGAGGGAAGTGGAGGAGAGGGAAGTGGAGAGGAGGGAGGTGGAGAGGAGGGGGAGGGGAGAGGAGAGGAGGGGGAGGAGAGAGGAGAGGAGAGGAGGGGGAGGAGAGAGGAGAGGAGAGGAGGGGGAGGAGAGAGGAGAGGAGAGGAGGGGGAGGAGAGAGGAGAGGAGAGGAGGGGGAGGAGAGAGGAGAGGAGAGGAGGGGGAGGAGAGAGGAGAGGAGAGGAGGGGGAGGAGAGAGGAGAGGAGAGGAGGGGGAGGAGAGAGGAGAGGAGAGGAGGGGGAGGAGAGAGAGGAGAGGAGGGGGAGGAGAGAGGAGAGGAGAGGAGGGGGAGGAGAGAGGAGAGGAGAGGAGGGGGAGGAGAGAGGAGAGGAGAGGAGGGGGAGGAGAGAGGAGAGGAGAGGAGGGGGAGGAGAGAGGAGAGGAGAGGAGGGGGAGGAGAGAGGAGAGGAGAGGAGGGGGAGGAGAGAGGAGAGGAGAGGAGGGGGAGAGAGAGGAGAGGAGAGCAGGGGGAGGAGAGAGGAGAGGGGGGAGGAGAGAGGAGAGAGGAGAGGGGGGAGGAGAGGGGGGAGGAGAGGAGGGGGAGGAGAGAGGAGAGGAGAGGAGGGGGAGGAGAGAGGAGAGGAGAGGAGGGGGAGGAGAGAGGAGAGGAGAGGAGGGGGAGGAGAGAGGAGAGGAGAGGAGGGGGAGGAGAGAGGAGAGGAGAGGAGGGGAGGAGAGAGGAGAGGAGAGGAGGGGGAGGAGAGAGGAGAGGAGAGGAGGGGGAGGAGAGAGGAGAGGAGAGGAGGGGGAGGAGAGAGGAGAGGAGAGGAGGGGGAGGAGAGAGGAGAGGAGAGGAGGGGGAGGAGAGAGGAGAGGAGAGGAGGGGGAGGAGAGAGGAGAGGAGAGGAGGGGGAGGAGAGAGGAGAGGAGAGGAGGGGGAGGAGAGAGGAGAGGAGAGGAGGGGGAGGAGAGAGGAGAGGAGAGGAGGGGGAGGAGAGAGGAGAGGAGAGGAGGGGGAGGAGAGAGAGGAGAGAGGAGAGGGAGGGGGAGGAGAGATGGGGGAGGAGGGAGGAGAGGTGGGGGAGGAGAGGTGGGGGAGGAGGGAGGAGAGGTGGGGGAGGGGGAGGGGGGGCTATGGGAGCGAGGAGAGGACGGGGAGGAGAGAGGAGGAGAGGGGAGGAGAGAGGTGGGGGAGGGCTATGGGAGGGAGGAGAGGTGGGGGCTATGGGAGGGAGGAGAGGTGGGGTCTATGGGAGGGAGGAGAGGTGGGGTCTATGGGAGGGAGGAGAGGTGGGGTCTATGGGAGGGTGGAGAGGTGGGGGAGGAGAGAGGCGAGTTGTGGGAGGAGAGAGGCGAGTTGTGGGAGGAGGGAGGCGAGTTGTGGGAGGAGGGAGGCGAGTTGTGGGAGGAGGGAGGCGAGTTGTGGGAGGAGGGAGGAGAGGTCGGGGAGGAGGGAGGAGAGGTCGGGGAGGAGGGAGGAGAGGTCGGGGAGGAGAGAGGAGGGGGAGGGGAGGGCTATGGGAGGGTGGAGAGGTGGGGTAGGAGAGAGGAGAGGTGGGGCAGGAGAGGGAGGAGGGTGGAGAGGTCGGGGAGGAGGGTGGAGAGGTCGGGGAGGAGGGAGGAGAGGTCGGGGAGGAGAGAGGAGGGGGAGGGGAGGGCTATGGGAGGGTGGAGAGGTGGGGTAGGAGAGAGGAGAGGTGGGGCAGGAGAGGGAGGAGGGAGGAGAGGAAGAGGAGAGGAAGAGGAGAGGAGGGGGAGAGGAGAGGAGAGGAGGGGGAGAGGAGAGGAGAGGAGGGGGAGAGGAGAGGAGAGGAGGGGGAGAGGAGAGGAGAGGAGAGGCGGGGAGGGGAGGAGAGGAGGGGGCGGGGAGGGCTATGGGAGAGAGGAGAGGATAGGGAGGAGAGAGGGGATGAGAGGAGGGGGAGGAGAGAGGAGGGGGGAGGAGAGAGGAGGGGGGGAGGAGAGTAGATGAGAGTGAGGGGGAGGAGAGAGAAGAGTGGGGAAGGAGGGGAGGAGAGAGGAGAGGAGGAGGGGGAGAGGAGTGGGAGGATAGGAGGGGAGGACAGGATGAGAGCAGAGAGGAGGGGGACGAGAGGAGAGGAGGGCTAATGGAGAGAGGAGAGGTCGGGGAGGAGAGAGGAGAGGTCGGGGAGGAGAGAGGAGAGGTCGGGGAGGAGGGAGGAGAGGTCGGGGAGGAGAGGTCGGGGAGGAGAGGTCGGGGAGGAGAGGTCGGGGAGGAGGGAGGAGAGGTCGGGGAGGGGGGAGGAGAGGTCGGGGAGGAGAGAGGAGGGGGAGGGGAGGGCTATGGGAGGGAGGAGAGGTGAGGTAGGAGAGAGGAGAGGTGAGGCAGGAGAGGAGAGGAGGGAGAGAGGAGCGGAGGGGGAGGAGGGAGAGAGGAGAGGAGGGGGAGGAGGGAGAGAGGAGAGGAGGGGGAGGAGAGTGAGGAGAGGAGGGGGAGGAGGGGAAGAGAGGGGGAGGAGGGGAGGAGGAGGGGAGGAGAGGGGGGGTAAAGTGGGTTGGAGAGTAGAGAGGAGAGTTAGGTGAGTTGGGGAGGAAGTGATGAGATGAAAAGGAATCGAGGGGCAGGGCGGAGGGGTTAAGAGTGGGCGAGGTGGGGAAAGAGAGGGAGGCAATGTGGGGGAAGAGATGCGATGATGTGGGTTAGAAGGTAAGGGGGACTGGTGGGAACAGGACGGGGAGAGAGTAAAGGGTGGGAAAGATGCAGTGGGGGTGGGGTAGCAGGGGTAAGAGGGACCGTCACCACTTGACCCATATGACCTGTTGAGCACTGCCCACCTTACCCCCACTCCCCAGCTGTTACAGACTTGTCTGCACCCCTAGCTCCTATGGTCTTACCAACGCTGCCCCCGGCACCCCCACCCTTGGTGTCTTCCACCCCGTTGACTGCTTGGTAAATCCAGGAATCTCCCTCGCCAGGTGCACGCCACTTGTCTGGAGTTGTGAAATAGAATGGTCAAAATTCCCTGGCAGGGCAGAACATTTGAAGGAGGAGCTAGATTCTGGACTGTTGGCTTTTTGATGAGCGTTCATAAGATGCAAATGGGGTTCCCGATGTAGATCAGCAGGACACTCGACCTGCCTTTAACCTGCCACGAAAGTCAGAACAAGATTCCAAACTTATTTCTTGACGTCGGGAAACTGATTTTTTTGACTCATGTCAGATCTTGCACTCCCACGCATCCCGAGTCCCAATGTGGGGAGAGGGGAGATTCCCTCCTATGATTAGTTACTGTAGTACAATTATAGGATGTTTCCAGATTGTTGCTGTAGATATGGGAATTTCCCCTTCAAATCATTTCCCCTTCAAATCATTTCCCATTAAACGTTTATGCAATTCAAAACTGCCAATTTTAACACGTGATTGTCTAATGACTGGAATTAAGGACCTCCACATAAATTAAAGAATCACAAAATTGGTACAGTGCAGAAGGAGGCCATTTGGCTCATCATGTTTGCACCAGCTCTCCAAATGAGCAATTCACTGAGTGCCATTCTCCACCTTCTCCCTGTAACCCTGCATGTTCTTCCTTGTCACATAACGGTCTAATTCCCTGTTGAATGCCTTGACTGAACCTGTCTCCACCACATTCTCAGGCAGTGCATTCCAGACTTCAACCACTCGCTGAGTGAAAATTTTTTTCCTCATGTCGCTTTTGCTTCTTTTGCCAATGACTTTAAATCTGTGCCCTCTCATTCCTGATTCCATCAGAAGTGGGAACAGTTTCTCCCTATCTACACTGTCCAGTCCCTTCACGATTTTAAATACCTCTATTCTTCTCTTCCAGGGAAACAGTCCCAACTTTTCCAATCTATCTTCATAACTGGCAGTCCTCACCCCTAGAACCATTCTCTTGAATGTTTTATGTACTCTCTCCCCCATATTCTTGAATGTTTTATGTACCCTCTCCTCTGCCTTCACATTCATCCTAAAGTGCGGCAGCCAGAACTGGACTCAATGCTCCAGTTGAGGCTGAACTAATGTTTTATACAAGTACAACATAACTGCCTTGCTCTTGTATTTTATGCCCCTATTAAAGCTTAGGATACTGTATGCTTTACTCTCAACCTGCCCTACAACCTTCAATGACTTATGCCCATATACATCAAGGCCCCTCTGCTTCTGCACACCCTTTAGTGTTGTATCCTTTATTTTATGGTGTCTCTCCATGTTCTTCCTACCAAAATGAATCAATTCACATTTCTCCACATTGAACTTCACTGCCACTTGTCTGCCCATTCTACCACCTCGTTTATGTCCTCTTGAAGTTCTACACTGTGTGTGTACCTACATCACTTGGTCTGCAGTGGTTCAAGAAGGCAGCTCACCACCACCTTCTCAAGGGCAATTAGGGATGGGCAATAAATGCTGGCTTAGCCAGTAACACCCACATCTCATGAGTGAATAAAAAAACTGTCCTCACAGATCACAATGCTTCCAAGTTTTATATCGTCCCCAAATTTTGAAATTGTGCTCTGTACAACAAGGGCTGGGCCATTAATATATATCCGGAAAAGCAAGGGTCCCAACACCGACTGCTGGGGAGCTCCACTACAAACATTTCTGTAGCTCAGAAAACGCCCATTAGCCACTACCCTGTTTCCTGTCACTTTGCTAACTTTGCATCCATGTTGCTACTTTCCCTTTTATTCCATGAGCTATAACTTTGCTGACAATCTGTTATACGGCACTGTGTCAAATGCCTTTTGGAAGTCCATGGGTGGAATTTTCCCAGATTTTCACTAAGTGTGGTAGCGGGCGGGCAAAATGGTGCCTGCCTGCTGTCGGCGATGGCAGATTTTCACGCCATATTGTCCCAAACCCACCTAATTAAGTATGCATTCCTGGGAAACACACCCCGTCATTGCATCATGCTGGCCGCCATGTTTAAAAGGCAGCCGCCAGTACAGCACTCATTGCTATCAGCTCACCACTGCTGCCCGGAAGACATGGCCAGCAAAGGAAAAAAGACTGCAGCCCCACCACTTCGACGGCTGGTCCCTCGAGCGACTGCTGGGTGCCATGCAGGCCCGCTGGGATGCCCTGTACCCCCAATCTGGCCGCAGGATGGGCAGCAACGTCACCAACCCAGCTTGGGAGGCAATTGCAGCAGTGGTCAGCACAAACTCCCTTCAGAAGAGGACAGCCACCCAGTGCCATAACAGGATGAATGCTCTCCTCCATTTCACCAGGGTAAGTCACTCTTTGCATCACTCAACTCTCTCACTCTCAAACCCATCACACATCCACAGGGCCCTCACTCACTGCCAGTTCAAGGGACATCAACCTTCACTCTCTCTCATGCACCTGCGTTGTCCTCAGCCCATCCATGGGACCACTCACCACCCACACAGGCCAGGCACGTGTATCATCTGGCCCAGCAGGTGTCCTAATACACACTCTCCCCATTTCTATCCATGTAGGCCAAACAGACACACAACAGGAGGGAAAGGTCGCAGACCAGTGGAAGAATGCTGGAGTTCAAGGTCTTTACGGAATTTGAGAACAGAGCCATCCAGCTGGCTGGTGATGATTGGGGCTGGTCCTGTGCTGATGGTGAGGTTGGCACTGCTCTACCAAGTGAGGATCTAGCAGTGCAACATCCATCAGACAACCATGCTGTGAGGAATGTGTTCCGTGCCAAAGGCCACTGCCACGTACTAATTATCTGCCCTCGCTTCCGCAGGCCCAACATTCCAAGAGCAAATGGAGTCCATGACCCAGGGCTTCCAAGCCAGTTTAGAAGGGACATCCGAAGGGGAACTGGAATGCACCCCCCTACAAATTCCATCACAGCGCTCACCCACACCTTCCACCAGCGCAGAGGCACATACCTTGGTGGGACCCAGCTCTAGAATAGGCACAGGATCACATACTGGAGAGCACAGTGTACAGCCTGATCCACAGCAGGCGGCGGCTGGGACTTCCCAGGTCCCCGACATTTGGAGGGCTGCTGGAGGCCAGGACATTGCTGAGCCCAAGTTAGATGATGAGCCTCTGGACTCAGTGATGTCACAGTTGCTGGAGCTGCAAAGGCAAGCTAGGGAACCTCAGGAAGGGATGTCCGCTGCACTCCTCAGATTGCAAGGCACGATGGAGGAGTCCGTCCGTCTTCAGGCTGAGGTGATAGCGCTAGCATTGCAACTTCCCAAGGTCAACACTGGCAGGATGGTGATCGCCATGGTTACCTTGGTCCAGGACATCACTCTTGCACTGCTGCAAGGGCTTAACTCCATTGCTGATGCTAGAGTTGGCCCCCACAGTATGTATGCGAGAGGGGTGCCAGGCAGCTTGACCTTACTCCAGCTACTGCTTCCCCTCATGGAGTCAGTTAGGGGCACTCGGGGCAACCATTGGGAGGAGGATCAGCATGTGCAGACCCTAGGGTCATCCACCCAGGTGACTCCAGGAGCGAGTGGCCCATCCGAATCCCCTCTTCCTTTGACCTCTGGAGCTCCAGCTTCACAGGCTGAGAAAGGTGCCACTGCCACACGACAGGACCCCGAAACCAGACTGGGGCCCTCCAATTCTCAGCCCTCCAGAGGACGCCCGCCAAAGTCTTCACAGACAGGGCGTCGCAGTCAGCAGGCTGCCTCCACCTCCGCTGTAGATGTCTGGGGAGCACCAAGATGTGGCGGCAGGGTTAGGACAGTTAAGGAGAAGTAGTTGCACAGCCTGAGCATGGGTGTTGGTCACTTGTACATACTGTTCACTATTGTCAATAAACTCCTAAAAATGTCTTCCTGCCTATGGCTCCTTATTCTGATGAGCAGTGTTCTTGTCACTCGGATGTAAAACCTTTCTGTACAAGATAAAAGGCAGGTGTCTCAATCCTCAGCCTCTTCCCTGTGTTCTGTGCTGCCTTCAGACCATAGTGATGGCCCGGCCACTCACTCCCTGGAAACATTACTGATTCCTGCTCTTCAGCGGAGCTGGTCATTGCTGCTAGAATGTAATGGGCAGGTGCCACAGAGTTCTCGCATTCTTTCTGTGTGCTCTCAGAGCATTTAAGATGAGGCTGGCCCCCGTCGCACTTGTGTCAACAACCACTGATGCTGTGCACCAGCTCCTGAGAGGCTCAGGCGATGAAGGCGGACACAGCATCGGATGCGTCTAAAGTTTCATGGCTGCGTCTCTATAAGATGGCCCTGATCATGGAGCGCAAGTGAGCTGCCCTCGGCCAGACAGGAGTCAGACATTCTTAGAGGCTATGTGAAGATTCATGGTGTGTCCTCACTGCATGTTGTCATCATCCTCCTGCAATCGAGCGACTAGTAGGGCCTCCACTGTGCCTCCATGACAGGATCATACTCACGGAGGCCTTTTGTCCTGCAATAAGCCAGACTGAAGTTAAACGTTCACAACTGCGATGTGAAGATCTATGGGGAAACCCCACTGCATGTTGTCATCATCCTCCACAAATCTGGCAACCATGAGGGCCACCCGAGCATGCCTGCCTCATCTCTTCAGTGCAAGAGCCTCAACCCCATTATTGTCACCACTGAGGACCTCCTCACCCTCATCCCTCCAGCCCCTCCATCTCCTCAGCCAGCTTGTCTCCCCGTTGGAGCGCCAGGTTGTCAAGGGTGCAGCAGACGACACATGACACCCTCTTCTGTGGACTATATTGCAGGGCACTGCCGGACTGGTCCAGGCACCGGAACCTCATCTTCAGCATCCCAATGGTTTGCTCCACCAAGTTGCGAACTGCAGCATGAGCTTCATTGTACCGTCGCTCTACTGCAGTCTGAGGCCGCTGCACAGGTGTCATTAGCCAATTCCTCTGTGGGTAGCCATTGTCCCCGAGGAGCCATCCCTTCAGCCTCTGTGGACCCTGCAAGACTACAGGGATCTGCGAGCGACTGACGATGTGGGTTTCGTGCACACTCACTGGAAACTGTGTGCACACCTGCAGGATGTGTTTCTGGCGGTTGCATACGTTCAGCTGATGTAGTCCATTGTGTGTAGCGACGGAGACCTGAGCACCACAAGGGTGCAGTTGATCGCACCCTGTACCTTTGGGAATCCCGGGATTTGGGCAAATCCAATAAGCCCTTGCATCCTGGCTGTCCTGGTCCCGGGCGAAATGCACAAGTTTATGTGCCCTCGAAGATGGCATCTGTGACCTCATGGATGCATTTTTGGGTGGCAGCTTGTGAGATCCCACAGAGGTCACCCATGGAGTCCTGAAAGGAGCCATTAGTGTAGAAATTGAGTAATACAGTCACTTTCACAGCCATTGGCACTGGATTCCCTCCATGTCCCCTTGGCGCTAAGCCCTGCAGTAAGTGGCAGATATGAGTGAACAGGTCCCTAGACATGCGCAGTCGTTGGCGACACTGGTTCTCGTCCATTTGCCGGAATGACAGGCGGCGTCTATAGACCCTGGATGTTGCTAGGTGCCGACCAGCTATGGCTCACTATTGCTCCTGGGAAGTGTGCGCGGGAGCCTCAGCAACCCCTTCTTCCTGAGGTTGCTGCTCCTGCCTTTGCACGGCCAGGGCCTTAGTCAGTCTCTCCTCCATCTTCTTTGCTCTCTGCAGGCCATCAGGCATACAGCTAGGTCACCAGGATTCATGATCCTGACGTGGTCCTCCTGCAGCATGAAAAAAAGAGAGAGAGAGAGAGACGTGGTTAGAATGGGTGTACTTAGCATCCTTTTCTGGCCCTGTGTGACCACCCCTTAACGCTTCCTGGAAATTGCTGGCCACCCCTCCCAATGGCCAGAGATGAGTGCGCTGCATGGCTGCCCTGTCAACCTGTGACATGGGGGACACTGGTCTAAACTGGGATGTTGAGATTGCATCCAACAGTGAAATTGTCTCCAACAGTGACTGCTACATGGCCAGCATTGGTGAGGAGATTGTGCAACTTGTGCAGTCCAACTGCTGCACGGTCCAGTAAAGTGGTCGCAGACTTGCAGTCTGTGCTGGGGTGGTGGGGGATAAGGTCTGGAGAGCTTGTGGCATATTGGTGCCTCTGCATTGCTTGCATGGGCGGGCAGGTTAGGAGCCTGACCCCAATCATATCACTGTGGCTGCGCCTGAACTGTCTCAGTTGCAGGGGGTTGGTCAGTTTATACAGGTGTCCCTACTGCGTGGCCACTTCCCTCGCCTACTGCCATCCCACCTCGATTACTAGTGCGCAGGATCCAACGCCAGGGCGGCAGTTGCCCTCGGATACCCCCACCTGGAATGCATTCGCCTCTGGGGCCAGGCAGCAGTTGCCCTCAGAAACCACCCCGCCCCCTACCCCGAGCACAGTCACCTCTGGGGCCAGACAGCAGTTGCGCCCCAACCCCCTGACTACAGTCGCCTCGGGGGCCAGACAGCAGTTGCCCCCAGACACCATCCCGTGCCCCGCCCACAGCCACCATCCCGCACCCCACCCCCACCCCAGTACAGTGATTTCTGAGCCTGGGCAGCACTTCGTCCCGGCACCCCTGAAGCCTGCAAAGCAACAGGCAACCCTGGCGAGCTGTAGAAAACGATGCTGTTCACTCACCTACTTCCTTTCCCCCCAAAGTGAAGGCCGCCAAATGCACGTCACCTGTGTGCCGTTGTGAAGCACAACGTGCTTTCCCGCCAATGTGGCCGGACAATCCGGCAGTGGTCCAGAGCCTGGCAGGATGGCCTTTTAATGAGATGCTGATGTATTACAACAAGCTCCCCGCTGATTGTTGGCAGGTTGAGCGGACTATCCCGACCTACCTTCCCGCCACCGTGAACCAGATCGCGCTAAATTGTCTGCGATCACCACCTATCACCCCAGTGGGCATGGAAAATTTCGCCACATGTAAACCACATCAATAGCATTGCCTTCATCAACCCTCTTGTTACCTCTCCAATAATACTGCAATTCAATAATTCTGGTCAAGGCGTTGTCATGGGGAATGACCCATTGAATGGCTGTCCCCTAAGCTTTTGTTTAGTTGAAAAAGGCACAGTGCGTAGACATTTTTTTGACTGCAAAGGGCAGGGTGCTATGTGTGAATATATGTAGCTTCTAGCACGTGTAAGTGAGTCAGATTGTGAGCCTGACTGATAATCTTAAATGGTTGTCGGTGCAATTAGCACAATCAGGACGGTTTAGTAAATGTTGTCCAATTGCTGAATCATATCTAATGTTGGACACTATGTTCTGAGTTTTAATCAAGCACGGATTGGTTAAGTACTTTGCCTGTTGTGAACAGCTGAAGGGACGGGCTGTTTGATGTGATCCACCAGCCTTTGCGACGTATGCCCTATATACCTGATGTCACACCAACACTGAAATACATATACCACATTACTTATTTGTGTGGTAGGCAGAACATCATCTTGACGTTAGTGGAAAATATCACTCGTGTTGCTACTGCATAGTAGCGGTGTGAAACAGTTGCTCAAATTTTTTGAGACACTTTACCCTTCCAGTGTAATCTTGGATAGACTGGGACTTTTCAGAACTGAAAGTGGCAGCCTTGGGCTCATTCATGTGTTTGCACGATATACAGCAAGATATACTGATAAATCCTAGTGTTATTTAATGTAACTTTAATAGCAGTAGACTTTTATGGCATAGTCCTAAAGAGTGTGCAGGGACAGGGGAACCTAGAGGTTCGTGTGCATAGATCTGTGAAGGTGGCCGGACATATTGAGAGAGTAATCAGCAAAGGGATGGAATCTTGAGGCTTCATAAATAGTGATACTAGTCTGAATTTTCGCTCCTGGGTTGGGAGCGCAATTGGGACAATTTCCGGCTCTGCAAACCTGAATCAGGAAAAAGTGCCGTGGACCTTCAGATTTTTTGGGGAGGCAGGTGAAAATGGAAGTTGTGGTGGGGTACCCTAGAAAGGAGTCAGAGGCTGCTGGATGTGAAGGCAGGTTAGGCAGAAAGCCTGTCATGGTGTGCTGGTACTTTGTTAAAGCAATGCAAAAAGAACAATAAAACAAAAAAACAGCCCTCATACCTCCTGCCATCTCCCCATGCCAACTCTGCCCTTCATGTCAAACCAAGACACTCTAATCATTACCATGGCCCCTCACACCCTCCATGCCGTCATATATCTCTCTACCCATGCCCATTACTTTTTTTAGTCCCTGTGCCATCTTAGTGCCAAATTATGCTTCCCCCCCCATTACCTTAACATCTACCATGCCAACTCACCCAATATTGGAAGACTTCAGGACCCATGCTAAGAAAAAATAAAGTTTTCAAGTGTCTATCATGAATCCACTATTTCAAAAAAAATGCTCTGTGACAAAAACCCATTCACAACATTTAACTTCCTTTAATCCTTTATTAAAAACAAAGTCCCACATAAAAGTTTATAACCACTTGGAGCTGTCAGTCAGGCTGTAAACTGACAGGCACCCCACTGTGATAGATTGTGAAATCAGTAATGCAGCATTAATCCTGTAATGATAACCCTCAGACTCATGTCAACAGACAGTGAAATAGCAAGCACTGAATTATTTTTTAACACCACAGGCAGCTCTTTCAAATATTTAAATATTTAAAGTTTTAAATGCCTATGACAGCTCCCATTGACAACTAACCTTTCAACAGCTCTCTTGACAGTTCCATTTGACAGCTCTCTTGACAGTTCCAATGAGTTGACAATTTCAGTCAGCTTATGCACATTTTACATATATTCATGTCTAATTTTAACAATCCCAAAGAGCAGCTTACCACTCTCAAAGGGAACCTGACCTCCTCAAAAGGTATCCTAGGACCATATTCAAAAGGGTACCCCAACTCTCCAAAAACCTCCAGCAGCTTTAGACCTCTTACCAGGTCTAAATCGCACAAGTCATGTTTTGGTCATCCCACAGATCAAATCAACCTGAGATAGCTGCACTTTAACTTGTTCAGTTGCCTCCGTGTACCACGGATGTGCAAATTAAACCTGTCCCCATTCCCCCACCCCTGTGAAAATGGTAGGTGCTATGGTTGGGGGCATGACTCTTGGATTCGGTCCTCTGCTGCCATTTTTGTAATGACTGAGAGGCTGTCCATCTTTAAGAAAATTCAGGCCATTGAATACACGAGGATTCAATCACAATAACAGGCCTCAGACTTGCAGTAGCCAAATTAAGAAAATGGTGTTTTGTAATCATTTTAATTGATTTAAAACAAGACCCCAAATTTTTAATTTTAACTGCATTAAGCAATAACAATTTTTATCTGTAATCTAATTCCAACGAAGTGCTTTGAGAAGTATAAATTAGTCAACTATCACTACCAGAGGCCATAGCAACTGTCATTTATAATTCTTCAAGGCTGACTCTTAGCTTTTGTTTAAAACCAAATCTGCTTTTCACAGTTGGACAAATCAAAATAAATCCACATCAGCATCTTTAATTAAAAACGTATGTCATACAGTTTTCTGTAGTTCTGGGTGCACAATCTTAATTTGAAGATTTTAATTATACGCAATGCAACAATCATATTCACAATTTTATGATCTTAAAAGTATTGAACCCAGTAACAGAATCTGAACTCTCAAGTGCCAGTTTTTCATGTGATATTTCCAGGTTGTGAGCCCAAGGAATATTTACATTTTAAATCAGTTCAAAACCAAAACATAATTCAAAGTATCTCAAAAGTAAAACACATGGTTATGCATACATAAATAAAACAACAAATTTAAAACAGCATAAGTTAATAGAAAAGACATTGCTTATGCTTCCAAAATCAAAGACAAGAATTACAGAGGGTTAAACTGTTTCATATCTCTGTTAAACATATGTGGGTCCAGAAATGTCAGCCAATTCTCTCATACTTTAACACAGGAACACCCAGGAAATGTTGGAGAACCCCATGCCAATGCTTATTGTGTCCTTTCTTATGACTGATATGGATCTCATCAACACTTGGGGCAGGATATTGAGTTTAGCGAGTGGGGGGTGGGGGCCCGCTTGCTGATGCGGGATGACGTCGGGCGGAACTCTCGACGTCATCCTGCGTCATTTCAGTTTTCAGGTCGGCGGGGGGTGCAGCCAAATCAGTTTTGCGCCCGCCGACCTGTCAACAGCCAGTTGAGGCCATTTAAAAACTAATTGAATACTTAAAGGACCTGCCTGTCCAACCTTAAGGTTGGCGGGCAGGCCAGGAGCCCTGGCGGGCTTCAGGAAAAGCATGAAACCTCATCCACAGGCGGGAAGAGGTTTCATGTAGGTTTTTAAATATTTAATAAAAGTTTAATTAAATGTGATGAACATGTCCCAACTCATGTGACAGTGTCACATGAGGGGACATGTCAGAGAAATTTTATTTTTCTATAATTCACAGTTTTGAATTTGGCACCTATCTCCCTATCGGAGGGATAATTTTTCCCTTGGGGAATTTGGTGCATGTAAGGTCCTCTTGTTCCCTGTGTCATTGGTGCTCATAATTGCTAACAATCCCTGTTCTCTTAAGTTTACCTCTTCCCATGAAGAATTACTGTTTCACTCTCTTGTGAGTAAATATAGTTATCGCATGCATCTCACCTTTCTTTTGCTTTAAACTTTCCTTCAGCTTCTGGAGGAATGGTGGTATGTATTGTAGGTTATATGTATGGTCTCCAATGCTGCATTCATTTCCATGTTGTTGTTTTGGAAGCCAACGCAAGGACTCCCTGACCTTTTATTTTGACATTCTTCTGTTCTTTTTGCGCAGCTTTACGTTATCGTAATTTTCTTGCACCTGTGGCTTGAAGATAATCCACCAATGCATGCTTTTTTTTTTTTTGGGGGGTATTTCAAACTTTTGATGCAGTTATCCTTTATTTGATCCATTTGAGAATTCAAATTTTTGATGCAATCATTATCTGCTTCTAACTGTTTCTTTTGTTTTAAAATTTGCTGTCCTTCCCAGAGCACAACCACAGCTTTTCAATTTTCCTTTCATAAACACTTCTCTGTGGTTAATGTTTTAACAACCGCCCCCAACCGTTCCATGTTTTCTGTTTGCTGAATCAAAGCATATACAGCCCTAATGAGTTTTCCACATAGGTGTGGATTGTAGAACATAAATTCTCCATTGCACACTTTATTCTTAGTTTTTTAAAAAACTTGTGGCATTGGTTACCATCTATAAATCGATCAGAACCAAATATCCCTTTCTGATTTACATTTGCTTGAGGGATTCACTACCATTTCTAACTTGATGCATTCGGAGGATATTTTACCATGTCTGAACTTTAACTCAGGCCCTCCCAGGAGACACCATTGTTAGTGGATTTCCCATAGTTGCAGTTGAAACACTGGGCCCTTCAAAAATTGGCTCCAGTGTAGTTCAGTTCCAAGTGGTTTTAAACAGCAAGCTTTAATTTACTTTGGCCAACAAAGAATTGTTCTCATATAACTGTTTTACAGTTTTACGTTAAATGACAAACAATTAATATAAAACAAAAACAGAATTACCTGGAAAAACTCAGCAGGTCTGGCAGCATTGGCGGAGAAGAAAAGAGTTGACGTTTCGATTCCTCATGACCCTTCGACAGAACTAGGACAATTAAACAATTAATATAGCCTGTTTCCTCCAAAAATGCAATATGATTAGACTAGAACCTTCATGGGCTACAATTAAAATGGAAGGACTACCAACTATCCATGAGAACTCTAAATTTTGGAAGTAACAAGCTCTATCTTTATACCTTTAGTCACTTTGGGCTGTAAACAAAAGAATTGTTCTATCATCCCACCAAGCTGAGCTGTTTATGTAATGTCCCAATCTCCTCAGTTTCCAATTCTGTCTCACAGATTTGTTATTGTCTTCACAAAAGTGCAGACTGAATATAATTTGTTCGAAAACAAAGCCATCTATATATCTGTAAGCTCAGCTATTATATCAGAGGTCATTTTAATTTGTTGTACACAAGGTAGGATTTAATGGGAAGATGGGCAACTAATAATGATCAATATTCTAAGAAGTTCAAAAAAGTGATTGGACTGAATTTTTCTTTTACTGGTCCAGATTGACTTTTACTCAGCATGCCTTTCTGCACCTGGTTTTACAAGTTCTAATAAAGGCAAATTCGATGAATAGCTATCAAAGCTCTATCCTCCACAATTCACAGGAAGCAAAAATTGGTTGAAAGCAATGAAAATAGCCAGGTCCTGGAAATAATATCCCCAGTTACTAATTTCATTCCAAATTTACTACACCACTGACAATTATCATGAAAAGTTTAGTTTTTAAAGTAAGAGTTTGCAGTTAACCAATTCATTGCATTTGATATAGAAACAGAAAATGTTGGAAATACCCTGCAGGTCAGGCTGCATCTGTAGAGAGAGAGACAGAATTAATGGAGGAATTTTATGAAGCCCACACGAGCAGGAAACGTGGTGTGTCAGTGACTTAATTAGGCAGGATGTAAAATTTCGAATTCCCGATGGCAGGTTGAGATGTAGTGATCATCCCACGTGTGTTTGCAGCATGTCAAAATTTATGCCGGCCTGTGGTGGGTTCTTACTTGTAATACATTTGCATTCATGAATACTTATTAATATGAATCAATTTTCAATAAAGTTCTGCGCTCAGGATAAAGTCAGTGGTGCATGAGAATCTAAAGGTTGCATACACTCTAGTCGGCTTTGTGCAGTTTTGACTGAGATAAATGGGTTTCCATGTTTAAATCTGTGGTAGCGAAAGGTTGGTGTCTGGGTGCATAAGGGTTGCACTGGAGGGAACTAGGTGGTGACAGAGGATGATGTTTGGGTGCAGGAAGGTGTGGTGGAGGGAAGGGCCTAGTGTCCTGGGTGTGGTGGTCCTGTAAGCAGGGTAGGGGTGGGTGGGTCAAGCAGCGATTGAAAGATGGATGAAGGGCTTAAAGGGTGGGATTGGTGCTATCAGTGGTGGGGTCTGGAGGGCCAAATTGAAGGTAGTGGTTGGTGGAGGTAACAGTCACAGTCAAAGTGGGAAGTTGTACTCAGTAATGGGGTAGGTCTAGAGTCAGGGTTGGGTATTTTTTGAACTTCTTAGAATATTGATTATTATTAGTTGCCCATCTTCCCATTAAATCCTACCTTGTGTACAACAAATTAAAATGACCTCCGATATAATAGCTGGGCTTGGTGGGTCTTACTTGGTGGGTCACGGAAGCAAGCAAAAGCATGGAGGAGGATAACAGGACGGTTCAGGGTCAGATTAGGCATTGGGAGAGTCATGGGTGTAGGCACAATTGGGAAAGGTGGCATGTGAATTAGGGTCCATGGTAATGGTAGGAGTTTCAAGGGTAACAGAGGGGAGAGGAAAGGTTATGTTGGGTCAAGGGTGATGGGGGAAAGCATGAGGGTGATAGGGGGAGGGCAGAAGGTACAGGATTGGGTTTTGAAAGTAGCGCACAATTGTCTGTGACTCGCTGAAAACGCATGTTCAAATGCAAGGATCACAGATGGAAATGGGAGGAGGATCATTTTGGGTGGGTGGAGTTCATATTGCGCACAATTGGATGATTAAATGGACTTCCTAATAACTAGTTAATTAGATGAGAACTGTGGTAAAACATGCACTCAAATGTATGTCTGCCCTCTTCACACAGTACAATTACTGCCATAACCATGAGTCTCATTCATCCGATTTTCTTGAAGTCTCAGGAACAGGAGGAGAGAAGGCACAGGGGAGCTCTTGTTGCCCAATAACAGAAGGCACAAGGCCAACAGCAGGCAGCACCAAAGGGGGAGGCTGGTCCAGATGCAGACATTGAGAGAAGGCATTGATGAAGATGGGCACTGGCCCGTCGGTGCATTCAAAGGACAAAAACTAACTACTTCCAGATGTCCAAGAGGCAATATTAGTGATGTCTGAGGATGTCCTGGGAAATTGTCACCAAGATATGTCAGATTATTCACCAAGACTTGCAGCCATGTTGATTAGGTGAGAACCCGATGCCCTGTTGCCCTCGGGTTACAGCGCTGCAAAATTTCTAAGCTAGTGGTGGCTTCCAGGGCATGAAAAGTGATAGATGTGTCATCTCACTGGCTGCCACACAGTGGTGCATAAAGGGGGTGATCAATACCCTATATTGTCATGCCAATGATTTCATCAACTTCACCATCGAAGAAGACTGCAAGGTCAGCCACGTTTGGTGTCATAATTGGGTTTCCTTGAGTGCAGGGTATCATCAGTTGTATTTATGGCATTAAAAGCTCCCTGGGACAGCTAGCTGTATTTGTACAAGGTTTGGATAACAATGACATATCTACATTATCATTGCTCCATCGTCTGACTTAACCCTGCCATCCTCATTTGCCCAGTTAACTCTAAACCTGCAACTTCTACCACCTAGAATAATATTAGTGAGTGGAGCTTTGTCACTCACTCTCTCGTGAGTGCTGGTACCAAGGATATTTTAGGGGTAACTCTTTTGAGTCAACCAAATAAACTAAATTAACAAAATTGGGGACAAATTAAAAAGCAGCCCCTTAAAGGGAAACATGGACATCCGTGTAATAACCTGCCTTGCCCAAAGCACTATCGTTCAAATGCTTTGAATGCAATGCACTTTCTCATTTATAGTTGCTGAGAGTTCAGTGGGCCAATATCCTTTAGAATGCATAGATGGTGGGGGGCCAGCTGTGCCTGCATTTAAAGTCATGTTCCACAGAATGATCATCGCAGAAGTAATAATTCATAGGAACATTCAATAAAAATGCAAAGGCATCTCATTCAAGATTATTGTCTGTGGTCCTATCTCCTCTATAGCCATCACATTATGAGAAACATGGGACGTGCAATGATCATTATATCTGATATTCTCAATAATTGCAAAAAATTACAGTAAAAATTATATTGTACATATATTTACAAGTGTGAACCATATGAAAAAATCACCCAGGCACCCTTTATGCTCATAATTTTTTTAAGTTTTCTTTTCATTCTGCTACCTTGACATTTGTAGCTGAGGTGGAGGCATTCTACTCAGTTTCATGTCCCATGGCCTTGGATAACAGTGATGGACATCCTCTGGAGGCATGGGTCCTTGAGGGCTCCAGCCTTTTGGCGGCGGTCTCCTACACTGATATAGGGGCATCCCCCTCAGTCTCACCTGCTAATGAGGTCAAAGGTGGAGTGGATGAGGAGACGCCACTAACCCTGGGGGTGTCTTGAGAGGAAAGCCCTGGGGCAGCCGTCACATGCTCCTCCTCCATCTGAGTGCCTCCCTGAGAGGAAAGGGTGCCTGGAGAGAGGTCCAGGTGCCTCATCCTTCCTTTTGCCTAGCCACTGCTGCACTGAGCCAATGGCTTAAGCAATGGAGAGCAAGTCAGAGCACATAAAGATTGAATGCTCAACCTAGCTCTCCATGCTGGTTGCCGTCCTTGCCATGGATGAAGCCAAGCGCTCAAATGCTTGAGACATGGCAGAACTCATGGTACGCATGGACTCTTCCATACCCCACCCAAAGCTGTGCATAATCCCTGGCATCTGTGCCATTTTTACCCCTAGCTTCTGCTGCCTGTCTAGCAGGTTTCTTGTGACTACTACCAGAGGTCCATCATCAGGATGGGACTCAGAACGTGCCTGGAAGCAGCCCTCTGATCATCTGGGGACCCAGCTGTCACATCCTTCCTCAGTGACTGAGACGTGTCTTTGGTCTGCTCACCAGATTGTGCTCCAAAATCTAACTGAGAACCCTCATGGCAGTGTGGGTGTAAACTATGCTGATGGAGGTGGATAATGAGGCAGGTGATGGTGCTCCTTTGTCCCCAGAGATGGAGTCTTTGGGCTCCTGTCTTGGCTGCGAACTATAGTGGAGAACACAAAGGATCACATTACAAATCATCACAGTTTGAGCGCCTCACATTTCACTGCGTGCGTCTTGTGTGCCCATTTGCCACCACCAGGATGGCTGCCTCGTCCTCCTCATGCCTGGCCAGTCCAGCTTTGTCACCTGCAATGGATCGTACTCCTTTCTCCCCAGCAATTGCCAGTGCTTCTTCCTAAGCTGTTGTGAGGAGCCTGGAGTTGGGCACTCTTCATCCCCTTGCACCTCCTCTCTCGGGTGTTGTGGGTCTGCTTGTCCTGCATGATGAAATGTAGAGCTAGTGATTTGTCAAGTGACACCTAAATCCCTTGCCTGCATGCATCCCATCACACATACGGTCCTGTCAAACCTTGCATCCAAGCACACGTAAAGGGCAAACTTCCAGAAACTCTGGCCTCTATTACCATGTGGCATTCACTCTTCTGGCATAGCTGATCACTCGCATATGTATATGTCATTGATGACCCCACAAGAGACCCTTGTGGAAGATATGATGCTTGCACTCAATCTTGTGGATTGGAGCAGGTTGTTGACCTGCTTCCTGCACTGGACCAAGGTTCACCTGGTCACCCCATGGTGGCTCATTTCCTCTGTCGCCTTTGTCCAGGCTACCTTGGCCAGTCAGGAGGGCCTTAGAGCACCTCTTGCCTTTTCCTGATGGCCTGGAGGAGAGCCTGCAGGGAGGTATCGCTGAAATGTGGGGCCAGTTGGCTTAGGTGGTCGGACAGCTCTTGAAATAATATCTCACACTCAAACACTGACACATCCTAGTAGCTATGCACAGCTTCCCTGTTTGAACAGGAGGCTTTTTAATAGCCCTCCCATAGATGTACTATTATCAGCCGATGGCGGGTTTCACCAATGAAAAGCTTTCCCTGCTGCTCAATTACATGTGTTTCACGTACACACCGTTGGAACTTAGAATTTGAATTGTAATCGTGTGGGAAACAGCAAAAAGAGAGAAGTGAAAGTGGCACAAAGTTCTGGTTAGGACGTCAGGAACGGCACGCTGTTGACAAAATCCCAGACAACGTTTCAGATTGGTGACCTTTCCTCACAACCTGGAAAAATTAGAAGTGTAACTGGTTTTTATTAAGGGTGGGTGGGATGAGGACAAAAGGAAGGTCCATGATAGGGTGAAAGAAAGGAGAGTTAATCTTCCAGGGCCAAAGGAAATGGTGATGGGGTAGGAAAAGAAACAAGGTAACAAAAGATGTGCCTAGAGCAGGTGTGCTGCTGAATAAAAAGAAAGAGAAACCAAAACAAGCAAAGAGACAGGAACAAAATGGGGCAGGCGATTATGGTCTGAATTCGTTCAACTTGAATTGTTAAACGCTGCATTTGATAACTTGGCTTTGAGGGTTCATACATTTCTGCCACATTCTGCTTTCATAAGCTTCTTTGTTTTTTATGGTAAACAGCAAATGTATAACAGGCTAGAAGTTTTGCCTCAGGATACTTATGAAATATTTGTTGGCAGCAGGACCTCACAAAGAATGGGTTCAAATTACTCCTTACTGGCTTCCTGATCAAGGCTTCGAATCCAAGGATACAGATACATCTACTGACAGGACATCATCTGTGTCTGTTAGACTCATAAATTGTACTAATTCCATTTCATCCATTTGGAGAAGTTGGTGCTCATAAGGAACTCTTTAAACCAATTTAGATATTGGAGATAAAAACAGAAAATGCTGGAAATACTCAGCAGATCAGGCAATATCTGTGGAGAGAGAAACTGAGTCGATGGTCAGGATTTTGGTTCAGGACCTAGACACTTGATTCAAATATGGACCACAAACCAGCTGCTTACCCCTCCCTGTCTCAACAACCCTCTGAAATCTCTGCACTCCTTCTAGCGATTAGCATATCCACAATTATCATCGCTCCAGTATTGACCGTCATTCCTTCAGTGCCTGAAGATCTGAAAAGTCCTTCCCTAAACCTCTCTAACCTTTCTCTAACTCTTCCCCTCCAATCTCTCTCACTTCCCCCCCACCTCTCTCTCATTCCCCCCCCCACCTCTCCCCTCGCCCCCACCCCTCTCTTCCTCCCACCCCTCTCCCTCTCTGTTCACCCAGCCTCTCTCTCTCTCTCTCTTTCACTTCGACCCACCCCTCATTCCCTTCCCTGTCTCTCCCTAGCTCTCTTCCCTGCCCCCACACTTCCTTTTCTCTCTCTCTCTCCCCCCCCTCCCTCTCTCAGACAACCCTTCCTGCCTCTCTATCTTCACCTTCCCCTGCATCTCTATCTTCACCCTCCCCTGCCTCTTTCTTTTCGTCCTCACCTGCCTCTCTCTCTGTCTTCCCCCTCATCTGCCTCTCTCTCTTTCCCCTCCCTAGCCTCGCCCTCTTTCCCCCTCCCCCGCCTCGCCCTCTTCCCCCTCCCCATCCTCGCCCTCTTCCCCCCTCTCCTTTCCCTCTCCCTCCTCTTCCCCCGCTCCCTCTCTCTTTTCCCCCCACCCCACCCCCTTCTCTCTCTCTCTCCCTCTCTCTCTCTCTCTCTCTCTCTCTCTCTCTCTCTCTCCCTCTCTCTCTATCTCTTTTTCTCTTTCTCTTTCTCTCTCTCTCTTTCTTTCTCCCTCTCTCTCTTTCTCTCTCTCTCTTTTTCCTTCTTTCTTTCTTTCTTTTCTGGTTGCTTATCTGAATATCTCCATATGTGGCTTCGTGTCAACATTTTGTTTGATAAAGCTCTTAAGTCATTCATATTTTGTTTAAAAAGAAATTTGAATGTCCAGTTAATAGCAGAACAGATGACACAACATGGTTTCACATTTTAAGATGTTTACTGTAACAAAAAAAACTGAAAGCACTAATTCCTAACACTATTTTTGCAGGCAACCTATACTTTAAGTTACAGAGCAGAACTTTTAACGCAACCAAAGAAAACATTATCTGGCATGTGTTACACTGTTCTTTAAGTAGACATTCATTTCTCCCAGAGTCAATCCCAATTAATTCTTAACTCCGAAGCATTACTTCCGATCCTTTCCTTTCCCAGCCTGGAAACTTTTAATTACGGAACTGTCTATTAAGGTGAGTTTTCATGGAGACTTCTCCCTCTAGTTGTAACTAGGCGAATCTTCCAGCCTCGTTTTGTCTTTCCAATCCGAGCATGAGCTTCCACCCATGCTCTGGAGCAGTGAACCATAGAGACTTCCAGCTTTTAGCTGCACACTCTCTTTCTCGCATTCTGGAAGACGATCTGTCTGTGACATACGGTAATATTTTAAGAAAGCTTGTTACCCAATATCACAATTGCTTACTTGTACCCTTCACATCTCAAAGCCCATCAACATGGAACTATGAATCATATGGGCCTTGTATCCAGGTAGAGAATATGGAACAGTTCAATTAATGTACATTTAAGGGCCTCATGCCACCACTGCTGGTATAAACCCAATGGTGTGTGGAGGAGGGCATGAGTTGACAGTAAGTTGGCATTAGGGCTGTAAGGGGCCATGGGGGTGGGGGTGGGGGGGGGTGGGGGGTGGGTCATGGGTTTGCATGTAAGGGCATGGAGAATTTGTGGGGAATGATGAGGGTGTGAACAGCGAGGCCTAGAGAGCCTAATATTTAACGGAACTACTGGGACAAAGTCCCAGAGAACTGTGGTGGGTCTCTTAACCAACCTGCCTCAACACTCAACAGCCACTGTGGCCACCTCTGATCTGTGTCTGCAGCCAGCGGTCCTGACTTCATCCCCCTCCCCTGCACGGCCCCCCCCCCCCCCAAGAACAAAAATCTCACCATTTCGAGGCACTTTTTCCCAAGGTAGGTGTGACAAGCTGGGAGATTTTCCAACTGTGTCCCCGCCTCAGAAGCGGGGCCATGATATCAGTTTAGAGAATAAATTTAGAAATCTACAATGATGCATTTAGAATATAACGAAACAAACTGTATCCTCTTATCTGTGAAATCAACAAAAAGCAATGTGATATTTTGGTGGATGCCAGGTAAATGAACGCATTTTACTCATCATAGTGTTCATAATGATTGGATTAATGCAATGTCAATTTTATACAGTTTTTTCTTTAACCCTGTGCTTTTATACTTCAGCAAACAGAGATCCAATTGCGAAGATTCTGGGCCCAAGCTTTGCTACTGTGGAAGGAGAAGACAAATCTATGTTGCGTTTACTGGAAAAAGTGAAGAAAAGTGATGAAGAGCCTGAGGCTGAAGTTCAAATGAAGTTGTTCCTGCTTCTCCAGCAGCTAGATATGCAGCTTCTAAATGCTTCTCTACAGAAAATTTCACAGTAATTATTGCAAATAAAATGTTCATTGTTATGAATGTGGTATTTTAGAGATCATATTTCTCACAACATTCAGCCGATGTCTTAAGATAAGAAGAAAAGTATAACCATCAGTATTTGAGTTATATACTCCATGCATCTCATCATATTATATTTACTTTTTTCCTCCTTTTAAATAAGAAAAAGCTTGGGCTGGGATTTTCTGTGCCTGCTGGCGTTTGGTGGCGTGAGCCAAAAATTGTTGTGAAACCAGTTCGTAATCGTCCGCTCAGCCTGTCGATGGTAGGCCGCGTTCCCTGGGAGCCTCATTGTAATACATCATATTATACGGTCAGCCTGCTGGACCCATCCTTCCCTCCCTCCCTCTCTCTCTCGCTCTCACTCTCGCTCTCGCTCTCTTGCTCTTGCTGTTGCTTCCCCTACCCCCAACTGGATCGTCTGCCCATGTCGGCAGGAAAACAAGCCAACGTGTTTTGCAACAGCATATATAAGGTGTGTACTTGGCGGGCTACACTTCACTCGGGACTTTGGGCAGCACTCAGTCATCAGTGCCAGGCTTCACAGCACCACATCAGTTTTAGAGGGGCTCAAGGGCAGGTCCCCACTTACCAAACCAGCCATATGTGGATGGATTTTCAATGGCTGCAGGGCTAAGGCTTGCTTGGGGAAGTGGGTGAAGTGGCCTTGGGCAAGAGAAGAGGCTGCAGGATAAGAGCTGTACTGGGGATGTAAAGTATCCCAGGGTGTGTGTGGGGGCACATGTTGATCTGTGCAAGTGGCCTTAAGATGATGAGGGCTGAGGAGGCAGTCTCCAGAGGAGATGAGGCCAGATAGACATGTGAGGGTATGTGTGTGAGAATGGGTAGTGTTGTCCCTTGGAGCTAGCAGTGAGTGATGCCAGTGAATGTGCGATGGGCTTGAGTGTGTGAGTTTAGAGTGATGAGATGGTTACCATACCCTGGTTGCACGGATGAGATCATTTATCCTCGATGTGCATTGAACGGCCAACCTCTTTTGTGCAGCATTGACATGGATCACCACTGCCAACGCCGTCCAAGCCGGAGTGGTAATATTGCTGCCCCTCCTGCAGCCAAATTGGGGACATCACAGCAGGCCTCCACGGTGTCCAAAAAGCGCTCAAAGTCTGTAGTCATCTTACCTTTCGGGGCCATGCCTTCTTTGCTGCAGACCTAGGCTGTAAACATTGAACGTGGCTGTACTTTAAATGTGGTGCCTGGCATGATGAAGCGGCGAGGTGATGGCGTGGCAGGCAAATTGGAGCCTGCCTGCCATCGAAACAGTGGGAATGCAGAATTAATGCGGCGGGTTTGGGACGATACATCGTGAAAAACCTCCTTTGCTGCCAGCGGGAAAAACTACTCACTACCGCACTTAGTGCAAATCTGGGACGATTCTGCCCTAAGTCTCCATGTGAAGATTTGTTTTCCAGCTGAATAGCAGGAATTAGTACTTGAGACCCAATCAATGCTGTTCTTGGATTGTCTACTGGGAAATTTTAGGGTGATTCACCTTTTTGATTTTTTTTCCTCCTGTCCTTTCTGTATGGAAGCATTTGGTCTCTGCTTTGTGCTTTCTCTTGATACAGAAGCTAAGGATAAGGCTAATTTTGAATCATGCGTCCGATCCCTTCCTTCTATTCTGGAGCACCACTTTTGTGTTTGTTTTATTATATGATCTGATTTGCATATGCAAACCAGAAGGAACAGAGTTTGTAGCCCATGGATTCTATATGGATTGTGGCTAAGATACCCGGTGTAAACTAAAGATAGCTAAAGCTTGGTTGTAGTTTTTTGAAGTTTTTCAAATTCTTTTTTCTACAATTCTACACCCATTATGTTTGAAAATTTGTTTTAACAATTTATTTGTATGCATTTTTTTCTTTAAATAATTTGCTTTCATACTTTAGCTATTTATGCTTTTATTTTGTTTATGATGCTAATTTGGCTGCCTTCCTTCAATTAACTCTACTCTGTCTATGGTTGTTGTGTTCTGTAGCCCATTGCTCACTGTCCATACCTTAGCTTGCAAACCAGCTTGCCCAGATTTGCCTTGGCAATCTATCCACTGCATTTCCCATATGACCATTTTTTCCTTACTGACGCCACTGCTTTTCCACCTTCTTGCCCACTATTGATTTAACTGGCAATCTGTACACAGTATTTCTTCCATGCTCACTTATGTTGGTGTTTACCCAGGGGGCAGAATTTAACCCTTGGTGTGCAGGATCGGTGGGGGGGTCAGGAAGCCAACTGCCGCCCGCGATCAGCAGCACTCTGCGATTTTATGCAGGCAGGCCAATTAAGACCTGCCCAGCATGATACGCGGCCTGGGAATGAGCACGAAGGGGTGGGCGGGGACAGGGGCATGATGTCCGCCAGGTCCAATGGTAACCTGGTGGCCGATTCAAATATAGCCTCGGCAGCCCCTGAAAGGCTGCCACCGAAGGACGTGGACATGTTGAGAATGGAAACTGTAGCAGGTGGACATGGCAGGCAGGAGGGCAGGACGGCGGGGCAGTCTGCTGCACATTTTTTGGACAAGTTCCTTGCAGCTTTCCTGGAGGAGGTGGCAGCAAGGAGAGAAACCCTTGTCTCCAGGTACAGGAGGAGGAGGCCACCCCCACCTCACCAAAAAGGCCTGGGAGGAGGTGGCATCCAGGGTCATCAGCTGTGACCTGGTGATGCGCACGTGGGTCCAGTACCAGAAGCGCTTCAATGATCTCCTGCGACCGGGAAGGGTGAGTACTGTGTTGGCATAAGTCACTTTGCAGAGCAGTTTAGAGCTGTCCACCCCCCTGTGGACCTGAGAGGTGTTAGACTGTGAGTGCCAAATGTCAATGAGGCAGGGGCTGGCCAAGTAGGTGAGTCTGGCTGCTTGGACTGAGTGCCTTGCGGCTCCAGGGTCACAAATTGGCTGAGCCCTGTGAGGTGTTCCTCAGGTGGGATTGGCCATGCTGCAATGGCGCTGCAGGTAGAGAGTGGACTAATCACTGCTTCTCTGTCCTTTCAGGAGTAAACATCCCATAACAATGCTGAGAGGTAGCAGGCTGTAGGCTGACCCCCACACCTCCTCATCCTCTCGTGATACGAGCAGGAGGCCCTGGAGCTGGAGAGGCACCATATATCTCGGTCAAGCGGCCACGGTGAAGTTGGTGTGCCAGAGGAAGGTAAGAGTGCAGTGCACTGAGGTGAGAATGTCAGTCATTGCTACCATTCCAGTGTTGTCTCTATATTGATGTGAGCCTGGAACTTGGAATCCCCATTGACAATCAAAAGACGAGGGCATCATGATGCATATCTCTGTCTCATCAGGGTGCCAGGCATGTATAGTGACAGTTTCATGACTTAAACTAATAACATGTCCTTCTTCTGACTTTTAGGCTCACCAGTAGGTGGTCGCAATAAGGAGCCTGAAGGCCCACCCCTGACCCCTGAGGACCTTCATGCTTACCACGCACCTGTGTCAAGCAGGCACCAGCGCAGATACCAGCACCTTGGTAGGCATAACATCGCCGTGTAGTCTATCGGTGCACATTGGTGAGGGCACTTCTCATTTGCTTGAGGTGCAGGCGGAGGCAGAGCGTGCCCAGGACATTGGCAGTCGGAGCACTGCTGGGGACCAGGACAATGCCCAGTCGATGGCTGGTGATGGGCCTCTGGAATCATCCTTGAGGTAGCGGATGCTGGATGTCCAGCAGGGTGTGTGGGAGGATCTGGCAGTGATACATGAGGGAATGCATGCCATGGTGTCCATTGTGGAGGAGTCCCTGCGGAGCATAAGCACTGAATTGACCCTCATGGCCAAGTGCAATGTCTCCTCCTTGGAGAGAGTAGTGATTCTCATGGAGAGGCTCCTCCATGGACTCAATCAGGGGTTCCTGGGGATACGCTTGGACCTGCAAGCCTTCACACTGGTAATGACCTGAGCTGGTCAATGTCAGTGTGGGAGATGGATTGGGCACCCAGGATCCCAGCTAGGTGCCTGTCCATCAGTGGTGAGCAGGGAGGTCGAAAGTGACCTGACGTTGGCGCATGAGCTGCCTGTTGTCTGTGGGCTCTTCTCAGGGCACTCTGGATGATGGCAGTAGCTCCTCCGCCCCTCTACCAGTGACCCTGGCATCTGATGAGGCTGCGGTGACTGGGGAGTTGCCAACCATGCCACAGGCCACTCCCCCCAGGTGGGGCCTACACAGGCTCCACTGGCCAGAGGATGCCCGCCAAGGTCATCAAGGCCAACAAGACAGCAGAGTGAGCAGGCTGTCTCCAATGCTGGTGCCAGCAAGGGAGGAGCACCTAGATGTAGCACCTTCAAGCGAAAACTTAAAGCACCTTAGCACAGCACGGCCTTATTGTGGGAGAAATTTGGTTCCCCCATTTTTCTTTTTTTTTAAAGGTGTGATGGAAACCACCGATTCATATGAATTTCTGCAATGTTTCACATTCACAAGTAAATGATATGTTATTTTGTGCAGCTGGCCTCTGTATGCTTCATTTGTTCTGTAGGTGCAGGGCAGGCCGTGATGTTATGATGGATGTGTGTCTCCTGAAACATTATTGCAAAGGCACATAGTTTATGTTGTTGACCAAGGAACTGGTCATGTCAGGGATCGAGTATGGAGCCTGCAGCCCTGGCATGTGGTGTTCCTATTTGGTACTCTAGCTGAGGGAGCGTTAGAGCAAAGCATCCCAGGTGTCCCTGCCTCCCTGTAGGTTTCCCAGGTCTGCGTCTATGCCCTCAGCATTCTCCTCACCGTGCTTGTCCTTGTACTCACTACTGGACTCATCATCTGTTGCCTGTGGAGCAGCGTCAAGATCTTCTTCCTCCACTGCGTCCCCCCTTGCCAGTGCCAGATTGTGGAGAGCGCTGCATATAACCACTATCAGTGACACACGGTCTGGGGGGTATTGGAGTGCACCCCCTGAACGGTCCAGGCATCGTAAGCGCATCTTGAGAAGACCAATGATTCTCTCTACCACAGCCCTTGTGGAGATATGGCTCCTGTTGTACTGATGCTCGGCCTCTGTTCTTGGGAGATGGAGAGGTGTATTGAGCCACTTGAGGGGATAGCCCTTGTCACCCAGCAGCCACCCATCCAGTCAGGCTGGAGCTCTGAAGAACCTCGGCACCTGAGAATGCCTCAGGATGTAAGGGTCATGGGAGCTGCCAGGGTACCTTGCACACACTTGCAGAATCTGCATCTTGTGATCACACACTATCTGCACGTTCACGGAGTAGAATTCCTTCCTGTTGACGAAGGCTCCTGGCTCACTGCTGGTGCCTTGATGGCCACAGGTGCGCTGTCAATTGCACCCTGGACGCGGGGGAACTCAGCAATCCCTGCGACGCCTCTGGCTCGCTCTGCCTGGCTGGCCTCATCTGCATGGTAATGAATGAAAGTCATTGCACGCCTGAACAGAGCTTCTGTCGCCATTTTGGCGCAGCTATGGGCAACTGATTGGGACACTCCACTAAGATCTCCCACTGACCCCTGGAAAGAGCCGGAGGCATAGAAGTTGAGGGCCACTGTGACCTTCAGCGCTACTGGCAAGGGGTGTCCACCAACACAGTCAGAGCTGACCTCAGGGCTGATCCTCTGACAAATCACTGTCTCCCTTGAGACACAAAGTCTCCGTCGGCATTGCACCTCGAACATATTGAGGTAGCTGCATCACCACCTGTAAACCTTGGCAGCAGGATATTGGCGTCTTCTGCGGCCCCTTCTGAGCCTTGTGTCTGCACCTCTCCTCCCACAGCTTGCTCCCCTGGAACCTGAATAGAGACACCTGGCCTCTTCCCCCTTCTGGCCCTCTCTTCCTCCTCAGAGAAGGTGCCTCCAACGGAGGCCACAATTCCCATTACTAGGTTAAGGGAAGGCTGTCTGATACCTGCAAGGCCCCATGCATTGTGAATCCTCCTGAAGCCTGGAAAACAACAGTTGAATCTTGAACTGCAACCACTAAAATATCTGAATGCAGCTCTGAAGCAAAATGAAGCTGTCTGTTCACAGAAGCAACCAGCAGCAAGTGATATCCTAAACTCCTCACTAATCACTTTGACAAGGCCATTGACCCCTCTTATCCAGCCCGTGGATGAAGTTTTGCAAATTGTGGCCTGCCCGTTTTGTCCGTGCGACTGCCTAAAAATCGCACCGGCTACGTAAAGTCGGAGACAATTGGTGTCTCAAGTACCTTAACTGGCCACTTAATTAATGGCGAGTGCGCCTCTCCATTTCCAACGCTCATCCGCCTAGCGAAATATCGCAAGAGTGCGCGTTGACGTCGGCACACTTGGCCAACATCAATGCGCTTTATTTAATACTTGAGCGGGTCAGCACCCGCTCACCAAGCTAAAGATTCTGCCCAAGGTTTTTGATCAATATCTCTAGGGTGTCCATCTCTGTAGTCAATATCCTCTGTCCATAGTTCGTTCACTTTGTTGCTGCTACAGGCTGTGAATCTCACTGTGTCTGTTAACCCTGAGCACCAGCTGGGATGCTTTATTTTCAAGACAGAGAAAGGCTGGGCTTAATGCAGTCCATCATGGTGGGAACCATAGTGGCCAGGCCCACTTAATCATGGGAGATGCCTGCGCCAGCCTCCTGGCAGAGGCAAAATCTCCCCCAGTTAAGCCAGAGGCCAGAAGGGGCTGACAGCGGCAGGATGTCAATTAGGCTTATTAATGAGCCAAACAACACCCAATATCCCTGAGCCCACTGCAAATTTAGTTGGGGCTCAGGGTTTAAATGGAAATCACACAGTTCACCCTTGCTTCCTAAAGACTGCCTAGCAAACCCAACCCTGACTGGTTGCCTTAGTCTCGTGGGGGGTGGGTTCCTTATTATCAGGCACTCTATTCACACTCTACGCCTGATTGATAGACCCGGCATCAAGAAGAGGGGAGGCCATCGAAAGCCACCTCCGTGTCCCTGCCTCCAATCCTCCACACCATTCAGCGTACGCCCCCTCCACTCCCAGCAACCCCAATGCTGCAATCCCCATCCCAACCTCACTCATCATGCCTTCAGCTGCCTTGTCCCTAAGCTCTGGAATTTCCTTCTCCTATCTCTTAACCTCACCATAATTGCCCTCCTCTAAGACACTCTTTAAAACAGTCTTCTTTGACAAAGCATTTGGTCATCTAGCCTAATATCTCCTTACATGGCTCAACGTCAAATTTTGTTTAATAATTCTCCTGGGAAGAGCCTTAGGATCTTTTGTTACGTCAATGATGTTGTATAAATGCAACTTGTTGTTTTTGTTGTTATTATGTAAGTAAGAAAGCCAATTAGTTTGCTAGCCGGAAATGAAACTGACAAGCCATGTCTACCTAATTTCCCAAGTAGTTCCTCTGCTAGGATAGGAGGCTAGCGCACTATTTCACTTAGTATCAGTATTATTATAGGCACACATTCAGACACTGTAGTAATGAGATATTTAAGATCATACTAAAGAAATATCAGTCCCTTAGTTGAGGATAGCTTGATGATTCAGATTGCAGAGTTTGCTTGCACATTTTCATGAGGTAATGAGTTTCATTTCTCACTATTCACACTCTTTCTGCTTCCACACACATACTTTGGGCTGGATTTAATTAGCCCAAAAAGGGTCCCATCCGGCGTGCTCCATGAGGGAAGCCTGATGGTATTGTAAGGAAATAGAGATAGCAAGTAAGTTATGTTAGTATTTGTGGTGTTTGGAATGAGTTTTAGCTTTAAAGTTTAAATTTGATTTGTATTTCTGTATCTGTATGTTAAGAAAAGGTCAAATTGAGTCTTAGTTTCCCTTTAAAAGGCACTTGCATTTCTAATGAGAGTTTTACGACTGTTGCAGCTAAGGTAAACAAACAAGAGTAGAAGAATTGGGATATTGCCGAGCAACAGGGATGTAGAGAGACTGATCTTTCCCACAGACACACAACACAGAAAAGCTAGAAACAGCAGTTTATTTTTGGAAGCTGTTGGAGTTCTGTTGGTTTTGAAAACAGCTGTCAAGCAGAAGCAACCTAGAAGGAACAGATAGCCAGTACCAAGCTAAAATTGGCTGAAAGTAGCAGCCAGAGAGAGACTGAAGCAAAAGGGACTGATAAAGAAAGCTAAAGAAAGGACCCCAAAATCCAGGGGAGTGGAACAGGAGAAATTCCCAAGCAGACCTTCTAGTCAAAGGATGGACAGAAACCTGGAAAAGGTCCTGTTCCGTGGAAGTGAAAATAAGGCGCAGAGAGAAAGGCTCCAAGCTTCAAGCTTAAAATGAGATAAACGCATGTAAGAAGCCAGAAGGTCCAAAGAGACAACAAAAGGCCTGCAAATCTTTGCTATGAGCATATGAAGCAGTGGTACTGTTGACAGCTGAGTCAGTGCGAAAGAGTGCGTGGAGGAAAGCTTGAATGCATGTGATGACCCAGGGAAGAGGAACATCAGAAGGAGAGTTCGAAACCCTGGGGGTGAACCCTCGTGGAAGGCATCTGAGAGAAAGCATCGATTTGGGAGAAGGTTCCAAAGCGGGTTCTTGGAGAGTGGAGATTGGAAACCCTCATGAAAGATGGAGTTCGGTGAGACTGGTTGGCTCATGGTGTGACAAGCGGGGGCGGGGGGGAGTTGATGAGAGATCCAAAGCATCTGGTTGAGATGGCACTGTCACTTGGTTTCAGAGTGTGGTGTGTCTGACCACTGGTCACCTTACGTACAGTGCATTCACTGAACATTAAAATATAAGATAGCATTTGTAACTTGTGTTACCCTTACAGAGTTGTATATGTCTGTAAAGGTATACTTGTGGGTGAAGGAGTGTTGTAATTTAGTTAATCTTTTCTTGTTAAATGAATGTTTTATTCTTTTGTTAAAAGTTCATCAGCTGACTTCTGTGACACTGTTCAGTAGCTACTCACCACATATCTGAACAAACAAATTATAAGTTAGGATCTATCAAGTTGGGCTCCACTCTGGGATCAGGCTTGTCCAGGGATAACCTCAGGTTATTATGGGATAATAATAGTATTAAATGCTTTTCAGGCATTTAAGTGGCCGTCGTCGGATCTTCCACAGGGTTCAGAATCCCAGCGGAGGAAGTTCTGTCCACCAAGAGCTGTCAGACAATCAGAGGCTGGTAGCTCCTCATTACCATCAGCACTAGTGGGAGTGGTGGCCTCTGCCAGCAATGCACCCAGGATCTTGAGGAACTCCAGAGGTTGCATAATTAAAACTAAAACACAATCAAGAGGAAGATGAAACATTAATTTTAAGGAATGACTTTTTCATATGTAGCCTTATTTTTAGTATTGCCTATTTAATATGAAACAAGAAATCTGTCTGCTGTGATACCTTTGTTTGAGGAATACAATCTACCAAAGTTTTAAACTTCTGTAAGAGATTACTTCAAATTAATTGGAAGCCTGTTACAATATTAGAAATTAAGATAAATGTCTGCCTTTTTAAATGTCGAACTTTCTACTCACTATATTGTCTGCAGAATCAAAGTTTATGATCACTTGGTATGGACAATCTGCATATTCAAGTTTTGGCACAGTTTGTGAGGTCCTGGCGCCATTTTACTTTACAGACCTTGCAAATATCTGGCTTGCCCGATATATTTATGTGGGTATTTTTTCCAGATGTTGTAGTAATACATTTTTTCAAGTAAAATGTTTGGTGCTGATTTAATAAACGTAAAATAAAAGCTGGAACTAACTGAATAAAGGGAAAAGTTGAATTGAACAGAAGGTTATTTAATTATACTTTCATGCTTTGCTTTCTCTTTCCCCTTTTTTAAGAGAAGTGCGTCTGAACCCTCAGGCTATAAAGAATGATGTGCAATTGCTCCAGTCCTTCTCTGGAGAAGGAGACATGACCGTTTTAAAATCTATCAACTATACATCAGGTATTTAAATGGAGTGTTAAATCAATTAAGAATTGCCACATAAAGGGTTGTGTATTGAACTGTGAAAATTGGGCATTGTGCTTAATATGTTTTTAACATGAACTATCTCTGTTTGATTTTATTTTCTTACAGAATATGAATTTTCTAATGGATGCAGAGCCCCGCCATGGAGACAAGTATATGGAGATATTTGCTACCTGATTATTAATACTCATGACACTGATACATTGTATGTCACATGTAACACAGCTGGGGTTTACTTAAATGGGGTAAGTAATTAAATTGAAATGAAAAAATACTTTTGCGACTTCATTTTATTTCCACATGCTATTTAATGTATAGTAATAGTATGTTATTCATATTTTTGTATTGCCAAGCCACTTTTGCATTGTAACATTAAATTTTATTCTTTAGGGTCCTATAAAGGACAATGAAGATATTATCTATGACAGAAATGGTGATATCTACAAGGATCTTATTACATTTCTCAAGGCAAAATCTCCCACATTTGCAGAAAATCTTTCTCAAGTTCAACAGGTATAATTGGTAGAGCATTTTAAATAAAAACACCTGTTAACCAGGACAACCATAATCGTATCATAAAACAGTCTGAATTTTGCATTGATATTGCAGTCTACATAACATGAAATCCTCAGTCTGTAATTGATTATTGACTCAGAAGCATATTTAATAAAAGCTTTGAAATTGCATACTTATTTTATAAAAATATTAAAACGTAGCAAAATAGATATATTTATTCATATTTTTCACGTGCAAGTGATCATCTTTTTATTCCTTCATTTAGTGGTCAGTAGAAATCAAAATTATTTTAAAAGAAACCACCTGGAATCAAATCTGGCTGTGCATACCGATTTGAAATCTAAGTACAGCAATAAAATCACAATATTCACTTATCACTTATTGGTCAGATTTCAAATACATAAATTCACAAAAATTTGAACTAAATTCCATGCTAATCACTAGATGATCATGTCACCAATGGCTTTCTTTCACACAGGTAATAGTATCTGCTGTGATCTACATTGTTCTGCGAATTGGGTTATGATGCTTGCAGCATCATTATTTTAAGAGAGTGATTTCAGAAGAATAAACTGTCTCCCCAGTTGTAGCAAGCAGATAAAATTTTAAAATGAATTTGTTTTTCTCCTGATGAAACAACCAGTGCATTTTGAAATCTAAAAATAGTAGCTAAATGGAAGGAATCTCAATTGAAAAACCGAGTTGCATTGCAATGCACAATAACACTATATATTTTCAACTGTTTAACAAAGTTACTATCTTTTAATAAAATACTCTCAGATGTTCATGTGAAAACTTGATAAGTTGTTGAGGCAGGATGAAATTTTAATTGGAGAAATGTATGGCTTTATGAGTTTTATCTCCTTGTTGCTTCAAATGTGTCTGGATAAAATAGGATTTTTAAATTTTGAGCTGTAAATTGATAACTTTAACTTTCTACCTTCTCCAGAATATCGATTTACCATAGTAAAATAATACTAGAATGTGATTACTTGTTCATTTTTGAAGGCATATATAAGAATCATTATGGTAAAATTCCTTTGCTTTCTCTATGGGGAAAATTTTCTCCCTGTCGGGGGGGTTGTGTGGGGGCGGGCACGCAGCTGATTGGTGCCCCCGATCAGGTGGGCGCCTCCATTTTACATGGGCAGGCCAATTAAGGCCTGCCCAGCGTGACGTGCGCCCGGAAGCGCTGAGCGCTCCCTGTGCGGGCGGTGGGTTTGCCTGAGTCGGGGAGTGTGTTCTTTTATGCATGTGCGCAAAAGATTGCAGAAATCTCCCTGAGGCACAGAAGAAAGGTAAAAAAAAATTGAAGGACATGTACCCTCATGTGAAACTGTCACATGAGCAAGGACATGTCCATTAATTTTATTAAAAATTTTTCAAACACTTCAAAAACGTTCATGGAACCTCATCCACAGGCGGGAGGCAGAAAATGCGAAGAAAATGCAAAGGCCACCTGGGCTCTTCGCCTGCCCACCTTAAGGTTGAACGAGCAGCTCAACTAATTGCTTTATTGGCTTTTTAAATGGCCTTAATAGGCCTTTGACAGTTCAGCGAACTGAAAATCTAAATGACGCGCAGTGATGTCAGGACGCACACCCGACATCAGTGTGTGTAATCTTATGCCTTGGCGAGTGGGCCCCGCCCCCACTCACTGAGCTGAAGCTTCTGCCATATATTTCCCTCTTCCCTTGACAACACCAATTTATGTTGGGATATATCTCTTACAGCAGTGCCTCTCCCTTGCCCCACTCAGGTAGCAATTCTTCAGGATGAAGGTAGACAAAGACTATTGATGGCTGCTTTGTCATTTCACACCTTCTGAGCTGAGCCTTACCCAATTTCTTGACAGGCGCCTCCAACTGAAATCACTGGATAATGCTGTGAACCATGACCAATTATCACCTACAAGCACAGAAGCATTAAGACGTTTAGTAATTTTACTTCTCAACTGATTTGAGATCAGCTAATGCATCAAACCCGGTAAAGAAAACCATTTGGCCATTGTTAGTACATCCATTCAGAAAGACCCTATAGTTTTCTCACTTCACTATCTCATTGGCATGATTTTATCAGCAGGGAGTAAGTTCCAATATAGAGACAAAATGTGGACCCTGACCCACATGGGCGGCCAGTGGGACCGTTGCAGCAGTTGTCCTGGTGGTGGCCTCTTAATTGGCTGCTGCTGGGCTTGCTGTCCTGCGACTTGCTCTGCATGCTGTCAGCCCAATCAGAGGTCCTGCAGCTCTGCAGCCTTGTCAGTGCCACACAGAGAGGTGGCTGTTGTGGAGGCTGCAGGGAGAACGAGAGGGTGGTTGCATGTTGAAGTGCCCTCACAGGAGAGTTGGAAATTTCCTTTCCCTGTTGGGACCAAGCAGTTTGGCCCTTGCGCTCAGAGAGTTACTCTGGTGGTGCAGCCTTTGCCTCACTGGATCCCCTCCTTGGCCACAGAGCCTCTGGATTCAATGGCCTCTCCCCCAGCTGCTGAAACCAGCTGGGAGGCTGCCTCCATGCACAAGGTCACTTTGCCTGTGCAGCAAAATGCCTGTGGCCTGCAAAAATTGTCTGAATTAGCTATCTGCCTCCAGGTGGTGGGTAGGTGAACTACTACCCTTCACGCTGCTGGTAAAATGACCTGGTGGTGGGTCTGTACTGGGGAACCCTCCCAACATGGTTCCCCGGCATTTTACTGGTTTCCTGTCTCCCAGTCTGCCACCCGGGTATCAATAAAATTGTACCCATTGTTTGTTGAATGATGTAGAACTTACGTTTCTCTACCTGGAAAAGAAATTCCATAAGTTATTCACTCTTAAATTGTTTGAGATGAGTGTGCACTATTTAAAATACTATACACTGCCTCAGAGTAGTTTCATTGATCAATAATTTCATTCAAAATTGCTAGTTTCTCTGTTTCCCCTACTCCTCAGGTTTGTTTCGCTGCCAATCTACCTGTCCATGGACATTTACTTTGTCCCCTAATAACACTTACCAGACACTCATAAATGCCTTTGTCTCAGGAGGCACTAGTGTGCCTTAGAAATCTGTTTGCATGTTCTGAACAAAAACAGTGTCAGCTCATAACTTTTAACTTATTCTTTGTTTTTTACTGAATTTGATAAATTTCCTCTTAATATATCTGCATTCGTAAGATGAATGGGTATTTGGATTCATTCATATTTCACCCTGTGTTTGTAGCTCCTGCATACTTGAAAACCAATTTGCCACTTTAATAATGCGATACTTCATTGTCAAAAAAGAAGTCCGCTAAAGATGGATGAAAATAAATGCTGATAATCTCAAACAGCAAATGCTGTAAATGTGCAGTCAGATGTTAGCATCAAGGATTAAGAAAGCATGTGGTGGGCCTTATAGACAAGATGAACTCAGAGAGGGTATGAAGGGAGATTAGAGAGAAACTAGAGAAAGATACAAGCTCAGGTCGAGGGCACAGGGGATCCTTAGAAGAAGTTCACCCAGTCAACATCACCAGAAATATACTGCCCATTTATTGCTATTTGTCAGACTTCTCTGTTTGCAAATTTGGCTACTGTGCTTGCCTACAAATCAACAGTTACTAATTTCAAAAGCACTTCATTGGCAGTAAAGTGCTTTGTACTTGGTTTATCCTTTCCATTTCTGTAATTAATATGCTATCAATTCAGCTTTCACTTATCAGTAACGATAGAACTTGGAGAACTGTTCTTTAATATGTTTTTCTTAATACTCTTGATAGGGATTTAGATAAGGCTGCAGTTTGTCACTCAGTCTGAAAATTTGTATTTTCCAATTACTAATGAAACCAGAAGAGAACTTGCATTTATATAATGCATTCTAGGACATCCAAAAGCACTTCAGAAGCAATGAATTACAGAAACTCACATTCCATTTTGTTCATGCACAATGCCACTCAATGACATACAATTTTGAATACACACCTGTTATTTATCCATCTTGAAAGCATTATATGAATATTTGTAAACCAAACCTAAAAAAATGCACAGTCCTACAGACAAGAAGATTTTAATTTTGACACCAGTCGAACTGAGGTCATTATATATATTGTAGGCTGTCACATAAATAATTGCTTTGCGGAGGTGTTTATGGAACTATCTGTGCAGCCGTATCCCACAATGAATCAGCACCTTCAGCATTAAAAAGAAAAAATAATCAAAAAAGTTGACATAGGGCTGAATTTTGCCCTTGGCATGTGGGATCGGCGGGTGGGGGCAATTGGGAAGCCAACCGCCACCTGCAATCGACAGCACACCATGATTTTATGCTGGTGGGCCAATTAAGGCCTGCCTGGCGTGATATGCGAGCGGCAGCATTGAGTGCTGCCTGTTTAGGTGGGGGTAGGAGGACGAGCTGGCCCAGTGCAAACTTCGCCCATGCGCTCGAGAGAGCACTGAATAATCTCCCTGAGGCACAGAGCTGCCTCAGGGAAATGAAGAGATACTTTAAAAAATAATAAAGAGCAGAAAAATAATAAAACATGTCCTCTCATGTGACTCTGTCACATGAGCGGGGACATATTTTTAATTAAAAAATAAGGTTTTTATTTTATTCATATTTGCTTTTGGAAACCTCACCCTGCCCATGGATGAGTTTTCCAAAAAAAATGTAAAGGCCGCTTGGCCTTTTTGCCTGCCGGCCAACTGTTAGGTTGAAAGGGCAGTGAAAAATTAATGTCATTTGATAACTTAATGGCCGGAGGGCACGCTGCCGGCTCTGGCGCCAACCGGCGACCTATCACATGACTGCGAGTTGATGTCGGCACGCTCGACCGACGTCATCGCGCATCATTTCACGCTTGGTTGGATCAGGCACGTGCCCAGCAATCAATTCTGGCCATAATTACTACCCTTAAAATAACTTCTGCTGCACTGGTTCCAGTTTAAATCCATAGCTAAATGAGATGCCAGGCAGCCATGGTCATTTCCTTTTTAAGAAACAAAAACTTTTTGATGTTAATTCAGTATTGCAGTTACTAGATTTAGCTATCTGGGTTCTCTCAAAGTCAGCTGAGGTAATTGATGGTCATTTAGTAGGCATTGAATTAATGAAGTGTTTATTTTGCATCAAGTTCAAAATTTACAATTTAGGTCTAATTGGACTTATCTTTAAGAAAGAAGTGATATATTTCTACTGCTTGTCAAATGGGAAAACGTATTCCTGATTCCTTTTGGCATATGTTGGAGCTGGAAAATGTTTCTGTATCTATCTGTGCTCACAAGTCTTGATTATAGACCCCAATAAGTAAAAACAATTCATTACATTTTGGAGTTAGAAGAATATATTGATTGATTCTATAATCCAAGACAACTACTGATTGTTATAGCTCTGATCATGTTCACTTTGAGCATAACATCCAACTGGGAATTTGGAAGCCAGCATAGAATGAATGTTGGCCAGCATTTACCTGAGAAATAACTCCTGGGAGACAGATTCACTTCCATTGCCCCCCACAAGTGGTTAGCTTCTAGCCTGGTGACTGTCTCCCATTTCTCAGTGTCAATGCCCGCTATCTTCATATTTCACCTGCAGGTGCCCTTGTAGCAGTGAGGTGAACACCCAGGATGTTATGACCCAGTGGCTAGTTCACCATACAGAAGGTCTCTGGGTATATGGACATCATCCATCCGATGAATGTGGCTGAGCCAGCGCAGACGTCATTGGCTTAGCAATGATGATATGCTGATTGAATTAGCATGCTCTAGGACTTCTGAGTTTGTGACCTTGGGTAGAATCTCTCCTATGGCGAGCGGGCTGTTTGGGAATGGACTTGGGTGGGTGTGGAGCCAGTCGCCGCCCGTGATTGGCCGCACGCAGCCATTTTATGCCAATTAAAGCCCGCCCAGCATAACACGCGGCTGGTAGCGCTCAGTGCTACCTGTGCAGGCGGGGGGAGGAGGGAGAGTCGGGGCCTGCGCGCGAAAAAGCGCAGCAATCTCCCTGAGACTCTGAGCATCAGGGAGATTAAGTTGATAATGAAACTTTTTTATGAATAAAGTAAAAAGTTATTTAAACATGTCCCCTCATGTGACAGTGTCACATGAACTGGGACATGTTTGTGAATTTATTTAATTATTTTATAAAACCTTCAGGAAACCTCATCCAGCCCGTGGATGAGGTTTCCTGAAAAATGTGAAGGTTGCTCGGGCTCTTCGCCTGCCCATCATCCTGCCCAACGTCATCTTGTGTCATTTTACGTGTCGTCCCTGAGGGCCCGCCCCACTACGCCGGCGGCAATACTCTGCCCCTTGTCCTGCCGAGAAATACTGAGGATTCATCTGAGACAGCTGTATGTGTATCTTCTGTATTAAATTCTCTTGTTATTTTCAACACTCCAATTGGATCTTTATATATTGGAGACAATACGAGCCAAGTTTATGCAATGTCCTTCTAATTTAACTCTTTATGCCCTGGTATCATCCTGGTGAATCTGCACTGTATTCCTTCAAAGGCCAATATATCTAAATATATCCTTTGAGGTATGATGCCCAGAACTGATTGCACTACTTGTGATGGGGTTTGAGCAAAGCTCTATACAATTCAGCATGAATTCCACCCTTTTCTACTTCATTCCTCTTGAGATAAAGGATAACATTCTGTTGTGCTTCTGTGTCTGTTTTACACAAACTCACCAATCTCACACCAGGATTGGTAAACTATAAGTGGGTTTGATTTATTTGAAGATACAGTACAAGATGGCTCAGCAGACAGTTCTACTTTATGGATTCAGCAACTATTACTCATAAGGACAGCACAGCTGTGGTTCCTACACCACACTGCATACGCTATTCTACATTCTGGCTACTTGCTCATTTGCATATTCTCTTAAAGTGATATCACAACATCCCTTTTTCTCCCCAAGATGGCATTACGTACATTAAGAGTAAAAATACATTCACAATAGGATGGGTGTGAAAACTATTTACGCAAAAGATACATCTCTGTTTAAGAGTTTCAGAGTCCGTATAATGTATGGGTGGCTTGCTAATCCTTCTGGATCTCATGATATCATGACCTTCCTGAGATCTAGATTTATCACTTAGGTGTTCTTGACTTGTAGGTGCATTGGCATGTTTTGTGTTTTCGGAGTGTTGTTTGTTTTAATGGTGGCCTTCCACAATTTCACTTTCTGAGTTCATCTTCGGATGTATTTTAGAAGCAATTGGAGTGCTGGATGTTATACAGTTGTGCAATTCCCTTAGCTGGCTTTTGTTTCTCCTTAACTTTGTTCCATTCGGTGCTGTGACCCCATAGGATCTAGGCTCACTGCACACTTTGGATACTTCTGCAGGTGACCAGGTTCTCTGGGAAGGATGTATGACCTGAACCTTCTGTCCTACACGCAGACTAGACAGTTTCGACATCTGCATGTCGGTCGTATGCTGTCTTCATTCTCCTTGTCTTTCAAGAAGTTTCTCCTTTATCTCTGAGAATGGGGACAGGTGATAGCTTGACAAGGTTGTCCTAACCTGTATCCAAAGATGATTCTGCTGGTGACGGTAAGCTCATATCTAAAGGTATTGTCCTTAAGTATAACATGGCAAAGTGGAGATTTTATTTTGTTTCCCAGCACTTCATGATTAGTGCCTTAATTGTGCAAACCATTCCCTTGGCAAGGCCGTTGGATCTGGGATAGTGTGGCGAGGCTGTCACATGGCTTATGCCTCATTAAGTCATATGTGCCTAAAGAACTGCCAGTATACTGTGGCCCATTATTCAATATAATCTCTTCAGGTGTATTAAAGAAACTGAAAATGCATTCATTGTGTCCTCCATGAAGGACACAATGAACTTGAGGTATCCTTCAATTGTCTGATAATTGGAAACTTGGAAAAGTATTCAGTGGCTATGAGCAAGTCATCGCCACAGACAGTGAATAAATCTGTTGTATTTTAGACCCCCTTGTGACGGTGTAGAGGTCCTTTGTGTTGATGTGGTTGGTGGCTCTGGAATGCTATTCTGAGGTGTAGTACAGCGTCACCTCTGAAGTTTCCTAAAGTGCTGAATCTGTTAGGGTGTATCTGCTATAGGTTGTGACTGACTTAATGCGGTTATTCTTGGTCTCTTTTGCCTCACTTGGTATATTGGTGAACTCGTGTATAGTCACAATGTTAAGTTCTGTACACACTGCTAGCCCTGCTTTTGCTGGTCTGCTCATGTCCACCAGGTGACATACTTGTGGTTTCCATGCAGACTTGCTGTAGTTGCATTTTGATGTCAACGTACCAATGCAATGAATGGGTGACCCATTATAGGCAGTTATTTGGCTGTCGTAGGTTGTATCATTGACTTCCAAAGATCCAGATACATATGCTTCAAGATTCTGACTAGTTATAACAAGCTATAACCAGCTTCATTATCCATTCAGACATCTCAGCTTCTGAAAAATATCAGTACTTGCCCTTATCACAGCTCCTGCTGATGAACTGATCAATTGATTTTTGTTGCTGCTGTCTGTAGGACATCAGCTCCAAATGGTGAATTCTGAAGTTTACTTTCACATGAAGCTGATCCTCCAGCATTTTCCATAACTTAACAGGGTCCTTCTGATCCTCATCAGACAGTCCTGAAGTGTTGATTCTTTGCAACCCTTTGTTTCCAAAGGCTATCTTTATTTTCACTACTTGTTTATCTGATTCTGCGATGGATAAATCTAAAATGCATAGTTCTATCCTTTGCTTGAAAAGCCTGAATTTGGATAGGACATCTGTGGACTTCCAATTCATGCTGGGGAATTTGGTGGTCACATTCCTGATATGTAGGCGATTTGTAACTTCCCAACTCTGTGGAGAAATTCACCAATGTAACTGCTGTGTTTTTAATTGCTCTTCCCTCTTGTCCTGCGGCTGCAGTTCAGGTTTTTTCTGTTTTGCGTGCTTTTGTCTTTTGCGTTGGAATGGCACCCGAGGATGTTGCAGTGGTCCTGCAGCTTTTCCTGCCTAATTCAAAACCGACTGCACAGCACGACTCTGAACCAACTTGCTGCTCCTATTAACCACCGATCTGGCTAGTCCACTAATCAGGTACTCAATGTCTTCAAAGCACCGCCTGTAGAGGGACTCTGCCTCCCGGGGTTTCGATGTACATACAGCCTCTGCAATGGACCCAGTCTTGTCTGTGGCTCATCCTGTGGCCTTCAAATTTACATCATTGCCACCATATTGCATTTCTATGCCTGCTTTTCACAAACTCACCAATCTCACAGTAGGACTGGTAAACTATACGGAGGTCTGGTTTATTTGAAGATACAGTACATGATGGCTCAGCAGACAGGCCTACTTTGTGGATTTGGATTCAACAACTATTACTCATAAGGACAGCATGGCTGCGATCCCTACACCACACTGCACACACTACTAGCTGCTGGCCACATGCTGCTCTTCATCCTGGCTACTTGCTCATTTACATATTCCCTTAACATGTCATCACAATACATTTCATTAGCCTTCTTGTTTACTTTTTGTACCTGTCCACTAGCTTTGAGTGATTTCCACACATGGACATGCAAATCTTTTTGCTTTTCCACAGAAAAGATTCACGAGAATGGTTCCAAGGATGAGGAACTTCAGTTTTGTGGTTATATTGGAGAAGCTGGGGCCGTTCTTGGAGAAGATAAGAATAAAAGGATTTTGATCAAGAAGCAACAGCGACATTTGGAAAAGCTTTTTTTAAGCAGCTAATGGTTAGGATTCTGGAATGTACCGCCTTAGAGTCTCTTGGAGACAGATTCAATCATGGCTTTCAAAAAGGAATTGGATCATTATCTGAAGAGGAAAAATTTGCAGTGCTACAAAGAAAAGGTGGCTGAGTGAGACAAAGTGAGTTACTCCTGCAGAGAGTGGCATGGACCCAAAGAGCTGAATGGCCTCCTTCTGCGCTGTAACCATTCTAGGATTCCATGTTTTGTAGTTTCTTACCATTTAAGGAAATACTTTGTTTTCTCTTTCATGGATCCAAAATGAATTACCTCACACTTCTCACATTGAGCTCTGTTTGTCACAGTTTTGCCTATTGACTTAATCTCACTATGTCCTTTTATAACCAGCTATTCTAATTTCAATCATTAGGGAAGTGATGGAAAGCATTGTTGACAGTGCTATCAAGCAGAACTTACTCAGCAAAGCCTGCAAATCAGTGTCCAGTTTGGGTTTTGCCAGGACTGCTCAGCTCCTGACCTCATTGTAGCTTTGGTCCAAACATGGACAAAAGTATTGAATTCCAGACCCCACGGTGAGAGAGACTGCCTTTGACATCAAGGTAGCATTTGACTGAGTGGAAACTGCAGTCAATGCAGGGATTGGGGAAAACTGTCCACTGGCTGGAATCATACCTCGTACAAAAGAAGATAGATGTTGTCGTTAGAGGCCAACAGCATCATTGCAGGAGATCCTCGGTTCATTGTCCTAGGCCCTATCATCTTGAAAGGATGTCATCAGTGTCCTTCCCTCCATCATAATGTCAGAAGTTGGGATGTTTGCCATTGATTGCAGTGTTCAGGTCCATTTGTAATTCCCCTGATAATGAAGCAGTTGGTGTCCACACGCAGTAAGACCTGGCCAACATTCAGGCTTGGGCTTATAAGTGACAAGTACTATTTGCAAGCAATAGGCAGCAACCATCTCTAATATCTTCTCGTTATGTTCAATGTGATTATTATCACATTGTCGAAACTCCCACCTTCAACGTCCTGGTGATCACCATTGACCAGAAGCTTAACTGGACCCTAACTAGCTACATAAATAGCATGGCTACAAGAGCAGGGCAGAGGCTGGGTACCCTATGGCAAATGACTCTCCACCTAGCTCTCCAAAAAACTTTTCCACCATCTACAAGGCACAAGTTAGGAGTGTGATAGAATATTCTCCAATTGCCTGGATGAGTGCAGCTCAAACTGCACCATGCTGTTTGAAACCATCCATGTCCAAATGCAGCAAGATCTCGACAATATCCAGACTTGGGTTTGACAAGTGGCAAGTAATATTTGTGCAACGCAAGGTGCCAGGCAATGACTATCTCCAGCAAGAGCAGGTTTGAGGCTAGGAGTCCTGAGGTAAGGAACTCACCTCCTGACTCCCCAAAGCCTATAGGCATAAATCAGGAATGTAATGGAATACTCTCCACTTGCCTGGATGAATGCAGCTCCAACAATACTCAAGAAGCTTGGCACCATCATGATAAAGCAGCCCGCTTGACTGGCACTCCATCCACAAACATTCACTCCTTCCGCCACTGACGCACAGTGGCAGCAGTATGTACCATCTACAAGATGCACTGCAGGCACACACCAAGCCCCTTTAGACAACACCTTCCAAACCCATGACCACTGCCATCTAGAAGACCAAGGGTGGCAGACACATGGGATCACCATCACCTGGAAGTTCCCCTCCAAGTCACTCACCATCCTGACTTGAAAATAGTTCACCATTCCTTCACTGTTGCTGGGTCAAAATTCTGGAACTCCCTCTCCAATAGCACTGTGTGTGTACCTACAACACATGAACTGCAGCAGTTCAAGAAGGAAGCTCACCACCACTGTCCTAGCCAGCGATACCCACATCCCATGAATGAATATTAAAAAAAAATTCAGGACAGAGCAGCCATTTTCATGGCACCCTGTCCACCACCTTAAAGGTTCACTCTCTCCACAACCGACACATGGAGGCTGCAGTGACTACCATCTATAAGATGCAATGCAGGAACTCATCAAGGCTTCTTTGACAGCAGCTCCCAAACCTGCAAACTGTACCCACTAGAGGGACAAGAGCAGCATAAACTTGTTAACACCATTACCTGCAAGTTCCCCTCAAGCCACACACCATCCTGGCTTGAACATACATTGCTGTCCCTTCAGTATTGCTGGGACAAAACACTGAAACTCCCTGCCTAAATAGCACTGCAGGTGTACCTTCATCACACAGACTGCAGCAGTTCAAGAAGACAGCTCACTACCACCTTCTCGAGGGCAATTAGGCATGGACAATACATGCCAGGACGCCCACATGTCAGGCATGCATAAAAAAAACTTTATTCTCTGGAATTTTTCAATCCTACGGAGCAATTCCTGGATCAAGAGTCATGAGGAGGTCTTTTTGGAGAGTTCTTGGGTGGTTTCAAAGCAGTTTGAAAGGGGGCACAATGGAAGCATTGAAGGATGGAGATTATGAATATAGGAAAAGAAAGATGAGGATAGATCATTAGGCTACCTTCTCTGTTTGATAGTGCAAACTTGCTTAATGCCCTCCCCAGTTTTTATTAATGGTAGCTGCTAGGGAAGGAAAAAAGGTTGTTGGGGGGGTGGGGTGGGTGGGTGGTGCAGGGAGAAACATGCAGTTCACTTTAGGAAAAACTCTGGGGAGGTTTTCCCTGACTGATTAAGGCAATCTAACAAATCCAGGAGGGTATGCTTATCTATGATGCAGCATTTGACATGACAACAACTTCCATTCATATAATATCTTAATGTTTCATAGATGGCATATAGAAGATGAACACAAAACCAAGATATGAGAGATTAGGAACAGATCAAAAGGTTGGTTGAAGAGACAATTTTTTTGAGAGCGTTTTGAAAGAAGAGCGAAGGGAACAAGATTTATTGAATTATAGATGGGATTAAAGACTAAAGGGCAGAATTTTCTGGTCCTGTCACCAGCAGGCATTGTGGCAGGCAGGACCCAAAAATTCAGAGTGCAGCCAAAAGTCAGTTTCCCGCCGGCATGAAGACAGATTGCAATTTTCCATTTGCGACTTTCATGGCGGGTTGGGTAGCCTGCAACCCCATGTCAGGAACCACATTTATATGCCTCTGCATGTCAAGAATGCATATTAAAAACCCAGCTCACTGGAATTATGCCCCTCCAAATCAAATGGCCACACAGTGGCTAATTAGACTGGTATGAAATACGACCGGATGTAGCAGACATGCATCTGGCGAACTGCACTTTACTTGCGACTTGGGGGTTTGTGCGCGCAGCGTTCGCCTACCTTTTACTGCTCTGTATTTGCAGCTGGTCTGACTCCGTGTCAAGACTGCTCAGGCAAGATCAATGAGAAGGTGAGTTGTGGGGTTGGAGGCGTCTGGAAGGTAGATGCTTGACTGGTGATGGGATGGCAGGGTGAGACAGGGCAGGGGCAAGGTAAGCGGCTGGAAGACACACGCTTGATTGGGGTGGGGCGTTTGACTGGAGCCCTGGGGGGAGTGGGGTGGACAGAGACATGTGATGGGGGGGGGTGGTCGGTGATAGTGACTGGAGCACAGGAAGGAAAGAGTGGATAGAAACAAGTGACTGGGGGCTGTGTCTGATTGGAGCACAGGAGGGAAGGGGTGGACAAAGACACATGACTGGGGGGTATAGGAAAGGAAGAGGCATAAGGCAGAGACAGTCCTGCGGCTGTGTGCACTGTAGTTGGGGCCAGAAAGCCGAGACAGTCCTGGGGCAATGCACGCCATGCTACAAATGCCTGGCATGCATGTCCTGGTCTCAGTCAAGGGAGGGGGAAGGGCTTGTCTGTCTTGTGTCAGTCATGCTCAGCATGGTATGCAGAGCGTGTCTTGTTACTGAGCTGCAGATGGCACAGTCAAGTCAAGGGAGGCATCTGCAGTCTGTAAATGGGGAACTGGTAACTAAGATGGGGGCACTTGATTGTCCCTTGGGGGTTTCTCAGTAGGTCACAGTGCATAGGGCCTCAAGATTAGGAGGGGTCAGGCCAACATGGGGCATTGGGACATCAGCAGGAGGGAAAAGGATATTAACAAGAATTACAATGGGCTCCAGGATTAAAGGGGGAGGAAGGAGAGTGATCTGAGGGAGGGAAACTTGCACATGATGCTCTTCCAGGATGATAGGAGGGACTTGGACGGTCACAGTGGGGATTGGAAGCTGGTCTCATAATAGAAGCAGAGCAGCACCATTTCAACAGCTGATAGAATGATGCAGTTGGAAAAGAAAACCTAGGCAGAAAATCACCAGTGGTGGGGTCTGAGGGTTTGTGGGAGGAGTCGACTACTACACTTTCTGGCCGCTTGAAGAGGCACCTTAATAATTTCCGCTTTAAGACTAGGAGAGCATGGCTCAGCTGAGACATGTTGATAATACTCAAATGCCAATTGAAGGATTTGGGCACTTTAACTCATAGTGTGCATTCTTGTGAGAATGTATTAAGGCTTGGGGCCAAATGTTGATTGGGTTTGAATGACCACTTGTCCATCTGATAAAAATGTGCAAAGGTCAGAAGGATCTAATTTTAAAGGGGCAATGGCTAAAGTGCATATGCAAAATGCTCCAAAGACCTCTACGCATTGCAGGGTCAGCTTCCAGTAATCCTTAAGGCTGTGCGACAGCAAGAGAGGATCTGGGGATGGAATGCCTAGAATGACGGTAGCCCAAGGGCTTCACAATGACCCTCTACTTGGCGATGGAAGGTGATCATTGCAGAGTTATCTTCAATCAAGTCTCACCTTCATGGCTCTCATGCAACTAAGGAGGAAGAGAAGGGCCCATTGCCGTCAGGCAGGGCAAAGGGAAGAGCCTCGACCTGAGCAACACAGGCCAGCAGGATCCCATAAAGATCCAGAAGCTGAGGCGAAGAGACCAATTCCACAGAGGAGTTTGTCATGACCCAGGGTATACCGAAGCCACCTCTCATATTTGCAGATAAGTGAGAGACAGTGCCATAGACACCTTTAATGCCAAGGGATGCGGTGGCTTACATCTGCCACATTCTTTAGAGGATCTCACGTTGTATGGCCTGGGAGGCCATTCATTTCTAGTCGCTCTAAAGGTGACTGCTGCACTCAACTTTTTTGCACGTGACTTGTTCCAAGACTCCACTGGGGACTTGTGCAGAATATCACAATCCTCCGCTCATAAATGCATCTGAGAGGTTACCAATGCCCTATCCAGTAAGGAACTCGGCTGCATCCAGTTCTCCCTGGTGTCCAGAACAGTGGGATTCGCAGCAATCTCAGACAGGTGCATGGTACCATTGACTGTACACTTGTGGCTTTAAGAGCTTCCTGGCAGCAGCCACTGTGTGTCATCGATAGAAAAGGCTTCCACTCCCTCAACGTGCAGCTGATCTGTAACCACCAAAAGCCAATTATGCAGATCTGTGCGAGATACCCTTGGAGCTCACACAACTCTTACATCTTGAGTCACTCACAGGTGTCACAGATTTTAGTGGGCCCTTGGCGCACTCAGGATTGGCTCATCCATGATAAAGGCTACCCACAAAAGACATGACTAATGATGACCGTTCAGCGGCCACAAAGTGCTTCAGAGGAGTGAGGTACAATGCGGCTCATTCCACGACACACCAATGGTCTGCTCAACCAAGGAGCATGCTGAAGATGCGTTTCCGATATCTGGACAGGTCAGGCAGTGCTCTCCAGCTCCCAGAGGGTGTCCTGCATCATCGTGGTTTGCTGCACTCTACACAACCTGGCACTCCAAAGTGGGGATGAGATGCTAGCCAGAGAGGTGGAGGAGCTGCACGTCTCCTCTGATGAGGATGATGTTGAAAGGGATGTGCTCGATGAGGGCGAGGATGTTGAAGCTCCAGAGGAAGTGGCCATAGCGTGGGCCAGAGTGCCCATGTGATCCTTATAGTCTCAAGGCTCCAGGACGATGGAGACAACCAGCTCATACAAGCCTCTTTCACCTGTGCCCTCCATGTAGGCTCAATATTAAAACCTTCTTTCTATCCTCAGCACCTCAATGAAGGACATCAATCTCAGAATGACTAGTCACAATCTTGCTTGATGGTGGTCTCATCCTTGGAAGGCTAGGCAGCTTCTGAAGCATGAGGCCATGCTACTATGGGAGAAGAACTTTACCAATGTGCACTGTGAAGAAATTAAACATGTTGCTGTCTTTTCAAGCATTTCACTGCCTATGGCAGCCTTCAAGAGGCAGGATCAGCACTGCAAACCTCAGTACACTCATGGCAGTATGTCTGGAGTGTTGCAAAGAGCCTCAAGGAGGCCAATTATCAATCCCTGGTTTTCACTGGTGACTGATTTGAATCCAAAGTGCAGCATCCCTCCAAAGCCCATTCCTCATGCAAGAATACTGTTCTGGCCTTATCCTCATACTGTGTTCCCAGCATAAAATCATTCTTTAGGACACACTGATCTGTCATGCTCAGTCTTGGGGGGCGTGCCTGCAAGTCAGGTCACTTTTGTGTGCATAGAGAGAACTTCAGCAACATCATCGTTGGCAAGCACTCATGACCAGGTCTTCATATGGAGCCTCCAAAGTTCACGTCCAACTTTGCCTTGGCATCTGTGGCCCAGAAAATGTTGACACTGCGTTTAGGCATTACTTAGTAACTTTGTTGATAATAAAGAGCACACATCAGATGTACTGGGGCTTCACTCTGATCCCATTTGAGGCCTCCACGTTTACATTCCAGTAGTTTCAGATATACACAAGGAAACCTGGGTCACTGATGGCATTGTCACGATCAGATAACCATGTCAGTTGCCCATTGGAGAGCTAGCTCAGGGATTATGTCAAGCCCTAGCCAGGCCTTTAGTTGCAAAGCAGCATGCTCCCATTTAATAGCCCAGCATCTGGGGCCTTGATGCACACCTCTGATCCTGCATAGTCATGACTGTCCAGCAGACATTTCAGGAGTCACCAAGTGCTAGCTAGATCCATAGCTGTGCATCATGCAGGTAGAGATTGGGATCTACAATAGGTGTGGTATCTAGCTGTACACACGGTCACGACTTCACGCTACAGGCTGCCATGAGCAGACATTACATGGAAGCCATCGAAAGATGCACTGAGTTAGATTGACTCCAATTCAGGTTGCCATTAAAACCTATAGGATCTACATAGACCAGTATTTAGTGCAGCAGTATCAGGAGAATCAACCAAACTACAAAATCTATACTCATGAGGCCACATGATATGATTCTCTGACGCAAGTGTAAGATATGCATTGTCTAACCACCATGTTGATAGAGCAGCAGGCTTTGCTCATTCGCTGCTGTGGATAGAAAGGTGATTCACTGTACTGAAATTGTGCGATACATCATAGATGCATACGATGGGAGATAAGTTGGGGGGGGATCGTGGGGGACATCTGTTACACTTACAAGTATATACAGCGTGTGTACAAGCCACAACCTTTGTACTCTCAATATTTCTTAAATTTTCTTACCATACTGCTACATCTAGGTGCTTCCCTGACATCTACGACAGAGGTGGAGGCAGCCTGATGACTGCGATGCCCTGTTGTCTGTGAAGACCTTGGTGGGCGTCCTCTGCAGGGCCCTAGCCTGCTTTGATTCTCCTTGTGTGGGGCAGGAGAACCCTCCTTGGCTTGAGCAGCTGGAGTTGCTGGGCCCATAGGTAGAGGGGACTTGGAGTGGTTGGTCAGCCCAGGAGAGTCCTGGGTGGATTGGCTTGGGGTGTCGGGCTGATGCTCCTCTTCCCCCTGGGTGTCCAAGATCCCTTCCCGTACTCCTTGAGGAGTAGGGGCACCTGGAGGGAGATTGAGGTGCCCCATCTCTGTCTCGCAAAGCACCTGATGCATCCCACTCATAGCTATAGTGATGGTGTGTAGGCCTGTATGCATATCCTGCACAAACTGCTGGACCAACATCTCCATGGTGGTCACCACTTCCAATGGTGACCTTGATGCGCTCGCATGTTGGCTCCACGACATCAGACAGAACTTGGATGGTGTCCTCCATCCTCCGTTCTAATCTGCTCTCATAACTCTGCCTGCTGTGCCCCTGCCTGTCTTTGGAGCTGCAACATCTCTCTGAGGCCCGATTCCAGAGGCTCATCATCAGACCCTGACTCAGTGGGAAACAAAAACAGAATTACCTGGAAAAACTCAGCAGGTCTGGCAGCATCGGCGGAGAAGAAAAGAGTTGACGTTTCGAGTCCTCATGACCCTTCGACAGAACTTGAGTTCGAGTCGAACTCAAGTTCTGTCGAAGGGTCATGAGGACTCGAAACGTCAACTCTTTTCTTCTCCGCCGATGCTGCCAGACCTGCTGAGTTTTTCCAGGTAATTCTGTTTTTGTTTTGGATTTCCAGCATCCGCAGTTTTTTTGTTTTTATCCCTGACTCAGTGGGAGCCTGGCTGCCAGCAGCCCTCCAAATGTTAGTCACTGCCTCGCCCGCTGTGGACCCGAATCTGTGCTGTGCTCACCAGATGGTGACCCTGAGCCTGCTCTAAAACTAGGCTCTACCAAGGTGTGTGTCTCTGCACTGGTGGAGGGTGCAGGTGAATGCATTGATGGCTCTATATCTAGTGGGTCCTCAGGATCCTCATTCAAGGTAGTCTGGGGACTGAGGCTGATGGGCTGGCTGGCTGCATGTCTCCTCCTTTTCTTGCTGGTGGTTGTAATAGACAGAATAGGTGATAAGTGATTGGCTCGATAGTCACCTACATTAAAGAGCGCTCACAGTTTCGATGGGTGGGCGAAGACTAGTGAATGAGGCCTCATGGGCTTGTTGGGAGATGCTGATCTTACCTTCAGTACTGGAGTGGTGCCATCTCTGCTTCCTGTTCTTCAAAAGGGGTGAGCGGCCTGAGCTCCTGCATCCCCCCTCTAATCTGAGAACTCACCCTTTTGTTGTGGGTGATGATGTCCTGCATAAAGACAGATGGACAGATTGTGAACAGGACAGATGCCAAATGCAGATGAAAAGCATGCCTGCCTTCTGTCTGCGCACTGTGAACCTGTGTAATGACTGAAGATGTAACTTGTGCCGGAAATGACAAGAGATGAAGATGTAAAAGTGTGTGTGAGAGAGAATCAGTGGTGATGTCCAACTCTTTCTCCGGTACATCGACGATTACTTCGGTGCCGCTTCATGCTCTCGTCAGGACTTGGAAAAATTTATTAATTTTGCTTCCAATCTCCACCCCTCCATCATTTTCACGTGGTCCATCTCTGACACTTCCCTTCCCTTCCTTGACCTCTCTGTCTCAATCTCTGGTGATAGACTGTCCACCAATATCCATTACAAACCCACCGACTCCCACAGCTATCTCGACTACAGCTCCTCACACCCCGCTTCCTGTAAGGACTCCATCCCATTCTCTCAGTTCCTTCGCCTCCGTCGCATCTGTTACGATGATGCTACATTCAAAAACAGTTCCTCTGACATGTCCTCCTTCTTCCTTAACCGAGGTTTTCCACCCACGGTCGTTGACAGGGCCCTCAACCGTGTCCGGCCCATCTCCCGCGCATCCGCCCTCACGCCTTCTCCTCCCTCCCAGAAACATGATAGGGTACCCCTTGTCCTCACTTATCACCCCACCAGCCTCCGCATTCAAAGGATCATCCTCCGCCATTTCCGCCAACTCCAGCATGACGCCACCACCAAACACATCTTCCCTTCCCCCCCTTTATTGGCATTCCGTAGGGATCGCTCCCTCCGGGACACCCTGGTCCACACCTCCATCACCCCCTACTCCTCAACCCCCTCCTATGGCACCACCCCATGCCCACGCAAAAGATGCAACACCTGCCCCTTCACTTCCTCTCTCCTCACCATCCAAGGACCCAAACACTCCTTTCAAGTGAAGCAGCATTTCACTTGCATTTCCCCCAACTTAGTCTACTGCATTCGTTGCTCCCAATGTGGTCTCCTCTACATTGGAGAGACCAAACGTAAACTGGGCAACCGCTTTGCAGAACACCTGCGGTCTGTCCGCAAGAATGACCCAAACCTCCCTGTCGCTTGCCATTTTAACACTCCACCCTGCTCTCTTGCCCACATGTCTGTCCTTGGCTTGCTGCATTGTTCCAGTGAAGCCCAACGCAAACTGGAGGAACAACACCTCATCTTCCGACTAGGCACTTTACAGCCATCCGGACTGAATATTGAATTCAACAACTTTAGGTCGTGAGCTCCCTCCCCCATCCCCACCCCCTTTCTGTTTCCCCCTTCCCTTTTTTTTTCCAATAAATTATAAAGATTTTCCTTTTCCCACCTATTTCCATTATAAAAAAATAAAAAAAAATAAAAAAAATAAAAAAAAAACCCCACTAGAGCTATACCTTGAGTGCCCTACCATCCATTCTTAATTAGCACATTCGTTTAGATAATATCACCAACTTTAACTTTAACACCTATGTGTTCTATTGTACTATTGTCGTTGACATCTTTTGATGATCTGCTTCTATCACTGCTTGTTTGTCCCTACAACCACCCCCCCCCACCCCAACACCTCTCTGTCTCTCTATCTCTCCGCCCCCCACACACACACTTTAAACCAGCTTATATTTCAACTCTTTCTTGGACTCGAACTCAAGTTCTGTCGAAGGGTCATGAGGACTCGAAACGTCAACTCTTTTCTTCTCCGCCGAGGCTGCCAGACCTGCTGAGTTTTTCCAGGTAATTCTGTTTTTGTGATGTCCCTTGTGCTTGCTAGTGTATGAGATCTCTGTGGACTGTAACCCTGCACATGCCTGACAGCCTTATGAGAGCGTGAGTTGAGATTAGGGGGGAAGGTTGATTTACTCTGGTGTAGCAGGTGAGATCATTCATCCTCTTCCTGCACTGGATTGCGGTCCTCTTTTGAGGAGTGTAGGTGCTGATTGCAATGGCGACCTCCACCCAAGCCTTTGTAGTGATGTTGATGGACCTCCGGCTCCCATCACAGGGGTAAAGGATCTCAAACCAGTCCTCAAATGCCAGGAGGAGTGCCACCTGTGCCTTGTTGCTGACCTTGGCACAGCGCTTGTCTCTTCTCATGCCGTCATGCCGTCACTCATCAGCTGGTGTACATGCGGAAGCAGACCTGGTGATTTTGGGTGATTTTGCGTAGGATTAGCAAGTATGCATATGAGGCAGAGGAAGGGGAAACAAAAGATTGATTATACTGAAAATGCCCATTTGGACAGATAAGAGTGGAAACAAGCAAGGGCACTTACAGAACTGGGTGGGCAATCTGGATGTTATGAAGGATGATGTGAGTAACTCTGTCAATAGCTATGGAAAGTAAAAGGAGTAATAATGCACCCTGGCCAGAGTGAGTGTTTCAGTGCTATAAGATAGATGGAAGATGACTAGAGGGACTTGAAAAGGAAGTTAAGGAAGAGATGGGTATGGGAGGCAATTTCATATTCAAGAATTTTAGAGACGAAAGGGTTTTAGGTGAGTATTTTTTTTGACAAGGGTGTGAAATGGAGGTTTTAAAATGGAGAAGAACAGTCCTGCTGAGAGAGAACCATTGACAATGACAACTGGCATGGGGCAAGAGACACATCTAACTAACCTCGTTGCAGCTCTTTTAAAAAAAAAAGTCCCTAGGAGCATTGACTTAATACACTTACTGCTTTATATGATCAATTAAAGAAGCCCCAATTTTTAACTTGCTAAGCAATATCGAAGCTGGGAAATCTCATTTATTAACCTTTTCTGATTTTCCAGTTCACTTTAGCCAGCCCTGTCTTCATACCTTGATAGTTACCTTTATTTAGGTTTAAAATACTAGTCTCAGACCCATACTTCTGCCCTTCAAACTTAATGTGAAATTCTATCATTCTATGATGGCTGTCACTTAGGGACTTCTATACCATGGGTTATTGATTAGCCCTGTCTCATTGCACAATACCAGGTCAAGAATAGCTTGCTCTCTGGCTGACTTTAGAACATACTGCTCTTAGAAAGTGTCCCAGATACACTCTACGAACTGGTTTTCCAGGTTACTTTTACCAATCTGATTCGTCCAATCTACATGTAGATTAAAGTCACCCATGATTATTGCATTGCCTTTCTTACACCACCCATTTATTTCTTTCTGCATATTCTGCCCTACAGTTCAATTACTGTTAGGGGGCCTATAAACTACCCCCACAAATGACCTCTTTCCTATTTCTTATTTCAACTCAAACTGATCCTACATCTTGCTCTTTTGAGCTAAGGTCATCTCTCACTACTTTACTAATGAAATCCTTAGTCTACAGAACTATCCCACCACCTTTTCCTAGCTCCTTGTATTTTTGAAATATCAAATACCCTCCAATATTTAGTCTCAGCCTTGGTCACCTTACAGCCATGCCTCTGTAATGGCTATCAGGTCATAAATATTTATTTCTATCTGTGCCAGCGATTAATCCATTTTGTTATGAATGCTTCATACATTTAGATACAGAGCCGTTAACTCTCTTTTTACCATTTTTGCAATCTCTGGCCTGATCTGCTGATACGCTCTTAAGTTTGCACGCTCTGTCCCTTCCTGCCACTAGTTCTCATTACCCAAATTGCTACTTTGCTCTGTTACCTCATTGTTTCCCTTTTACTTACCACATCTCTGACATCTCTTCCCCTAACTCTTTAGTTTAAAGCCCTGTCTACTGCCCTAGTTATACGATTTGCCAGAACACTAGTCCTAGCTAGGTTCAGTTGAAGACTGTCAGCACAGTACAACTCCCACTTTCCCTAGTACTGGAACAGTGCCCCATGAATTGAAACCCATTTCTCCTACACCAATCTTTGAGCCATGCATTCATCTCTGTAATCTTATTTACCCTACACCAATTTGGTTGTGGCTCACTTCGAGGTTCTCCTTTTTATTTTACCCCCACGTTGTTCACATTCCCTAAGCAGAACCCGTTTCCTAGTCCTACCAATGTCATTGGTACCCACATGAATCACAGCAACTGGATATCCCCCCCCCCCCCCCCCACCACTTCAAGTTCCTCTCCAGCCCCTAGCAGATGTACCAAGCCCTGGCACTGGACAGCCAATACAGCGTTTTGGACTCTCACTCTTGGCTGCAAAGAACCGTGTCTATCCTCCTGACGATATTATCTCCTACTATCTCTACATTCCCATTTACTTCCACCTCTTGAATGGTTTCCTGTACCACGGTGTCATTGTCAACTCACTTATCCACCTTGCAGCCCCTGCTCTCACCCATACAAGTTGCAAGAATGTTGAACCTGTTGGACAATTGCAAGGGCTAAAGCTCCTCCACTTCTACCTTCTTGATCCCCTTTCCTGTCTCGCTCACAGTCACACTGTCCTGTCCCTGACCATGGACCAAGTCAGATGCCCCTATCCTATTGGGTGTGACTGCTTCCTGAAATAAAGTTGAGGGGTAACTTTCCCCCTCACTGATACATCTCAGTTTTGTAGCTCGTCCTCTAGCTCATTGACATTAAGGAAAAAGCTCCTCAAGCTGCAGACAATTACTGTAGACACCGTTGCCTTGGATGGCACTGGCATCCATTAGCTCCCACATTCTGCAATTGCAACACATCACATCCCTTGCCATCTTTATGATGTGTTATTTTATTTTTCATAATTTATGGTTAATAAAGCCTACTACTAATAATAAGTTTTACTACTCCTAGTAAACGTTATTACTACTTATACAACATTACAATTACTAATGAATTACCTGAGATTGAAAGATAAATGAGCAAAATACTCACCAACCAATTTACTACCTGTCTCCCGTGACGTCAAACTTTGATTTTCTCAGTATGCAGCTGGTCAGCAGACTTGGCTAGCTGCTTTTCAAGTCTCGGCAGTTCTGCTCTCTTTCATTCGCAACCCCTCCACCCACCCATGCTGCTTTCTGAAACTTGCCAGATCTGCTCTTGCTCTTACTTCCCCTCATACTGCTTTCCAAGTCTCGACGGGTCCGCGCGCTCTCTCACTCCCCCTCATGCCGCTTCCCAAGACTCACCAGATCCGCTGTCTCTCTTGCTCCCCCTCACGCTGCATTCCACTTTTCCCCAGGTCCACCCTCTGCCTCTCTCGCGCCCACTCACTCCACTTTCCAAACCTCAATGGATCCGCTCTCTTTCACTCCCCCTCTCAGTGCTTTTCAAGTCTCAACAGATCCGCTCTCTCTCGCTCCCTCTCACATTGCTTTTCAAGTCCCACTGGGCCTACTTTCTTTCGCGCTCGTCCCTGCACAGCTTTTCAAGTCTTGCCAGGTTTGCTCTCTCTTTCCCTCTCACGCTACTTTCCAAGTCTCGCCAGGTTTGCTCTCTCTCGCTCCACTTTTCAAGTGTCACTGGGTCTGTGCTCTCTCTCACTCCCCTCACGTTGCTTTTCGCCAGATCTACTCTCTCATTCCCCTTTGCCCTAGTTTTCAAGTCTCGCCAGGCCCGTGCTCTGTCACTCCCCTCGTGCCACTTTTCGAGGCTCACCGCGTCTGCTCTCTTTCTCTCACTCCCCCTCATCCCACTTTTCAAGTCCTGCCAGGTCTGCTTTCTCTCGCTGCCCATCGTGCTGTTTTTCAAATCTCACCGGGTCTGTTAATGGAAGGTTGTGAAACCAGTCATGTAGCACTAATCCTGTAATGGTAACCCTCAGGCTTATGTCAATAGTCAGAGTGAAATAGCAAGCACTGATTTTTTTTAACACTACGGACAGGTTTTTTTAGAAATATTTAAAGGCAGCAGTTGATAGCCTTGGCAGCTTGACAGCTTCCATTGACAGTTGTTGACAGCTCTTCTTGGATCCTTCTTTAGACAGCTCTCTTGACAGTTCCAATGAGGTTGACATTCCCAATGGGCTTGACAATTCCAATGCATTTGTGCACATTCATGTGTAATTTTAGAAATCCCAAAGGGCCCAACCTCCCCCAAGGGTACCCTGGGACCATATCCAAAAGGGTACCCTACCTCTCCAAAGAACTCTGGAAGCTTTAGACCTTCTCCTACCAGGCCTAAAGTGCACAAGTAATGTTTTGGACATCCTACTCATGAAAATCAAATCAGCCTGAGGCAGCTCCACTTTAACATGCGCAGTTGCCTCTCTGATCTACAGATGTCCAATTTAGAACCTGCCACTATTTCCTCCTCCTGTGAAAATGGTAGGTGCTATGTTTGGGGGCAGGACTTCTTGACCTGGGCCTTTGCTGCCATTTTCGTACAAAGGAGAGGCTCTCTGCCTTTATGAAAATTCAGACATATACCCTGTTGTTCTCAATTCCCCAGCCAAGAGAAACATTGGGTGGAATTCTCCCATACCCCTATTGGTAGGATCAATGGCGGGCCGGGGGGAGGATTCAGTGGGGTCTCAAAGAATCAATTTCACACTGGTATGAAATGGCAGTGGCATTTTCCAATACTGCCCGCCGTGGCAGATCGTGATTCCTACTGGAGACCGGTGTGAAACTGACTTGCATCCCACTAATGGGATACAGACGAAGTCCTGACTGGAATCTTCCCCCCCCACCCGATTCTCTGCTACGCAAGCGGGAAAACACGCCAGTCCAGAAAATGTCTGGACCAACGTGGCGTGCAAATGTCTGGACTTATCTTCAGGGCCTTGGTCAGCTCACGGACATCCAATGACAAGATGGAGGCCTCCAGCTACCAGATCCTGGAGCACCATGTGCAGCCCAGGGTGGGTGGAGCTTCATCCATGTGGCTCTTCCGCAAAGTAGCTTCCAGAAGTGGGAGTTCTCCACCAGCAGCCTCGCTCAGACATCGCCATGAGATCAGACCCTCGAGCTGTGGGATGGAAGGTAGCAGGCAGTACTGTTGGGCAGCAGTGGAGTGTTGGTCGGTTGGGGGCGGATGGTGTGGTTTAACTAAAGGTTAGGAGGACTGCAGATGTGGTGGCTGGGGGTGCAGGAAAGCGTTTTGCAGATGTGTAGCCAGATAGTACAGGGAACAGATGGGGAGGTTGGATAAGGGGCGTGTTGGCTGCCGGGCAGGGGTGGTGGGTGGGGTGGGGGTGTGGCGTTAGTTACTGTCCTCCAGGTGTGAGAAGGGGTGGGGAGGGAGTGTAATGTTTTACAGATGTGTGAAGTGGAGTGGGGGAACATCGCGGTGAATGAAGGGAGTGGGGGGAATGTCCAGGTGAAGGGGCGCACAGGGAGGGCTTGCTGGAGTCAATCGCTGACTCCTGGGGAGGGAGAACTCAGGGTGGGAGTGGTAGGAGGGAGTAGTCAAGGTTACAGTGGGCAGAGAGAGCTTGTAGGGTGGGAGGGGGAGAGTGTGATGGCGTAGCATGAATGGGCAATGAGGGTCTTTTGTGCAGACCCAGGAGTAGACACAGACTCTGGCTGGGCAGGAGGAGGTCAGGCAGGTCTTTGTGCACAGAGCTGGGATTTTCATGTAAGAAGGGAATGTGAACGTTCACCTGCACATTTTCAAAGGTAAAGGGTTCAGGTTGGGGGGTGACAGTGGGGAGGTTGAAGATAATGCCGGGGAGTGTGGTGGTCAGTGGTGATGAGGGAAAATTCATGCGTGTCTGGGGGAAGGGAAATGGTGCTGGAACGAAGAAAAAGGCTGACAACTACCATGCTGGTCATATCGAAAGTTAGCAGAGCCTTGTGTTGATTGAGCCAAGATGCTGCATGGGAATTGGGACAGAGGATGGGTGGAGATGCAGGTCACCTCAACTGGACAACTGGAAGGGAATGCCAGCATGCAGCAGTGTCTATGCTAGGGACCTGGGATATGAGTTTGACAGATGAAGGGTCAGTGTGCGCAGGAGGCTGCTTGCATATGGCCTGCAAAAGACCTGCCACATATCTATCTCCCTGTAGACTCCCTTGGGGTTGGGCGTGCATAGAGAGTGCTGGGGGTTGGGAGGGGTGTGTTTGCCGTGTTGCCTTTGACTTTGGCAGTTGTCCCATGGAGAGCCGAGGCCTAGAGGACATTGGCTTCCTTTGGCTAGTAGCTCCCTCTCCCTCTTGACAGAGAATGAGGCTGAAGGGGTCACAGACAATGGTGGTTTGGAGGATACGGACAAGCTCTGAGATGCCTGTGTGGATGTCCAGCTGTGGCTCCTCCTCCCTTAGGGTGACCGAGAACCCTGGCCTGACTTCTTAAAGGGAAGGGGGACCTGGAGGAAGGTTGAGGTACCCTTTCCCCATCTCATGTTGCCACTGCAAAAACTCATCTGTGGCTACAGCATTGGAATGCAGATCTGCATACATCTCCAGCAGAAACTTGGCATTCTGCTAGACAGGTTTTCCATGACTTCCGCCACCCTCCCCATGGTGACCTCGAATTGTTTACATGTGGGTACCTTCATCAGAGAGCAGGCAGACGGACTCCTCCGATTCACGTATCACTCTGATGAGGGTCTCCAACACCTCTGGCTGATGTTGCTCAGCCTCTTGCTGACTCTATTCCATTAGTTAGAAAGCTGATTCCAGAGACTTGGACCTCATTGGTTCCTCTTCCTCAACAGCCCTCTGAGTGCTCATGAGCTTGGCTGGCCCTGCCTCATCCTGCTGCAGACACATGTCCATGCGATGACACCAGGTTGTGAGACCCTTCCTAAGCTAGAAGTAATACCCATCGAGACGAGTGTCCCTGGGCTGGTGGAAGCTGCAGGTGTCTGCTGTGACAGCACTACAGGTGAACATCTCACCTCTTCTCTCTCCTGGCTCCTCTCTGGGCTAGGGCTTCTGCTGAGGCCTGAGAGGGAGTCCTCATCCTCAGGCCTTGGCCTCTTCCTCATGACACCTGTAAGTGAGAGAGGAGAGTGCAATTGACAGCATGAGCTGGCTCCAGCATAGCACGTTGTGACCCTCGGGATGGATCCTTACTGGGTGGATGCCCGAGTCCGAATTCCCCTTTGCCAGTTGCCCAGTCTTGTCCACAGCTACCAGCGAACTCCTCTGTCTTCAAACTCTGTGACAGGCCTCAGAAGTGGGCACCCCTCCTCCTGTCTTCTTCCGTTCTACCAGTTGTGCCTCATCTTCCCCTGCTCAAAGACAACAGAAAAAATGTGTTTGAAGGAGTTGCATTCATTTGAACATTGCAATTTGATACAATTCTCAAACTTCCACTTTTAAGATAGCTCACTGTTGTGTGGCAGGGCATAACTGTGCTGCAGGTTGTCCAGGAGGATTGTGGGCCAGCTCCCTCCATGGCACTGAGCTCATCCACGTGCAAGGAGAAAGCTCAGACAGGCATCTGATTTGTGGAGATTATTGGTGCCCTCTGCGCCCAAGCCCAGTTACCTCTTCTGTACACCCTTGGCACTGATGGCATCAGCCACCCGCACTCTTGCAGGGTTTGTTTCCCTGCTTGGCCTCCTCCTCCCATCAACCGGGTAAAGTATATTCCTCTGGACCTAGACATGGCCCAGGAGTTTGAGTAGGGCGCTGTCACTAAACTTAGGCTTCACCTCCTCTTCCAGACATCACTGTAGTTTGTATTGACAATGAGGATGTCTGGGCACCATCTAAGTATGGCGCCTGGATATGACGGTGGGGCTTGTGCCATCCTGCCTGCCTTGCCACAGAAAATGTCAGGAAACTTCTGGCTGCATAATTAATGATGCCAGAGATGGAAGATACCGCGGGATTTCCCATTGGCCTCTGCAGCGGGAAACACTCCCCATCCCCACCCTTGCCACGGAACCTTGTCCTGGATGGGAGAATTCTGCCTGATTCTGTTTCGGTATGTAGCCCCTTCAGAATCTTGAACATTTATACAATACTTAATGATATTATGACTGACAAGAGAATCAAAGGGTACAGGGAGCAGATAGAAAAGTAGAAGCCACAATCAAATCAGCCATGATTTTATCAGATGATGGAGTAGGCTAGAGGTGGGTGAATGATCTACTGCTCCTAATTAGTATGTTTGTATTGCACTTTAAACATACTAAAGCTATAATGAGTAATTCACTATATATACACAGGGAAGTACACCTCATCCAGATTCACATAATACTTTTAAAAGGAAATAACATTTGGACCTGCTGGAATTGCTTAACACACAGGCTTACAGACATCAACAATTGATAAATTAAATAGTTTAACAGAGTACTTACAGCACAGGCATTGGCAATTCAGTCTTACAGGCCCATTCTGGTGCTCCATATAAGCCTCCTTCCTTCCCACCCCTTCTTCATTTCGCCCCACCAGCATACCCTTCTACTACTTTGTCCCTCCTGTGTTTATCTCAGCTTTCCCTTAGATGCATCTATGCTAGCACTGAAGAAGATAACTGAGAAAGTTAGTAGAACTGATATTTGTTGATGATACAAAAATAAGTGGGAATGCATTTTGTGATGAAAACATAAGGAACCTGCGAGGGGATATAGATAGGTTGAGTGAGTGGGCAAAAACTTGGCAGATGGAATTTAATGTAAGAAAGTGTGAGGTCATGCACTTTGATGGAATCAAAAGGCAGACTATTATTTAAATGGAGAGAGACTCCAAAAGAGTGCAGCACAGAGGGACCTGGGTGTTCTTGTGCATGAAACACAAAAAGTTAGCAAGCAGGTGCAGGAAGTAATTAAGAAGGCAAATGGAATTTTGGGCTGTATTGCTAGGGGGTTGGAGAATAAAAATGGGGAAGTCTTGTTACAACTGTACAGGGTGTTGGTGAGGCCGCACCTTGAGTACTGTGTACAGTTTTGGTCCCCGTATTTAAGAAAGGATATACTGGCATTGGAGGCAGTTCGAAAGAGATTCACTAGGCTGATTCCTGGAATGAAAGGGTTGACTTATCAAGAATGGCTAAACAGTTTAGGACTTTATTCATTAGAGTTTAGAAGAATGAAGGGTGATCTTATTGAAACATACAAGATTCTGAGGGGGGCTTGACAAGGTAGATGTTGAGAAGACGTTTCCACTCGTGAGGAGTCTCAAACTAGGGGACATAGTTACAAAATAATTGAACACCCATTTAAAATTGAGATGTGAAGGAATTTCTTCTCTCAGAGGGTAGTGAATGCGCTGGGCAGCTCGATCTTACTTCAGTTACCCCTGCTCCTCAAGGAGTTAGCCTGGGGCCCCTTGGCAACCATAGGGAGGAGGATCAGCAGGTGCACACTCTGGGCCCATCCATTCAGGTGACTCCGAGAGTGTCCGGCCCATCCGACTCCCCTCTTCCTGTGACCTCAGCAGCTCTAGCTCCACAAGCTAAGGAGGGTGCCACAGCCACACAGCAGCACCCTGAAAGCAGGCCGGGGTCCTCCAAGTCTCGGCGCTGCAGAGGACGCCCGCCAAAGTCATCACAGACAGCAGGCTGTCTCCACCTCCACTGTGGACATCCGGGGAGCACCAAGATGCAGCGGCAGGGTTAGGAAAGTTGAGGAGAATTAGTTGCAAAGGCGATAATCACTTGTACATAATGTTCACTATTGTCAATAAAATCCCAAGAATGTCTTCCTGTCTATGGCTCCTTGTTCTGATGAGCAGTGGTCTTGTCACTCAGAGGTGAAATCTTCCTGCACAGGATAAAGGCATGTGTCTCAGTCCTGGGCCTCTTCCCTGTGCTCTGTGCAGCCTTCAGTCCAAAGTGGTGGTCTGGCCTCACACTCCATGGAGACATTACTAATGCCTACACCTCGGTGGTGCTTGTCATTGTTGCCAGAATGTAGTGGGCAGGCGCCACTGAGTTCTCTCATTCTCTCGGTGTGTTCTCAGCACTTTTAAGGAGGGGCTGGTTCCCATCTCTTCAGCATCTGTGACCACTGATGCTGTGCTCCAGGTCCTGAAGGGCTCAGGTGCTGAAGGCGGACCAGGCATCAGATGCTTCTAAAGTTTCATGGCTGTGTCTCTATGATACGACCCTGATCAAGGAGCGCAAGTGAGCTCCTCTAGGCCAGACAGGAGTTAGACATTCTCAGAGGCTGTTTGAAGATTTATGCAGTGTCCTCAATGTATGTCGTCATCGTCCTCCTGCAGTCGAGGGACTATTAAGGCCTCCACTGCCTCTCCATGACAGGAACATTCTCACAGAGAGTATTCGTGCTGCCATAAGCTAGACAGAAGTCAGACATTCAAGTCAGACGTTCACAAATGCGATATTAGGATCTATGGGATCACCTCACTGCATGTCATCACCATCCCCCACAAATCTAGCAGCTATGTGGGCCTCCCAAGTTCACTTGCCTCGTCTAGCCAGTGCGAGGGCCTCATCCCTGTCATCGTTGCCTCCGAGGGCCTCTGAGGGCCACCTCAGCCTCATCCCCATCAATGCCCTCCTCATCAGAGGAGAGGTGCAGCTCCTCTGTCTCCTCCTCAGCCAACTTATCTCCCCGTTGGAGCGCCAGGTTGTTAAGGGCGCAGCAGATGATGATGACGCTTGACACGCTCTGTGGACTGTATTGCAGGGCTCCACTAGACCGGTCCAGGCACCGGAACTTAATCTTCAACATCCCGATGGTCTGCTCCACCAAGGTGTGCGCTGCAGCATGAACCATTGCATTGCTGCAGCCTGAGGCCGCCACACGGGTATCATCAGCCACGGCCTCTGTGGATAGTTTTTGACCCGGAGGAGCCATCCCTGCAGCCTCTGTGGGCCCTGGAAGACTCCAGGGATCTCTGACTGACTGAGGAGGTAGGTATCGTGCACACTCCCTGGAAACCTTGCGCACAACTGCAGGGTGTTTCTGGTGGTCACACACCAGCTGCACATTCAGCGAATGGAAGCCCATGCAGTTGATGTAGTCCACCGTGTGTTGTGATGGGAATCTGAGCGCCACATGAGTGCAGTCAATTGCACCCTGCACCTGTGGGAAACCTGAGATCTGGGTGAATCCAATCGCTCCTGGCTGGTCCTGGGCGAAATGCACAAAGTTGTGTGCCCTTGCAAAGGTGGCATCCATGACCTCATGGATGCAATTTTGGGCGAAGACTTGAGAGATCCCGCAGAGGTCAGCTGTGGAGCCCTGAAAACCATTGGCATAGAAATTGAGCACTGCAGTCACTTACACAGCCATTGGCAGTGGATGCCCTTGATGCCCCTGTGGCGCCAAATCCTGCTGTAACGCAGAGGTGAGCGACCAATTCCCTAGACATTCTCAGTCTTTGGCGACAATGGTTCTCAGTCATCTGCAGGAATGAAAGGCGGCATCTGTATACCCTGGGTGTCGCTAAGCGCTGGTCTGCAATGGCTTGCTGTGGCCCTTGGGTGGCATACGCGGGAGCCCCAACCTCCCCTTTTTCCTGAAGTTGCCGCTCCTGCCTCTATGCAGCCAGGAGCCTCAGTCGCTCTCTTCTTCATCTCCTTCACGCTCTGTAGGCCATCATGCTAGTTCACCAGGCTCCATGATCCTGACGTACTGCTCCTGCAGGATGAAAGAGAGAGACATGTGGTTAGCATGGGTGTACTAGGAACCTGTCCTGGTTAAGTGTGACAGCCCCTTAATGTTTTCAGGATAGTGCTGGCCACCACTTGGATAGCCAGAGATTAGTGTGCTGCATGGCTGCCCTGTTAGCTTGAACCATGGGGGAGAGTGGTTCAAACCATGATGCTGACATTGCAAGAGGCTGTGAGTGCCTTCAGCAGTGACTGCTACATGGCCAGTTTTAGCGAGGAGGTTGTACAACATCTGCAGTCTGCTAGGAAATATAGTTTAAGTAAGTTATGTTGTTATTTTTGGGTGTTAGGAATGAGTTTTAGCTTTAAAGTTTAAGTTTGATTTGTATTTCTGTATGTGTGTGTTAAGAAAGGTCAAATGAAGTTTTAGCTTCACTTTAAAAGGCTGCTTCCTTTTCTAATGAGATGTTTACGACCCCTATAAAGTGCAAGTAAACACACAAGAGTAAGAAGAACAGTGCTGTTTCCTAGCCACAGGCAGGCCAGATAGGTAGGTGCCTCCCACAGACAGACAGACACACACACACACACACACACACACACACACACACACACACACACACACACACACACACACACACACACAAGAAGAAAGTGAGCAGTTTGTTTTGGAAACTGCTTTGAGTTCAGTTAGTTTGAAGGCAGCTGTGAAGCAGAAACAGCCTAAAAGGGAATAGAAAGCAAGCCCTAAGCTAAGAAAAACCCCCAAAGTCCAGGGGAGTGGAAGAAGAGAAAGTCCAAAGAAGACCTTCTAGTTTAAGGAAGGACAGGAACCCGGTAAAAGGTCCTGTTAAGTGAAGTTAGGAGTGAGGGACAGAGTGAAAGGCTCCAAGCTTCAGATTTAAAGTGAAAACAGCTTGCAAGAAGCAAAAAGATTCAAGAGACAATTGAAGGTTTGTGATTCTTTGCTATGGGCATGTGAAGCAGTGGTGTGCTGTTAAGGCTGAGATGGTGAGAGAGAATGCATGGAAGACAGCTTGAGTGCATGTGGTGACCCAGGGAAGAGGAACATCAGAAGGAGAGTTTGAAACCCTGGAGGTGAACCCTTGTGAAAGGTGTCTGAGCGCAAATGTCAGTTTGGGAGAAGATTCCAAGGCGAGGTCCTGGAGAGTGGAGACCGAAATCCCTTGTGTGAAGGACGAAATTCATTGAGACTGGTTGGCTCACGGTGTGACAAGCATCTGCGGGGTGTTGAAGAGAAATCCATAGCATTTGTTTGAGGTGGCATCTGTCACTTGGTTTCAGAGTGTAGTGTGCTTGACCACAGTGTGCCATAGTTTTACATGGACTGTGCACTTACTGTGAACATTAGAGTATAAGATAGCTTTTGTAACTTGTGTTATCCTTGCAAATCTGTATACATCTGTAAAGGTACAGTTGCGGGTGAAGGAGTATTGTAATATAGTTAACCTTTTCTTGTTAAAAGTTCATCAGCTGACTCCTATGCCTACTTTCCATGTATCTAAACAAACAAAAATAAAAGTTAGGATCCATCAAGCTGGGTTCCACTCTGGGATCAGGCTTGTCCAGGGGTAATCTCAGCTGTGGATCATAACAAGTCCAACCGTTCAGCAGTCCACTAAAGTGCTCATGAATTTGCAGTCTGTGCCCGGGGGTGGGATGGTGGGAGGGCAGCTTTGGAGAACTTGGTGGCACTTTGATGCCTCTGCATTGCTTGAGTGGGCAGATAAGCTAGGAGCCCAATCATATCAACGTGGTTGTGCCTGAACTGTCTCAGTTTCAGAGGAATGGTCACTTTCTACTGGTTTCTCGAATACATGGCCACTTCCCTCACCTACCCTACTCCCTCCCACCCCGAATGCTTGTGCGCTATATGCAACGGCAGGCTGCCCTTACCGGCCCCACCCCCCACCACCATCACCAGTTACCACAATGGCAAGGCTGTACTTGCCTGCCCTCACAAGTCACCTCAGAGGCAGGGCTGCACCTGCCCCCCACTCCCCTCACCCTCACAAGTCACCTCAGAGGCAGGGCTGCGCTTGCCTCCACTCCCCCTTACCTTCACAAGGTAAGGGCGGCACTTAACCCGACTCCCACCGGTGCCCCTGAAGCATGCAAAGCAACAGGCGACCCTGGCGAGTTCTGCAGAACGTTGCTGTGCACTCACCTGCAGTTCACCCAAAGTGCAGGCTGCCGAGTGCACGTCGCCTCTGTGCTGTTGTAAAACACGTTGGTGGGAAAGTGGACGGATGATCCAGCGGGGTTGCAAGAGCCTGGTGGGATGGCCTGATAATGATATGCTGATGTATTACAGTGAGGTTCCCGACAACCGATGGCGGGAAATGTGGCCTGCCATTGGTGGGCTGAGCGGGCAATCATGACCTACCTTCCTGCTGTTGTGAAACCAATTCCGCCATATTGTCCGCTCATGTTACTGATCGCCAGCGGGCATAGAAAATTCCACCCTTTGTACGAATTTTCTCAATCCTGAGAAAGCAGCCGCACTTGCCTAGAAATATGTATTCTGTATATATTTTAATAGTAATATCTTATCCTGTACTGTTTTAATCTTTATCACTGGCTACAAAACTGATTGTTTTCCATTGTAATATTCAATAAGTTTTGTAAATAAAATTATAATGGTGAATTGTGTAAGGTTTAGGACTATGAGATATCACCCTTGGCAAATTAGCTTGCTACTTTCACTTTTATGTATTTCTAAGAAGACATTTTAGCCTCTGCCTTTAATTTTGAAAAAAATGAAATTCTGTTATAAAAGTATATTTTTAATTTCCATTGCTGAATAACACGTCTGAAAATAGATCTTAAAGATTCACTGATGATGGGTTGCAGATGGACTAGCTTCAAACATATCATGAAAAGATTTTAGAAATGTTAAATTATATTTGAGTGAAACAGTTATTCCCTCTGGTTTGTATAATGTAGCTCAAGGCATTTAATTTGCTCAATTTTCAATACCAGCACTGAATTCATAGGTCTGCACATAAACCTTGGGGGCATTTCTAGGTTTTATTCTGGCTATTGAGAATAAGACACTTTTATGTTAATCTTAGAACTTTAAGATGTGAAACAATTCATAAATACATGGATTTAATAATTTGTGCTTCTACCTTGGAAAAAAAATCACCCAAATTGAAAATAAGAGATTAAAAAAACGTGCATCTGTGGTATTTCGCAATTATTTTGTATTTGTCTTTAAAGGAAGAACTAATTTTGTAGCATTAATTGAATTAATTCAATTGATTATTCATGGTTAAACTTTTAATATTTCAGTATTGAACTAGGGAATACCTTTAGAACAATGAAAACTATTGCTCATTATACCTTTCCTTCTTTCCCTCCATCCAGATGTTAGTTCTTACATTACAAAGTGAACTACGGCCTTCTTTAGTCAGAGCTTAGTTGTTAATGCCACAACTTTTGGTCAAAGATATGGCCATAATCTACAAAATAATGTTGAATATTGTCAGACTGCTGCGAAGTAGAAATTGAAACGCAGCTGTATTATTTTTGCAATGCCCTTCTTTATCCCTTTGCCCATTATACTATCCATTGGCATAGTAAATGAGTACAACAAGCTGTACAAGTAAGTTTGCAAGAGATCTATCTTCATGGGGTGAGTTGGTTACATCAGGGGTTTTTTTTTGCTTATGTTAGAACGCCCCACCTAGTGGCTAATAAATATAAAACTTGTCATGCCAGGTTGTGGTACTGACTTCAAAGGCTACATGTAACTGAGGGTATCAAGGAAGTATGTTTTTCCGTATAAAAATTTCTAGCATTGGTTTGACTGGCTGATCCCCAGTCATACTTTGCTGTCTGTGGTCTAAACTATGTTGTGCTTAATAATAATAATAATAATAATGCCCTGTTAGTGTTGTAACAGATATCAGATTCACATACTGAATTCTGTTGAATTTGATAAATTCATGAACTCTTTTTGCATCTTTATAAACTCAAAAGAATATTTTCTTGAGATCTGAACTAATTGAAGATTTAATTTAAAAATTGATCTGTGGCCCTCTCCTACATACTAGACATGCATTAAGTTTTAAATCTGTTAATGAGAGTTTTTTCATTTAGTTCTTATGGAGCAGACAAGGTAGATAGGGAGAGACTATTGCACGGCCAAAATGTCTAAGCAGTCAAGGAATGTGGCAGCCATTTTTCTTCTCTTGAGCAGCTTGAAAAATTACTTGTTAGTTTAAACAGGCTGGGTTGCCATCAAGCAGGTAGCAGTATGAACATTAGGTTTATATGCTGTTAAATCAAACTTCAGTTAAATATGAAAGCTGTCCTCCTGGGCTAAAACTTGTGTTGAAAAAATGAATCCACCATGATTTCGCAATAATTTGTTTTCCCAGTCTCTGCAATAGCATAGATAGGAGTATTTACTAATACAAAACTGTACATTTTTTTTATCTTAGGGTAATAATCTAGCAATTACAATGAGAGCTCCCGACTCAGTAATTTATTCTGAAATGTTCTTACACAGGATTTCATTTATTCATATTTACTATGATCTTGTGAACTGTAAAACAGCAGTATAAGCAAGTCTTAACTCCAGTAAATTGTGCAAGGATGGAGAGCAAAAATAAAATCTACGGTTTTGTTGCTGCCTGCATCTGCCCTGTTCATAGATTTGAGCATCAGCTTGCTTTTGAGCCTTTAAGTGTGTACAAATCAAATTAAAGGTCTTAGCATGACAAATTCTTACAAAGATCACTCTTACATATATGCTTCTGAATCTATATATTAAATATTTCTATATGTAAAAAAAATTATAGCAAAAATATGTAAATGTATGAAACAGAGCAATTTGATCACTACCCAAATGATTGACGGCAACATGAATGTTTACTGTTTTAATGTTTTTCTAATTATTTATTTTTCTGCTATTTTCTGTTTCTTGAGAGGCCACTTTATTAAATGATTTAACCTTTGTAATGTGCTGTTATTTCTAATGGCAGCATAAAGCAGGTAGAGAGCACCTTATTTCTCTAATATAGATAATCTCACCATAATTGCCTCTAAACATAAGCATGTGTGCCCTACATATAATGATTTGTACCATTCCTCCTTTATACTATAATTCTAACTCTAGGAGAATAATGACGTTTTTCTAGACATATTCTAGGTGACAGCCAGAGAGAACAAATCAGAATCTTTGATTATTTCTTCTGTTTCTGAATTGCATACAAGTCCATGTATTAACTGTTATTTTAATTGACCAAAAAAAACATTGGGAGCCAAATTTGAGAGCCCTGAAAATAAGCCTGGGGATTGCTATATGCAGTTAGCACCCGACAATCAATCAAAATAAGCCTGGGGATTGCTATATGCAGTTAGCACCCGACAATCAATCTAATGGAGATAGCACGCCAACTTAATTCTCCTTGCTCACTTGAATGATTGCTGAATGCAGCCAGATAGTGCTAACTGCACTATCCAGTGGCTGCAATCATCAGCAAGGGGTCCAAAACTGTAAACAATTAAAATTAGCCTGCACAGCTTAAAGCAAGCCTGTACCAAAGGAAGGTGCATTGTGAGTCTGACCTGAGAAATAATTAAGATTGGTACAACGGGGGAGAGAGCAAGCTCCAAGATTTTCTCAAGTTGTACAGGAGAACTTAGGGGAGTAGATGGAAAGTAGGAGAGATGTTCTGGATCTGCAGGGGACCAGGAGGCCCTCTAGGCACACTTTCAAAAGACAACGGAAGGAAATAATTGTGGAGGTCAATGCCAGGAGTCAAATCCCGAGGACCTGGATGCAATACTGCAAGTAGTTCAGTGACCTCACGTAAGTGGTCAAGGTGATTGAATACATCTTCAAATGCCATATCCTACCAACTGTACCACTAGCCTCAGACACTGCTCAATCACCACACCCTATTATTCACCAACCAATGATCTCTATAAATCAAGCCTCAGACCTAACATTTTATGTTTCACCTCATCCTCATGCTTGGCACTACTACAAACCTCAATCCCACATCTAACAACTTGCACACACTGGCAACTATTCAATGATGAGTGCCACATTTGCCAAACAGATCGCTTTTTAAAAACTCATTCATAGGATGTGGGTGCTGCTGGCAAGGCCAACATTTACTTCCCATTCCTAATTGCCCCTGAGAAGGTGGCAGCCTTCTTGAACTGCTGCAGTCCATGTGATATAGGTATACTCACAATGCTGTTAAGGAGGATTTCCAGGATTTTGCCCCAGCGACAATAAAGGAATGATGATATAGCTGCAAGTCAGGATGGTGCATGGCTTGGACGGGAACTTGCAGGTGATGGTGTTCTCATGCATTTGCTACCCCTTTTTTTCCCAGTAGTAGAGATTGAGAGTTTGGAAGGTACAATCAAAGGAGCTTTGGTGAGTTGCTGCTGTGCATCTTTTAAATAGTACACCCAGCTGCTATTGTGCACTTGTGGTGGAAGAAGTGAATGTTTAAGGATGGGATGCTGATCAAGTGGACTGCTTTGTCTTGGAATGTGTCAGGCTCCTTGAATGTTGCTGGAGTCGCACTCATCCAGGCTAGTAGGTAATATTCCAATATACTTGTGTCTTGTGGATGTTGGACAGACTTTGGGGAGACAGGAGGTAGGTTACTTGCCACAGAATTCACTGTCTCCTTGTGACCATTGTAATAAATGACTGGTCCGATTTATTTTCTGGTTAATGGTAACTCTCAGGATGTTGTTGGTGAGGTATTCAACAATGGTAATGCTGTTGAATGTCTAAGGGCGATGGTTGAATTCTATCTTGTTGGAGATAGTCATTGCTTGGCACTTATGTAATTTATTCTTTCATGGCATGTGGCAAGGCCAGCATTTGTTGCCTTTGAACTGAGTGACTTACTCAGCCTTTCAAAGGGCAGTTCAGAGTCAACCACATTGCTATGGAGCTGGAGTCACATCTAGGCCAGACCAGATAAGGATGGCAGATAATAATCGATGAGTTTCATGGTCACCATTGCTGAGACTAGCTTTCAATTCCAGATTGTTTTTGTTAATTTAAATTTCACCAGCTACCATGGTGGGATTTGAACCTATGAATCCAGAGCAGTGGGCTGGATTACATCTGGATTACTACTCCATTGACATTACCACTAGGCAACCATCTCTCCCTAAGTGGCATAAATGTTACTTGCCACTTATCAGCCCAAGCCTGAATGTTGTCCGTATCTTGCTGCATGCGGACACGGACTGCTTCAGTATCTTGAGAAGTTGCGAATGGTACTGACCACTGTGTAGTCATCAGCCAACATCCCCACTTCTGATCTTATGATGGAGGAAGGTCATTGATTGATGAAGCAGCTGAAGTGGTTGAGCCTATAACACTACCCTGAGGATCTCTTGCAGCGATATCAGAGCTTATGCCTCTCAAGATCTTTACTTCAAGCTCTTTCTTCTACTTTGAGACATAGGGTTAAGTCAGAAGGTTACGTTCAAGGGCTTATCCAAGATTTGATCACACAAGAGCTAAAATATTTGGCCCTGCAGTATGATGGAAATGTGGTAGAGTAGGTACCGGTGACCCTTGCTCCAAATTCCACCAGTGTGTCTAGATCCAGTGCATATTCGATATGATAGCCATTACAGAGACACGATTGCAAAGCTACCATGGCTGGGACCTGAATATTCAAGGGCATTTGACATTTTGGAAGGACAGGAAGAAAACAAAAGGAGGCGGGGTAGCTTTGTTAATCAAAAACAAGTTCAGTACAGGAGTGAAAAATAATCTTGATTCAGAGAATCAAAATATAGAATGTTTGGGTTGAAATAAGAAATAGCAAAGAAGTCACTGGTGGGAGTAGTTTATAGGCCCCCTGACAGCACTGTAGGACAGAGTATAAATCAAGAAAAGATGGGGGCTTGCAGTAATCATAGGAGATTTTAATCTTCACATAGATTGAACAAATCAAATTGGGAAAGTAGCCTGGAGGATGAGGTCATGGAGTGTATTTGGGACAGGTTCTTAGAACAATACATTCCGGAACCAACCAAGGAACAGTTTATTTTAGATCTAGTAATGTGTAGTGAGACAGAATTAGCTAATGACCTTATAGTAAAGGATCCTCCAGGGTGTGATCATAACATGATAAAACGTCACATTCGGATTGAGCGTGAGCAATGTGGGTCTGAAGCTAGTGTCTTGAACTTAAATAAAGGCACTTAAAAGAGCATGCGAACAGAGTTGACTAAAGTGGACAGAGAAAATATGTTTAAGTGTAAGACTGTAGAGAAACAGTGCTAGGAATTTAAGGATCATTTCATAACTCAACAAAAATATATTCATTTGAGAAAAAAAGAGTACATGAGAAGGATGCACCATCTGTGGCTAACTAAGGACGTTAAGGATGGTATCAAATTGAAAAAAAAGATTTACCTTGCTACAAAGATGAGCATTGAGAACATTTTAGAAACCAGATAAGGATGATTGAAAAAAAAACTAAGAGGAGAAACTGGAGAATGAGAGAAAACTGGCAAGAATTTTAAAATCAGACAGTAAAAGTATATAAAAAGGAAAAGAATCACAACAATGAGTGTTGGCGCAAGAGGGTGAGACTGGGAATTAACAATGGAAAACAATTAAATGATAGAGACTTTCAACAAGTATTTTGTATCTGTTTTCACAGTGAAAGGCACGAAAATCATCCTAACAATAATAGAAAATCAGGGGGCAAAAGGGAGGGAAGAACTTTAAATAATCATAATTGCTAGAGAAAAAGTACAAGGAAAATGAATGGGACTAAAGGCTGACAGGTCCCCTGGACCTGATGGCCTACATCCTAGGGTCTTAAAGGAAATGGCTGCATTGGTTGCAATCTTCCAAAATTCCCTAGAATCTGAAGAGGTCCCAGTGGAATTGCAAGCTGTAAATTTAACACCACCATTCAAGAAAGGAGGGAGACAGAAAACAGGTTAGTTAATCTAACGTGTGTTATTGGGAAAATACTAGAATCCATTATTAAGGAGGTAGTAGCAGCTCATTTAGAGTATCATAATACAGTCAGGCAGAATCAACATAGCTTTGTGAAAGGGAAATCATGACTGACAAATTTATTAGAGCTCTTTGAGGATGTAACAAGCAGGGTGAATAAAGGGGAACCAGTAGATATAGTGGGCAGAATTTTGCTATTGGTGAGCAGGGGGCGGGGCCCACTTGCCGACACGTAAAATGACTCAGGATGACATCGGGCGGAACTCCCGACGTCATCCCAGCCCATTTAAATTTTCAAGAAGGCGGGCCCACAGCAAAATCAGCTGCGGGCACGCCGACCTGTCAATGGCCAATTGAGGCCATTGACAAGATCAATTATTCAATTAAAGGACCTGCCCATCCAACTTTAAGGATGGCGGGCAGTCCAGGAGCCCCGGCAGGTAATAGAAAAAACATGAAACCTCATCCACCGGCGGGATGAGGTTTCATGTAGGGTTTTAAAAAGCTTAATAAACTTATTATGTAAATTATGAACATGTCACATCTCATGTGTCACATGAGGAGGACATGTTAGGGAATTTTTTTTTCTCTATTTTTCATATTTTTAAAAGTGAAAGTGTAAGAGATGTGTGCTCTTTTGTGTGCATGCGCGAAAGAGCGCACTCTTGCTTTTGGAGAATCCCCATCCCCCCCACCCACAAAGGAAGCGCATAGCTCTTCCCGCCGGACGTCACGCTGGATGGGCCTTAATTGGCCCGTCCACATAAAATGGCGGCGGGGCCCGATTCTTCTGCAGGGATTGGCTTCATGCCCGCCGGATATTGAGTCAGGCCCGCCCGCCTGACAGGCAGAAAATTCTGCTCAGTGGATTTGGATTTCCAAAAGGCATTCAATAAGGTGCTGCATAAAAGCATTTAGAAGAGCAGGCGAAAAGACGACCTAAAGATAGTCAGCAGTAGCTAGAAGAGTTATCCAATCCAATCCACTCCAAAGTGGAGCAACCATGTTTTGAGAGAAATCAAAGTATGACATCACAAGAAAACAGGTTGGTAATTGGTTGGTGAATATTTTTCTCATTTGTCTTCAAATCTCGCATAATTTATTTGTAATTGTAAGGTTTCATTAGTTGCGGTAAGGTTTACTAGCAGTAATAAAGGTTATTTGGAGTAGCAGTGTTTATTAATTATAAAATAATTAGGAAAATAAATTAATTAACACATAATAAGGATGGCAGTGCAGGTGACGTGTTGCAACTGCAGAATTTGGGATCTCCTTGACGCCATTGTGATCCAAGGTAAGCTCATCTACAGTAAGTGTCTTGGCTTGAGGAGCTTCGGTTCAGAGTCATTGAGCTGGAGGCCAAGCTGCAGGCACTGCGATGCATTAGGAAAAAGAAAAGTTACCTAGACACTTTGTACCAGGAGACAGCCATCCCTTAGGATAGTGTCTTCTGATTTGCTCAGTAGTCAGGGACAGGAGGGTGTGACTGCGAGTGAGGCAGGTATGTAGACCCAGAAGGTGGAAGTGGATGAGCCTCAGCCTTTGCAAATATCCAACAAGTTCGAGGTTCTTGCAACCTGTATGGTTGAAAGTAGCAGCTGCAGGCCGGTTGAGCAAACTGACCATGGCACCATGGCACAGGAAGCCATTCAAGTGCGGGAGTTAATAGGAATGTAGTGGTAGTAGGCGACAGTATAGTCAGTGGGGATAGACATCGTAGTCTGCAGCCAAGAGCGGGAGTATTGCCTGCCTGGTGCAAGAGTTCAGGACATAGTCGGTTGGTACTACAGAACTTGAGTATTGCTGAGAAAAGAGACTGTTTTGTCGAAGCTTTTCAGCTTGCACTCATCAGGATAATTTGCAAGAAAATACCAATGTCAGGGGAAACAAATTTATACTGCATAAGTAGAGAGTGCCGATCGGTTAGCAAGTGTGGTCCACTTCACAATTCATAAGATGCTACATTATATCCACACGAGTATGCCTCAGAAATTTGGATAATAATTGAACATCTGTGGAAGAAAATAGAGGTCTTCGAAATGTGTATGCAAAAGTGTATGATAAAAATTCTATTTGCAGTCCATAAGACAAATGAAAGAAACTCTAAAAGTGACACCCAGAAAAGAAAATGTCAGTATTTCGGCCATGTGATCAGAGCTGAAAAGCTACAGAGATCTTTTCTAGAGAGCAAAATAGAGAGCAGCAGAAAGAATGGTTGACCTAGGCGTAGTTGAGCTACAGTGGATGTGTGAGGATGTCAAAAGACAGATGAGTGTGACATACTGTGACAGCAGATCTTCTGGTAGGAATAGCTACAAGCAGCGGCAGCATTTCTTTTCAAATATGTTTTTGTGGAAGAAAGGAGACTAGCAAAACCTATTGTAACTTTACTGAAAGCTTCTTAAACTTGTACTGCATCTGTTACCTCTGCCGAAGCTACATAAAATGACTCAATCGATTGGTAGCAATGTGGGCTTGTGTTTTCTGCAAAGCTGCTTGAAATCAGATAGATAGTGGCAGAGAAAGAAGGAACAAGTGCATAGTGATGCTGACAGCTGTCCCACTGCCTGAGTAATATTTCAGTCCCCACCTGGACCACCACTGACCTTCAACCATGTGAAAATGTCTTTGATCTGGACAGAGGAATATCGACATTTTGTTTCATACAGAGACTGGTGCTTTTCACTTTATTGTATTGGAAAATGTATGGAAGAATATGCAAATATGTAAATGATATTAATGTTAACTGATATTAAACTAGAAATGTAAAATGAACTGTGAAGAATAATGCAAAAGGGCATAGATTAAACGAAAGAAAAAATGGTTGTAAACACAGCTACATTAAAGCAACTAGTCAGGTGCATTGAATAAAAAAATAGGTTTCTCAAATATTTTCTGCACCAATTGTTAAGATTTTTGCAAACAGGATTAATCAAATAATGTGCACTAAGGTTAGCTAACGTAAGTGGCCCCCTGAATAAAAATATTTAGAATAGGAGTCATAATAAGAAACGTGTAAAAGGCAGCCAATATTGGATAAAAACATAAAACTGTGGATGCTGGAAATCCAAAACAAAAACAGAAACAGAAATACCTGGAAAAACTCAGCAGGTCTGGCAGCATCGGCTGAGAAGAGCACAGTTGACGTTTCGAGTCCTCATGACCCTTCAACAGAACAGTTGAAGGGTCACGAGGACTCGAAATGTCAACTGTGCTCTTCTCCGCCGATGCTGCCAGACCTGCTGAGTTTTTCCAGGTATTTCTGTTAGCCAGTATTGGAATCAGGTTTGCTGGTACTATGTATTTAATTAAATATTGATGGTTGTGCTGTCAAGACAACTCAAAACTGATGCTGTCCTGTTTTATATCTGACCCTAGCTTACTGTTCTCAATCTTTAAAATACTTCAGAAAAGTAGTATTTAAAATTTATTGATTACAGCATCTGGTTCACTAATATCCTTTAGGGAAGGAAATCTGCAGTCCTTACCTAGTCTGGCATACATGTGACTCCAGACCCTCAGCAATGTGGTTGACTCTTAAATGCCCTCTGAAGAAGGGCAATAAATACTGGCCTAGCCAGCAATGCCCATGTTGCATGAACGAATAAAAAAAAGATTGTATACTCCACAGTTAATTTTTTCAGGATCAAAAATATGCATTAGAATAGTATTATTTGCCATAGATTAGGATGGATAAAATTAATAAAAATCTTTCATTTTCCATGATTATTTATACAAGTATTGAGTAAACTATCATTTAGAATTGTTTGATTTTTTTTTCCCTCGCATTCCTTTTCAGGTATAGCAAACTATTTTCAGTTTTCTTCTCTTCATCTCTCTCACATCAACTGACTTGTTATTTAAAGCATTTAACTTCTATAGAAACATAGAAACTAGGAGCACGAGTAGGCCATTCGGCTCTTCAAGCCTGCTCTGCCATTCATTATGATCATGGCTGATCATCCAACTCAATAGCCTGCTCCCACTTTCTCCCCATACTCCTTGATCCCTTTCACCCCAAGAGCTATATCTAACTCCTTCTTGAAAGCATACAATGTTTTGGCCTGAACTACTTTCTGTGTTAACAAATTCCACAGGCTCACCACTCTCTGGGTGAAGAAATTTCTCCTCATCTAAGTCCTAAATGGTTTACCCCATATCCTCAGACTGTGACCCCTGGTTCTGGACTCCCCCACCATCGGGAGCATTTTTCCTGCATCTACCCTGTCTAGTCCTGTTAGAATTTTATAGGTATCTATGAGACCCCCCCTCATTCTTCTGAACTCCAGTGAATATAATCCTAATCGATTCAATCTCTCCTCATATGTCAGTCCCGCTATCTCAGGAATCAGTCGGGTGAACCTTCGCTGCACTCCTTCTATAACAAGCTATCCTTCCTCAGATAAGGAGACCAAAACTGCACACAGTATTCCAGGTGCGGTCTCACCAAGGCCCTGTATAATTGCAGCAAGACATCCCTGCTCCTGTACTCGAATCCTCTTGCTATGAAGGCCAACATACCATTTGCCTTCTTTACCACCTGCTGTACCTGCATGCTTACCTTCAGCGACTGGTGTACAAGCTCACCCAGGTCTCGTTGCACATTCCCCTCTTTCAATTTATAGCCATTCAGATAATAATCTGCCTTTCTGTTTTTGCTACCAAAATGAATAACCTCACATTTATCCACATTATACTGCATCTGCCATACATTTGCCCACTCACTCAGCTTGTCCAAATCACAGTGAAGCATCTCTGCATCCTCCTCACAGCTCACCCTCCCACCCAGCTTTCTGTCATCTGCAAATTTGAAGATATTACATCTAATTCCCTCATCTAAATCATTAATATATATTGTGAATAACTGAGGTCGCAGCAGCGATCCCTGCGGTACCCCACTAGTCACTGCCTGCCATTCGGAAAAAGACCTGGTTATTCCTACTCTTTGTTTCCTGTCTGCCAACCAGTTTTCCATCCATCTCAATACACTACCCCCAATCCCATGCGCTTTAATTTTACACGTCAATCTCTTATGTGGGACTTTGTCGAAAGCCTTCTGAAAGTCCAAATAAACCACATCCACTAGCTCCCCCTCATCAACTCTACTAGCTACCTCGAAAAATTCCAGTAGATTTGTCAAGCATGATTTCCCTTTCATAAATCCATGCTGACTCTGTTTGATTCTACCACCGTTTTCCACTTGCTCAGCTATTAAATCTTTTATAATGGACTCTAGAATTTTCCCCGCTACCGACATCAGGCTGACTGGTCTATAATTCCCTGTTTTCTCTCTACCTCCCTTTTTAAATAGTGGGGTTACATTAGCTACCCTCTAATCTGTAGGAACTGTTCCGGAGTCTATAGAATCACTGACCACCAACGTATCCACTATTTCTCGGGCCACTTCCTTAAGTACTCTGGGATGTGGATTATCAGGCCCCAGGGATTTATCGGCCTTAAATCCCATCAATTTCCCCAACACCATTTCCCTACTAATACTGATTTCTTTCAGTTCCTCCCTCTCACTAAACCCTGTGCTCCCCAACATTTCTGGTATGCTATTAGTGTCCTCCTTTGTGAAGACAGAACCAAAGTATGTATTTAGTTGGTCAGCCATTTCTTTGTTCTCCATTATAAATTCCCCTGTTTCTGATTGTAAGGGACCTATGTTTGCCTTCACCAATCTTTTTCTCTTCACATACCTATAGAAACTTTTACTGTCAGTTTTTATGTTCCCCGCAAGCTTACTCTCGTACTCTATTTTGCCCTTCCTAATCAATCCCTTGGTCCTCCTTTGCTGAATTCTAAACTGCTCCCAATCCTTAGATCTGTTTTTTCTGGCCAATTTGTATGCCTTTTTCTTAGATCTAATACAATCTCTAATTTGCCTTGTAAGCCATGGTTTGGCCATCTTTCCTGTTTTACTTTTGCGCCAGACAAGAATAAACAATTGTTGCAGTTCACCCATGCGCTCTTTCAATGTTTGCCATTGCCTATCCACCGTCATCCCTTTAAGTAACGCTCCCCAATCCATCATTGCCTACTCGTGCCTCATACCATCGTAGTTTCCTTTATTAAGATTCAGGACCCAAGTCTCAGCATCAACTACGCCACACTCCATTTTGATGAAGAATTCTGTCATATTATAGTCGTTCATCTCCAAGGGGTCTCGCACAACTAGATTGCTAATTATTCCTTTCTCATTGCATAATACCAAGTCGAGAATGGCCTGTTCTCTCGTTGGTTCGGCAATGTATTGGTCCAGAAAAATATCCTGTATACACTCCAGGAATTCCTCCTCTACCGTATTGTTACTCATTTGATCTGCCCAATCTATATGCATATTAAAGTCACCCATAATTACAAATGTTCCTTTATTACATGCGTCTCTAATTTCCCATTTAATGCTATTTCCAACATCACCACTACAGTTTGGGGGGTCTATGTACAATCCCCACTAATGTTTTTTGTCCCTTAGTATTTCTCAGCTCTACCCATACAGATTCCATATCATCGGAGCTAATATCTTTCCTCACTATTGCGTTAATTTCCTCTTTAACCAGCAATGCAACTCCACCACCTTTTCCTTTTTGTCTGTCCTTCCTAAATACTGAATACCCCTGTTGGTTCAGTTCCCATTCCTGGCCACCCTGCAGCCATGTGTCCATAATCCCAACTATATCAGAACTGTTTACATCTATTTGCGCGGTTAATTCATCCACTTTATTGTGAATGCTCCCCGCGTTAAGGCACGAAGCCTTAAAGCTTGTCTCTTTAACATTACTTGTCCCATTCCCACTATTTTTCACTGAGGCCCTGTTTGATTCTTGCCCTTGATTTCTCTATCACTTTTCTTATTCCATTTTCTGTCTTTTGTTCTTGTCTTTGATTCCCCTTCCTCTGACTCCTTGCATAGGTTCCCATCCCCCTGCCATTTTAGTTTAAACCCTCCCCAACCACTCTAGCAAATGTTTCCCCTTGGGCATCAGTCCCGGTCCTGCCCAGGTGTAATCTGTCCAGTTTGTACTGGTCCCACCTCCCCCGGAACCGGTCCCAATACCCCAGGAATCTGAAACCCTCCCCTTCACACCATCTCTTCAGCCACGTATTCATCCGATATATCCTGCTATTTCTACTCTGACTGGCACATAGCACTGGTAGTAATCCTGAGATCTCTATCTTTGAGGTCATATTTTTCAACTTACTTCCTAACTCCCTATATTCTGCTTTTAGGACCTCATCCCTTTTTTTACATATGTCATTTGTACCAATGTGTACCACGACCACTGGCTGTTCACCCACCCCCTTCAGAATGTCCTCTAGCTGCTCTGAGACATCCTTGACCCTAGCACCAGGGAGGCAACATACCATCTTGGAGTCTTGTTTACGGCCACAGAAACGCCTTTCTATTCCCCTTACAATTGAATCTCCTATAACTAATGCATTCCTGCACTTTTTACTCCTTCCCTGTGCAGCAGAGCTAACCGCGGTGCAACAAATTTGGCTGTTGTTGCTTTTTCCTGAGAGGCCATTCCCCCCAACAGTATCCAAAGTGGTATATCTGTTTTGCAAGGGAATAGTCACAGGAGATTCTTGCACTGCCTGCCTAGTCCTCTTGCTTTGCCTGGTGGTCACCGATTCCCTTCCTGCCTGCAGTGTGACCACCTTTCTATACATGCTATCCACGATACTGTCTGCCTCACGGATGCTCCACAGTGTCCCCAGTCACCGCTCCAGCTCCAAAACTCGGGCTTCCAGGAGCTGCAGCTGGAGACACTTCCTGCACACATGCTTGCCCCGGGCACTGGAAATGTGCCCAGCTTCCCACATAGAGCAGCAGGAGCACACCACGGTTTTGAGCTCTCCTGCAATGACTTACCCCTTTAAATTAAATTAAACCTTTTGGAAGGCACTTAATATCAATTACTCTTGGGCCCTTCTTCCCTGCTCCTCATTGTTACAGAATATAGGCCCTACAAACTCCTGACTCCTCTCGCTCTCCTCTTCAACTCCCGACTCTTCTCACGCTTCTCTTCAACTCCCGGCTCCTCTTGTGCTCCTTGTCAATTCCTGAGTCCTCTCACGGTCCTCTTCAACTCCCGACTCCTCTCACGCTCCTCTTCAACTCCCGACTCCTCTCGCGCTCCTCTTCAACTCCTGACTCCTCTCGCGCTCCTTTTCAACTCCCGACTCCTCTGCTGCTGACTGCCTGTCCCAGAGTCCTCCTCTCGCTCTATCCTCTAAGTCAACATTTACTTTTATTGAGGAAAATCTTAATTGTAGGCAACATATAGCAATTAATGTATTTTTAAAACACAGCAAACTCTATTAACTTTCCTTCTTATTTCTGTTTAAACAGGTTGTAAGGAATTTAAACATATAAAATGTTGTACTAGAACATGAAGATAGGATCCTTTAGTCTAGATCCAAACGAAACCTCTTTAATTTCTCCCTTCGTCTTTTTCTCAATCTCTACCTACCTCCCTCTTCTCTCATCTCTTCCTCCATCCTCATTTTCTTCCCTGCTCTTTGTCTCTTTATCTCTCAGACATGTGAAGCACCTGTTATGATCCCCGTAGAGACTGATAACTTATAAAAACGTATCTGAATTCGTAGTGACCATCTTAAGACCTTTACTACAACAAACGAACTAAAAGCAACATCGTCTAAATACTACTTAGTAGGCAACTAGCACTCTAAACTATGAAAAAGATACCCCCCCTTTTAAGTTTTTGACACAATTAAAAACCCCACACCATTGTTATATTTGAGTATTGCTGAAATAAGAGACTTTTTATTGAAGCTTTTTGAAGGACAATTTGCAAAGGGGACACCATTTTGTTACACAACAGGTAACGTCTGTTTAAGCAAAACAAATTAAGTGACAGCCATTCGCTGGTTCATTGGTCAAGGCATTGCCCTGAGGTATCAGAATCAAGCTGCCTGGCTTAAATTTCAAACAATGCTTGGCAGTTAACTGTCAGCCACCATCAACTGGTGCATTCTCCATGGCAACGCTTATACCAATCAGATTCCACTTGCCAGCCAATCAGCACTCTCCTTTCATGTGGTATAAATTGTTGTTCCTTTTGCAAATTGTCCTTACAAAGTCCACATTTCATGAATGAAAAAAAAAATTATGAGTGCAAGACGAAAAGCTTTGACAAAAAAAACTTTTTTCTGCTCTCTGCAGAACTGCAGTTTTTACAGGAACCAGCCGAACATCACTCTCAGCTTCCAATGGGTTCACTTCTCCCTGTTTCAGTGAGTTGTAACCGAGTGACTGTCAAAAGGCGTTTCTGTCAGTTTTCAGAAAAGTCCCGAACTGACTACCAATGTAAGGGCCGCTTGTGGCAATTCTATTCCCCGGCCACACCAGGACACATCTTTTGGAGTGTTTAGATTGTTAAGGGTGTGTTTCTTCAATTAGAAAATGTGTCCCCTTCCTCACTCTGCCTAGTAGTCCACAGAAAGGCAGCACCCTCTCTCTGCTGATCACACTAGCTCCAGTCTTTCTGAAAGTCCTCTCTCTTTCTGCTCAAAGAAACTGAGACAGAAAATTTAACCAGCTGCTCTTGCCTTTGTTTTCAGGCGTGAAACATGGTATGTATGTTTCAAGAGCTTCGCCTGGGCCCCGCCTGCCCCTTTGGTGACCAAGCCAAACAGCTTGTTGTTGGGCAGAATCATGGCAGATCACATGACTCTCTTCCCTCCATTTCACCTTGAATTAAAGAGATGGTTTAAAACATCATAGCCCAGACTTTCCAATCTCTGGGTGGTGGTACCCAGAGGGACCTCCCCTCTACCCCCTTGCCCAACAATATGAACTGGAGGACCCCTCAGAAGTCCCGAAGCATTAACATGGGAATTGTCATGGAAGTTTGGACTTCCAATGGGCAATTCCCCAGTGAATGGAACCCTCCGAAGCTCCGAGTTAAAGTCAGAGATTTTGGCGGTTCCAACTCACCTGAATAGTTACCCAAGAAATGTTGGAAGGATTAAGATCAGTTCTAACTCTTGCATAACTATACTGCTGACGCCCCAACCCCCCCCCCAACAAATCTCCACCAGACAACCTGGCCATCTCACCACTAGCCACCAGACTACCTCACCCCGACCCGACAACACCCACCCCCCACCCCGACAACATGACTACCCTCCTGACCACCTGACTACCCCCGACCTATGCTATCCCTTCACCCACTTAACTGCCACCCTACCCCCTCACCCACTTACCTGCTACCCTACCCCTCACCCACCTACCTCCCATCCTACCCCTTCACCTTCCACCCTACCCTCTGACCCACCCACCTGCCACCTACCTCCTCACCCACCAACTTATCTGCCACCCTACCCCTGCACTCAACTACTTGCCACCATACTCTACCCCCTCACAATTCACACTTACCTTCTCTTCATAGCTTCTCAAAGTGGCTTTCGGACCTTTAAACTTATCAGGATATCGCAGCTAGTACAGTAAAAAGGGGACATGGTTTGGCTTCCCCTGATGGTCCTGCCCTTTGAAGTAGGGACTCCCAGAACAGGTACACTCTACATTTCTGAGGAGGCCTGGTTCAGAAGTTCAGGCGAGAAATGCAGAACTCTGGTGCAAAGTAAGCAAATAGGAATGGAGAGGCACTCCGATGGTGATTGCCACTCCTTGGAAGGTTTTTCCTAAAACCTTGCATTTTAACACACCAGCATCCTCAGAAGTTAAAAATGTGGCTCAATGGATTAGAATTCTCCCTCTCTTGTCAACCTAAGCTTGTTTTCCCATTGTTTTAACTTCAATGCTAAGTAAAATAATTTAAGACAGTTCCAGCCATTTCCTAAATGGACTAAATCATGCTGCCTTAAGATTATTTTCCTCATATCACATTTGTTTCTTTTGCTAAAAAGATTAATGTTCCCTGGTTTTTTGACCCTTCTCCCAGTGGGAGCAGTTTCTCCTATCTATTCTGTCTAGACCCTTCATGATTTTGAACATCTCTGTCTCAATACCCTCTCAACCTTCTCTAAAGAGAACATCTCTGGCTTCACTAAACTATACTTGTAACTGAAGTTTCTCATCCCTGGAACCATGAAACCTTTTCTGCACTTTCCCCAGTGCCTTGATATCCTTCCTAAAGGTGGTACCAAGAATTGTGCCTAATTTTTTATTTTTTTTTTATTCATTCACGGGATGTGAGCTTCACTGACTGGGCCAGCATTTCTTGCCCATCCCTAGTTGCCCTTGAGAAGGTGATGGTGAGCTGCCTTCTTGAACCGCTGCAGTCCACATGGTGTAGGGAGGGAGTTTCAGGATTTTGACCCAGCGACAATGAAGAAGTGGATATATATTACCAAGTCAGGATGGTGAGTGACTTGGAGGGGAACTTCCAAGTGGTGGTGTTCCCATCTATCTTGCCATCCTTGTCCTTCTATATGGTAGTGGTTGTGGGCTTTAAAGGTGCTGTCGAAGGAGCCTAGGTGAATTCCTGTAGTCCATCTTGATGATGGTACACATTGCTGTTACTGTGCGTCAGTGGTGGAGAGAATGAATGTTTGTGGATGTGGTGCCAATCAAGTGGACTGCTTTGTCCTGGATATTGTCAAGATTCTTGAGTATTGTGGGAGCTGCACTCATCCAGGCAAGTGGGGAGCTTTCCATCACATTCCTGACTTGTGCCTTGTAGATGGTGGACAGGCTTTGGGGAGTCAGGTGGTGAGTTGCTCGTCACAGGATTCCTAGCCTCTGATGTGCTCTTGTAGCCACACAGTTTATATTAGCTAGTCCAGTTCAGTTTCTGGTCAATGCTAACCCCCAGGATGTTGATAGTGGGGGATTCAGTGATGTTAAAGCCATTGAACATCAAGGGGCAATGGTTGGATTCTCCCTTGCAGGACATGGTCATTGCCTGACACTTGCATGTTTCGAATGTTACTTACCACTTGCCAGCCCAAGCCTGGATATTGTCCAGGTCTTGTTGAATTTGGACATGGACTGCCTCAGTATCTGAGGAGTCGTGAATGGTGCTGAACACTGTGCAAACATCAGCAAACATCCCTACTTCTGACCTGATGATGGAAGGAAGGTCATTGATGAAACAGCTGAAGATGGTTGGGCTGAGGACATTACCCTGAGGAACTCCTGCAGTGATGCCCTGGAGCCAAGATGACTGACCTCCAACAGCTACAATCCTTTGTGCTATGTATGACTCCAATCAGTGTAGAGTTTTCCCCCTGATTCCAATTGACACCAGTTTTGCTAGGCTTTCTTGATTCCACACTCGGTCAAATGCGGCCTTGATGTCAAGGGCAGTCACTCTCAACTCACCTCTGGAGTTTCGCTGTTTTGTCCATGTTTGAACCAAGGCTGTAATAAGGCCTGGAGCTGACTGGCCTGATGGAACCCAAACTGGGCATCAGTGAGCAGGTTATTGCTGAGCAAATGCCGCTTGATAGCACTGTTGATGACCTCTTACATTACTTTACTGATGATGGAGAGTAGACTGATGGGGCGATAACTGGCTGGGTTGGACTTGTCCTGCATTTTGTGTACAGGACATACCTAGGCACTTTCCCACATTGCTGGGTAGATACCAGTGTTGTGGCCGCACTGGAACAGCTTGGCTAAGGGCGCAGCTATTTCTGGAGCACAAGTCTTCAGTACCATTGCTGGAATATTGTCAGGACCCATAGCCTTTTCAGGATCCAGTGCCTTGAGCCATTTCTTGATATCATATGGAGTGAATCGAATTGGCTGAAGATTAGCATCTGTGATGCTGGGGACCTCTGGAAGAGGCTGAGATGGACCATCCACTTGGCACTTCTGGCTGAAGAAGCACTGATATGCTGGGCTCTTCCATCACTGAGGATGAGATGTTTGTGATTCTCCTCCTCCAGTGACTTATTTAATTGTCCACCATCATGTGTGACTGGATGTAGCAGGACTTTTTTTTTCCATTCATAGGATGTGGGTGTCGCTGGCCAGGCCAGCATCGATTGCCCATCCCTTATTCAGAGGGCATTAAGAGTCAACCACATTGCTGTGAGCCTGGACCCACATGTAGGCTAGACCAGACCAGGTAAGGTCAACAGATCTCTTTCCCTAAAGGGCATTAGGGAACCAGATGGGTTTTTACATCAACCAACAATGGTTTTGTAGTCATCATTAGACTTTTAATTCCAGATTTTTATTGAATTCACATTCTACCATCTGCTGTGGTGGGATTCGAACACGTGTCCCCAGAGCATTACCCTGGGTTTCTGGATTAATAGTCCAGTGACAATATTACTATGCCCTGCCTCCTCTGCAGAGCTTAAATCTGATTGGTTGTGGGATCGCTTAGCTGTATCATTTGCTGTTTGGCACGCAAGTAGTCCTGTGTTGTAGCTTCACCAGGTTGACACCTCATTTTTAGGTTTGCCTGGTGCTGCGCCTGGCATGCCCTCCTACACTCTTCATTAAACCAGGGTTGATTCCCTGGTAGAGTGGGGGACATGACGGGTCATGAGGTTACAGATTGTTTTTGTATACAATTCTGCTGCTGTTGATGGCCCACAGCGCCTCATGGATACCCAGTCTTGAGTTGCTAGATCTGTTCAGAATCTAACCCATTTAGCATGGTGGTAGTGCCACACAACACAATGGAATGTATCCTCAATGTGAAGGCGGGACTTCATCTCCACAATGACTGTGCAGTGCTCACTCTTACCGATACTGTCATGGACAGATGCATCTGTGGCAGGCAGGTTGGTGAGGATGAAGTCAAGTATGTTTTTCCCTCTTGTTGGTTCCCTCACCACCTGCCGCAGACCCAGTGTAGCAGCTATGTCATATGACTTGACCAGCTCGGTCAGTAGTGGTGCTACCAAGCTACTCTTTGCGATGAACATCAAAGACCCCCCAATTCTGCGCCCTTGCCACCCTCACTGACTCATCAGCTGAGGGAGGGCAGTACATGGTAATCGACAGGAAGTTTTCTTGCCATGTTTGACCTGATGCCACTTTATGGGGTCTGGAGTCGATGTTGAGGACTCCCAGGGCAATTTGCTCCCAACTGTATACCACTGTGCCGCCACCTTTACTGGGTCTGTCCTGCTGGTGGGACAGGTGGTGGTGTCTGGGACATTATCTGTAAGATTTGATTATCCTGAGGATGACTATGTCAGGTTGTTGCTTGACTAGTCTGTGAGACAGACTAGATGTTAGTAAGGGGGACTTTGCAGTGTCGACAGGGCTGAGATTGACGGTGCCTAGGTCGGTCGATCTGGTTTCATTCCTATTTTGTGACTTTGTAGCAGTTTTGACTTGCTAAGCCATTTAAGAGTCAACCACATTGCATCACATGTAGGCCAGACCAGGTAAGGACAATAGATTTCCTTCCCTAAATGGGCATTAGTGAACCAGATGGGTTTTTATGACAATCGTTTCATGGTTATCATTAGACTTTTAATTTCAGATTTTTATTGAATTCAAATTTCACCATCTGCCGTGTTGGTATTCAGAACCCAGTCCCCAGAGCATTGGCTTGGGTCTCTGGATTACTAGCCTAGCGACAATACCACAACATCACCACTTCCCCTGTTAATAGTGCTTCAGTTGAGGCCAAACAAATGAAAATCATATGTAAAATGTGTCCAGTGCAAGACTCATTTGATTCTGTAAAGAACATTTTCTTTATGTTAAAGGTACTATTATATAAATGCAAGTTGTTGTTTTAGTATATGGAAATAAATCATTTTTTTTACTCTTGTTAGAATTTTGTACTGCAAAAGAAACCCCCATCTACTCGTAAGACCCAGAAAACAGAAGTACCTGTTAGTGAGGAACTTGAGCAGAGTGAAAAGTTTAACGATTATCAGGAGAAGAATAAGTTTGAAAGAAAGAAGCAACCCCCAAAGCCTAAGACAAGGGATACAAAGAAAGAAGAAACTCCCTATATACATAAGAATCTGGACTCATCCCATCAGCTGTTGTAAGTGACTGAGTTTGAAATATTATGAACAATAGCTTGGAGCAATGTGTGCCTTCATATAAAAGTGATTAATGAAATATTTTCAGTTTTATAATATATTACCAAAATCATAGTGACCTGTAAACCGAAATAACCACATGACTCCCCAAATGAAGAAATTACAAGATAAGACCACTTTGTGTAACTTCTACTGTAAATTGAGTCAGAGTCAATGTAAATTAAACATAAATTAATAGGCAAATCATGGTTGGTATTACTATAAATTACACATGTTATAGCAGAAACAGTAGAGACTATTTCACTGGGTAAGTAGGCAGTCCACTCTGCTGTGTGGTTGCGGTTTCAACCATACAGTTTTTCCAAGCTGAATCCCAGTCCTTTTCCTTCAAGAACTTAGCTGAATTTCCATAAGCTGCAGCTTCTGCACAAACAGGGTTCCGCCTGTGCAATCTTTTTCATGATGGCGCACTTCTTTCCGGAAAGAAACAGCAGCAGCAGCAGTCCTAAATGTGCTCTCCGATTGCTCAGGATTCCAGCTCTCCTACTTGGCTTGCTGACCACCTTTCCTTTCCAGATCTTCTGCTTTCTCTTCACATCTGGCTACCATACGGCTTCCGTACTTTAACTTCCTTCTTTTTGGTACCACTTCAAGGTCCAGGATTGCCAGATCACATGGGCCAGTATTTCTAATTATCCACAAATTACAACTGATTGCTTTACAAACTCCTAAAAGTCTTTTTCAAACATTAAAAAAAAATACAGATTCCCCAAACACTTCTAAGTAATTCAAATTTTTCTTACTGTTACTGTTTCTGGGCCAAAGACCATCACAAATAAAACTCAAAGTTTATGAAATTTTCAGACTTCGTGGAAAGCCTAACACACAGATTGTCTTGGTAGTAGGCTAAAATAAAACATGAAGTTTGAAATGGCCCTGTTGAGTTCAAGTCTCCCACTTTTGGGAGCCATGCCCTGTTGCTGTCCCCACTGCTCCCACGGAAATAGAATGTGTTGAAAATGGGGGCGGGACTTCCGGACCAAGGTCCCACCCATCATTTTTAAAGGTGCCCGGAGTCTCCACAACTCTGCAAAAATCCAGGCTTCTGTCTTCTTCTGCTCAGCAATTTCCTTACCATGTCAATAATTTGCCTTCGATTCCATAAGCTTCAAATTTAGTTGACCGTCTCTAATAAGAGACTTCATCAAATGCCTTCTGGAAGCCCGTTTGAATAATATCCATAGAAATTCCCCTGTCCACTACTTCAGTCAACTCTTCATGAGACATGAGACATGACATAGGGCAGAATTTTTCAACCCCACCCGCTGCCGGGATCATCAGGTCATGCCAAAAGTCAATGGACTTTTGCTGGGCTGCTGCATTGCCCCCGGCGGGTTCCGCCATAGTGGCACCGAAGAATCCCGGCCATAGCCTTTACCAATCCATTCTGGCTCTCTGATCAACTGAAAATTTTAAAGGTGTTCAATCATGCTATGCTTAATTATAAACTCCAATAATTTCCTGACAACCGATGTTAGGCTAAGTGCTCAATCATTCCCTGGATCCCCTCTGCCAACTTTTTTGAGTAGTGGAGCGGCACACACAACCTTCCAATCTAAAGGAAAGACTCCTGAATGTAGGGAACTTTGGAAGATTATAGTTAGGACACCTTCAGTGTTCTTATCTATTTCTTTTAAAATATTGGGATAGAAACAAACTGGCCCTGTGAATTTACTGTGCTTCAGTGCCATTCATTTCTCCAATATTGCTAACTTGCTTACCTTCGTTTTGGTGAGTCCCTGTTCCTGAATCAATAATAGTTTTCTTGGGATGTCTGGCTTGCGGACTTTTTTTTCTTTACTCTTTGCAAGCTCCAACTGTCTGTGTCCATTATTGTATTCGATTGAGGAGAACTGACAGGGTTAGAGAGGGGAATATGGCTATGTGGAGAAACTTGTTTAAAGTCCTTCCAGTACATAATGGCTTATTTTATGGTTAAGTTTAGTATTTCTTTCAGAGTTATTTCATGTTGAAATGAGCTGTATTATAAATTACCTGTCCAGCTGAGTCATGTATCGAGATAATAGCTGAGATAACTGTTTAAAGATAAATTGAGCAAGTGATTGGTTCATTGAATAGTATCTTCTGCAACCCGACCGTAACTTTATAATAAACTTTACAATTTAAAGATCTCCCAATGCTTTATAACTAATGAAGTACTTTTCAATTGTAGTCACTGCTGGGCTCCCCACTGATGAAGGGGTTATTTTTGGAGCATTGTCCTCTGGTCAATTATTTAATTGCCCTCCATCATTCACGACTGAGTGTGACATGACTGCAGAGCTTTAATCTGAACCGTTGGATTGCATAGCATCTTGCTTCCAGTGTTTAGTATGCATGTAATCTTATGTTGCAACTTCACCAGGTTGGCACCTCACTTTTAGGTGTGCCTGATGTTAACCCTGGCATGCTTTCCTACATTCCTTACTGAACCAGGATTTATCCCCCAGCTTGATGGTAGTGATAGAGCGAGGAATATGCCAGGCCATGAAGTTACAGATTGTGATTGCATACAATTTAGCTGCTGTTGATGGCCAACAGTGTCTCATGGATGCCCAGTTTTGAGCAGCTACGTCTCTTCTGAAACTAAACTATTTAGCATGGTGATAGTTTTTTTTAATCCATTCATGGGATGTGGGCATCGCTAGCTAGGCCAACAATTATTGACCATCCTTAATTGCCCTTGAGAAGGTGGTGGTGAGCAACATTCTTGAACTGTTGCTGCCCATGTAGTGTAGGTATACCTGCAGTGATGTTAGGGAGGGAGTTCCAGGATTTTGACCCAGCGACAAGGAACAGCAATATATTTCCAAGTCAGGATGGTGAGTGGCTTGGAGGGGAATTTCCAGGTGGTGGTGTTCTCATCTGTCTGCTGCCCTTGTCCTTCTAGATGGTAGCAGTGGGGGGTTTGGAAGGTGCTGTTGAAGGAGCCTTGGCGAGTCCCCGTAGCATATCTTGTAGGTGGTATACACTGCTGCCACTGTGCATCGGTGGTAGAGGGAGTGTATGTTGAAGGTGGTGGATTTGGTGGCAGTCAAGCAGGCTACTTTGTCCTGGATGGTGTCAAGCTTCTTGAGTGTTGTGGGAGCTGCACACATCCAGGCAAGTGGAGCGCATTCCATCACACTCTTGACTTGTGCCTTGTAATTAGTGGACAGGCTTTGGGAGGTCGGGAGGTGAGTTACTAATCGCAAGATTCTGAGCCTCTGATCTGCTCTTGTAGCCACAGTATTTGTATGGCTAGTTTCTGGCTAATGGTAACCCCAAGAATATTTATAGTGGGGGATTCAGTGATGGTAATGCCATTGAATGTCAAGGGGCGATGGTTAGATTCTCTCTTGGTGGAGATGGTCATTGCCTGGCACTTGTGTGGTGTGAATGTTACTTTCCACTTGTCAGCCCAAGCCTGGATATTGTCCAGGTCTTGCTGCATTTGGACAAGGACTGCTTCAGGATCTGAGGAGAAGAGAATGATGCTGAACATTGTGCAATCATCAGTGAACATCCTCACTTCTGACCTTCTGATGGAAGGAAGGTCATAGTGTGACGATGGAGAGTGTTCCTAGTGTGAGGATAGGACATTGTCTTCACAAAGACTGTGATGTGGCCACTCCTATTAATACTGTGAAGGACAGATGCATCTGCAAGAGGCAAATTAATGAGGATGAGATTAAGTAGGCTTTCTCTCTTGTTGGTTCTCACACCCCTGCCGCAGGCCTAGCCTGCCAGATCCATGTTCTTCGGGTCTCAGCTAGCTCAGTTAGTAGTGATTCTGTTGAACCACTGTTGGTGATGGACATTAAAGTCCACCACGCAGAGTTTATTTTGTGTCGTTGCTACCTTTATTGCTTCTTCCAAGTTTTGTTCAACATAGAGAAGCATTAGCTCATCAGTTGAGGAATGATTGTAAATGGTAATCAGTTGGAGTCTTCCTTGTCCGTGTTTGACCTGATGCCATGAGACTTCATGGCTCTGGAGTCAAATGTTGAGAACTGCCAGGGCAACTGTACACTCCTGTGCGTCTATCTCTGGTGGGACAGGGCATACACAGGTATGTGATGGAGATATCCGGTTCATTGCTTGTAAGGTATGATTGGTGAGTATGACTATATCAGGCAGACACCTCTTCCAAAATTGGCACATGTCCCCAGATAAGACCATAAGACATAGGAGCAGAAATTAGGCCAATCGGCCCATCGAGTCTGCTCCGTCATTCAATCATGGCTGATAGGTTTCTCAACCTCATTCTCCCGCCTTCTCCCCGTAACCTTTAATTCCCTTACCAATCAAGAACCTATCTATCTCGGTCTTAAATACACTCAATGACCTGGCCTCCACAGCCTTCTGTGGCAATGAATTCCATTGTTTCACCACTCTCTGGCTAAAGAAGTTTCTCCTCATCTCTGTTCTAAAAGGTCTTCCCTTTACTCTGAGGCTGTGCCCTTGGGTCCTAGTCTCTCCTACTAATGGAAACATCTTCCCCATGTCCACTTTATCCAGGCCTTTCTGTAAGTTTCAATCAGATGCCCCCTCATCCTTCTAAACTCCATCGAGTATAGACCCAGAGTCCTCAAACGTTCCTTATATGTTAAGCCTTTCATTCCTGGGATCGTTCTTGTGAACCTGCTCTGGACCCTCTCCAGGGCCAGCATATCCTTCCTGAGATACGGGGCCCAAAATTGCTCACAATATTCTAAATGTGGTCTGACCAGAGCCTTATAAAGCCTCAGCAGCACATCCCTGCTTTTATATTCTAGTCCTCTTGAAATAAATGCCAACATTGCATTTGCTTTCCTAACTACCGACTCAACCTGCAAGTTAACCTTAAGAGAATCCTGGACTAGGACTCCCAAGTCCCTTTGCACTCCAGATTTCTGAATTCTCTCTCCCCATATAGAAAATAGTCCATGCCTCTATTCTTCCTACCAAAGTGCATGACCTCATACTTCCCCACGTTGTATTCCATCTGCTACTTCTTTGCCCATTCTCCTAACTTGTCTAAATCCTTCTGCAGCCTCCCTGCCTCCTCAATACTACCTGTCCCTCCACCTATCTTTGTATCATCTGCAAACTTAGCCAGGATGCCCTCAGTTCCTTCATCTAGATCATTAATGTATAAAGTGAAAAGTTGTGGTCCCAACACTGACCCTTCAGGAACTCCACTAATCACCGGCCGCCATCCTGAGAAGGACCCCCTTATCCCCACTCTCTGCCTCCTGCCAGACAGCCAGTCTTCTATCCATGCTAATACCTTGCCTCTAACACCATGGGCTCTTATCTTACTGAGCAGCTTCCTGTGCGTCACCTTGTCAAAGGCCTTCTGGAAGTCCAAGTAGATAACATCCATTGGCTCTCCATTGTCTAACCTACTCGTTACCTCCTCAAAGAATTCTAACAGATTTGTCAGGCATGACCTCCCCTTGATGAAACCATGCTGACTTTGCCTGATTTTACCATGCACTTCCAAGTATTCTGAAATCTCATCCTTATTAGTGGATTCTAAAATCTTACCAACGACCAAGGTCAGGCTAATCGGCCTGTAATTTCCCATCTTTTGCCTCACTCCCTTCTTAAACAGGGGGGTTACATTAGCGATTTGCCAGTCCTCTGGGACCCTCCCTGACTCCAGTGATTCCTAAAAGATCACTACTAATGCCTCCACTATCTCTTCAGCTATCTCCTTCAGAACTCTGGGGTGTAATCCATCTGGTCCAGATGATTTATCCACCTTCAGACCTTTCAGTTTTCCTAGCATCTTCTCCTTGGTAATGGCCACCATACTCACCTCTGCCCCCCAACTCTCTTGAATTTTGAGGATGTCACTCGTGTCTTCCACTGTGAAGACTGACGCAAAGTACCTATTCAGTTCCTCCTTTGTTCCCCACTACTACTTCTCCAGCGTCATTTTCCAGTGGCCCAATGTCCACTTTTGCCTCTCTCTTACCCTTTATATATCTAAAAATACTCTTGCAATCTTCTTTTATATACAGGCTAGTTTACCCTCATATTTAATCTTCTCCCTCCTTATTTCTTTTTTAGTTGTCCTCTGTTGGTCTTTGTAGGCTTCCCAATCCCCTGGTTTCCCAGTGCTCTTCACCGCATTGTATGCTTTCTCTTTAGCTTTTATGCTGTCCCTGACTTCCCTTGTCAGCCACGGTTGCCTCGTCCTCCCTTTAGTATGCTTCTTCTTCCTAGGGATGAATTTTTGCTGTATCTCCCAAATTACTCCCAGAAACTCCTGCCATTGCTGTTCCACTGTCTTTCCTGCTAGGCTCATCTCCCAGTCAATTCTGGCCAGCTCCTCCCTCATGTCTTTGTAGTTGCCTTTATTCAACTGTAATATGGTAACATCTGATTCCAGCTTTTTCCTCTCAAATTGCTGGGTAAATTCTATCATATTATGGTCACTTCCTCCTAAGGGTTCCTTCACCTTAAGCTCCCTTATCAAATCTGCCTCATTACACATCACTAAATCTAGAATTGCCTGTTCCCTAGTGGGCTCCACCACAAGCTGCTCCAAAAAGCCATCTTGTAGACATTCCACAAATTCCTTTTCTTGGGATCCACTACCAACCTGATTTTCCCAGTCTACCTGCATATTGAAATCCCCCATGATCACTGTGACCTTGCCTTTCTTACACACCTTTTCTATCTCCCGGTGTATTTTGTGCCCCACATCCTGACTTGATGTTACTGAAGCAGGACTTTACTGGGTTGACAGGGCAGCGTATGCCTTTGTTGTTCCCAGTGCCTAGGTCAATGCCAGCTAGTCCATCTGGTTTTACTCTTAATTGACATTTCTGTATCAGTAGCTTGCTAGACCATTTCAGAGATACTTAAGTGTCAAACACATTGCTGTGGGACTGGAGTCACATGTAGGCCAGACCAGGTAAGGATGGCAGATATCTTCCCCAAAGTGTGTTATTGAATCAGATGGGTTTTTACAACAATCTTGTAGTATCATTGATCATTATTGATGAGTTGAGCATTTTAATTCCAAATTAATTAATTAATTGAATTTAAAAATATCCAGCTGCCCCAGTGAAATTTGAACCCCTGTTTCTGGATTTAGTCCAGGCCACTGAATTACTAGTTCAATAACTTTACCACTGTGCTACTGTCAGATACCAGCTGATGCTGAGCTCATGGTTAACCTTAGATCTGTTGCATGATCGCAATGTTTATCTGTTTTTCTTCCAGTTTCTTCAGGACAATACCATGGTACTCTCCAATAGGCTTCAAGATCACTTAAATGCTACTTATTGCTGTTGAATTGATAACTACATATGAACACACGAATTAGGAGCAGGAGTAGGTCATTCGGCCCCTCGAGCCTGCCCTGCCATTTAATAAGATCATGGTTGATCTGAATGTAACCTCAATCCCACATTCCTGCCTACCCCGGTAGCCTTTCAGCCGCTTGTTAATCAAGAAGTTATCTAGCTCTGCCTTCAAAATATTCAAAGACTCTGCTTCCACTGCCTTTTGAGGAAGACAGTTCCAAAGACTCACAACCGCCTGAGAGAAAAAAATTCTCCTCATCACTGTCTTAAATGAGCGACCCCTTATTTTTAGATAGCGACCCCCAGTTCTAGATTCTTCCACAAGAGGAAACATCCTCTCCGTATCCATCCTGACAAGACCCCTCAGGATCCTAAAGGTTTCAATTAAGTCGCCTCTTACTCTTCTAAATTCCAGTGGTCACAAGACTAACCTGTCCAGTCTTTCCTCATAAGACAACCTGGCCATTCCTGGTATTAGTCCAGTAAACCTTCTCCGAACTGCTTCTAACGCATTTACATCTTTCTTTAAATAAGGAGATCAGTACCGTGTACAATACTCCAGATGAGATCTGACCAGTGGCCTGTACAACTGAAGCATAGTCTCCCTACTTTTGTAATCAATTCCCCTTATAATAAGTGATAACATTCTATTGGCTTTCCTAATTACCTGTTGTACCTGCGTACTAACATTTTGTAATTCATGCACTAGGACAACCAGATCCCTCTGAATCTCAGAGCTCTGCATTCTGTCACCATTTAGATAATAAGCTTCCTTTTTATCCTTCCTGCCAAATTGAACGATTTCACATTTGCCCACATTATACTCTATTTGTCAAATCTTTGCCCACTCACTTGACCCATCTATGTCACTTTGTAGCCTCCTTACATCCTCTTCATAATTTACTTTCCTACCTATCTTCATGTCATCAGCAAATTTAGCCACCATTCCTAAGGTCCCTTCATCCAAGTCATTTAGATAAATTGTAAAAAGTTGAGGCCCCAGCACTGACCCCTGTGGCACACCACTCGTCACATCCTGCCAACCAGAGAGTGACCCGTTCATGCCAACTCTCTACTTTCTGTTAGCTAAACAATCTAGCTAACCAAACAGCTTTGACTCTCCTTGTTATCCCAATAACTTTTCCAAATTATCTGAAAATCAGAAGAATGAGTTGGAATAAAATTAGATTTTTCTGTTTTTATATACCTTTTTAAGGGTTTCAGTTATGATTTGCTGATTTATTCTAAGTATGATATCTATAGAGCTCTCAAAAGTAATTTCCTTTGTTTTTTTTAAAGCTCAAAGGAGGAAAAAACTCAAATGAAAGACCAGGACCCCAAGAAGACTAAACAAGAGAAAGAAAATGTTGATATTGTCACAACCAAGAAGCACAAGTGCAAAGCAGCTCAAGAAAAAAGACTTTTGCTGCAGAGAATGTGAGTATTAACTTTCTTTTCTAATTATTCTTTTTTTTTCATTCATTCATGGGATCTGGGTGTCATTGGCTAGACTAGCATTTATTGCCCATCCCTAACTGCCCTTGAGAAGATGGTGGCGAGTTGCCTTCTTGAACCGTTTCGTCTATGTGGTATAGGTACACACATGAGATGCCCTATGTGCATGTATGCTACAACATAAAACCCTATACATTCTGATAGGATTGTAAGTCCTACGTCACACTCAGCATTGTGGGCATGGTTTGATTATGGACAAGTTGGTGGCATGTGCCCCTCATTTACAGTCACTGGCGTTCATGTGAGGGAACCAGGTTGTGAATAACTTTATTACCATGTGTGTTTACAATGTGATGAGGCCCATGGTTATGATGGTGAGGGTTTCTGCCATTTGAGTGTGACTGAGTTCAATTCATTGATATCTGTTCTCTCCCTTGTGGGATTTGGGCAGTCCCTTGAATAATTGTGGAATCAATGTACAAGGTTTTTCAGGTGGAATTATGTCACTAGGGACTGGCTGATGGCAGTTGTGATATCAGAGGACCTTATGATAAGCGATGATCCCTTCCTTCACAGAGTCAGCCCTGGCTACGTGGCCAAGCCTCCCAGCTGCTCTGCCGTTGGCAGCCTCCTTATCCTCATCCATTTTGGAAACTTCCCAATGAACATGGGCTTCTTCCTCCTTCTCACCTTCCTCTTCCTCAAGAGGTTGGAGCTCTGCCCATGGTCTCATCGTCATTGATTTCTAGGCCCCTTTGCTGTGCAGTGTTGTGCAGCATGCAGCACACCACTACTAGATACCCTTGCTGTGGTACATTGCAGAGCTCCACCTAAGCACATGAAGTGCATCTTTAAAATGCCAGTTGCCTGCTCGATGGTGCTCCAGGTGATGATATGGCTGCTGTTGTGGTTGTGCTCTCTCTCTCTCTCTCTCTCTGTTTGTAGGCCCCTAAAGGGGGTCATTATCCAAGTTCTTAAGGGATAGCCCTTGTCCACTAGAAGCCAACCACAGACCTGCATCGGTGGCTGAAATAGATGAGGGAGGTGTGAACTCCTTAGTATGAAGGAGTCTTGGCAGCTGCAAGGGAACCTCCTCACACATGGGGGAGATCGTGGCTTAATATCGCTGGACTAGTAATCCGGAGACCCAGGCTAATACTCAATGCTCTAAAGACATGGGTTCAAATTCCACCACAGCAGCTGGTGGAATTTGAACTCAGTTGATAAAGCTGGAATTATAAAGCTAGTTTCAGTAATGGGGATCATAAAACTATCATTGATTGTTCACTAATGTCCTTTAGGGAAGGAATTCTGCCATCCTTACCTGGTCTGGCCTATATGTGACTCCAGACCCACAGCAATGTGGTTGACTCTTAACTGCCCTCTGAAATGACCTAGCAAGGTCAGCTCAAGGGCAATTAGGGATGGGCCCACATCTCATGAAAGAATAAAGATAAAAAAGATAGAACTTGTAGGCACATTGATTGAGTGGAAAGACTTCCAATTGACAAACGCGTCTGTATGTTGGATTGGGGCATTTAAGGCAATATAGGTGTGATCAATAATACCCTGCACCTGAATGAAGCCTGCAAATTGGGCAAAGATGTGGCTCTCTGCATCTGAGACACAAAATCTATAAGGAAACTAATGTGATCCCCCACAGAAGCAAACAGGGGATTAGTTACAGCTTTTATGCAACTGTGTGCTGCTGACTGAGATATATCAGACAAGTCCTCTGAAAGATCTTGAGGCATATAAGTTGAGCAACGGTTATCTTCACAGCCACTGGTAGGGCATGGGGGTTGATGGATTGTTGCTGCTGAACCATATGACATATGTCTGTCACCACCTCACGGCTTAGCTTCATTCACCTATGGCACTTGTTCTCCATCATCTTGAGGTAGGATATCATAGTTCTGTACACCCCATAGTGTTGTACCTGGTTGTCCTACTCTCCTCCTCCACCTTCCTGGTGCGCATGCAGCAGCTTCTTCCTCCTGACCTCCTGCTTTCCCTCTGACCCCCGGCTGCTCATGGTGACTGGCTTCCATGACCTCTATGTGCGAGGGTACCATGCCCATCTTCTATGTTCCTTCGCATGAAGTACTACATGTCCTTCTTCAGCACAAAGTTCTTCCTGGTACCTGGGTGCATGAGTCAGTAGGGGCAAAATTAATTTCCCTACGAGAACAGGAACTCCACCCTTCTAATCCCTCGGGTTAAAAGAAGACAGTTGGAATTTATTTTCTGGGGACACTTCTGGGGCTATGAATAAAAGTTTAAAAAAAGTTCCACAAGGATACCCTGGCTATCCAAAGAAATACACCAAGTTCAGACTTGCTCTTACTAGGTCTACTTTGCACAATTCGAGTTGCATGCTCCTAGGCTATCAAAATCTGACTAGAGTAGAGGTAGCTGATGACTTAAAAGGCCAGCTGCCTCCGTAAAATGTGCATGCATGAAACACACCCCACCCACGCCCCCACCCCACCGCGAAAATGGGAAGTACTGTGTTCGGGGGCAGGACTTATGATTTTCAGGCAGTTCAGCTATTTTCACCATGACAGAGAGGCTCTCCATGATGGTGAAAATTTGGGCCTATGTTAACAGATGTATGTGAGGAGCAGCATGTAGATGAGAAATAGGAGTGGGTCAGGGAGTGATCCTTACAGAATTCCAAAGGTCTCTGGGCTGCACTCTTTCATGCACTATAAATAAATATAAATCATCGTGGGGTTGCAGAAACAGAGAGAACTGTGTATTCAGATACATAGATCTTTGAAGGTGGGAGGACAAGTTGATATAGCTATTAAAAAGGTACACAGGATCCTTGGGTTTAAAATAGATGCATAGGTACAAATGCAAGGAAGTAATGCTAAATTTTTCTAAGTTGCATATTCGGCCTCAGCTGGAGCATTGTGTTCGATACTTTGCACCACACTATAGAAAAGATATCAAAACCTTGGAGAGAGTGCTGAAGAGATTTGGCTAGCATCACCTTGGGCAGGATCCCAACAAGGGTGGTCGAAATACTCACCTTTTGTGGCTAAGAGATCATTTGTAGGGGTACAAAAATGCTCTGTGACAGGAAACAGAGAGTCATGGTTAATGGATGCTTTTAGGGCTAGAGGAAAGTTTGTGGTGGAGTTCCCCAGGGATCCTGGCTTTTCTTATATATATTCATGACTTAGACCTTGATTTACATGCACAATTTCAAAATTTGTGGATGATGTGAAACTTGGAACCATTGTAAACTGTGGGGAGGTTAGTGAGAACTTCAAAAGGACATAGACAAGTCAGTGGAATGGATGGACAGGTGGCAGATGAAGTTCAATGTGGAGAAATGTGAAGTAAATAATTTTGGTAGGAAGTGCCTGAAGAGACAACACAAAATAAAGGGTACAACTCTAAATGGGATGCAAGAGCAGAGGGACCTGGATGTATCAGTGCATAAGCCATTGAAGGTGGCAAGACAGGTTGAGAGAGCAATTAATAAGGTATACAGTATCCAAGGCTTTATTAATAGGGCCATAGAATATAAGAACAAGGAGAGTATGTTGAACTTGTACAAAGCACTAGCTCAGCTTCAGCTGGAGTATTGCATCCAGGTCCGAGTGTCGCACTTTAGGAAAGATGTGAAGGCATTAGAACAGGCTTTTCCAACGTTTTAGCTTTGGCGGGTGGGACACATTTCCATTTGTTTAAGGGGCCAACGAGCAAATTTCTGAAAGATAAAGTTTGGTATAACTTTAAAATGAATTTGAAAAAAACAATGTTGGGTTGAATTTTTTGTGCCCGTTGGCGTCAGGCGTGTTCAGCGAGAAGGCCAAAAATCGGTTTAACTATGTTGTGAAAACAGTTTGCAATCATCCGTTCTGCCCGTCAATGGCGGGTTGCGTTCCCCCCATTGGATGTCGGGAACCTCATTGTAATACACCTGCATATCATTATAAGACCAACCTGCTGGAATCGAAGCCCACACAGGATCGTCCGCCCACGTTGGCGAGAAAACATGTAGTGCAGAACACGTCTTGATAAGTGTGATATGCAGAAGTCAGGAGTTATCGCCAGGGCCTTGCTCACATTGCAAACAGCTGAGGAGCAGAAGATGCTGGAGCCTGACAGCAACGGGGCCCTGGAGGAATGTCTGTGACATACTGGGTGGATTCTCATGGACATGGCTCCACTGCAAAGCAGCTCATGGAAAGTGGAAAGTCACCGTTGAGGGTTTGCTCACGACAGATGGTCGTTGGGGTGGAGAAGAAGGTCCAGCTTTGTTTGGGAGAGGAAGATGTACCGGGAGTGGTGGGAGTGGGGGGGGCGGGTGGTGATGGGGAGGTCTAGGGTCAACTGGGAGAGGAAATAGTGTCAGGGAGGGTGGGTGAGGTTGCAGGGATGGAAGGAAGGCATCGGGGTGGTGGGTGTGGTTGGGGGGTTAATGAAGGTGTTGGGGGATCAGGTTGGGAAGGGGGGAACAAAGGTGTTGATGGGGGAAGGACTACGGGGGAGGTGGAGAAGGGGATAATGGGGGAGAAGACGGCAACTGGGAAGATGGGTGGGAGATGTAAGGGAAGGAGTTTGGATGGGGGGAAGGATTGCGGAGAAGAGAAGGCGTCCGGAGGGAGGAAGGAGTGCAGAGAGGGGAGGGAGTAAAGGTGGAGGAAGAAGTAAGGATGCAGGAAGGGGAAAGGACTAGGGGTGGATGGGAGCCCAGGGGGTGGGGGCTAAGGAGCTCCAAGGGGGGACGGAATCTGGAGTGGGGGGATGTCCAGGTGAACATGCAAGGGAGGGCTATGATGGGTCTATGACTTCCACCTGGGGAGCGAACTGAGGGTGGGCATGGTACAAGTGAATGGTGAGAATGACTGAAGGCAGAGTGGGACGGTGAGGGTGTGACAGTATCTGTAGAAGGAATGGTGAGGGTGGCTGGAGGGGACTCGGACCCTGTGATGGGAAGGACGAGTTTGGGGAGGTTAATGGGGGTGGGATTTTAGGTAAGGAAGGGAATGAGCACGTTCACCTGGACATCCCAAAAGAAAACGGTTGTGGCTGGTAGGTCATAGAGGGTGGAAGGTGATACCGGGGGGTTGACATTGAATGGGGAAAGGAAATGGGCAACAAGGGGAATGGAAAGTACAGGGGAGTGAAAGAAAAACTGTAGCATTACCATGCTGTCTAAATTGAAAGTGAAACAAGAGTCGTGGTGGGCGAGAACAAGTGCTGCATGGAAGTGTGATCAGTGGGTGGGCGGCCATGCAGGTTAGCTCAGATGGTCAACTGAAAGCGAACCCTAGCAGACAGCATTAAAAATGCTCAGGACATTGAGTTGAGTGTGATACAACAGGATCAGTGTGCGGGTGAGAGTGCTTGCACAAGGCTCCAAAAGACCCTGGCACACACATACACACATATATTTCTCCTTCCAGAAATACTCATGTGCTGGGTGCGTACAGCTGAACTGCTAATGGTGGGGGATGTAGTGGGACTTGTGAAGCCTGTCAATGAAGCTGAAAGACACCATTACACATTATTCAGTGAAAGTGAATACATGTGTATTCTGTGTTTCTGTATTTCCAGATTGTAAAGTGGCTAAATGTGTTCACCTGTGCAACTGTCGTCAGAACTTTTAAACATCTTAGACTTCTAATTGCTGCCCTGACATCCGCAGCACGGGTGGACACGGCCTGTACAATTGTTGGCCCTGTTGCCTCTGATGCCTTCAGCGTGGGCCCTTTGGAGAGCCGAGACCTTTGGGGCCTTGGCTTGCTTTGGCTTTCCTCCCGTGGGCCAGCTGCTCCCTCTATGGCGACGAGGATCAGATTGAAGGGGTCACAGGCAAAGGGGGCTCAGAGGGAGCAGACAGCCTCTGAGATTCCTGAGTGGATGACGCAGGGGTGTCCAGCTGCCGCTCCTCCTCCCTTGGGGTGCCCGGGCACCCAGACCTGACTCCTTGAGGAAAAGGAGCACCTGGGGGAACATTGAAGTGCCCCATTTTCCTCTCGGCTCTCCACTGCAGGAACACACCTATGGCTACCGTGATGGAGTGCAGGTCTGCATACATCTCTGCATTGTGCTGGACCAGGGTCTCCATGGCATCTGCCATCCTACCCATGGAGACCTCCATACGCATGCAAGTGGGCACCACTTCATCAGAGAGCAGGCGAATGCACTCCAACTCGCGTGCCACTCTGTTGAGGGCTTCCAACAGCTCTGCATGGTGTTCCCTTGCCTTCTGCTGACACTTCAGGATGAGTTGGAAAGCCAAATCCAGATGCTCATCATCTGACTCTAACCTCACAGATGCCTCTTTTCCAGCAATCCTCCGAGTGCCAGGGAGCTCGGCTAAACCTGCCCCCTCCTGCTGAGGATGTGTGTCTGTGCGGTGACCACCAGATTGTGAACCCAAGCCTGCTCTAAACCTCGGTCCCACCAAGGTGTGTGTCTTTGAGCTGGTGGAGGGTGGGGTAAGCCCTGTGAAGGGTCTTCCAGGCTGCTTATTTCCAGCTCTTCAATGGAGCAGGAGTCTTCTTGGCTGGTGGTGTGGATGTGGATGGAGCTGAGTGGCCAGCTGGCTGAGGGTGTCAGTCGCTTGGCAGAGCTCCCTGTGAACCAAAGTAGAGATAATTAGTGCATGGCAGCACAGTCAAAAGCAGGAAAGAGAGCACTTACATTTGCGTTGAGAGAGGGATGTTGTGGTGCAGGATCCTCATGAGGGTACTTGCCGCCAACCTCACCGTTGTCGCAGGCATGGCCCACATCCTCATCAGTCAGTTGATGGCACACTCCTCAAAGTGAGTCAGGGCCTAATGCCACCCCCCTGTCTGGGATCTCTCCCTGCTGTTGTGAGCAGGCTTCTCCTGCATGAAAACAGATGGAGAGAATGTGAGATGGAAGGACATACGGCATTGCATGGAATGTTTGTGCGGCAAGGGGAGACATGAATGGGATGAGGCCACGAGCTCCAGAGGATATGAGCCGGAGGAAGATGTGAGGGTGTGTGTGTGAGAGTAATTTTTTTTTTGTTCATTCATGGGATGTGAACTTCGCTGGCTGGGCCAGCATTTATTGCCCATCCCTAGTTGCCCTTGAGGAGGTGGTGGTGAGCTGCCTTCTTGAACCGCTGTAGCCCATGTGGTGTAGGTACACCCATAGTGCTGTTGGAAGAGCATTCCAGGATTTTGACCCACCAACAGTGAAGGAATGGCAATGTATTTCCAAGTCAGGATGGTGAGTGACTTGGAGGGGAACTTCTAGGTAGCGGTGTTGTTACTTAAAGTGTGAGATCCCTGTGGACGTGTGATGAGTTTGTGATTGTGTAAGTTGAGAGTGATGAGAAGAATGGCTTTCCTTGGTGGAATGGATGAGACAATTCATCCTGTTGCGGGACTGGGTGGCAGTCCTGAATGGCAGGGCATTGGCGCTGACCACCCCTGCCACCGCCTCCCATGCTGGATTAATGATGTTGCTGCCCACCCTGTGGCCAGAGCGGGGTAGGGGACATCACAGCAGGCATCCACTGCATCCAAAAGACGCTTGAGGAACGCTTCATTAAACTGGGGGGGGCTGCAGTATTCTTGCCTCTTAGGGCCATGTCTTCTTTGCAGCAGTTGTGGGCTATAAGCACTCAAAGTGTGCGCAAGGCTGCACTTTAAATATGGTGCCTGGCGTGATGAAGCAGCGAGATGATAACATGGCGGGCGAATGAGAGCCTGCCTGCCATCGAAACGACGTGTTTCCTGGGAATGCAAAATTAATGTGGTGGGATTGGGATGATTTGGCGTGAGAAGCCACCACTGCGGCTGTAGGGTAAAACGTTTTTCCCACCTGCTACTGCACTTAGTGCAAGCCTGGGATGATTCTGCCTGTCGGGTTATTAAGAGAAGAAACAATTGCTGAGCAAAAATAAAGCGATGTCATTGCAATAAGTTAAATTTAAAAAGGGTAATTAATAAAAATGATCAGAGTGTGAGAGTGTCGGAGTATGTGTGCCAGGCACACTCCCAGTCTCTGGGTGCTCACACAGCCTCACTCACTGTGAATGGGTGTGTGTATGCATGGTGGTGGGAGTAAGTGAGAAAACGGAGACTGGGAGTAAGGCACACACACAATCACATTCACTTATTCGCTCATTTCACTCACTGCCAGTTCAAGGGACATCACCATTCACTCACGCACACACCTTCATCTGGCCTGTGAATTGTGTCCTCATCCTGTCCATGGCACCTACCCACACATGCCAGGTATCCTTTTCATCTGGCCTGGCAGGTGTCCTGCTTACGCTCTCTCCATCTGTATTCATGCTGACACACAACAACGCATAGACCGATGGAGGAATGCCTGACATCAAGGTGCTCACAGACTTTGAAAATAGAGTCATCCAGCTGGCCGGTGACGACCTGGACCATTCCTGTGCTGACGGTGAGGTTGGCAGTGCTCAACCAAGTGAGGATCCAACGGTGCAACATCCATCAGGCAATCATGCTGTGAGTGAAGTCCCCTGTTCCTCAGTCCCCTGCCATGCACTAATTATCTCTCCTTGCTTTCGCCGACACATCTGGGAAGCAGCCGAAGGGGTCCACAAGCCAGGTCCGCGACTCAAGTCCTGAAGAAGAATCTGATGACACCCCAACTGAAGACTCATCACAGTGCCCACCCATACTCTCCACCAGCACAGAGAGAGATACCTCAGTGGGACCTAGTTCTAGGGTAACCTCGGGGTCATAATTTAGTGAGCATGTTGCACTGTCTGATCCACAGCAGATGGCGGCAGGGTTTCTGGCACTTGGAAGACTGCTGGAGGAGCCGCTGCACTCGGTCATACCTCAGTTGCTGGAGCTCAAAGGCAAGCACAGGATCATGAGGAATAGATGTCCGCTGCATTCCTCAGATTGCAAGGCACAAAGGAGGAGTCCATCCACCTTCAGTCTCAAGTGATAGCGCTGGCATGCCAATGGATTGAGGCCAACACTGGTAGGATGGTAGCCGCCATGGAGACCTTGGTCCAGGACATCAGTCCTGCACTGGTGCACAAGCTGAACTCCATTTGCTGATGCCATAGTTAGCCTCCAACTGTGTAGACATGAGAGGTGTCCAGGGCAGCTCAATCTCGCTTCAGCTTCCCCTTCTTCTCCAGGAGTCAGCCAGGGGTCCTCAGATACCTATAGGAAGGAAGGTCAGCAGGGGCATACCCCAGGCCATCCACCCAGGTGACTCCAGGAGTGTTCAGCCCATCCGAATCCCCTCTTCCTGTGACCCCAGCAGCTCCAGCTCACAGGCGAGGAGGGTGCCACTGCCACATAGCAGGGCCCTGAAAGCAGGTTGGGACCCTCCAGATCTCGGCTCTCGCCAAGGTCATCACAGACAGGATGTAGCAGTCAGCAGGATTCTCCCTCCACCACTGTGGATGTCGGGAGAGCACCAAGACGTAATGGCAGAGTTAGGAAGGTTAAGAAGATGTAACTCTTTTGGAGTTAAACAATTGTTAAGAAGATGTAAAAACAAAATAAATCTTGAACCCGGCGGATAGGGTGTGGGAGGGGATTGCGTTTCGAGCAGAGACAGACAGCGAGAGAGCGCGCTTGGACAGCAAACAAGCGAGCAGCTTCCTCTCTGGTAGAAAAGCAGCACAAAATGGCCTGGTAACTCTTTCGAGTTAAAATAATTAAACTAAATTAACAAAATTGAGATAAATCAGGCACAGCCCCTAATTCAGGTCAGCTGTAAAACCAAGAACTAAGTTTAAAGGAACCTTACAAGCTTTAAACCAAAATGTGATAAAAGGGGTCAATAAAGCACCCCAGTCCCCACGTGCCTACCTAGCATGGAAGGCCTCGAGAGTGCCGGCAGACACTGCGTGCTCCCTCTCCAAGGACACACGGCCGCAAACGTAGCCGCGAAAGAGGGATAAACAATCGGGCGGGACTCCCCCGTCGATCGCCCGCTGCCTGGACCTGTTAATGGCCAACTTGGCCAGGCCCAGGAGCAGGTTCACGAGGAGGTCCTCCTCCTTCCCGACCCACCTCTGCACTGGGTTTCCATAGATTAGGAGCGTGGGGCTGAATTGCAAACAAAACATCAATAAAAGGTTCTTCAAATAACTAAAAAGGGAGTGCAGCCTACCACACCCTATATAAGCATGGTCCACGGACTCCACAAGACCACAAAAAGGGCAGGTGTCCTGGGAGGCCGTGAACCTATGCATCCTACGATTACAGGGGACTGCTGCATGCAACACCCTCCCACCCAGGTCCCCGATAGAAAGGGGGAGGACACCTCCATAGAGGGCCTCCCATCTGGGGCCTCCTCCGCCGGAAAATGGCCTGATAACTCTTGTTGAGTTAAAACAATTAAACTAAATTAACAAAATTAGGATAAATCAGGCACAGCCCCTAATTCAGATCAGCTGTAAAACCAAGAACAAAGTTTAAAGGAAACTTACAAACTTTAAATCAAAATGTGATTAAAGGGGTCAATAAAACACCCCAGTCCCCGCGGTGCCCAACGAGCACGGAAGGCCTCGAGAGTGCCAGCAGACACCGCGTGCTCCCTTTCCAAAGACATCCAGCCGCGAACGTAACCGCGGAAGAGGGGCAAACCATCGGGCAGGACTCCCCCGTCGATCGCCCGCTGCCTGGACCTGTTAATAGCCAACTTGGCCAGGCCCAGGAGCAGGTTCACGAGGAGGTCCTCCTCCTTCCCGACCCCCTTCCGCACCAGGTGTCCATAGATCAGGAGCGTGGGGCTGAAGTGCAAGCAAAACATTAATAAAAGGTTCTTCAAATAACTAAAAAGGGAGTGCAGCCTACCACACCCTATATAAGCATGGTCCATGGACTCCACAAGACCACAAAAAGGGCAGGTGTCCTGGGAGGCCGTGAACCTATGCATCCTACGATTATAGGGGACTGCTGCATGCAACACCCTCCAACCCAGGTCCCTGATAGAAAGGGGGAGGACACCTCCGTAAAGGGCCTCCCATCTGGGGCCTCCTCCGCCGGAAAATGGCTTGGTAGTTGCACCAATGGGCACAGGTGATAATCACATGTACTTAATGTTAACTATTGTAAATAAAATCCCAAGAATGTCTCCTTGCCAATGACTCCTTGTTATGATGAGCAGTATTCGTGTTATTCAGATGTGAATCCTTGGTCCCTGCACAAGATAAAGACAAGTGTCTCAGTCCAGGGCCTCTTCCCTGTGCAGTGTGTAACCTTCAGAGCAAAGTGATGGTCCAGCATCACGCTCACTGGACACATTAGTGATGCCTGCAGCACGTTGGTGCTTGCCATTACTGCCAGAATGTCGTGGGCAGGTGTCACAGAGTTCCATCATTCTTTCTGTGTGCTCTCAGCACCATTAAGGTGGGGCTGGCGCCCATCTCTTCAGCATCTGTGACCGGTGTCATTGTGCTCCTGAAGGCGTCAGGTGCTGAAGGCTGACAAAGGATTAGGTGCATTTAAAGTTTCATGGCTGCATCTCCATGATATGACCCTGATCACAGAGCGCAAGCAAGCTACCCTCAGCCAGACAGGAGTCAGACATTCACAGAAAATCTATGGAGTGGCCTTACTGCATGTCATCATCATCTCCCTGGAATCTAGCAACTGTTAGGGCCTCCGCTACGTCTCCATGACATGAGCCTGAGCATATGTGCGCTGCCATCAGCCACACAGGAGTCAAAACAATTACAGATGCAAGGTGAGAATGTCAGGACTGTTCTCACTGCATTTTGTCATCATACTCCATGAATCTTGCGGCTTTGACGGCCTCCCGAGTGTGCCTACCTCACCTGGCCAGTGTGATGGCCTCATCATCAGCATCCTCGCTTTCGAGAACCTCATCACCATCATCCCCTTCAACGTCCTCTTCATCGGAGGATACGTGCAGCTCCTCCATCTCCCTCTCGGCCAGGTCCTCCCCCTGTTGCAGCGCTAGTTAGTGGAGTGTGCAGCAAGCGATGATGATGCGTAACACCCTCTGGGGAGTGTATTTCAGTGCTCCATTGGACCTGTCGAGGCACCGGAACTTCATTTTCAAAATGCATATTGCTTGCTGCATCAAAATCTGGGTCGCAGCATGAGCCTCGTTATATCGTTGCTCTGCTCCAGTCTGAGGCGGCTGCACAGGTGTCATCAGCTACATCTTCTGCGGATAGCCCTGGTCCCCGAGGAGCCAACCCTGCAGCTTCTCTGGACCCTGGAAGATGTAAGGGATTTGAGACCTGCTAAGGATGTAGGTCACATGGGCACCCCCTAGGAATTGTGCTCAGACCTGCAGGATGTGCTTGTGGTGGTCTCGCACCAGCTGAACATTCAGCGAGTGGAAGCGCTTGTGGTTGATGTCATTGACTGCTTATTGAGATGAGTGCACCTGTGGAAAACCTGAGATCTTTGCAAACCCCAGCACTCTTGCTTCCTGGCTTTCCTGATGCCGGGCGAAATGCATAAAGTTCTATGCCTTCACGAAAATGGTGTCCGTGACCTCCTGAACACACTTCTGCGTGGAGGCATTCGAGATTTCACACATGTCACCTGTGGACCCCTGGAAGGAGCCACTGACATAAAAATTGAGCATGGCACTAACTTTCACGGTCACTGGCAGTGGATGCCCTTCATGTCCCCATGGCGCCAAATCCTGCAGCAGGTGGCATATGCGACTGACCAGTTCCCTAGCCATGCGCAACCTTCGGTGACACTGGTTCTTGGTCATCTGCAGGAATGACTGATTCCTGGAATGGTGGGATTGTCGTATAAGGAGAGATTGGGCTGACTAGACCTATAGTCGCTGGAGTTTAGAAGAATGAGAGGGGATCTCATTGAAATGTATAAAATTCTGACAGGACTGGACAGACTGGATGCATGGATGATGTTTCCCTTGGCTGGGGGTCTAGAACAAGGGTTGCAATCTCAGGATATGGGGTAGGCCATTCAGGGTCGAGATGAGGAGAAACTTCTTCAATCAGAAGGTGGTAAACCTATGGAATTCTCTACTACAAAGGGCTGTGGAGGCCAAGTCACTAAATATATTTAAGAAAGAAATAGATAGATTTCTAGATTCTAAAGGCGTCAAGGGGTATGGGGAGAGAGCGGGAGTATAGTGTTGAGATGGAGGATCAGCCGTGATCATATTGAATGGCGGAGCAGGCTCGAAGGGCCGAATGACTTACTCCTGCTTCTATTTTCTATGTTTCTACAGAGCATGGGTCTAGTTATGCAATGGTTCGCTGTGGATCTTCAGCTGCGTGCGCAGCAGGCCCTGCTGCCTCTTCATCTTGAAGGTGGTGCTCCTCCTTTTGTCGAACCAGGTGCCTCTGCTGCTCTTTTCTTCTTCTCTGTTCTCTGTAAGCATGAGGCACACCACTAAATCAGCAGGCTCCATGATCCTATCTTGAGATCCCCACCTCAATGGTGAAAATCAGGCCCAAAGGGAATTTGGGGATCTGGGGAAAGGCAGAGTTGAGATAGAAGATCAGCCATGATCTTATTGAATGGCAGAGCAGGCTTGAAGTGCTGTATGACCTACTACTGCCCCTATTTCTTAGGTTCTTACACAAGCAAAGTCCACTATAAATGAGGACATAAGAATTTATAATATGAAAAGTTGACACAAGTATGATAAAAATGTGATTGCAGGAAGTGAAGTTGTATGACAGAAAGTGCATATAAATGTGAGGCTTTTAATAAGATATATACCATAGATTTATAGCATTTCTGTTTAATTAACATTGTTAAAATATATCCAGTATAGCTGTGATTTCATAAATATTTGCATAATTTATCATTTATCTAAATAATTATTTGATCTAAGCAATTTGTTGTGGAATAAAAGTCATAAAAGGAAATCCTAATAGTGTAAACGTTAACAGTATTTTTTTATAGCTGGTTAACTACTTATATTTTGCAGGGTTTCTGAAGGATCAGAAGAGTCGAGCGAAAGTTCTACAGAGAGTGAGGAAGAACAACAAGATATGAGCAGACAACAGGAACCCAACACTGATTTACCTTCTGAGTACTGGCAGATTCAGAAGGTGGTAAAATACCTGAAGGTAAGGACATAAAAAGAACGTTATCAAGCAGAAGATTTACTTGTATGCAGTGTTAAAAAAAGATAAGCTTCCATCTCAGAATTTATTGAGTTTTTTTTTCAGTGATGTGAACCATAGGACTGGTTTTGAGCGGGGTAGAGTATTTTTTGGGGTGGGGGAATGTCGCCTTTTGGAGCAGCCAGAGTTTCTGAGCAGAAACCTGGGAATTCAGATTTCCCTGCTTGCCCATGTGCAATTTTTAAAAACAGGATCCCCACCAGGAAGTCAGCCAAAGCAGGCCACAACCACTGGTAAGGCGCCTGCAGTTGCTAGTGGGATTGTAGTTTTACTATACTTGCTAACACACACTGTGGTGCCGGGGTTGGTGGAAATTTGTGAGAAAATGCAAGTTTTTAAAAAAAAAAATGATGCAGCTCTTGAGGTTGTATACTGTTTATTGGTTCAATACCTGAGATAGTAGTTTCCAGGATTATGATCTTTATATTTTTCCTAATGAAGTGGTAGAGCATGAAGTTTTGCAAAAGGTTAAATCAGCATAAAATACAAGGTCCAATACTTTCATGCCAAACTAAATTCTATTTATGTAGAACTCAAATTTTGAATTATTTGTAAAGAAATAAAATTTCAGTTCCATTTATAATTGCTCGAATATACTTGTTTTTTTATGCTATACTATTAACATATGTACCCTCGTAAGAAATGCATTTGTTTACTGGTATTTTAATTACAGGATGTATTCATAACAGTTTTGAACAAGAGGTTTAGTAGCGGAAGGAAGTGCAATTTTTAAGTGTTTGAGCATGAGGCATCTGTTTCATTATTAGGTTAGCAGAAGCTCAACAATGCCTTTGTGTTGTAGAAATATGTATATATTTATGTAACTGCCCATGCTCTGCTACATATGCTGAACACCTGCACCAATAATTGTTTTAATATAAAACATTTGGTCGGAGTTTTAGATTCCATGGTGTTTGAATGGGGTCAAAATCTGGTTAACCACAAGACATTTGTTTTACAAGCAGAATGCCAATTGCTTAATTAGACAATAACACTTGTAATTGGCAACAAAATTAATAGTTTTCAAATAAGTTCAAAGATTAAAAATATGTCTTGTACTGTTAGACCTGTTTAATGAAGAAGTAATCAAATAATGAGCCTGTTGTATTTACTCAAAGGAAAGACTGAAACCATATCTGCAATTTTTTAAAACCTTGAACTTGCAGCACTGATGTAGTCCACAGATGTTTAAGACCTTCTGGAAAGATCACAAGGCTTGGTCTCTGGTTAGTTTTAGATTTCAGTAGGGAATAATTATGATTCTTATCGAATTGAAAGCAATGACCATGACTTTGTTTTCAAAAAATGCAGTTTTCTTAACTTGAGACAAAGGAATTGATTTTAACCCTGAGTGGGTTTCAGCAGCCATGGGTTATTTTAATTTACCAGGCCTTAGTTAAATGCCAGCAATCCACTCAAAATCTGAATGGCACAAAAGGGTGCAGAGCAGCTACCAGCAGGTGAAGATTGAGTGCACCTTCTGCTTGCATCCAGGTAAATGATGGCAAGGAAGTTTTGAGAGGTTTGTAGGAGATGTAAGAGAAAGGAGTTGAACATACAAAAATGCCAAGCAGGCAATGGCCATCAAACAATATTCCAGCCTGGAAGATCATGACCAGACACTTCTTACACCCCATCCACCTGCCCCCCACCCCCGCAAAATTTCGCACTCCTTGACAGCATGTTATTTTTGGGAAAAAAAATATAGGGCCTGGAGAGGGGAAAAATCTCTGGAAAATTCTTTTTTGACTTCTTGTCCTTGGTGCTTCGAAACAAGGATGATGTCTGCCAGGCTTCATGATTTGTGTGCCCTCGGGTGACACAGCAGGTCCATCAAAGAGCCACAGGCCTTTGGGCAGAGAAGACAAGATTAACCTAAGGGAGGGGGTTCCTCCTTCTGCTTGCGTCACTTCTCCATAGCGCAGCTTTTTGACTACCTCAGGAGATGGAAATCTGTCCAGGAAATCACATAAACCATGCATGTGTTCACTTTTAATACATTTAACTTTTATAGTATGTGCTTCTAGGTCAGGGAGGCCATGATTTTCCTTGTGGAGTCCAGAGGAGCACATGTTCTCTTCTGGTATCACTAAGGAAAGTTTTAGTCTTCTTGTGTCTTCAAATCAGCTACAGATCTGCTTCCCTGCTCAGACTCCAGTTAAAATTGCATCGGAGTCTTATTTTGGATCTGAGCAGGTAAGTAACCTGTTTGTTTTTAACTGCCCATCCACACAATTCCATCGTGGGGGGAAGATTAAAGTCAGCCCAAATGTTTCAAATTTGCTTTTTTGTGTGATGAGTAAAAGAGATATCAGGCAACTGGTAAGTATCATGCCAGTGATCGTTAATTGTTTTGTCCTTCTGTGTTATCAGGATGCTTTTATTCTATGTGCGTTTTCTCCCCTCTGGCTTTACTTGATATCCAATATTCTATCACCTACCTGAATTGCAGTTATTGGTTTTTCACCTTTTGTTCCTACTTCTGTTTATCTAATTTCTGGCTTTTGCATGTGAATTATAACGATGCTTATTCATGTTCCCCAGTTCCCCATTATGATTTCTAGCTGAATCTGTTTTGTAAGATTATAGGTTATTTAAAAATCTGTAATTAACGAGCAATCGTTACTGTCATTTCACTTGGAAAATATAAGAACAGGAGTAAGCCACTCAGACGGTTGAGCATATTCCATCATTTCATTAGATGTCAAAATCACTTTTGAAAATTCCAATTGACTCAACACCCACAACATTTTGAGAGAGTGAATTCCAGTTTTACCCTACCTTTTTGGGTAAAAAAGAACTCCCTGGTTTCACTTTTAAATTACTCCTTTGCTTCTCTTATTGTCTCTTCTCCTCTTTTCCCTTCGCTTCCCTCTCCCTCAAGTCAAACATGGCTCGTTTTCATAAAACATTGGTCATTTCTGGTAGACGTGATCCAGAAATTATGGCCGGAATCGTCCTCTCCCCTTGGCGGCGGCTGTTATGGAGGGCGTGAGTGAGCATTAAGGCAAGAAGGCCAAAAATCGGTTTTACGCTGTCGGAAAACCAGTTTGCAATTGTCCACTCCGCACATCAATGGCGGGTCACATTTCCCATCGCCCAATGCTGGGAACTTAATTTTCATGTATTTGCACCTCATCATTGTGACCGCATGCCGGAATCATCCCCCCATCTCAAATTTACCTCCCATGTCAGCATGACCTCAACTGGCATGAGTTACAACCACCACCTGACGAGCTGAACTTGGGAATTCAGTGATGAGTACCCACAATCTTACACAGCGCTCACAAAGATCACTTGTAAGACATCAAGGAAGAGGCACTGCGCATTCTGGGAGGGGCACAGGCAAGTCGCATTTTTCCGGCTGGCTTTCAGTACGGTGCCGGTTCAAGGGCTCCAGTGCAGGTGTGGCCAGGGCAATGGGAGAGGAGCACAGACTGAAGGAAGTACGCAAGCACCGGGAGGCGGGGAGGATGAGGGAAGTGGCCACGCCCTTGGACGACTGGGCAAGTTGTAGAGTTCCCTTGCGAAAGGTGGCCCTGGCGCCGTCACAGGTGGAGGCACTCAGAGCCCCTTGCAATGCCTTTATTAAGGTTTGGACCAGTCTCCCTCATGGTTCAAGCTAACAGCGCAGCCTTATAGTGTGGGTTAGGTGAATACCTGCTCCTGAGCTGTGAGCACAGCGTGCAGTCCAGTGGCCGAAGCTGCCGCCAATCGGTCAGGTGGAGTGAGGCAGAGGTGGGCGGGGTTTTAGATAGCCATGAAGCACACTACATACTGACCATCCAAGTGGCAGCCAGCATTCTCTGACATGCCTGAAGGGGCCTTGAGACTTAGCCAAGAGTAGTCCTTAGGACAAATTATGCTAACCCATACATCTCTCTTTGTGATCATACAGGAAGGGAACATCAGGATCATGGAGCCTGGTGATCCAGCGATATGCCTCATGGCTACAGGGAGCAGGGAAGAAGGAGAAGAGTGCGATGGAGGCACCTGGCTCGCCAATGGGAGGAGCACCACCCTCAAGATTAAGGTGTGGCAGGGTTTTGTGTGCATGCGGCTGAAGATCCATAGTGAGCCATCACTCATAGGCACCTCCCTACACCCAGGGACTATAAACAGCACCTGCAGATGACTGAGAACCAGTGTAGCCGAAGAGTGCACATGCCTAAGGAACTCTTTGGTCACATATGCACCTGCTGAAGCATTTGGTGCCATGGGAACATGGAGGGCATCCACTGCCAGTGGCAATGAAAGTGACCGTGGAGCTCAATTTTTAAGCCAATGGCTCCTTCTAGGGCTCCAAAGGTAACCTGTGCGGGATCTCCCAAGCTTCCCCACAAGTGCATCCAGCAGGTCACGGATGCCATCGGGGACAAGGGCTACCCACAGAGGACATGCGGTGGCCTCAGACTGCAGCAGAGTGACAGTATAATGAGGCTCATGCTGCAACCTGGACTTTGGTGGAGCAAACAAAAGGTATATTGAAAATGCGGCTCCAGTGCCTCAACAGATCTGGTGGAGCACTGCAATACAGTCCCCAGAGGATGTTGTGCATTATTGTAGCTTGCTGCATGCTACACAACTGGTGCTGCATTGGTGGGGAAGACCTGGCTGAGAAGAGCTGCATGTCTCCTCTGATGAGGAAGAAGTTGAATGGGGTGAGGGTGATGAGGTTCTCGAAGGCCAGGATGCTGGCGATGAGGCTATCAATGGGCCAGATGAGGCAGGCACGCTCATGAAGCCATAATAGCTGCAGGATTTGTGAAGGATGATGACGAGATGCAGCCAGGATAGTCCTGACATCCTCACCTTGCATCTGTGAATGTTTGACTCCTGTGTGGCTGATGGCAGCATACATACTTCTGTGCTCAGGCTCATGTCATGGGTATGCAGCAGAGGCTGTAATAGTTACTAGATTCCAGTAGGATGATGACAACAGGCAGTGAGCACACTGCAGTGATCTTCACATTGCCTCTGTGAGTGGCTGATTCCTGCCCGGCTGAGGGCAGCTCTCTGTGACCCAGGTCATAGCATGGAGATGCAGCCATGAAACTTTGAGTGCACCTGATCCTATGGCAGCCTTTGCACCTGTCCCCTTCAGTACCATACCATCACCAGACACAGATGCTGAAGAGATGGGGATGGGGGCCAGCCCCATCTCAAAGGTGCTGAGAGCACACAGAGAAAATGACAGAACTCTGTGACAGCTGCCCACAACATTCTGGCAGCAAGGACAAGCACCATTGAGGTACAGCCATCACTGATGTGCCCAGTGAAGCTGGACCATCAATTTGCTCTGAAGGTTACATGCCGCACATGGAAGAGGCCGTGGATTAAGACACTTGCCTTTGTCTTGTGCAGGAGCCAAGGTTTCACATCTGAATGACATGAACACTGCTCAGCATAACAAGGAGCCATAGACAAGATGACATTCTTGGGATTTTATTTACAATGGTGAACATTAAGTACAAGTGATTATCACCTGTGCCCATGTGGTGCAAATAAATAGCCAAGTGGTTATGGTACTGGGTTTGTAACCCCCAGATCAAGAGTTCAAATCTCACAATGGCAAACTATGAAACAATGTAACTTCATCTGAAACAGATGGAAACAGGTTTACTCAAAAAGAGTATCAAGAGTTCGGATCTCACAATAGCAAACTATGATGCTTGTCCTGGTGAAGTCTTTGCTTGGCCTAAATAGCCAAGTGGTTATGGTACTGGGTTTGTAACCCCAAGATCAAGAGTTCAAATCTCACAATGGCAAACTATGAAACAATGTAATCAGGAGTTCAAATCTCACAATGGCAAACTATGAAACAATATAACTTCATCTGAAACAGATGGAAACGGGTTTGTACTTGAAACAGTAAGTAGCCAAGTGGTTATGGTACTGGGCTTGTGACCCTAAGATCAAGAGTTCAAATCTCACAATGGCAAACTCTGAAACAATGTAACTTCATCTGAATAGGAACAGATGGAAATGTGTTTGTACTTGAAAGAGTTACATCTTCTTAACTTTCCTAACCCTGCTCCCCGACATCCACAGTGGAGGTGGAGGCTGCCTGCTGACTGCTACACTCTGTCTGTGATGATTATGGTGGGTTTTCTCTGGAGGGCCGAGACCTGAAGGGTTTTGGCCTGCTGTGGGCTAGGGATACCCTCCTTGGACCCTGGAGCTGGAGATGATGTGGCCAAAGGAAGAGGGGATTTGGATCAGCTGGACATTCCCAGAGTCACCTGGCTGGATGGCCCCAGAGTGTTAATCTCTCCCCTATGGATTCCCGACAGCCCCTGGCTGAGTCCTTGAGGAGAAAGGGAAGCTGGAGTGAGATCAAGCTGCCCTGCACTCCTCTCATGTTGACAATTTTGGAGGCCAACGATAGCGTCAGCGGTGGAGTTCAGCTCGGGCACCAGTGCAGGACCGATGTCATGGACCAATGTCTCCATGGCTGCTGCCATCATGCCAGCGTTGAGCTTGGTGCATCGGCATGACGGCGGTATCACCTCAGACTGAAGGTAGACAGATTCTTCCATTGTCCCTTGCAATCTGAGGAGTGCACCAGACATCTCTTCCTGATGTTCCCGTGATTGTCTTTGCAGCTGCAACAACTGATTAAGGACTGAGTCCAGAGTTTCACTGACTCAGCATATTCCTTGGCTCTATCAGTTCTACGAGTGCCGGTGACCTTGGATGTCCCTGCCTCCAGCTGCCGTGGAACAGATTGTGTGCTGTGCTCACCAAATTGTGATCCAGAGGCTGCTCTACATCTAGCTCCCATCAAGGCATGTGTCGCTGCACTGGTGGAGCATGTGGTTGAGCGCTGTGATGGGTCTTCAACAGTGCGTCCCTTATGGTCTTCATCTGAGGTGCTCCTGGCGCTGGAGTCAGGGCCAAGGTTGCCTGAGGACGATGTGGCAAATGTCCTTAGGAGGGAAAGTGGAGATTATTAGTGCTTGGCAGCCACGTTACACACAAATCAGTGGACTCAGAGTAGCGTTGAGAGGGGGATGATGTGGTGTAGCATCCTCACGTGGATGCTGCTGACCTTACCGTTGCCACCGGAATGGCCCATATCTTCTCTGGCCAGCTGCAACATGTGACTCTCGAATGGAGTGAGGACCTTGATGTCTGGTCTGGGATCTCTCCCATTGATTGTGTACGATCTTGTCCTGCTTAAACACAGGTGGAGAGAGTGTGAGCAAGGCACATGCCAAGTTAAATGAGAAGGAAGCCAGGCATGTGTGTGTGCTGAGTGGAGCTATATACCATATGAGGGGGCAATCTCTAGAGGAGATGAGCCCAACTGGATATGTGAGGTTGTGTGTGAAAGAGTGAGTGATAATGTCCATTGACCTGGCAGTGAGTGAAATGCTAGTGAATGTGTGATGGGCTTGAGTGTGTGAGTTGAGAGTGATGAGATGGTTGACTCACCCTGGCGGCACAGATGAGATCCTTCATCCTTTTTCTGCATTGGATGGCCAACCTCTTGTGTGCAGTGTTAGCACTGACCATCTCTGCCACCTCCTTCCAAGCTGGAGTGGTGAGACTGATGGGCCTCCTGCAGCCAGAGCAGGGGTAGAGGATATTATGACAGGCCTCTACAGCTCCAGAAAGCATTACTGAATTGGGGGGCTGCGCTCTTCTTGGCTTTTGGGGCCATGTCTTCACCGGAGCAGTCCTAGGCTGCAAACATTGAGAGATGTACCTGCAGCTGCAGTTTAAATATGGTGTCCGGAGTAAGGAATTGGCAAGGTAATGGCATGGCGGGCAAATGGGAGGCCAGCCGCCAGCGATCTGGCGTGTTTCCCGTGACTCCATAATATGAGGTGGTAAAGGGACAATACGCACAAGCACACCTGGCACAAAATTCTGCCACTGCAGCTGGTGGGTAAAATGTCTTTTTTCACACCACTACCACTCAGTGAAGATCTGGGATGATTTCACCCTATGATTGACTCGGTGCTTGTAAAAAAAAGACAAAGCAATGGCCTTCCCGAGTTCCAGGGGAGAATTTTTCCCTCGTTGGGCGGGCTTGGTGGGGAAAGTCAGGAAGCCGACTGCCGCCCACAATTGGGGTCACACCATGTTTTGTCTGCGTGGGCCAATTAAGGCCCGCCCAACGTGAATCATGTGTGGCAGCGCTCAAGGCTGCCTGTGTGCAGTGCGGGGAGGAGGGTGAGAGCGCAACTTCGCTCATGCGGGTTGGTGCATGCTAGAAAAGCTCCCTGAGGCACAGAGCCTCAAGGGGATGAAGAGTTTAAAACATTAAAAATAAGGATTTAAAAAATGTTAGAAAACATGTCCCCTCATATGACTCTGTCACATGAGCAGGGACATATTAATGAAATGTTAACATTTTTATTTTATTTTCATTTGCTGTTGGAAACCTCATCCAGCCCGTGGATGAGGTTTCCTAAAATACGCAAAGGCCGCTTGGCATTCACGCCTGCTTGCCAACCGTAAGGTTGGACAGGCAGTGAAAAATTTCTTTCAATTATCACTTTAGTGTTCTTAGTAGGCCTTTTAATTGTTGGTGGGCACACTGCCGACTCCTTCACGCACCCGCCAACTGAAATATCGCGCCAGTGCTCGATGACGTGGGACAATTGCCCAACTTCATTGTGTGTCATTTTATGCTCGGTCGGATCGGGCACGCACCCGCCCAACGAGCATCATATTCCTGCCCTCGGGTTTTCAAAAGAACGTGTTACCCTTATTATAGCCTCCTTGAGGAGCATCTAAAGAAAATGTGAACTAAAGAGTACATATTACAAATTGTTTTATTAAGTGGACTTAACTTGAAAGCTTTTCTGATGTTGGTTGCATATTGTTGTGGTGTATGTAATGGAAAATGGCTGGGAGTCCTGTCCATTGGAATTAATACCCTTTGCTCTGAAGCTTAGGTTCCACGGAGTGAGGATCAGTAACCAAAAGACAAGTCCTTTATTTAAATATTAATTCGGGGATGGGAACACTTGGAAACTATTTCCTAGTGTTGAGACACGCATTATGTTGAATTAAAATGATGGCCATGTGAAATGAGTACACAGTGCTGCTAGGGAATCAACTATGACAAGTCTTTTTTATATTCTCTCATCGGACATCAGTGTCACTGGCAAGGCCAGCATTTATTGCCCATCCCTAGTTGCCCTTGAGAAGGTGGTGCTGAGCCACCTTTTGGAACCATTGCAGTCCATCTGGTGTAGGTGCATCCACAGTGCTGTTAGGAAGTAAGTTCCAGATTTTTGACCCAATGACAGTGAAGGGACAGCAAGTCACAATGGTGTGTGGCTTGCATGGGAAGTTAAAGGCACAATTTAGCAAAAGAGAGAAAGACTTGTGTTTTTACACAACTCAAGACGTCCTGAGCTGAGAAGAACTGAATTACTACTCAGTTGTAACCACGCTTGTTTTCTGGTTGTCAATTTGTGAACAAAAGATCCCACAAACAGTAATGAGATAAATGATCAGTTAATCAATGTTGATTGAGGGATGAGAGTTGCCTAGAACATCAGGAGAACTCCCTGCTCTTCAAAAAAAATTGTGGGATCTTTTGCTTTCACCTGAACAAGCAATTTGAGCATAATTTTAATGCCCCAGCTGAAAGACTATTCTTCTGACAATGCAGCACTTCCTCAGTACTGCACTGTACATTGATCCGACAATATTTTGGTTTTTGACTAATTTTTTTTTTGCTACCACTTAGGTTCTATGTCCCACTATTCTGATTTTCATCCTTAATTTTTCCCAATTAAAATTGTGTATAAGGGAAATTTACTGTTTTCACCACTAGTTTGCCCAAAGGCAGGTCCTTGGCACATTACCTGTTGATGACACTTATCTGCCCATTTGCCATCCCGTCTATATCTTCCTGTAGCCCAAGGCACTCAACCTCACTGTTAACCACCCGGCCAATCTTTGAGTCATCCGCAAACTTACTAATCCTACCCCCCATATAGTCATCTATGTCATTTATGTAAAGGACAAATAATAGGGGATCCAGCACAGATCCCTGTGGTATGCCACTGTACACTGGCTTCCAGTCACTAAAGCATCCTTCTGTCATCACCCTCTGTCTCCTACAACTAAGCCAATTTTGGATCCACCTTATCAAATTAACCTGTATCCCATGTGCATTTGCCTTCTTTATAAGTCTCCCTTTTTTGTCAGTGATGGTTTGCCATTGCCTTCCACTCAGGGGCAGGGTGAAGAAGCAGGCCCCAGGTATATCTCAGCTGGAATGGGAATCAAATCCATGCTATCGGCATCATTCTGACCATATGCTAGTCATCTAGCCAACTGAGCTAACCAGCCCCCACTGTGCTTCTTACACCTTTGGAAATCTTTACCCAAAACAACGCAAGTGAAATAGCCTTGAAAGATAATGTACACAGTATAATGCCATTTGAATCTGCCTAGAATCCACCGCTATCAGTAGGTCCAAACTGCATTGTTATTGTAGGGGTGGGGCACAGTGGGACTGCAGAGGAGTAATGTCTAGATGTTAGAAGTGGAAGAGCAGGTACATTGCACCACCAAATTGGTCAAAAGGTACATCATGCACCTAGGTTTTCTTGGAGATTTCTTTTTGAGCACACAGTTGTAATTGCAAAATAATTCCAGTTTTAAGTTGTAACTACAAAGTTTGCCCTGCCATAGTATGAACATGTAAGTGAAATTATGAGAGAGTTCTGAGGTTGTCTGACTGATTTAAGCATGGCAGCACTCAAATTTTAAGACATGGACAGGAAACGATGTATAGAGTGCATACTTTTCCAATCTACTTGGGAAATACTGGCTAGACTTGCGTGGATGATTTTTTTGGCAACCTTTTTTTCATCTGTACTCTGGTCCTCTGGATATTAGATGGAGACTTAGGAGCAGGAGTAGGCTATTCAGCTCTTTGAGCCTGCTCTGCCATTCAATAAGATCATGGCTGACCTGGTTGTGTCTCAACTCCACTTTGCTGTCTGACCCCCAAAACCCTTGACTCCCTTGTTTATCAAAAACCTGTCTAAGTCTGCCTTGAATAAGTTCAATGATCCAGCTTCCGCTGCTTTCATGGATAGAGAATTTCACATACTAACTACCCTTTGAGAGAAAAGAATTTGCATCTTTATCTTAAATGGTAGACACCTTATTCTTAAACTGTGTCCCCTGGCTCTAGTCTCTCCCACAAGTGGAAAAATCCTCCCGGTATCCACCCTATCAAATCCCCTAAGGATCTTCTATGTTTTAATAAAATAACCTCTCATTCATCCAAACTCCAATGGGTATAGGCCCAGCCTGTCCAACCTTCCTTCATAAGGTAAGCCCCTCATTCCAAGAATGAGTTGAGTGAACCTTCTCTGAACTGCTTCGAACACCATTATATCTTCTTTCAAATAAGGAGATCAAAACTCTATACGGTATACCTGATGTGGTCTCACCAAGGCCCTGTACAGCTGCAATAAAACTTTTATTTCCATTCCCCTTGCAATAAATATTAACATTCCATTTGCCTTAATGCTGTACCTGCATGCTAACTTTTTGTGATTCATGTACCAGGACACCCAGATCCCTCCATACCACTGAATTCTGCAATCTTTCTCCATTTAAATAATATACTGCTTTTCTATTCTTCCTGCCAAAGCAGACAAGTTCACATTTTCCCACATTATACTCTATCTTCCAAATTTTTGCCCATTCACTTAACCAATTTATATCCCTTTGTAGACTCTCCACCTCCTCATGACAGCTTTCTTTCCAACCTATCTTGGAATCATTGGTAAATTTAGCTACCGTACATTTGGTCCCTTCATTCAAATCATTGATGTAGATTGTAAATAGTTGAGGCCCCAGCACTGATCCCTGTGGCACTCCACTTTTCACAGCCTGCCAACCTGAAAAAGACCCATTTATCTCTAATCTCTGTTTCCTATTAGACAACTAATCCTTTATCCACGCCAATATGTTACCCCTACACCATGTAATCTTATTTTGTGCAGTAACCTTTGATTTGGCACCTAAGCAAATGCCTTTTGGAAATCCAGTACATCACATCTACAGGTTCCTCTTTAAGCACCTAGCTTGTTACATCTTCAAAAAACTGAAATAAATTAGCTAAACACGATTTCCTTTTCAAAAATTCATGTTGATTCTGCTTGATCAAATTATGATTTTCTAAGTATCCTGCTATGACCTCCTTAATAGTGGATTCTAGCAATTTCCCCATGACAGATGTTGGGATAACCGGCTTGTAGTTTTCTGCTTTCTGCCTTCCCCCTTTCTTGAATAAAGGTGTTACATTAGCTATTTTCCAATCCACTGGGACCCTTCCAGAACCTAAGGAATTTTGAAAGATTATGACCAATGTATCCACTATCTCTGCAGCCACTTCTTTTAAAACACTAGGATACAGGCCATCTGGCCCTGAGGACTTGTCAGCCTTTAGGTCTAATAGTTTTCCCAGCATCTTTTCCCTAGTGATGGTGATTATTTTAAGTTCCTCACTCTCTTCACATCTTGATTTTCAAGTATCTTTGGGAATTATTCTAAGGGCGGGATTTTCCAGCCCTGCCCGCTGTGGGCATCATGGTGGGTGGAGCGGAAAATATTGAGAGATCAGAAAAATCAGTATACCGCTGTTGTAAAAGCAGTCTTGAGATTGTCTGCTCCAGCTGTCAATGGTGCACCATGTTTCTCACCACAACATGTTGGGAATGTCATTTTAATACATTTGCATCTTATTATAAGAGCTGCTTGCCAGAGTCACTCCCCAAGAGGGCACATCAGTATCCAATTAGACCAACGTGTTTCACAACGGTATATAAGCAATGTGCACCTGGCGACTTGCGTTTCGCTTGTGTCTTAGAGGCTCATTTACCTACCTTGCATAGTGCAGTGCTTGCGGCAACTTAGGCTCAGCACCAGGCTTCACAGGCTGCACCACATCGTTTTCAGTGCAGTGCCAGAGACAAGTCTCTACCTACCAGACCAGCGGTAAAGTGGAGGTGGCTTTTAATGTGCTTCAGGGCAAGGCCTCCAATGGGGAAGGGGGTAAACTGGCGTGAGGCAAAGGAAGAGACTGCAGGGTAAGGGCTCCACTGGGGAAAAGGGAAAACTGGCCTAAGGCATGGGAATCTGCTGCAGGGCAAGGGCTCCACTTGGGGGTAAGAGTAGGGAAGGTTACACTCAGACGCATGTCTGGGGGAGGGGTGCACTACAGGGTGGTGGGATAGTGTACTCAGTGCCAGGATGGGGAGAGAGTCAGTTACAGAATGACATAAGTGACTTTGGGCCAGAACAAGTGGATCACTGAGTGAAGAAGCGCTGCAATGTTGAGCTTGCAAAGACTGTCTTTGTCCTAGTCCAGGCAAGAGAAGGGCATATCAGTCCAGTCTCAGTCGTGCACATGATGTTGTTGTAGCATCGCGAGCATTGGTCCGGGGGAGTTTATGGCATCATATTGGGCTGCAGATGGCACACTCAGTCAGAGCAGGCACCTGCAGCCTTTAGGTGGAGAACAGGTATTGTGGGGCATTAGATGGTTTCAGAAGGGGGTCAGACTGTGCAAATGTCCTCAAGATGGGGAAGGGTGAGGTCTACATGGGCTTAGGTACATCTACCTCACCATGTTACGGAGGTACAAAGGGATATCCACCACAATCATGATGGAATCAAGAAATACAGGGGGAGGATTGAGAGGTTCTTGGAGGAAGGGAAACCTGAACATTAAGTTTTTGCAGGATGATGGGAGATATTTCCACACACACAGGAAGGGTCCAAGCTGGTCTGGTAGTGAGACCTCAGCATCACCATCCTGCAACCTGCATTGATGGCGCAGTCCAAAATTAAAATGATGAGATACTTTACTGGTGAGGGATCAGTGGGATGATTGCAGGGCAGGCGCATGCACTCGGGGGGGCCGATCAAAGGGGCACCAGCTGAACTGTGCATTCCCAAATGAGGGGAGATGCACAACTGAGACTTGTTAGAAGTCTTTCAATGACAATGCAGGGAATCCAGAAAGTGAACCAATGGTGTGCTTTCACATGAGACTAATCCCGCAGAGTGGCACTAATCAATCTCCTTGTATAACCCCTTTTTAATAGCGTGGTGATTCCCCCGAATGGTAACAGATTCCAGCGACTGGACAAACTTCAGATGTGTGTTACAATTGTGGCGCTGGCAGCTTCACAGAAGAGAAGCCTCAGGCCCCCTCATATAATCTCAGTTCCTGACTAAAAATTTTTCCTCATGTGTATTCCAAAGAGTGTGGAATTAGAGTGCAGTGAATGAGCATCCAAGTGCCTGGGCTGAAAGCAGCACACCAAAGCGCCTTACCAAAGCAATCTCATTGCAGTCGGTTATGGAAAGGGGTGGGTGGGGGTGTTGATGAGGGGGAAAGGCACACCTTGAAACAAGCTCTACATTGGCCTTGATTTTTAGGGCGATTAGTTTCCAACACTGGAACAAAGCTCTTGAAGCTACATCCACTGACGAGTCACTGACAGAAATAGGAGCTTTGCAGGCTGACGCTGACTCATGCCTGTTTCTCACTGATGCTTCAGAAAGGAGACCACCAGGAAGATAGAACCTGGATTGATTGCTGCCTGCATAATCGCATACAGGCAAGAGAGAAAGAGAAGATTGTGACAAAGGTGCCAGGCTTGCCAAAGGGAGGAGCTGAACCCTCAAGACCAAGGGGCAGTAGGGCCCGCTCCAGATGCAGAAGATGAGGGTCACAAAGATGTCATGCGGAGGAGCCTCACAAGACCGAGTGTACAGAACTCATATGTCTTATCTGTAGATGAGCGAGAAGCAGTGTCGCTCACACCTTCGCATGTCCAGGGGTCTGGTGACTCAAATTTGCCATGTTCTCCAGGAATTGGTGCCAGGAGGACTGGGAGGGCATCCATTGCCACTGAAAGTAACCGCCGTGCTGAACTTCTACGCTAGTGGCCCATTCCAGGGCTCTACTGGGGACGTCTGTGGGAATCTCTCAAGCGTCTACTCACAAATGCATACATGAGATGACAGATGCCCTTTTTGCCAAGGCCCACAATTACCTCAACTTCGACAGAGATCAAGCAAATCAGGTTGCCAGATTTTGGGCGTTGCAGCAATTTCCGGATTCCCACAGATGCAGGATGCCATCAACTGCACTCGTGGCTATAAAAGCTTCTTGGCAGCAGGCGCTTCAACACATAAAGAGGAAAGGTTTCCGGTCATATGGTCTTTGACCATAAGAAACTTATCATGCAGGTTTGCATCAGATACCCAGCGAGCGTCCATGACTACTACAACTTGAGTAGATCGCAGATCTCGGACATCTTCAAAAGACCACACAGAATCCAAGGTTACTTCCTCCATGACAAGGGAAACCTGCAAAGGATGTGGCTGATGAGACCCATGTGGCCGCCACAGATTCCTGCAGAGGGAAGGCATAATGATGCTCATGCCGCTACCTGAGCATTGGTGGAGCAGACCATAGGCATCTTAAAGGTGCAATTCCAATCCTGGACAAATCGGGTGGAGCACTCCAGTAAAGCCCTAGTGGGTCTCATGGATCATTGTGGCTTGCTCTGCACTGCATAACCTGGTGCTGCAAAGCGGGAAGGGCTTGCCAGATGCCGACATGGAGGATCCACATGTCTCCTCCAATGAGGACATCGAAGGGAATGAGGGCATTGAGTTTGAGGAAACTGAGGCTGCAAGGAAAGGCCATCGCATGTTGAGGCAGTCGTGCACATGAGGCCCTCAGCCACAGGTTCCACAAGGAGGATGACGAGTTGCAATGAATACCCTCTTGGACAATTGCCCTCCATCATGGGCTAACATGAACAACAGAATTGCTATTCCTCTCATTTCCACCATGCACTTCAATAAGAGAATGAATAGTTACACATCAGGCTCACGTTGTCCTGATCCTTTGAAGAATGATGAAGCCTCGGGAGCATGTGTCCTTGATGAGATGAGCTGCTAACTTGGGGAGGGAGTCCTGGCTTCAGATGTCAGAACATGCTGTCCCTTCAAGTGTGTGTTCAGCTTCCCAGTTGCAACGGCAGCCTACAAGAGCCAGGAGTGTTCCACTATACTCAGTGGGATCGTAGCTGTATGCCTTCAATCTGACAAAGCTCCTCAAGAAGATGCATCTCTAGTAACGGGACAACTCATTCTGTGTAAACTCGATGGTGAAACTGATAGGTGAAACTTGAGTCAAGGCAGCCAAGGACATTCTGTAGGTGTACATCTAATCAGAGATGGCTCAATGCTGTTAGAACTAGAGAGTTAAGTAAGTTATATATATATTTGGGTGTGTTAGGAATAAGATATATCTGTAAGTTTAAGTTTAATTTGTATTTTTGTATTTGTGTTTTAAAAGGATGAAACCTGAGTTATAGTTTCACTTTAAAAGATGCCTGTCTTTTAATGAGGTTTATGACTCTTGAAGGAGAAGTAAGACAAACAAGGTAGGAGAAAACTGTACTGTTGCCAACCAATAGTAGCCCAGAGAGAGAGGCCTCACGCACATAGACAGGGAAACCGAAAGCAGTTTGGTCAATTGGTCAGTGTGCTCTAAAGGTGAAGGAAGTTGCCAGCAGAAGCAGTATAGGAGAGGGACAGATAGCAATCCCAAACCAAAGTTGAAACCAGCTGCCAGGAGGGAGCTGCAAGAAGCTAGTTTCCCCAAACAACAGGTGAAGAGGGGTCCCAAGAAGACCTTCCAGTCAAAGGGGGAGAACAGGCATCTGGAAAAAGTCCTATTAAGTGAAGTTAAAAGTAAGGAGCAGAGAGAAAGGCCCCAAGTTTAAAAGGAGAAAGCTGCAGGACACAGATTTAAAGCAATATAGGCATGTGAGAAGCCAGGAGATCCAAGGAGACAGCTGAAAGTCTATAACTCTTGACTATGGGCATGTGAAGCAGTGGTGTTCAGTTGGCGTGGCTGAGTTAGAGAAAGTGTGTGTGGAAGGAAGCTTGAAAAGCTTCAGTGCACATGGTGATACAGAGGAGAGGAACATCGGAAGAAGAGTTTGAAACTCTGGAGGTGGACCCTTGTGGAAGGCGCCTGAGAGAAAACACCATTTGGGAGAAGGTTCCAAAGCGAGTTCTTTGAAAGTGGAGATTGGAAACTCCGTGTGAAAGGCGGTGTTCAGTGAGACCAGTTGGCTCACGGTGTGACAAGTGTCTGGAGGCGTAATTGAGGAGAGATCCATAGCATTTGTTTGGGGTGCCATCTGTCACTTGGTTTCAGAAAGTGGTGTGTCTGACCACAGATCACCTATTGGTTTACATGGACTGTGTACTTGCTGTAAACATTAGAGTACAGGATAGCTTTTTTAACTTGTGTTATCCTTACAAATCTGTAAATATCTGTAAATATATAGTTTTATGTGAAGGAATACCGCAATATAGTTCATCTTTTCCTGTTTAATAAATGTTTTATTCTTTCGTTAAAGTTCATCAGCTGACTTCTATGACTGTTTAGTAGTCGCTCTCCACGTATCTAAACAAAAAATAAAAGTTAGGATCTATCAAGCCAGGTTCTACCCTGGGATCTGGCTTGTCTAGTAGTAACATCAGCTGGGGATCATAACAATGCTCTGTGTCACCTTCTCTATCACATTAACATCCGGCACTCTCAGTTAGGGGTGCTAGCCTGTTTTTATCCACACCTTACAATGCATGTGGACCACCTGAAGATGACACTGTTCAACCACTTGCAGGCCAGACATTAAAATACTTCCTCTTTAAGACACACATTGTGCCCTTATGGCCAACCTTGGCCCTTGCGAACTCCAAAATGTTCAGACAACATGAAGCTCTCAAGGTGACGAGTCATTGCTAATAAAGAGCAGACTTCAGCTTCAGTACATCCTCATTCCTATCCCATTGCTCCCCTCAACATTGTCTAAAGCTATGACTTGCACTTCCAGGGCATACTCAATGGCTCTGATGACTGCCAAAAATCACCATTTGCAATTAGCATCACATGTCTTGGCAAGTGCTTAGGTGATAGATGCACCGCTGCATCCCAACATTGTGACAAGAGCCTTGTGGCCAGAACACAGACAAGTACAGGTTGAGAAACGATCAAGGTTGTAGACTCAAGCACCGGGGCAACAATGTGGCTGAAAGGGGCAGAACATACATGTGAACAAGAAGCAGGAGAAGGCCATTTGGCCCAACGAGCCTGTTCTGCCATTTAATAAGATCACAGCTGTTCTGATAGTAACCGCATGTCTGCATCCCACCTACCCCCGATAACCTATCATCCCCTTGCTTACCAAGAATCTATGAAGAGAGCTCCAAAGAGTCACTTCCCTCTGCGAGAAAAAATAATTCGCCTCATCTCCGTTTTAAATGGGCAACTCCTTATTTTTAAGCAGTGACCCCGTAGTTCTAGTTTCCCCCACGAGAGGAAACATCCTCTCCATATCCACCCAGTCAAGTCCCCTCAGGATCTTATAAGTTTCAATCAAATCAATCAAAAACTCCAGCGGATACAAGCCTAGCCTGTCCAACCTTTCCTCATAAGACAACCCACCCATTCCAGGTATTAGTCTGGTAAACCTTCTCTGAACTGCTTCCAACGCATTTGCATCTTCCTCAAATAAGGTGACCTGTACTGTACACAATACTCCAGATGTGGTCTCACAAGTGCTTTGTATAACTGAAGCATAACCTCCCTATTTTTGTATTCAATTTTCCTTGCAATAAATGATATTCTTTTAGCTTTACTAATTACTTGATGTACTTGCAAACTAGCCTTTTGCAATTCATTAACTAAGACATCCAGATCCCTCTGCATCTAGGAGCTCTGCAATCTCACCATTTAGATAATATGCTTTTTTTTATTCTTCCCACATTATACTCCATTTTCCAGATCTTTGCCTATTCACTTAACCTATCTATATCTTTTTGTAGCCTCCTTATATCCTCTTCACAACTAATTTTCCTACCTATCTTTGTGTCATCAGCAAATTTGGCAACTATCCCTTCATCCAAGTCATTTATATAAATTGTAAACCGTTGAGGTCCTAGCACTGATCCCTGTGGCACACCATTCTTTACATCTTGCCAACTTGAAAAAGACTTATTTATGCCAACTCTCTGCTTCCTGTTAGCTAGCCAATCTTCTATCCAAGGAGTTGACGTTTCGAGTCCTCATGACCCTTCGACAGAACTTGAGTTTGAGTCCAAGAAAGAGTTGAAATATAAGCTGGTTTAAGGTGTGTGTGTGAGGGGCGGAGAGATAGAGAGAGAGAGAGAGGTGGGGGTGTGGTTGTAGGGACAAACAAGCAGCGATAGAAGCAGATCATCAAAAGATGTCAACGACAATAGTACAATAGAACACATAGGTGTTAAAGTTAAAGTTGGTGATATTATCTAAACGAATGTGCTAATTAAGAATGGATGGTAGGGCACTCAAGGTATAGCTCTAGTGGGGTTTTTTTTAACATAATGGAAATAGGTGGGAAAAGGAAAATCTTTATAATTTATTGGAAAAAAAAGGAAGGGGGAAACAGAAAGGGGGTGGGGATTGGGGAGGGAGCTCACGACCTAAAGTTGTTGAATTCAATATTCAGTCCGGAAGGCTGTAAAGTCCCTAGTCGGAAGATGAGGTGTTGTTCCTCCAGTTTACGTTGGGCTTCACTGGAACAATGCAGCAAGCCAAGGACAGACATGTGGGCAAGAGAGCAGGGTGGAGTGTTAAAATGGCAAGCGACAGGGTGGTTTGGGTCATTCTTGCGGACAGACCGCAGGTGTTCTGCAAAGCGGTCGCCCAGTTTACGTTTGGTCTCTCCAATGTAGAGGAGACCACTTGGGAGCAACGAATGCAGTAGACTAAGTTGGGGGAAATGCAAGTGAAATGCTGCTTCACTTGAAAGGAGTGTTTGGGTCCTTGGACGGTGAGGAGAGAGGAAGTGAAGGGGCAGGTGTTGCATCTTTTGCGTGGGCATGGGGTGGTGCCATAGGAGGGGGTTGAGGAGTAGGGGGTGATGGAGGAGTGGACCAGGGTGTCCCGGAGGGAGCGATCCCTACGGAATGCCGATAAAGGGGGGGAAGGGAAGATGTGTTTGGTGGTGGCATCATGCTGGAGTTGGCGGAAATGGCGGAGGATGATCCTTTGAATGCGGAGGCTGGTGGGGTGATAAGTGAGGACAAGGGGGAGCCTATCATGTTTCTGGGAGGGAGGAGAAGGTGTGAGGGCGGATGCGCGGGAGATGGGCTGGACACGGTTGAGGGTCCTGTCAACGACCGTGGGTGGAAAACCTCGGTTAAAGGAAGAAGGAGGACATGTCAGAGGAACTGTTTTTGAATGTAGCATCATCGGAACAGATGCGACGGAGGCGAAGGAACTGAGAGAATGGGATGGAGTCCTTACAGGAAGCGGGGTGTGAGGAGCTGTAGTCGAGATAGCTGTGGGAGTCGGTGGGTTTGTAATGGATATTGGTGGACAGTCTATCACCAGAGATTGAGACAGAGAGGTCAAGGAAGGGAAGGGAAGTGTCAGAGATGGACCACGTGAAAATGATGGAGGGGTGGAGATTGGAAGCAAAATTAATAAATTTTTCCAAGTCCCGACGAGAGCATGAAGCGGCACCGAAGTAATCATCGATGTACTGGAGAAAGAGTTGTGGAAGGGGGCCGGAGTAGGACTGCAACAAGGAATGTTCCACATACCCCATAAAGAGACAGTCATAGCTGGGGCCCATGCGGGTACCCATAGCCACACCTTTTATTTGGAGGAAGTGAGAGGAGTTGAAGGAGAAATTGTTCAGCGTGAGAACAAGTTCAGCCAGACGGAGGAGAGTAGTGATGGATGGGGATTGTTCGGGCCTCTGTTCGAGGAAGAAGCTAAGGGCCATTCGTTGCTCCCAATGTGGTCTCCTCTACATTGGAGAGACCAAACGTAAACTGGGCGACCGCTTTGCAGAACACCTGCGGTCTGTCCGCAAGAATGACCCAAACCTCCCTGTCGCTTGCCATTTTAACACTCCACCCTGCTCTCTTGCCCACATGTCTGTCCTTGGCTTGCTGCATTGTTCCAGTGAAGCCCAACGTAAACTGGAGGAACAACACCTCATCTTCCGACTAGGGACTTTACAGCCTTCCGGACTGAATATTGAATTCAACAACTTTAGGTCGTGAGCTCCCTCCCCCATCCCCACCCCCTTTCTGTTTCCCCCTTCCTTTTTTTTCCAATAAATTATAAAGATTTTCCTTTTCCCACCTATTTCCATTATATATAAAAAAACCCCACTAGAGCTATACCTTGAGTGCCCTACCATCCATTCTTAATTAGCACATTCGTTTAGATAATATCACCAACTTTAACTTTAACACCTATGTGTTCTATTGTACTATTGTCGTTGACATCTTTTGATGATCTGCTTCTATCGCTGCTTGTTTGTCCCTACAACCACACCCCCACCTCTCTCTCTCTCTCTATCTCTCCGCCCCTCACACACACACCTTAAACCAGCTTATATTTCAACTCTTTCTTGGACTCAAACTCAAGTTCTGTCGAAGGGTCATAAGGACTCGAAACGTCAACTCTTTTCTTCTCCGCTGATGCTGCCAGACCTGCTGAGTTTTTCCAGGTAATTCTGTTTTTGTTTTGGATTTCCAGCATCCGCAGTTTTTTTGTTTTTAATCTTCTATCCATGCCATTATGGGCAGGATTTTTCCCCCGTTGGGGGGGAAGTTGAAGTGCGGGTGCGCGGAGGCACGCCCCCAATTGGGGGCATGCCAACATTTTACGTGGGTGGGCCAACGAAGGCCCGCCCAGCGTGATGTCCGCACGGAAGCGATATGCACTCCCTGTGTGGGCGGGGGGAATCCCTAAACCTGAGAGTGCGCTCTTTCGCTCATGCGCACAAAAGAGCACGTTCATCTCCCTGAGGCTAAGTGCTGTCTCAGGGAGATGGGCTTAATGTACAAATGATTAAAAATAGAAAAAAAATTCCCTGACATGTCCCCTCATATGACACTGTCACATGAGTTAGGACATGTCCATAACTTTTTAAAAAACTTTAATGAAATTTTTAAAAAGCTACATCTACCGCCCATGGATGAAGTTTCATTCTTTTTCTCATGCTTGCCAGGGCTTCTAGCCTTCCCACCAACCTTAAGGTTGGACGAGCAGGTCCATTAATTACTTTAATGACTCTGTAAATGTCCTCATTTGGCCATTAACAGGTCGGCGGGCGCACAGCTGATTTTGCTGAGCCCCCGCCTACCTGAAAATTTAAATGGGGCACGGTGACATCAAGAGCTCTGCCCGACGTCACCCCGCATCATTTTACGTGTCGGCGAGCGGGCCCCGCCCCCTGCTCGCCGACAGGAAAATCCTACCTTATGTTACCCACTATACCATCAGCTTTTACTTTGCACAACCACCTTTGATGTGGCACTTCATCAAATGCCTTCTGGAACTCTAAGCACAGTACAGCCACCTGTTCCTGTTTATCCACAGAACGTGATACTTCCTCAAAGAACTCCAATAAGTTGGTTAAACATGATTTCCCTTTCACAAAACCATGTTGACTCTGCCTGATGACCTTGAATTTATTCAAGTGCCCTGCCCTGTGACAGATGTTAAGCTAACTGGCCTGTAGTTTCCCACTTTCTGTCTCCCTCCCTTTTTGAGAAATAGAGTTACATTTGCTACCTTCCAACCTAAAGAGTTTCGGAAAATTAAAACAATGCACCAACTATCTCACTAGTCACTTCTTCTAAAACCCTAGGATGAAACCCATCAGGACCTGGGCACCTGTCAGCCTGCAGCTCCAATAGTTTACTCGTTACCACTTCTCTGGTGATGGTAATTTTCCCAAGTTCCTCCCTCTCTTCCATTTCCTGATTTATAGCTGCTTCTGGGATGTTACTTGTATCCTCTATAGTGAAGACTGATGCAAAATACCTGTTCAAGTAATCTACCATTCCCTTGCTTTCCATTATCAATTCTCCAGACGCACTTTCTATAGGATCAATGCTCACTTTTTTAACTTGTTTCTTTTTTAAAAAATCTATAGAAACTCTTACTATCTGTTTTTATCTTTCTGGCTAACTTTCTCTCACACTGTACTTCTTCCCTCCTGATTAATCTTTATTCATCCTTTGCTGTTCCTTATATTCTGTCCAATCTTCTGACCTTCCACCTTTCTTTGCACAATTATAAACTTATTCTTTAAGTTTGATACTATCTTTAACCTCTCCACTTAACCATGGATGGTGTGTCCATCCCTTGGAGTTTGTCTTACTCTTTGGAATGTATCTATTCTGTGTATTTTGCAATATTCCCTTAAATGTTTGCTACTGCATCTCTAATAACCGATCCCTTAACCTAATTTGCAAAGCTCTGCTTTCATACCCTCTTAATTGCCCTTTTTTAAGTTTAAAAACATAGTCTCAGACTCACTCATCTCCCCCTTAAACTGAATGTAAAATTCAATCATATTATGGTCACTACTACCTAGGGGCACCTTCACTATGAGATAATTAATTAATCCCACCATGTTGCACAACACCAGGTTTAGTATGGCCTGCTCTCTGGTTGGCGCCAGATCATGCTGTTCTGAGAAGCTATCCCAGAAACATTCTATGAACTCCTCATCTAGGCTTTCTTTGCCCATCTGACTTTTCCAGCTTATATGTAGATTAAGATCTCCCATGATTATTGCCGTGCCTTTCTGTCAAGCTCCAATTATTTCTTCCTTTATGCTCCATCCAACCATGTGGTTACTATTAGAAGGCCTGTACAAGACTGCCACAAGTGACTTTTTGCCTTTACCATTTCTCATCTCTATCCAAACCATTCCCACATCCTGGTTTCCTGAACTTGGGTCATCCCTCTCTATTGTGCTAATTCTCATCTATACCCAAACCGTTCCTGCATCCTAGTTTCCTGAACTTGGGCCATCCCTTTCTATTGTGCTAATACTATCCATTAACTAACAGAGCTATCCCTCCACTTTTTCGTTGCTTCCTGTCCTTCCTAAATGACCTATACCCTTTAATAATCAGGTCCCAATCCATGTCCTTCTGCAGTCATGTCTCTGTAATGGCTATCAAATCATATTTATTTCTATGTGAGCTCTCGGTTCATCTGTTTTGTTTCAAATGCTTCATGAATTTAGATATAGAGCCTTTAGTTTTATCCTTTTATTCCTTTTATAACCTCTAGTTTCATCTGTTGATTTACTGTTAGATTTCTACTCTGTCCCTTGTTGTCACGGTCTGTTTTTTTATTTCCCTTAATAATACCTTTCTCTTTTGCCTTGTCACTATTCTCTGATTTACTACATCTTCCCAAATTCATAGCCTTGCCCTCACTACTTAGTTTAAAACCCTCTTTACTTCCCTAGTTAAGCAGCTTCCAAGCACTGTTCAGGTGTAAAACATCCCAACGGTACACAGTCCACTTTCCCCAGTATTGGTGCCCTGGAACCCACTTCTCCCAAACCAGTCTTTGAGTCATGCATTCATCTTCCTAATCTGATTTTCCCTATGGCAATTTGCACTTGGCTCAGGTAATAATCTAGCGATTATGACCTTTGAGGGTTCTGATTCTTAATTTGGTGCCAAGCTCCTCATACTGATTATGCAGAACCTCCTTTGTCCTGCCTATGTTGTTGATACCAACATGGACCACAATGATTGGATCCTCCCCACTTCCACTGCAAATTCCTCTCCAGCCCCAAGCAGATAACCCAAACCCTGGCATTGGCAGGCAACACAGCCGTCGGGACTTGCACTCTTTGCTACAGAGAATGGTGCTAACCCTTCTGACTATTCTATCCCCGACTACCACTACATTCCTTGTAATTCTCCTCACTTGAATGGCTTCACATACCACTGTGCCATAACCAGTTAGCTCATCCACCCTGTCTCATCCAAACAAGCTGATGGGATGGCAAGGTGCTCCCATTTATTGACGAGCTTAGCAGATGTACATGAGCAAAGTCGGAATTGCAGTTGGCAGACAGGAGTGCACACGAACTCTGAGTATGGGCTTATAGCATGGAAAACCTGCCAGATGACAGATAGCACATGGAGATGCATGACATATGACCCTTCTCCAAGTGTAAACACATCTCTCCTTGTACACTATACCTTCACCTTTCAAGATTGCAGATGAGATAGGAGAACACCTCTGCCTCAATTTTACACAGCCAAGAATAAACATGACATGACCCTGCAAAGCAAGTGAATGAGGTTCCTTCCACAAGCACACTTAACATTAAGGTGGAGGCATCACTGATGCTGAGAATGATCTGAAAAAGGGGCACATGCTGTGGTGATATAGAAGCAATTCTATTTATATCTGTGAACATGTTGTGAACACTCGTGCCACCATTGTGCTTCTAAATTTTTCTAACTCTCCTAATCCTAATGCTACATCTGGGTGCATCCCCAATATGCACAGTGGAGGTGGAGGCAGCTTGCTGAGTGCTACGCCCTGTTGTCTGTGATAACTGTGATGGACGTCCTCCAGAGGGCTGAAGCCTGGATGGCCCCGGCCTACTTTGGGTGTCCTGCTGTAGGGTAGGTGGACCTTCCTCAGTCTGTGGAGCTGGAGGTGATAGGGTCACAGGAGCAGGGGATTGGGATCGGCTGGACACTCCTGGAGTCATCTGGATGAATGGCCCCAGGGTGCCTATTTGTTGGTCCTCCTCTCTATAAGTGCCTGAAAGCCCCTGACTGACTCCTTGAGGAGAAGAGGCAGCTGGGGTGAGATCAAGGTGCCCTGTCCCTTCTCATGTGGTCGCTGCTGGATGCCACCAAGGGCTACAGCGATGGAGTGCAGCTCCTGCACCACTGCAGGACCAATGTTCTGGACCAAGGTGTTCATGGTGGCCGCCATCCTGCCAGTGTTGACCTTGGTGTGTCGGCATGTCAGTGCTGTCGCCTCAGACTGAATGCGGACAGACTCCTCTATTATCCGTTGCAATCTGAGGAATGCAGCTGACATCCCTTCCTGATGTTCACTGCAGCTCCACCAACTGATTCAAGAGTGAGTCTGGAGGCTCATTTTCTGACTCGGACTCAGTGGAATCCTGGCCTCCAGCAGTCCTGCAAGTGCTGGCAACCTTGGATGTCCCTGCCTCCGCCTACTGTGGATTAGACAGTGCGATGTGCTCGCCAGATTGTGACCCCGAGCTGGCTCTAGAACTAAGTCCCACTGAGGTGTGTGTCTCTTGCACTGGTGGAGGGTGTGGGTGAGCACTGTGATGGGTCTAATGCTGTGGTGTCCTCTAAGTGTCGTCGGGGCTCGAGCTAAGGGCCTGTTGGTTGAGGCCGTCGGATGTTTGACTGAGGTTCCTATGAAAGAAAGTAGATATAATTAGTGCATGGCAGGCTTCTCTAAAATAGTACGATGCACTCACAGTATGGTTGTATGAGGGATGAGCTGGCACAGGGTCCTCACGTGGGTGTTTGGCACCGACTTCACTGTTGCAGCAGGCATGGTCCACGTCCCCCCCAGCCAGCTAAATGGTTTAGAACTGGGAGAGGACATTGAGTTCCAACACTCCACCCCTGGCCCGGGACCTCTCCCTGCGATTGTGTGTTATCTTGTCCTGTATAAAGACAAATGAAGATAGTGTGAGCAAGACACATGCCAGTGCAAATGATAAGGATGCCTGGCATGTGTGGGTGGTAAGGGGAGCTTTGGATGGGATGAGGATGCGATCTCCAGAGAATATAAGCCCAGATGGAGATGTGAGGATGTCTATGAGAGTGATCGGTGATGCCCCTTGAGCTAGCAGTGAGTGAGATGTGTGATGGGCTTGTGAGTGGGTGAGTTGAGAGTGAGGAGATAGTTGACTTACCCTGGCAGCATGGATGGGATCATTTATCCTCTTTCTGCACTGAGCGCCTGACTGCCTCCCAAGCTGAATTGGTGATCTTGCTGGACCTCCTGCAACCACACAGAGGTAGAGGACATCATGGCGGGCCTCAACTGTGGGCAAAAGGTATTCCAGTGAGGTGTCACTGAACTTGGAGGCTGCCGACTTCTCGACCTTCAGGGCCATGTCTTCAGTGGAGCGGTGCTGGGCTGCAGACATTGAGAATGCTGTGCCCGGCTTCACTTTAAATATGGTGTCTGCAGTGAGGAAGCGGTGAGATCACAGCAGAATGGGCGAATCAGAGATTGCCTGTCCCAGCAATCCGGCATGTTTCCCGTGCGTGCATATTTAATAAGGCAGCAAGTGGACAATATGGCGCAAAAATCTGCCATTGCGGCCAGCAGGTAAAATGCTGATTTTCACACCCACCACCGCACTTCGGGCGGGATTTTCTCCTCAGTGCACTAAGTCTTCTACAATGAAGACAGACACAAAATACCTGTTTAACGCTTCTGCAATTTCTTTGCTTTCCATTATCAATTCCCCAGATTCACTCTCTAGCTACCAATATTAGCTTTAGTTACTCTTTTCCTATTTAACTACTTGTAGAAACTCTTACTATCTGCTTTTATGTTACTGCTAGATTTCTCTCACATTCTTCTTTCTCCCTCTTTATTTCTTTTTTAGTCATTCTTTGCTGGTTCTAAAATTTGACCAATCTTCTAACCCACCACTAATCTTTACAGACTTGTTTTTCTTTCAATTTGATACTATCCTTAACTTCCTTATTCAGCCATGGATGATGCATTCTTGTCAGTCTTTCTCACTGGGATAAATCTTTGCTAAAAGTTATTAAATATTTCCTTAAAAGTTTGCCACTGCCACTCTACTGTCCTACCTTTTAACCTAGTTTCCCAATTCACTTTCGCTAGATCTGTTTTCATACCCTTATATTTAATTACCTTTAGTCAGGTTTAAGCTAGCCTTAGTTATACACTATTGTTCATCCTTTTATTCCATGCAGTCTGCACCATTCCCTTAAGTAGGGGGACATTGAATTGCTGAACTAGGCAACTTTATTTTGTTGACTTTCTTCATATTGCAGCTGTGAATCTTGAGAGTGGCTGCATGCCTTTGATTTATCGTTTCAGGATATTTTCAGATTTTTTTCCAATATTTATCTGCCACAATTTAGATTCCCAGCTCACTGCAGCAACATAGGAAATGTTATTCTTTGTTGAGAAACCTACCAACCAGCAGGAGGGTCAGACCAAACCAGGATCTTGCTGTTAATATTAAATAAGGGCCTACCATGCATAGAGCCTCAGTGAAAATACTCATTTCAAATTGAGTGATGAAAACTAATTTACTCACATTATCTGCTTTTGTTCTGTTTGCCATATGCTATTTTCAGTTGCCTCTTTTACATATACAGTTTAGTCATTCCATAGATTATAGTATTAGTGTAGTATTATTGTGGGTGAAAGAACAGATTTGACTGTCTACATTTTTATGAGCTATGAGATAAAATTACCAGAGCTTTGAGTGGCGGTAGAGTGTATCAGGAATTTGGGTGCAGAGGTCAACGGGCCTCGGGTTTTCCTATCCATTAAAATGAATCAATAATTAATCATGTAGAGTATGAATTGGGTACTTTTGTGGTCAAATGTGTGTTCACAACACCCAGAGCTCTGCACATGGAGCGCTGGACTGTAAAAATTTCCCTATTGTATTTGAACATGTGCGCAGGCTATATGAAACCTGACATGTACATGTGTACTGATATGTGAACGAGTTTTTGAATGGGGATGCTGTGCAAACAGCAGACAAAAGTTCGGTCTGAATCCTTCTCAAAGGAAATGTTCTAGACTAAGTTACCTAGTCATGCAGGAATTTTTATAAAAGGATTCAGACATATGTAGCATGTGTGTAAAAACCTGTTTCGTAAAATAGCATTATTTCAGTCATTATTTAAATAAAATACAAGATGTCCATTTAAATAACAGAATATAACTGTCAAAATGCATTTTTAATCTGTCATGGGCAAAATGTGAATTAAATATTGTTAGAATCCAACAGCAGCTGAAATCCAGGTCCAGACTGTTTCCGAATGTTTTCCTAGAATTAGTCATGATGTAATTTAGAGACTGATAGACTTAGTTTTATGCAATCAACTCAATTTGAATGCATCTCTGACATATGTAAATCCCAGATGTATTTTAGATTTTTCCATGTCATAATTACTTTATATGAGCCTCATTGTAAAGTAAAGTTCAGGGATAGGAAAAGGACTTTTGACCTACAAAGTCTTTGCATTTGGGTTGAGCTGAACCCTGTCTTGCTTCTCACCATATGCACAAATCTCTACTTCTTCAGAATGTTATAGAATGTCACCTGAACCTATTTATACTACAGGCTTTGCTTCAGTAGACTTATCCAGTAATTATTCCACATGCCTATTAATCTTTGTGTGAAATAATTCTTTCCTAAATGTTTTATTTACAGCTATAATTTCCTGTGTTTTAAAATGATGTCACCTAGATTTTAAACTTTTCATCCGTGTGAATGATTTGTCTGGAACAGCTATATAATTTTACTTTATACTTTTGAAAACTTCCATTAGGTTGTCTTGAATCTTTTTATAACGAGAACAAAATCAAATTTGGTGTAGCTTGATTATGAGGTTATATTGAAATCCAAAGTCAAGTGTTCATTACAACAAGGAACGAAGTATGCAAACATACAAAAAAAAAGCTGAGATAAATGATTAACATATATACTCATGTAGAAGCCAATTTTTGAGACCAATTTTTTAGGCCAAAAGTCATGGGGTCGACTTTTACATGGATAATGTTTTTGAGAGATTGACATGCGTGCCTGATTTGGGTCCCAAAAAAAGACTGTCACAATGGAATAAAGTAACAACACTGAAGAATTTGTATTAGTTCTCTAACATTTATTTGTATTACACATATTTCATATACATTTCATCCAAAATAATATAAATATATACCATAACAAATTAACTACAACACTTCACATTAAAATACATCAAAATCACTCTGACCACTATCTGAATCACCAAACAATACGTCCCATGAGCCTAGTTGTACAGCATTATTATATGGATCTTCCTCACTTTCATCATCAACATCATTGGTAGTATTGGTAACTTTAGCGCCATCGTTCCACAAGTAATCGTCCTCTGTGCCATCAAGCGCATTCAATATTACACGTTAGAAATGATGTTTTAATAATATTCAGATCAAGTTCATTCCATATATGAGCCATTGGCATAATGTTGTTAGTGAGGGTGCTTGCATATTTCCACCTTTAGTGAATGTGTTTTAACCTTCCAAAACCCAATTGTCCCACATCTTTCGGACACTGTCCTAAAGAGGTTTACTCATCCAAAGGCTATACAGCACTTGTAAGCCAATAACTGCTGTGTCGATGTTGGTTGATCTCACATCATGGACTACAGCACAAGGTGGGATTTGAACATGTTCCATATGAGCAAACTATTTTCTTGGTAGTACAGAACTTCAGTTTGCTGGAAAAAAAGAGACATGCTGACATTGCTTTTGTCTTGCACTCGTCAAGACAGACACAAGAATGACAAATTTCAAAAGGAACAAAATTTATACTGCATGAGGAAAGGGGTACTGATTGGTTGGCAAGTCGGTCAGATTGGCTGAGTTGTTGCCGTGGTGAACACAGCAAGGAGCTATTGTCCCCCATGCTTTTGTTTATTCAAAAAAGGTGCAATGTCTGAACATATTCCTTTTGCCTGCAGGGGGCAGATCCTTGCATATCAATATTTGTAGCTTCTAGCAAGCGTAAGTGAGCTATGTTGTGAGACTGATTGATAATCTTAAATTGGTTGTTAGTGTAATTCTTAGCATGCTCAGGATTGTTCAGCATGTGGGCAATAGCTTCCTGGTGCATTGGCCATGGCAACGTCTTGACTAATCAGCGACAACTTGCCAACCAATCAGCATCCTTTTTCTCACACAGTATAAATTGTTGTTCCCTTTGAAATTTGTCATTCTTGTGTCTGTCCAAAAGCTGAACAGCACTTGTAAGCCAATAACTGCCACGTCGGAGTTAGTTGATCTCACATCATGGACTATAGCAAGACAAGGTGGGATTTGAACATGTTCCATTGAAGCAAACTATTTTCTTGGTAATACAGAACTTTCAGTATTGCTCGAATACAAGATGAAAAGCTTTGGCATGTCATTTCTTTCAGCAAAACCTTTTTCTTTGTGTAATTCTCCTGGTCTCAAACTCCACACTTCTTTGATCCATTTCTTGCAACTACCTTCATCTGTCCGGCCTTTTGCATGAACATGGATGAAAGTGCCTTTCTGTAATTTCTCTTTGGGGAGGACTTTAGGCTTGAATATCACCATTGGCTTTAATTTTGTCCCATCCACTATACAAGATGGAATCACATGAACCACAGCTTCTTGTGGTTAGTCATCTTTATAGGGACAGTTTCTCACCAATCTTGGCCATGATCTTGTTTGCTGGCATGTCGAAGTTCATACAGTTTTCATTCATATTTCCAATACAGGCCAATTGATATGCATTCTTTGCTCGATATAGGATGACAAATTGGTAGAATTGGATGATTTGATCATTGTCTTCACTTGGCAGTGACTGTGAAATTTTGTTTTCTGGTGGAGGACTAAATTGCACCTCTTCATCAATCTTGCGCACCACCCAACACTGGCCTCCAATTCTGAAATATCATCTTTCTTCACTTCTCTGAGGCATTAGAGTTGGATGGCTCTGCAGGTGATATTATGAAAATGTTGCCATTGCTCGTTAACCCATTCTGCCACTTTTTTCTCCAGTTTAAATTGAGCTGTGTGCTTGTTATTCTTCCTCAAAGGCTTCGTGACCAATCATGCGGTACGCATTTGCATTGTCGATTGGCTGGTAGATTCCTGCTAAAATTGGTTCAGGAAAAATGTAAACATTCCCACGTGTGGCTTTAGATTAATGAACCATAGTTATTATTGGTAAGTAATTAACAATTGCAACATGGTTTGAATTCCTGAAAAATTAGGAATGAATTTTACACAAGGCATATGAAAAATTAAGTTCTTTTTAGGCCAAAAGTCATGGCCTTGACTTTTACACAAGATTGACTTTTGCTTGAGTATATAAAGTCTATTCAGACACTGTGCAATCAGAATCCCTATTCACCAGCCCCTTAACCACATAAAATCCTGGGAGATGTAGAATGAAGATTAATAAGAAGGAACCTACAGCCAATTTAGGAAAATCTATATTAACTTTTAAAAATCCTCCCCTGGGGCAATTGACAAAGGCCCCACAAGCTTTCTTTTCAAGTATTCCAGTGCATTATCTCCCTCATCGACGTCAACAGTCAACATGAGAAGACTCAGATTTGCAGCAGTGGCTGGCTCTCCTCACAGCCAGGGCATCATTAACTGCACATATATTGCCATCAGGGCACCAGAACAATGGCTAGTCGCACTTGCCAATTGAAAAGGTTATCACTAAGTGTCCAATCAGAGTAATTGGATCATGCACGTTTGTGCAAGGTACACAAATAGTTGTCATGACTTATTTACCTGTGACAGTCTACGATCGCCACAATATTCAACCTTCTTGGGAAGGTGGCTAGATAGCTGCTGGGGCAAAAGCCTACTCTCTCCAGTTGTTGATGTCCTCGGAACTCCACCTGTGCAACACAGAGACAATTAAAGCCAGGGACCACCAGGATTATGATTGAGCACCAAAATAAAGGCAAAGAAGCAGCAGAAGAAGCCTTGCAGGAAGAAATGTGAGGAATCAGTTAATTGCTCAGTGATTCTGGTGACCTGCTCATTCCTTTGCTCTAGAAACTTGCACAGAGGCCCTCTGCTTAGCAATCCTTGTATCCTTCACCACTCCCATCAGCCTGCAATTAAAGAACACAAAAAACTTCTAAAACAATGGTACTCTGATAATGCAGAATCAGAAGCTGCTATTAAGCTACATAGCAGATCAGAGTTTCAAATATAATTATATTTAATTTAATGGCAACCATAATGGTCTATAATTTGTTATAGCAGGACATCTGCCATTAGGTAGGTTTGTTCTTATACACTTAGGATCTTGGATTTTTATCATGGCAAGTTGCTGAAAGTGCAGGTTACTCAGCAGTGAGGGAAATATGGAATGCAACTGCTTCTTAACCAATCATATTAAAAAGTTATGAGATAAACAGCACAAGGTCTGGGTAGGAAGTATAAATTAGAATGGCCGAGTTCAAGATAAAATCAGTTGCAGAAAGAGAAATAAAGAAAGGGAAATAAAAATTGGATTAAAAGAGAGAGAAAGAGACCATAAGGAACAATTTAAAAAAAGAGTTTAAATTTTAAATTTGAATTTTTAACATCTTCAAACCAATTAATATACAAACATACGAATTAGAATCAGGAGTAGGCCATTCAGCCCCGCAAGCCTGCTCCGCCATTCAATAAGATCATGACTGATCTGATTGTGGCCTCAAAACCACATTACCTACCCCTGGTAACTTTTGACTCCCTTGTTGGTCAATTATCTTCCTACCCCTGCCTTAAAAACATTCAATGACCCTGCCTCCGCTCTTCTCAGGGGAAGGGAGTTCAAAGACTCACAACCCTCAGAGACAGAATTTTTCCTCATTTCCTCTTAAACGGCAGACACCTTATTTTTAAACTGTGTTCCTTAGTTCTAGTCTCTCCCACAAAAGGAAATATCCTTTCAGCATCCACCCTGGTAAGTCCCCTGGATCTTATATGTTTCAATAAGATCACCTCTCAATATTTTCAACTCCAATGGATTTAGGCCCAGGCCTTTCCAATCTTCCCTCATAAGATAAATGCCCCCCCAACTCTGGTATCAGTCACAAGAACCTTCTCTGAACTACCTCTACCGCATTTATAGCCTTTCTTAAGTTAGGTGACCAATACTGTACACTTGTACTCCAGGTGCGGTCTCGCCAACACCCTATACAACTGTGGCAAAAATTTCTGGAGGAATGAGGCTATGTACATGTAATAGTTAATTTACAGTGCCAGAGAGACTGATTGGCAATAATTAACAATGATCACGTCATTAAAATGTTTCTTTCGCTTGAAATGACAAGACTTAACTTTCTGTAGTCAGTATAATGTGTATCTACTGCATAAATAAAACAACTTCATGCCATTCAATGCATTTCAATGGTGAGGCAGATGGCAAGATGTTGTTTCTGAGAACATAACGTTGAAGTAATGCAACTCAGACAACAGCTTTTGGATATTCGTACATCAAGTTTGCGTCTAACCCTCACCTGCAGTTGCTGTGCCATTTGTGCATAAGAAATAGCAAGCACCATTAGCCTCACCATTTTTTTGACAGCTAGTTCTGGCCCATTAATTGCCTCCCATTCAATTCCCATTCAAACGATCAACCCATGGTGCTTTTCTTAATGTCACTTCTAGAAGGTGCTTGCCTATTGGCCTCAGAAAAGTGGTGGAAGGCTGTTGTGCTCAGGTTGGAACCCTTAAGATGCTCGTGGCCAGTGACTTCTGGGTACTTGAGCCTCAGGACATGGCTACAGACTGCTGCTGGTATGCTCTAACCCAACCGACTTGCTGACACAATGGTTGGTTCTGGTTGAATGGGTGAGGTAGGATAAGACGTGCTGATATCCTACGAGAGGGCAACTCTTACTGCTCCCATAACAGAACTGCCACTCCCATGAGGCTCGCACACATCACTTCCACTGGCTTTCAGCAAAGTCAACTGCAGAAGACATGTGACTCTTTGAAAGTTTCTAACTAACTGGTCAATCAATTTATGTCTCAAATGCAGAGCCCAAAGTTTGAGTTTTTACCAATGCTGCAACTCCCTTTGTAAGAGCCTGACTGAAGTGTCCATAGAGGTGGCCACACTTTCTAGGATAGTTTATCTCTGTGGAGATGACACCGCGTAGACTGGAATTAAATTTCACTATATGTTCAGCCATAGTGCTCAAACAATTGGATTTCCAATATGTTGTGCAACTACTTGTGTGGCCAGCAGTTTTCTTTTTGTGGCTGGGCTCTGATGTCCTTATTTCTGTCTTGTTTAGCAGAGTTGGGAGATAACCTTGCTGTTTGACTACCTGTGTAATGAGCTGTCTCTACAACTTGTACCTGTTGCTGCTCTCTCATGTTGCTTATTTTACCACAGGCAAACCCCTCTGCTTCACTATCCACATATGCAGAGTGTCATTTTCTGAGCTATTGCCTGAGAGAGATGGTGTGTGTGAGCTGCATCCGCTGAGGTGTCCACGACCGCATGGTCCAGGTGCTGAGAAGTACCTGGAGGAAAGCAAAAAGGGACACATGTTAGGATAGCATCAAGTGGTTGGACTAGCAGGTGACAGTCTTGAGAATGCAGCTTGAAGTTGTGAAGCTTCTTGCATTTTTGCTGAGTTTATTGAAGGGTAACAAGTAATATGCAGATACGTTACACTGGTAAACCACAAGCCTTATCTTCTCTGATGCTCATAATTTTGCCTGGGCCACTACTCACCGGGACTCCTTACTTGCTTGGTTGATAGCTTTAATATTGCGTACTCCTCCCCGAGTCTTGGTACTACTCCTAACATTGTGCACTGTCTTCTCCTGCAGATAAAGAAGGTTATTATGTAATTATTAACAAGGTAAATGGAGATCTGTAGGTATTGGGCATAAAGTGCTTGTGTTGAGAGGTAATGAAGAGGCAAAGTGGATTGAGGATGGAGAGGTAATGATTGTAGGGCCAAGCGTGTGAAATATAAAGTCAAAAAGGAGTATTGAGAATAATTGATAATGTGCAGTCATTCAGACATGAGAAGAGAATGTTGTTAGTGTGTGGTGCAAAGAAAGAGGTAAGACTGCTGGAATCAGACTTGCAATATGCCCCATTGATTACGCTGAAGGTTGTGATGAAGAGGTGGGAATTTTTGAGAGTAAATGGAGAGGGGAATGAAAGGCATGTTGGATGTGGTTGAGATAGCTGGAGAGATGAAAAGCTTCTTTCACTGTTCTAGCTGTTTTGAGACCATTGTACCTCATTCTGCATTGAAACCAGGATGACGCTTGTGGCATTGAACTTGTCAGCTACCTCAGTCCAGGTCTAATTAATAGTGGCCTTGTGGATGCTCCTGCAGCTACTGGAAAGCAGTAGCTCCCTCCCTATCTAACATCCTTCCAAACGATCTCCAAAAATGCAGAACAAAACCAGGGGGAAAGCCCTAGAACTCGTCTCTGCTGCTGCAAAATTCTCCACAGTTGATCAAGCATAAATTAGAGCAAGGGATGCAATCTCACTTTAAGAAGTGTGTATGCTTTAAATATGTCTTTGGAACCTTGCTGAAAGTTATGCATGCAGGCTGCCCATTTCTTAATGCATGCAGGAGGGCAGCTCATCAATTAGATAGAATTTAGGCCAGATCTCTCATTTGCAATGTAATAGGAACTCTTACCCCCGTCACCCCACAGTTTGTGCCCTATTAAAATCAGAGCTTTAAGATGGGTTCTCCTCCAAATCCCGTGGATGGCTGTTGCTCTCACCCTGCCTATTTCCTGATTATTTTGATTTCTCAAAAGAAAACTAACTGATCTTTTGTTGTTTTCTATTAAGGATTTACTTACCATTTAAAAATTATGTGAAATATGTATGGGATGTGTAACACTGTTAGTGAGTGGCGGTGATATCAGGAACAAACTGCAATTATTACAGAGCACCAGAGAAAAGAGAAAAAGTTGATGTGGAATTACTGAAGCAAAGTAAAGAGGATGTGCGATATGGAGATATCAATCCTAAATTGAATTCAACTAAGTTAAAGCAGATAAAGGCCTAAGTAGTTTGTATATTTATTACTCTGTCCTTTTTAGCTTTCATCATTGCCAACATGTTTGCAGTCTGTACTGCAGTACGGGCTGGCGGGAGGGGGAGTACAAGTGGGAGAAAGAATATGGACGTAGAAAAAGCTCAGTATTTTTTCTGTAGCAACTGTGTAGCATTCCTTTTTGAATATCTCCAAGGATATCGATTTTGAAATACTTTTGGGATGTACTAAAAATCACAAGATTGAATTTTGCATTCTGGGGACTAAGTGCAGTGGTGGGCGGGAAAGTCAGCGTGATTCCTGGGGACAGGAATTATGCATCAAGAGGAGCTCGTCGAATCTCACGGTGGGGCGGGCAGTGATTCATTTGCCCTGTCATTACCTCATGGGATCGAAGGTCCTGATGCCATATTTATACGGCACCCGCACAGGCAGTCACTCACTGCAGGCCAGGTGTGTATTGAACGTCTTCATTACCATGCCGCCCAGATGCAGCAAAGCTTTGGCTCCACGGTTCAGCGAGGCCACCCTGGGGATTCTCCTCCAGGCTGTCCAGGAAAGGCGGGAGGTCCTCTTTCCGAAGGCTGGGAGCAGTAGACCCTCCCACCTGACCATGCTGACTGGGGGAGGTCGCCAGGGAGGTCGGCACCCATGGCACCCAAAAAAGGATCACTCTACAATGTGGGAAATGAATGAATGATCTGATTTGCTTGGTCAGGGCAAGTGAAACTTCTATTCACTCCAAGCTGACACTTGCTGGGAATTTCCAGCTACTCCTTCTCCTTCTCTTCCCTGACTACCCACCATCCCACTATCTATCCTTTTCCGAATTAAACGGGTGAACGAGAGAAAGGTTTAGCTCTATGAACTAGCTTATAATCATCAGCTATCTCTGCTGCTTGCCTTACAGATTCAATCCTCTGTTCCTCCTCATGAGTTGTCACTACCGAAGGAATTGAATCTTTAATTTCTTCCAAAAGAATTACTTCTCTAAGAGCTGCATGTTGTCTGTATTTTTAATTCCTGTACCTACTGGTCAAAATTACTTTGATTTACTCTTTCAAACTTTACAGCCCAGGCTGTTTTCTCATATTCCTAAATTTCTGCCTATATGCCTCAGGAACCAACTCATATGCACTCAAAATAGCCTTTTTTACCACATCATAATTCACCGACATTTCTTCTGACTGTGAAGCATATACCTCATGTTCTCTACCCATCAATCACGATTGTAACAACAATGTCCAGTTTTCCTGTGGCCATTTCATCTGTTTAGCTAGCTTCTCAAATTAAATAAAGAATACTTCAATGTCTTTTTCCTCAAACTTTGGAAGAGCTTGTAGAAATTTAAACACCCCCCCACTGGGTTCTGATCTGGAGGTAAGTCCTTCCTCACCTCCTAGTGTCTCTTTTTTAACTGCCAGCATTTTCAGTTGGAATTCTCTCTCTCTCTCGCTCTTTTTCTCTTTCTTCCTTTTCTATCTTCATAATTTCTAATTACCTTTCCTGTTTTCTTTCTCTCTCTTGCCTTTCTGCCTGATCCCTTTGGAATGCCCTTTTTCTTTCCTTTTCTTCTAATTCAATCATTTTCATTTGCAACTGAGTTTGAGCCCATTCCATTGAACTGCCCCTTGGTGAACTCTGTCTCTCAGGTATTCCTTCCAATTTCAAATGCTATTTTATCACTTCAACTATGTCTGATTTCCTAACCCTGCAGATAATCCTAATTGTAACTCATCCACCAACTCCGTTAACTTATTCTTGGATACTTTCTGTAATCCAGAGATATATCTTCTGCTTCCAAAAAAGATTTAGTCATGGATACAGCCATTTTTGCAGTCTCACCACTTCGAAAATACCTCTCACCAACTCCTGAATTTAAAGTGCTTCTCGTACTCATAACCTCATGGAGTCATAGAGGTCTACAGCACAGAAAAAGGCCCTTCAGCTCACCGATTCTGCACCAGTCAAACAAATACCTAACTATTCTAATCCCATTTTCCAGCACTAAGCCTTGTATGCCATGGCATCGTAAGTGCATATCCAAATACTTTTTAAATGTTATGAAGGTATCTGCTCTACCATCCTTTCAGAGAGGGAGTTCCAGATTCCCACCACCCTCTGGGTGAAAACATTCTTCCTCACATCCCCTCTAAACCTCCTGCCCCTTACCTTAAATCTATGCCTCCTGGTTATTTATCCCTCCACCAAGGGGAAAAGTTCCTTCCTGTCTATGCCCCTCATAATTTTATACACCTCAATAATGTCCCCCCTCAATCTCCTCTACTCCCGTCTATCTAATCTCTCCTCATAATAAAACTCTCCAGCCCAGGCAACATCCTGGTAAATCTCCTCTGCACTGTCTCTAGTGCAATCACATCCTTCCTATGATGCAGATTCCAGAACTGCGTGTAATACTCTAGGTGTGGCCTAACCAACGTTTTATATAATGCCAGCATAACCTCCCTGCTCTTATATTCTATGCCTCAGCTAATAAAGACAAGTATCCCATATGCCTTCTTAACCACCTTATCTACCTGGCCCGCTATCTTAAGGGACCGGTGGACATGTACACCAAGGTCCCTCTGATCCTCGGTACTTAAGATCCACCAATTCCAAACCAATCAAGGAATTTCAAATATATCCCGCAAAGAGCCCCCAATTATTATGACATAGCTGATAGTAAAGAATGTGTTGTTCAAGTCCCAGAGGGAAACTTCAATCAACTGTCATAGTCAATTTTTGCAATTTGTATGTTTCGAGATCAGGCTTTGAATTCAGTTATAATAAGACCAAGTCTCGAGGTTTTTTATAAGACTCAATTAAACATTTATTAATTAAAAGATTGTAAGCATATACATATGTCTACAAATTATTATGACAATAACTTCAAAAAAAAATCCCCTAATTAATCTGACTCTCAGTTACACCTCCGTTAAGGCAACAGTAAAACACAGATTTAAACAGACCCTTCGCAAAGCACACTCTGGCCTGTTGCATTCAAAATGAGTTTCTTTCAGCTCTGGGTCCTTGCAGATAGCGGCTTGAGGCTTACAGGCTGGAGGCTTTAGATCTTAAAATCACTCCCCTTTTTACTAACAACCTTCTCTTCCTTTACACATATTTTCCTCTTTAAATGTATTTTGAACTTTACCTCTTCTAATAATAAGACCCTTTCATAATACCAATTTTATTAGTAAGCTTTGGAAAAAGTAAACACATTGTCTGGCTTCTTCTAACTAGGTGTAATATTTCACCCATTCTTTTGAGTGGTTTATTTAAAAATGCAAATTGTCCCCTTTACACTTTATCAAACCTACTTCTCTTTTATACATCAATGCCTCTAGACCATCTGGCTTTAATCCAGTGAAGATACACACACATACACATAGATACCACTAGAACTCTATTTTAAAATAATTCACAATAACATTGTAGACATTATTTTATCTTCTTGACAGCAGCTCATCATCACCTTCTCAAGTGGCAGTTGGGGATGGAGAATAAATGCTGGCTTAGCCAGCGATGCCCACGTTCCATGAATGAATAAAAAAATTAGCATTTTAGCCAGATGTTATGTGACCGCATGGGAATTGTTCGGCAAGGTTAGTGATTATCCAGATGCTGCCCCAACGAAGTCTGCAGCATGTGGATGTTATAAGTATTTGTCACAACCAACATTGGAGTTTTTTACCCAGTTGCACTTCACAATGGTCTTTATTTTGTGACTATGAGGTTTTGGTTAAAATTGTATTCATCATCATGCACTATAGCCTTCCCTGCCTCCCTGCAATGTGATTTCACCTCCATGCTTAAGGCTGAACGTTATTCCTCTTATTAGTCCCAACTCTCCACATGCATGAGGCTGAGCAATGGAAGTTGGTTCCACTCAGTGTCATTTGAAATGTTTGTTAGACGGGAACGAGGGTTGTCTGTGTGTATGTGTGTGTGTCTTAATTGGATTAAAGCCAGATGGTCTAGAGGCTTTGATGTATATAAGAGAAGTAGGTTTGAAATGGTAATTAGGGTAAACATAGGGTAGGTACAAGCTAAAGTGTAAAGGGGGCAATTTGTATTTTTAAATAAGCCATTCAAAAGCCATGAGATATTACGCCTAGCTTGTAGAAGCCAAACAATGTGTCGGAGGTTTGTGCTCGTCCTGATGAACTTGTTTACTTCCCTGTGAGGATCATGGTTTGCTTCTGAGCATCTACCTAGGGTTGCTTCAAGGAATCCCTCCGGGACCACAGAATGCAAATCGATATGTAAATCATGGCATGATTATGCACTCATTGACTTAGGGTTTCTAAATATGATTGTCCTTTGTGAGACGGACAATGTTGAGGACTGCAATGGTATGAAAGCGTTGCTCTGGCAGATGTCCTGAGTGAAGGGTATAAGTTATCATTGACTGCTGTCAATACTGACTGGGCTATGTCTCTCTCATATGCCAAGGCAATGCAAGGTGTAAATTTGGCACGCTTCCGATGAATGTAAGTTTATAAGTGTTTGTCGATAATCACACGATAGTCCTGCTGATCCACTCTCTGTGAGGATAATGCTTACTTTACGCCCAGCTTTTGTTGCATGTTGTCATATTACAAATCAAAGTGTCCTGATGTCCGATGGCACCTTGGTCTCAACTTCAAGATGTAGTCTCTGCATTAATCATGCATTAGAGCTGGCATTTGTAAATATGGTGCTGTCTGGATATGCCTCCATCTTGAGACGGTCCAGCGCTAACCATTGACAAATATTTTTCCTCTTAGAGTCGCCTTGCTAAGCTGCTGTCATGTAGGCATGAGTGCATCTATGGCTGGAATTTTACAGCCCCGTCGCGGTAGGGATGGGGACGTAAATGTGGCGAGCCGTTCTACACTCCATTGACTTCGGCGGGAACGTAAAATCCTGCTGCCATAAAATTCTGCCCTATGTTTGCAATAGCATTTCAGCCTCTTGAGGGATGCCATGGCCACTGACTTATTGGTGCCATGGCTGAAAGGACTGCACTATGTGCAGTTGCTTAAGGATGTGTGCTTGTGGAGTGCAAAGCACATTCCACAGTGGCCACATAGTTCCTAGTCTACTGAGTCTTCCGAGGATGACCCCCATCGTTTAGATTGAAGGTGACTTATGCCTCCTCAGTGATCGTGAGATTGTTGTCCTTTCGTGACATGTTGAAGGTGAAAATGAAGATATTGCATCGAAGCGTGAAGGGGACTGCCCTCAATAATTTGTCTTCACCTTACTCCTCCTGGAATCTTGTAGCTACACTGTGCATTGGTGGTGGAGGGAGTGAATGTTTGTGGATGGGCTGCCAATCAAGCAGGCTGCTTTGTCCTGGATGGTGTCAAGCTTTTGCAGTGTTGTTGGAGCTGTAATCATCCAGGCAAGTGGAGAGTATTCGATCACACTCCTGACTTGTGCCTTGTGGATGTTGATAAATTGCTGCAGGATTCATCCACAAACATTCACTCCCTCCACTACCAAGTCACAGTGGCAGCAATGTGTACCATCTACAAGATGCATTACAGGAACTCACCAAGCCTCCTTAGACAGTACCATCCAAACCCATGAATGCTATCATCTAGAAGGACAAGAGCAGCAGACACTGGGAAAACCACCATCTGGAAGTTTGGGGAGTCAGGAGGTGAGTTACTCGCCGCACGATTCCGAGCCTCTGACATGGTCTTGTAGCTACAGTATTTATGTGGCTAGTCCAGTTCAGTTTCTGGTCAATGGTAACCACCAGAATGTTGATATGGGGGATTCAGCGATGATAATGCCATTGAACGTCAAGGGGCATTGGTTAGATTCTCTCTTGTTGGAGATGGTCATTGTTTGGCACTGTGTGGCATGAATGTCACTTGCCATTTGTCAGCCCAAGCCTGGATATATCATAAGTAATAGGAGCAGGAGTCAGCCATTTGGCTGCATTGGTTGGCAAGTGGTCAATCACCATTACTGGTGCATTCTCCATGGCAACACCTCTACCAATCAGAGTCCATTTGCCAACCAATCAGCACTCTCTTCATGTATAGTATAAATTGTTGTTTTCCCCTGATATTGGTATTCTTGTGTGTGTCCTGACGGGTGCAAGACAAAAAGCTTCGACTTGTCTCTTTTTTCAGCAATACTCAAGTTCTGTACTACCAAACAACTAGCTTTGTCTACCTTAAAGAAAAATTATTATGAATGTATTTCACTGTTCAGCTTTTCCAATTTTTTTTAAATTTTGAGTTTTCATTTGCTTGATGAATCATTTTGGCATAATGACAAGTTATTTAGTTGTTATTGCAATATTTATCTAACTTTCTTTTCAATACAATTTCAGGGTGGCAACCAAACAGCTACTGTTATTGCCTTGTGCTCAATGATGGACTTTAACTTGACCAATGAGACATGCCAGTTGGCCATCCGAGATGTGGGCGGCCTAGAGGTTCTGATTAACCTGTTAGATACAGAAGAAACCAAATGTAAGGTAAGCCAGATTGCCACTTAAGTTATTGCAATATTATTTGTAAACATATAAGAGCTCATTTTTCTCTGCCTAACACGCTATTGTATACTCATTTCTTAGCACTAGGGAGAAGAGAAAGAGACAGCAACATCACATCTCAGCCATGCTTATACACGATGCATGTTCCAATCAGTTTAGGGACAGACAAAAAAAACTTGGCTTGAGACAGGTGAAGGTTTCACTGTAATATTTAAATTATTCAGAAAATCTTTCTGTCACCACCCATGTCTTTGTGCTTCCTTGATGTTGCAACTAATTGACAGTCATTGGGATAGATTTTGAAATTGCTCCATAACGTAAAATGAGTGCTAGCAAGACAGAAGCCCTTTTTTCCATTTCTCATTGCTTTTATTTTCATTCACAGAAATAAATATCAGGAGAGATGTAAGATGTCCTGCCAATCTTCTGACACCTGTTTTATACCAAGTCATAAAGTCAAGATCTAACTCATTCTAACTGGATGATGATGATTGCTAAATTCTGAGGAGGCAGACAACTAGATTTAAAATGCCAAAAAGATGATTAGTTTGGCAGTTTTGAGGCTGCTTCTGTCCCTTATACTCCTGACACTTAGGCTGTCTTGAGCTTCAGCGTCAATTGAATTCTAGGCAGGCCAAGATGTCCGGCAGGTATCCAGCATCTCTTTTTTTATTCATTCATGGGATATGGTCATCCAGGCAAGTCAGCATTTATTGCCCATCCCTATCGCCCTTAAGTGGTGGTGATCTAGCATCTGGATCCACTGCAGTCTATGTGGTAAAATTACTCCTGTGGCGTTATTAGGTAAGAAATTTCCGGGATTTTAACCCAGTGATAATGAAGAAATGTCGATACATTTCCAAGTCAGGACAGTGTGAGACTTGGAGGGGCACTCAAGGTGGTAGTGTTCCCATGCACCTATTGTCCTGATCCATCTAGGCAGTAGAGGTCACAAGTTTGAGAGATGTTGTTGAAGAAGGCTTGATAAATTGCTGCAATGCATCGTAGATAGTACATACTACAACCAAGGTGCACTAGTGTGGGAGGGAGTGAATGTCTTAAATGATGGATGGGTTGCCAGTCTTATTGAGTGTAATGAGAGCTGCACTCATCCAGGCAAGTGGACAATATTCCATCCCACTCCTGATTTATGTCTTTTAGATGGTTGAAGGCTTTGGGGATCATAACAACTAGAGAATAGAGAGGTTATACAGGGCATTGGTGAGACCATATCTGGAGTACTGAGCACAGTATTGGTCTCCTTATTTAAGGAAGGAAGTGTGTTGGAAGCAGTTCAGTGAAGGTTTACTACACTAATATCTACAATGGGAGGGATTTTTAAAAAATTCTTTCATGGGATTGGGGCGTTGCTAGCTTGGCCAGTATTTATTGCCCATCCCTAATTGCCCTTGAGAACTGAGTGGCTTGCTCGGTCATTTAAGAGTCAACCACATTGCTGTGGGTCTGGAGTTACAGGTAGGTCAGACTAGGGAAGGACAGCAGATTTCCTTTCCTAAAGGGACATTAGTGAACTAGATGGGTTTTTACAACAATTGACAATGGTTTCATGGCCATCATTAGACTTTTAATTCCAGATTTTTTTTAAATTAAATTCATATTTCACCATCTGCCATGGTGGGATTCATTATCCTCATTCGCTGCATTACTAGTCCAGTGACAATACCACTACGCCACTGCCTGCCTCCCCTGTCTTATGAGAAAAGGTTGGATACAGGCTAGGCTCATATCCACTGGAGTTTAGAAGAGTAAGAGACAACTTGATTGAAACATATAGGATCCTGAGAGGTTTTGACCGGGTGGATATGGAAAGGATGTTTCCTTTTGTGGGAGAATCTAGAACTTAGGGGTCACTGTTTAAAAATAAGGGGTTACCCATTTAAGACAGAGATGAGGAGAAATATTTTCTGTGGGTCGTGAGCCTTTGGAACTCTGTTCCTCAAAAGACAGTGGAAGCACAGTCTTTGAATATTTTTAAGGCACAGGTAAATAAGCAAGGGGGTGAAAGGCTATCAGGAGTAGGTGGGAATGTGGAGTTGAGATTACAATCAGATCAACCATGATCTTATCGAATGGCGGAGCAAGCTTGAGGGGCCAACTGCTGCTCCTATTTCATATGTTTATATGTTAAATGAGCGACCCTTTATGTTTCAGCTGTGCCCCCAGTTCTGGATTCCCCTATGAGGAGAAACAACCTCTCAGCATTTACGCTGACAAGCCCCTCCTCAGAATCTTATACGTCTCAATAAGGTCACCTCTCATTCTTCTAAACTCCAATGAGTAGAGGCCGAACCACCTCAACCTTTCCTTGTAAGAAAATCCTTCGTTCTAGGAATCAATCAGTCTAGTGCTGCTTACAATGCAAGTAGATCCGTCCTTAAATTTAGGAGACCAAATATACACAGTCCTCTAGATCGGGTCTCACCAATGCCCTGTACAGTTGTAGCAAGACTTGCCTACTTTTATACTCCATCCCCCTTGCAGTTAAGGGCAACATTCCATTTGCATTCCTAATTACTTGCTGGACCTAGATGTTAACTTGCTATTCTTGTAGAAGGACACCTAGTTCCCTCTGCAGTATTCTATAGTCTCTCTCCATTGAAATAATATTCTGCTTTTCTATTCTTCCTGCCAAAGTGGACAACCTCACATTTTTTCACATTACACTCCATCAGCCAAATTTTTACCCACTCACTTAACTGGTCCCTTTGCAGACTCATTGTATCCTCACAACTTGCTTTCCTACCAATCTAAGTACCATTCACAAATTTAGGGGGTGATTATGGCGCAGTGGCAATGTCACTAATCCAGATACCCAGGCCAATGCTCTGTGGATATGAGTTTCATGTGGGATTTAAATTCAATTAATAAAATTAATTCTGGAATTTAAAGCATGCCTAATATATTGCAAAGCCAAAAGAGCTCCTCGCCAAAGCCAAAATGGCACCGGAGCCTCAACACCAGAAGTCTCGACCTGAACATGGCACCCGCCAGTTTGGCTGGAGGGACGGGGGTGGGGGTGGTGGGAGTTGTGGGGAAAACAGGCTCTTTCTGAACCACAGATGTGCAAACTACAGAGGCAGCTGCACATGTAAAAATTGCTGCTGCCTTCAAACAGATGCAAGTTTCATTACTGGGATGTCTAAAACATGACTCATGGGTTTTAGACATTTCAGAAAAAGGATGAAAGCTGCTAGAGTTATCTAGAGAGGTAAAGTACCCTTTTGGAGAGGTCCAGGTACCCTTTGAGAGGTAAGGTGCCCCTTTAAGATCGTTAAGAGTAGACATGAATGTCTGCAGAAAGTGGATAAACTCCTTGGAACTGTCAAACATAGAAACATAGAAGATAGGAGCAGCAATAGGTCAATCAGCCCTTCGAGCCTGCTCCACCATTCATTATGATCATGACTGATCCTCTATCTCAACGCCGTACTCCTATGCTCTCACCTTACCCCTTGACACCTTTCGAATGCAGAAATCTATCTATTTCCTTCTTAAACATATTCAATGACTTGGCCTCCACAGCCTTCTGTGGTAGAGAATTCCATAGGTTCACCACCCTCTGAGTGAAGAAGCTTCTCCTTATCTCAGTCCTAAATGGTCTACCCCGTATCCTGAGACTGTGACCTCTTGTTCTTGACTGCGCCCCCCCCCCAGCCAGAGGAAATATCTCTGCATCCAGTCAAGCTGTCAAGTCATTTAAACCGTCAAGCCCTTTAAATTAAAAAAAAAACAGTCTGCTGTGACTCTGCTTGCAATTTCACTAGCTGTATGTTGATGCAAGTCTGGGGTTGGCATTATAGCATTAGTGCCGCTTGACTGCTTCTACAATCTATCATTAACACAGTGGGGGACTTGTAAATTCACAGATTGATTAACAGCTCAAATGCAAATAAAGAGATTAGCTGTCTTTGATGTGGAGCTATGAATTGGCATGGATAGGGTATTGGGAGTATGTGAGGGGTGAGGAGGTGTAAGAGGTGAAGCTTGAGGGCTGTTTTTGGTTTTATTGCATTTTTTACAAGTGGTACAAAGTTCTGGAGCACCAAGGCGGCCTTTTAACCAGCCCGCCTTGTTTAAGTTACTGTGTATGCATTGAGTAAAGGATGAATCTGGACCTAGTATTTTCCTTAACACAGGTTTATTCAAAAAACCAGAGCACAAGCACTGACTCCCCTTTTCCTCCCCCAACACTGGTGTAAACCAGTATTTATATACTTAAGAATAATCACCCAATCTGTCCCCAATTAGTAAAGGCTGCTCTCACTTACAAATAAAGCATGCACTTCATTGTAACATGATTCCAACATGAACAGATTGCCCTCTTTCTTAAAAAAGGTGTATTTTTATCTTCAGACAAAAAATAATGATGAAAAAGAAATAAGTCACACATTTGAGATTCAAATCATGAGTTGTCTTTCTTCTAATACTCCCAATAATTTCTCACTAGAAACATTCCTTTTGTCAAAACAATCTTTAAATTGATGGCTTTTTACCTACTCATTTGAGTTTGGGGGATTTCCTTTATCTCCATTTGTTTTAGATTTGCAATATCAATTCGTAATCTTTTTTCGTTTACACACTTTGTGGAGTACACGTTATCCCAAAGGGAAGTTTTGTCTATATAACATTCTATTGGTACATTTTCTTCAGCATTTCCCTCAGAATTTCCCCTAATATCTTTGATAAAAAGAATGTCATGTCAACTGTATTGACAAGTGCAAAAGCCTCAGCAGCTAGGGAACTTTTTACTATTCTCCTTATTTTCTTGGCTTCGCAAGCCAAGAGGCAACATATTTCACTTAACCCATTAGAAATATTATGAAACCCACTGTAGTTGAAAACCCATCACAAAGGTTTGCATGAGAGCTATCACTAAAACAATCAATTTTATATTCTTGGGGTTACCCAAAGATGGAAATTTCAGCACTTTTATTTTATTTTTTAGAATGTTTTGTTTATCCGTAAATGTCTTAGACCTTGGTATGTTTCATTATACACTCAGTTCTAAGACATCAAAATTTGATCTGGTTGGGCACACAGACACGGCCAGCTGCAATTGTCCAGCAAGACTTTGCAACTGCTCCATCTCATCTTTGGAAGCATCTATATCTTTTTGTGAGAACCTAGCCCAATTGACTGTGCTAGGGTTAACGCTTTCTAAATAAGATTGTTGATGTAAAGAAACATCAACCCATATGGTTTTATTTTCAACCAACATATTTAAAGGCTCCAGAAGCCGGACTCACAACCTTAAATTCTGTTCTAATCCTGTCAGCAACATTGTTTTGAAACTCACTAGGACCTCCCCATAGGAAGTAGTCAACATCATAAAAATGCCTGAGTTTCCCACCATGGTACCAATAAAACGTGGCAGGATCTGCCTTCAGTTGGAGACAACCCAACTTTAACAACTCTGATCTAACTGAAAAGCACCGTACTCTGGAAACCTCGTTCAAATCATAAACACGCTTATTTAACTTCCAAAGTTTTCCTTCTACATCTGGCACCTCCTTAGGAGGTTTGAGGAACACATCTGCCTGGAGGTGATCCCCCTGCAGAAATGCAGCTTTTATGTCTATTGACTTACACTCCCAGGAAAACATGACTGAAAGGGCTGAAAAAATTTTCAAAATTATCCTCTCTACTGTGGGTGAGTCCACTCTCTATCTGCGAAGTCCTCATCAAAACCCCAGGCCACTAACCTAGCCTTGGCCTTATAAAATTATGGGGGCAAAGGATAAGGTATATCAAAGATTAGAGACAAGGTAAGAGAAGAAAATAGTACTATGGGAAATGAGGGTCAGAGAATGGCAGCAAGGGACAGAGAGAAAAAACCTAAGAATGCGCAAAGAATCAAGACTAGATGTCACAAAGATAACAAAAAGACTAAACTAAAGGCTCTCTATCTGAATGTGCGTAGCATTCATAACAAAGTAACTGAATTGATAGCACATGTTGAAGTAAATAAATATGATCTGATACCCATTACGGAGACCTGGCTGCAAGATGACAAGGATTGGGTCCTGAATATTGAGAGATATATAACCTTCAAGAAGAATAGAAAGCTAAGTAAAGGTGGAGGGTAAGCACTCAGTCAAGGATGGCATTTGTGCAATAGATAGAGGTAACCTTGGTTTAGGAGATAAGCACATTGAATCAGTTTGGGTGGAGATGAGGCATAGTAGAGGAAAGAAATCACTAGTGGGAGTGGTCTACAGGCCCCCTAATAGTAACCAGAATGTAGGTCAAAGTACACAAGAAGAAATATTGGGTGCTTGTGATAAAGGGACAGCAATAATCATGGGTGACTTTAACCTACATATAAACTGGAACAATCGAATTGGCAGTAGTATCCTGGATGAGGAGTTCATAGAATGCTTTTGAGATTATTTCTCAGAACCGCACATTCTGGAACCAACCAGAGAGTAGGTTATATCAGATTTGGTATTGTGTAATGTAACAGGATTAATGATCTCATAATAAAGGCATCCCTAGGTAGCAGCGATCACTATACGATTGAATTTTACATCCAGTTTGAAAGAGAGAAGAGTGGGTCTAAGACTAGTATAACTGTAAAAAGGGGCAACTATGTGGGCATGAAAGCCGAGCTAGCTGGTGAACTGGGATACTAGGCTAGGGGATAGATCAGTAGAGAAGCAGTGGCAGACATTTAAGGGGATATTTCAGAATACTCAGAATAAGTATATTCCTACAATAAAGAAAAATCTAAAGGGAGGACCTGCCATCTATGGTTAACTAAAGGAGGTAAGGAAAGCATCAAACTTAAAGAAAAAGCCTATAACTGCACAAAGGTGAGTGGCAGGTCAGATGATTGGTCAGAATATAAAGAATGGCAGAGAATGAAAGGAAGCTAGCTAGAAATGTAAAAATGGTTAACAAGAGTTTCTACAGGTATTTAAACAGGAAAAGAGTAGGTAAAATGAATGTTGGTCCTCTAGAGAGTGAGAATTGGGAGTTAATAGTAGATAAGGAAATGGTGGATGAAATGAACAAATATTTTGCTTCTGTCTTCACTATGGAGGATACAAAAACATTCCAGTAATAGCTGTAAATCAGGAGGTGGAGGGGAGAGACGAACTTGCTGAAATTACAATCACTAGGGAAGCAGTGCTGAGCAAAATGACGGAGCTGTGGGTTGACGAGTCTCCGGGTCCAGATGGTCTTCAGAGGTGGCATTGATGTTAATTTTCCAAAATTCCCTAGATTCTGGAAAGTTTCCATCAGACTGAAAAGTAGCAAATATAACCCCTCTATTCAAAGAGGGAGGAGGCAGAAAACAGGAAACCATCAGCCAGTTAGTTTAATGTCTGTCGTGGGGAAGGTGTTAGAGTTGGCCATTAAAGAGGCTATCGCTGGGCACTTAAAAAGCTCAAGGTAATTGGGAAGAGTCAGCATGGTTTTATGAAAGGGAAATCATATTTAACCAATTTATTAGAGTTCTTTGAAGAAGCAGCATGTGCGGTGGTTAGAGGGGAGCCTGTAGACATAGACCAGAATTTTTGGGTCCCCCGCTCGGGGACGGGGCCCTGATGTGTGGTGACGCGGGTACGCGTCCCGATGTCACCGTGCGTCATTCAGATTTTCAGTTTTTCTGATCAGCATGTGGGAGTGGGGGGGGGGGGCCCGCTCGCCGACGGGGGAAATGATGGGTGGCAAATTGGGGCGTGTGCCCCGACATCACAGCGTGTCATTCCGATCTTCAGTTCAGCGGGCGCGCACCGGAGTCGGCTGCATGCCCATCAAACTATCAAAGGCCTATTAAGGTCATTTAAATAGCAATTAAAATAATTAACAGGGCTGCCTGACCAACCTGAAGGTTGGCGGGCAGGCGAAGAGCCCAGGCGACCTTCGCATTTTTCATGGCACCTCATCCACAGGCGGGATGAGGTTTAATGAAGGATTTATAAATGCAGTAAAAAATTTTAATAAAATTCATTGACATGTCCGAGCTCATGTGACACTATCACATGATGGGACATGTCTGAATATTTTTTTCTTTATTTCAATTTTTCATTACCAACTTAATCTCCCTGAGGGAGATTTCTGCGCTGTTTCGCATGCATGCGTGAAAGAGCACAGGCCCCGAATTTCCCTCCTCCCCCCGCCCGCACAGGGAGCACTTCGTGCTTCTGGGTCCGTGTCACGCTGAGCGGGCCTCAATTGGCCCACCCATGTAAAATGGCAGCGCGCAGCCAATTACGGGTGGCAATCGGCTGCGCGCCTGCTCCCGCCAAGCCCACCCAGCGGAGAGAAAATTTTCTCCATGTATCTTTTTCCTTTATCTGCATTTTAAACTTTGGATCTGTATTTTAGGTGATAACTTCATCACTTTTATCTAAGGAACTTTCAGCAGCAGTTTTTGTAATAAACTAACCTTTATTTTGTTTAAGACTAAAGCTTGACTGCTGGGTTATTTTTCTTAATTAGCCCACTCATAAATTAAAAGAGGGCTACTTACACATACACACATTCTTAACTCACAGACCACTTTAAGTAAACATCTTTTACGTGTTCATGACACAAAGCATCCACTGTCTCTGCAGCCACTTCTTTTAAGATCCTAGGATGCAGGCTATCAGGTGCAGAGGACCTGTCAGCCTTCAGCCCCATTAGTTTTTCCATTACTTTTCCTCTAGGGATAGTGACTATTTTAAGTTACTCCCTCCCTTTTACCTCTTGATTTTCTACTTTTCTTGGGATGCTCTTTGTGTCTTCTACTATGAAGACAGATACAGAATACTTGTTCAAAGCCTCTGCCATTTCCTTGTTTCCCATTATTAATTACCCAGCCTTACCTTCTAAGGGACCAATGCTCACTTTAGCTACTCTTTCCTTTTTTATATTCTTGTGAAGCTTTTATGTCTATTTTTATATTGCGTTCTAGTTTTCTTTAATAGTCCATTTTCTCCCTCTAATTTTTTTTAGTCATCCTTTGTTGGTTTCTGAACCTTTCCCAATCTTGTGGCGTACCACTAATCTTTGCAGCACTGCACACCTTTTCTTTCAATTTGATACCACCCTTAACTTCCTTAGTTAGCCACAAATGGTGCAATCTTCTGGTATTGAAGGTATCTTTGTTGAGAGTTACGAAGCACCTCCTTAAATGGCTGCCGTTGCTTCTCCACAATCTTCTCTTTTAACCTTTTAACCCAGTCCACTTTAGCCAATTCTGGAAAGAAGAATGACGTAAGTAATGGCATGGGATTATCAAGATGACAGATGACTTCCAGGTAGTACTTCTTCAGTATGGTACATGAAAGATGCTTCTATTCAAAGAAAGTGACATCACCATTAAGCAAACTGACTAATTTGCTATTCAGTTTTGCTTTCAATTCATAAAAATTAAAGCTAACATTTTTATGTATCCATAGGTTGGTTCTTTAAAGATTCTAAAAGAAATTAGTAATAATTCACAAATTCGGCGATGCTTGGCAGAACTGGGTGGTTTACAGATCATGGTGAAAATTTTGGACTCCTCCAATAAAGATCTCAAATGTTTGGCTGCTGAAACTATTGCCAATATAGCCAAATTCAGAAGAGCAAGACAGACTGTCAGACTTCATGGTGGAATTCAGCGCCTGGTAAATAATCGTTTTACGATAAATTACTACAATTTATGCAATTTAGTTAGGTTAGTAGAACAAAGAGCTGTGTGCTTAGTTTGTTTTAATGATATTTGTAATAATTTCGTTCACAAGTGTTTCTGATACAAAAAATTATTAATAACAACTGTCAAATTAGCGGGGAGGGATACAGTTGACATTTCAAGTCTGTATGATCCGTTTGATGAAGGGTCATACAGACTCGAAAGGTCAACTGTATCCCTCTCCGCAGATGTTGTCAGACCTGCTGAGTTTTTCCAGGTATTTTTGTTTTTGTTCTAGATTTCCAGCATCCACAGTATTTTGCTTTTGTCAAGTTAGCAGGTTCAACAACAGTAACTTGAATGTACAAAGGATCCTAATGTGCTTTACACAGGGAAAAAAATTATAGTTAAGCTGAATAAAGGAGCAAGTAATTGTATGAGAATTAGGAGATGGAACTTAAAGCTTGGTGGAAAACTTGGATTTTGAGAAGATTTTTTAAAATGGATGGAGGTGATAGAAGTGGAGAGGTCTAGACCAAGAATTCTAGAGTGCAGGGTCAAACAGGTGAAAATTCTGCCATCAGTGTCAAAGCAAGAGCAGAGCATTCATAAAATGCCAAAAAGAAAGGACTGAAATATTGAGAGGGAATGTAAAGATAAAGGAATTTGCAAATAAGTGGCAAGGTCATAGAGAGGTTTGAATTTAATTGACAGGTAATTATGCTGTTCTACTAACCTGTGCACCTGAATTCGCACTATATATACTCATTGGCAGTCTCCCTAAGGTAGTACTTCCACTTCTTCCTACTCGCCTGCTCTCTAAAACCAAACACCCCCACTCACCCTGCCCCCCTTGCTAAGCTGCCCAAACCCTCCCTGTCCAACATGTTGGACTTACCATGCTCTAGGATCCATAGAGCCTTCTTCTTGAAACTGGGTGCCGTCTCAGCAACACCCACTAATGCACTTTTGGCGCTGCTGGGACTGCTGGAGCTGCATTTGATTGGCTGGCAGTTCCCGACGGTGGAACCTCCTCCTTGGTGAAGAAGGAAGTCCCACCGGCAGGCTTTCTGAGGTCACTTGACCTGAAACATTGGGGTGGATTTTACGTTCCCCTGCTGGCTGTGTTTTCAGTGGGGGCGGAGCGGTGCATGTAAAACGGGGAATGTGCCCACTCCACTACTTTCCAGCCCATCACCGGGATTAAAACCCCCCATAACCCGGCAGGTGGGTGGTCACCTGGATGACGTTATGACTGCAGGGTGGGCTGGCATGGAGCGAGTTGGCTCCATACTAACTTTGCTTCCAAAGGGCGCCATCTGCCCTCCCCGTAATATGCAGTCCACTCACCGTTTCTCTCCACAGATGCTACCTAACCTGCTGAGTTTTTCCAGCAGTTTTTGTTTTTATTAAAAAGATATCTGTTGGGTTAGGGAAAGGAAAGTACCCCAGCTGCGTTAACTTAGGCTCCTCTATAATCTTCGGGCTGCTTCTAGGATCCTTGCAGGCCCTTGATTTTATGCAAGTTCCGTTCCAAGCCCAACCAGAGTTGATGTATGGTATTCTCAAATGTTGGCTGGAATGTAAGGTGGATAGAAAGAACAAGTGAACTCTTTCCTGCCCAGTACAATTATAATTACGTATATATTTAATTACACCTCTTCAAGCACAAGCCCATTGACATAATCAGAGGGAACCCCTGTGAGCGCAATGCCAAGAGGATAGCTTTAAAGTTATTTGCAGAAGACTTAGAGGGGAGTAGAGGAGAACATTTTTACCCAGAAGGTGGTGGGTGGCTTTAACTTCCTGCTTGAAAAGATAGTAAAGGCAAAAACCCTCATCACATTTAAAGAAATGGATATGAACTTGAAGTGCTGTAACCCACAGGGCTATGGACCAAGAGCTAGAAAATGGAAGTAGGCTAGGTTGCTCTTATCCAGCTGGCACAGGCCTTCTTCTGTGCTGTAAAATTTCTATGTTTCTAGATGGAGCCAGGTCTGGGGTTGGCTATGAGGAACCTGCATATCAGGAAGGTTAGAACTATTAGAAATTTTAACAGTAAATGAATATGAAAAGTTAGCCAAATGCAAATAATTAAGAGATTTGCATGATTTTTAAAAGATTTTGTTTATCATCAGAAATGTCACATTCTATGTTTCTTTATTGTAGAAAATGTCACAAGGTACTTTACATAGGCCTGAATTTTTCACTCGTCGGGCACACGTGATCTACGGGCCCGGGAGCGGACAGGAAACAGGCCCCCCGACCGCAATCGCCCCCCGACTGCTATTTCAGGCTGGCTGGCCAATTAACGGCCAGCCAGCGTGAAATGTGCGCTGACAAAGGCTCAGCACTGCCAGTGGGCTCGGGAAGAGAGCGGGCGCCGACGTCACTGCTGGTGCTGGGGAGCGCTTCCAGTGAGCTCCATGAAGGCAGACAGCTGCCTCAGAGAGCTGCAGAACTCCACAGAATAAACAAAATAACGAAAGTGCTGTAAAATATGTTCATGCAGCACAATCAAGCACCTGAAAGCATACCTCATAAAAAAAACAGTCCCCAGATATCATTTTTAATTTTATTTCCCCACAGAGATTTCATTCCGCCCTGGATTGAGGTTTAAGCAAAATGTAAAGGCCACCTAGCTGATTGGCCCATCCCTCAACCATATAAGTGGCCACGAAAAATTGCTTTCCATTGTCTCCTTAATGGGCTTAATTGCTCGCTTAAATGTCGGCGGGTGCGCTTCGAATGCCACACGTGCCCGAGTGCGTGATGACGTCGGGACGCTTGCCCGACATCATCTCGCACTATTTCGCGGATGGACTGGTTGGCCCGTAGATTCCGCCTGCGGGATGTAAAATTCTGGCCGTAGAGGAAAAGGAAAAAAGGTTTCTGTTAATTCTGTTAAATATGCATCCTCCTGTAAAATAATTGCTTCCAGTTCTGTCAGTTTATTTCATCCACACTATTTATTTCAATAAATGCATTTTTTCTCCATCCCCCCCATCCCTTTTTAAACACTATTCATTTCCTTTTTGTCTAACAAAACTCTATCTGTGCCTCAGTCTTTGAACTTTTGTCTTGGTAATAGTTGCTTGGATAAACTTTGGAACCAGAATGTATGAAAATATATTTAAAACAGTTTTTAAAATCTTTTTCTTTTTATATCATTTTAGGTGGGTCTTTTGGACTGTGTTCCAATGCTCTCAGCTAATCTATCGGCAGAACAAGTAAAAGATATTGAAGTGGCACGATGTGGTGCTCTTGCACTCTGGAGCTGCAGCAAAAGTAAAAAAAATAAAGATGCTATTCGTAAAGCTGGTGGTATTCCTTTGCTGGCTTGCCTGCTGAAGTCTCCTCATGAAAATATGCTTATTCCAGTTGTCGGCACACTGCAAGAATGTGCTTCAGAGGTAACAAAAATCAATGGCAATGTGAAATTATACTTTCTTTGAAAATATGTATACTTGTTCTTTTTCATTTCATATTACTTGTATGTTGTCATAGGTCCAAATAAAGCAAAAAACAGCATCTTTAAAGAAAATTAGATTAGAAGATGAATGTAATATTTTTGCTTATTTAGCAGTAGAAACATTCAGACTTTATCTGAAAGCTGATAAATACTGATACTTGACAACTTAATTTTTACTTCTGACAAATATGTCTATGATTGGATTGACATAAAGATTTTTTTAATTTGTTCATGGGATCTGGGCATTACTGACTAGACTAGCATTTATTGCCATCCCAAATTGCCCTTGAGAAGGTGGTGGTATGTTGCATTCTAGAACTACTGCATTCTGTGTGTCATAGGAACCCACAGTGCTGTTAGGAAAGGGGTTCCAGGATTTGACCCAGTGACAGTGAAGGGATGACGATATCATTCAAAGTCAGGATGGTGCGTGACTTGGAGGGAAACTTGCAGGTAGTGGTATTCCCATGCATCTGCTCCCTTGTCCTTGTACGTCAGACTTGTCCAGCTTGTGGACTGCATTGTGGCCCTCAAAGCCCCCCTGTGTGGTCCCTGGATTGATTGCTAAAATGCTCGTAAGACAGATCAGAGAGTTTGAAGATTTCTGCAGGAGACTGCTCCTCCAATCACAGCCTGTTTCTCTCCTGCATTTGCTACTGTTGGCTTACTATTGAGCCTATCAGCAGCAAACATGGGAGAGAAACTGACTGTGATTAGAGGAACAGCAAACACCAGGAACTGCGAGCACTGAAGATAGAGAGACGCTGGAGTATGCAGGGCCTCCACTCACTATGCTTTCCCGTGGCTCCGGCCACTTTCCTGCAGCTGCCAGTGCTCTGGCCTGGCTGTGGCCTCTTGTTCCCAGCTCCAGCTGCTTCCCTCCTGGCTGTGGCTGTGTCCCTCCCGGCTCCAGCCGCAACCCTTCCGGCTCCGGCCGCATCCCTCCTGGCTGCGGCTGCACCCTCCCAGCTCTCCCTCCGTCCCTCCCGGCTCTTGCCACTCTTTTTGGCAGCCACCTGCTTCATGGCGCCGCTAGGCCTCAGGCCTACCTCCAGGTCTGTGCACCTACCACCCCACCACCACCACCCCACCCCAACAGATTTAGTGAGGGAGAGTGAGTATGTGTGAATGAGTGTGTGAGAGGATGGGTGAGTGAGGGAGTGTGTGTAAGGATACGTGAATGTGTGAGTATGTCTGAGGATGGGTGAATGAGTGTGTGTGAGGGCGAGTGAGTGAGTGTGTGGAAGGGCGAATGAGTGAGTGTGTGCAAGGGTGAGGGAGTGTGTGGGAGGGCGGGTGATAGTGTGTGTGTGTGTGTATGAGAGAGAGGGGGTGAGAGGAAAGAGAGAGTTTGTATTTGGCTCACTCCCAGTCTCAGGATTCTCATTCACCCTCATCTCCACACACCAGCAGGCATTCTCACCCATCCTCACAGTGGGTGAGGGTGAGTGAGTGAGCAACCTGAGACTGGGAGCAAGCTGACACACACTCTCACCCTTTCATGCTCTAATGATCATCTTTATTTATTACTCATTTTTAAAATTATCAATTTACTGTTGTGATTTTTTCTTTGCTCAGCATGTTGTTTCTTTTCATATGTCAGATTTTTTTGGAAATTCAAGTTTAATGTTGTGTCAAAACTTATTTTTCCAAAATTTGCTCCCCCATCGAGTGTGAGAAAAATTGAAATGTGGCCCCATCCATGCGAAAAGATTGGGTAAGCCTGTTCTAAGTGGTAGAGGTCGCAGATTTGGAAGATGCTGTCAAAGAAACCTTAATTCATTGCTGCAGTGCACCTTGTAGATGGTACACATTGCTGCCATTATGCCTCGGAGGGAGTGAATGTTTATTGTATTAGAAGGGGTGCCAATCAAGCAGGCAGCTTTGTCCTGAATGGTGTCAAGCTTCTTCAGTGTTGTTGGAGCTGCACTCATCCAGGCAAGTGGAGAGTATTCCATCACACTCTGGACTTGTGCCTTGTAGATGGTGGACAGGCTTTAGGGATTCAGGAGGTGAGTTACTTTCTGCAGAATTCCCAGCCTTTGACTTGTTCTTGTAGCCACAGTATTTATATGGCTGATCCAGTTCAGTTTCTGGTCAATGGTAACCCCCAGAATGTTGATGATAATGCCATTGAACATCAAGGGGAGATGGTTAGATTCTCCCTTGTTGGAGATGGTCATTGCCTGGCACAAAAGTTACTTGCCACTTATCAGCCCAAGCCTGGATATTGTCCAGGTTTTGCTATACATGGATATGGACTGCTTCAGTATCTGAGGAGTCACAAATGATGCTGAACATTGTGTAATTAGCATGAAGATCACCACTTCTGACCTTATGATGGAGTGAAGGTCATTGATGAAACAGCTGAAGATGTTTAGGCCTAGGACACTACCTTGAGCTGATGTCCTGGGACTGAGATAATTAACCTGCAACAGCCAATTAGAGTTTGTTTACTCATGAGATGACCACACCACAAACACCCAACAGTATATGATTTTTTTTATTATTTGTTGCAGGCTAGGCCAGCATTCATTGCCCATCCCTAATTTAAGAGCCAACCACATTGCTGTGGGTCTGGAGTCAGTAAGGACAGCAGATTTCCTTCCCTAAGAATGGGTTTTTACAATAATCAACAATGGTTACCTGGTCACCTTTAGACTTTTAATTCCAGATTTTTATGGAGTTGGTTGTGGGATTCCAATCCAGGTGTCCAGAGCATTACCTTGGGCCTCTGGATTACCAGTCTAGTGACAATACCATTATGTCACCATTTCTCTCTTGAATCCAGAATTCTCAGAGGCACAGTATTTTTAGACCAGGGTTAATGAGGCAGTGATGCTGTTGTGCTATCTGCTGCAAGTTGACCCACCAACAACATAAACCACAGGAATTGCACTGTCAATGGCAGTCAAATTCTCAAGCACCTTAAAATTCAATGTCCTTTTGTGTTACCAGGCTGTCCCAGGAGCTATTAGCAATATCTTTAGTATGCAGGTCCATCAGACAGGCCACTGATATTTTATTCAAGAGGCAAATATATTTGATTTTCCTTGGGGAAAATGGTATGATAAAACAATAGGGCACTGCAGTTCCTGTGAAATGCAGGATTCTACGAAGTCCAGAATATTATTGTGACATTGATGTGGCCATCTGGGCACCCAAACACAACTATGATGTTGACGAGCTGCAAATGTTTCGGTTTCATCAATAACAATAAGAATGTTGTTTTTACAACAGTTCTGTAATCAGGAATACTACACCAGGCCCTGATGAGAGGACTTTCACAACAGCTGCCTATTTCACAAATAGATCTGTTTAATATTCATTACTCAGTCTCCCAGAACATTTCACCCATCTGTGCAGTATCATGTAAGTCCAAAAGACCAGTCCTCCACTTCACCACTTCTCAGCTCTTCTGCTGCATCATGACAATCCATGAAAGTAGTGGTCTCTGATGTAGGCATGTACAACATGTACCCTTTAGCTAGAAGCTGTGGAGCTGGATATCCCACCCCCAAATAAATTAGCTCCCTAGCAGGAGTTAAACTTGGATGATTAAGGAAACTGAAAATTAATGTTGGAATTGAATGTACACAGTGGCATTCACTCCAGAGAAGGTGGCTCTGGGAGTCCTTAACATTAACATCGATCCCATGAAGTCTCATGGCATCAGGAAACTTGCTGCTGATTATCACCTATCATCCTCAGTCAAGTTGAATCAGTGCTCCTCCATATTAAACATTACTTGGAAGAAGCACTGAGGGAGCAAGGGAAAATAATGTACTCTGGGTGGGGGACTCCAATGTTCATCATCAAGAGTAGCTCAGTTGCACTACTACTTACCAAGCTGGCTGAGTCCCAAAGGATATATCTGCCAGACTGGACCTGTGGCAAGTGGTGAGGGAACTACAAGAAGGAAAAAGGATGAAGAAGGGTGGGAGGAGGCTCATATGAAACACAAAGACAGGCATGGACCTGTTGAGCTGATGGTTTTGTACTGTAAACACTATGGCCTGAATTTTCACAATGACAGAGAATCTCTCTGTTTTGCGAAAATGGCTCTGGAGGCTGGAATATAGAAATCGTGCCCTGAACATAATACCTACAATTTTCACAGGAGTTTTTTTTTATTCATTCACGATATGTGAGTTTGATTGATTGGGGCAGCATTTATTGCCTATCCTTAGTTGCCCTAGAGAAGGTGGTGGTGAGCTGCCTTCTTGAACCGCTGCAGTTGATGTGGTGTAGGTACACCCACGGTGCTGTTAGGAAGGGAATTCCAGGATTTTGACCCAGCGACAATGAAGGAACGATGATACATTTCCAACTCAGGATGGTGAGTGACTTAGAGGGGAACTTCCAGGTGGTGGTGTTCCCATCTATCTGCTGCCCTTGTCCTTCTGGGTGGTAGTGATTGTGGGTTTGGAAGGTGCTGCCTAAGGAACCTTGGTGAATTCCATCTTGTAGATGGTGGACACTGCTGCTACTGGACATCGTTGGTGAAGGGAGTGAATGTTTGTGGATGTGGTACCAATGAAACAGGCTGCTTTGTCCTGGACAGTGTCCAGCTTCTTCAATGTTGTAGAAGCTGCAATCATCCAGGTAAGTGGGGAGTATTTCATCACACTCCTGACTTGTGCCTTGTAGATGGTGGACAGATTTTGGGGAGTCAGGAGACGAGTTACTTGTCGCAGGATTCCTAGCCACAGTATTTATATGGCTAGTCCAGTTCAGTTTCTGGTCATCGGTAACCCCAAGGTTGTTGACAGTGGGGGATTCGGTGATGGCAACGCTATTGAACATCCAGGGGCGAGGGTTTGATTCTCTCTTGTTGGAGATGATCATTGCCTGACACTTGTGTGGCGCGATTGGTACTTCCACCTGTCAGCCCAAGCCTGAATATTTCCAGGTGCATTTGGACATGGACTGCTTCAGTATTTGAGGAGTCACGCATAGTGCTACCCATTGTGCAATCATCAGCGAACATCCCCACTTCTTACCTTATGATGGAAGGAAGGTCATTGATGAAGCAACTGAAAATGGTTGGGCCTAGGACACTACCCTGAGGAACTCCTGCAGTGATGTCCTGGAGCTGAAATGACTGACCTCCAACAACCACCACCATCTTCCTTTGTGCTAGGTATGACTCCAACCAGCGGAGAGTTTTCCTCCTGATTCCCACTGACTCCAGTTTTGCTAGGGCTCCTTGATGCCATACTCGGTCAAATGCTATCTTGATGTCAAGGACAATCACTGGCGCCTCACCTCGTGAGTTTTGCTCTTTTGTCCATGTTTGAACCAAGGCTGTAACAAGGTCAGGACCTGAGTGGCCCTGGCGGAACCCAAACTGGGCATCAGTGCTAAGCAAGTGCCGCTTGATAGCACTATTGATGACCCCTTCCATTACTTTACTGATGATGGAGAGTAGACTGGTGGGGCGGTAATTGGCCGGGTTGGATTTGTCCTGCTTTTTGTGTACAGGTCACACCTCTGCAATTTTGCACATAGACAGGTAGATGCCAGTGTTGAAGCTATACTGGAACAGATTGGCAAGGGGCTCGGCAAGTTCTGGAGCACAGGTCTATTGCCAGAATATTGTCAGGGTCCATAGCCTTTGCAGTATCCAGTGCCTTCAGTTGTTTCTTGATATCACGTCGAGTGAATCAAATTGGCTGAAGACTGACATCTGTGATGCTGGGGACCTACAGAGGAGGCCAAAATGGATCATCCACTCGGCACCTCTGGCTGATGATTGATGCGAATGCTTCATCCTTACCTTTTGCACTGCTGTGCTGGGCTCCTCCATCATTGTGGATGGGGATATTTGTGGAGCCACCTCCTCCGTCAGTTGTTTAATTGTCCACCACTGGACTGCAGAGCTTAGATCAGATCCGTTGGTTGTGAGATCGCTTAACTATGTCTATCACTTGCTGCTTATGATGTTTGGCACGCAAGTAGTCCTGTTTTATAGTTTCACCAGGTTGACACCTCACTTTAAGATATGCCTGGTGCTGCTCCTGGCATGCCCTCCTGCACTCTTCATTGAACCAGTGTTGGTCCCCTGGCTGGATGGTAATGGTAGAGTGGGGGATATGCCAGGCCATGAGGTTACAGATTGTGTCCGAGTACAATTCTGCTGCTGCTGATGTCCCACAGTGCCTCATGGATGCCCAGCTTTGAGTTGCTAAATCTGTTCGAATTCTATCCCATTTAGCATGGTGGTACTGCCACACAACACGATGGAGGGTATCCTCTATGTGAAGTCGGGACTTCGTCTCCACAATGACTGTGCAGCGGTCACTCCTACTGATACTGCCATAGACAGATGCATTTGCGGCAGGCATGTTGGTGAGGATGAGGTTGAGTATGTTTTTCCCTCGTGTTGGTTCCCTCACCACGTGCTGCAGACCCACTCTAGCAGCTATGCCATTTAGGACTCGGCCAACTCGGTCAGTAGTGATGCTACCGAGCCACTCTTGGTGATGGACATTGAAGTCCCCCAGAGAACATTCTGCACCCTTGCCATCCTCAGTGCTTCCTCCAAGTGATGTTCAAAATGGAGGAGCACTGATTCATCAGCTGAGGGAGGGCGGTACATGGTAATCAGCAGGAGGTTACCTTGCCCATGTTTGACCTGATGCCATGATACTTCATGGGGTCCGGAGTCGACTTGAGGGCTCCAGGGCAACTCCCTCCCATCTGTATACCACTGTGCCGCCACCTCTGCTGGGTCTGTCCTGCCGATGGGACAGGACACCCAGGGATGGTGATGGTGGATCTGGGACATTATCTGTAAGGTATGATTCCATGAGGATGACTATGTCAGGCTGTTGCTTAACTAGTCTGTGAGACATCTCTCCCAATTTTGGCATTAGCCCCCAAATGTTAGTAAGGAGGACTTTGTATGGTCAACAGGGATTGCTGTTGTCATTTCCGGTGCCTAGGTCAATGCCGGATGGTGCGTCCGATTTCATTCCTTTTTTGTGTCTTTGTAGCGGTTTGTTACAACTGAGTGGCTTGCTAGGCCATTTCAGAGGGCATTTAAGAGTCAACCACATTGCTGTGGTTCTGGAGTCACATGTAGGCCGGATCAGGTAAGGATGACAGATTTCTTTCCCTAAAGGACATTAGTGAACGAGATGGGTTTTTACAACAATCGACAATGGTTTCACGGTCATCATTGCACCTTTAATTCCAGATTTTTCTTGAACTCAAATTCCACCATTTGCAATGGCAGGATTTGAACCCGAGTCCCCAGAGCATTCACAGAATCAGAGAATCACACAGTGCAGAAGAGGCCCTTCGGCCCATCGAGTCTGCACCAACACGTGAGAAACACCTGACCTACCTACCTGACCCCATTATGCTGGGTCTCTGGATTACTAGTCCAGCGACAATACCACACCATTGCCTTCCCCGGGAGGTTCCAAATTGCACATCCGTAGCACAGCTGCCTCCAGTCATGTCTGATTTTCATCAGCCACGTGTGGGAAACAACATGTGCAGGTTAGACCTGGTAGGAGCAGGTCTAAACTTCGTGGAGTTGCTTCAGTAGATAGCGTATCCTTTTGGAGAGGCAAGGTACCCTTTTGTATATCTTACCAGGACACCTTTGGGAGAGGTAAGGTGCTCTTTGGGAGAGGTAACCTGCCATTTGGGATTGTTAAAACTAGACATGAATCTGCATAAAAGTGCATAAACACACTGGAACAGTTAAGAGGAGCTGTCAAAAGGAACAGTCAGATGAAAGTCTCAAGCTGTCAAAGAACTTAAAACTCCTAGGCCAGCATTTATTGCCCATCCCTAATTGCCCTTGAGAAGCTGGTGGTGAGCTGCCTTCTTGAACCGCTGCAGTCCATGTGGTGTAGGTACATCCACCTTGCTGTTAATAAAGGAGTTCCAGGATTTTGACCCAGCGACAGTAAAGGAACTGCAATATATTTCCAAGTCAGGATGGGGTGTGGCTCAGAGGGGAACTTCCAGGTGATGGTGTTACATGGTAGGACAGGGTATGCAGGAAGAAATAAATAAGGTGTGTAAGAAAGGTATGACAATAATCATGAGTGACTTTAATCTACATGTTGATTGGTCAAATCAGATTGGCAGATGTAGTCTGGAACATGAGTTCATTGAGTGTATTCGGGGCAATTTCTTAGAGCATTACCTTCTAAAGCCAAACAGGGGGTAGGCTTTCTGGACCTGGTAATGAGCAATGAGACAAGATGATCAGTAACCTCATAATGAAGGAGGCTCTAGGCGTCAGTGATCATAACGTAATAGAATTTCATGTCCATCTTGAAGGGTAGAAGTGTCTGAGACTAGTGTTTTAAACTTGAATAATGGTAATCATAAGGAAATGAAAGCAAAGCTAGCAAAAGTGAATTGGGAAACTAGGTTAAAGGGAAGGACAGTAGAGATGCAGTGGCAGATTTTTAAGGAGATATTTTATAACTCTCAGCAAAGATTTATCCCAGTAAGAAAGAAAGACTCTCTGAGAAGGATGCATCATCCATGGCTGAATAAGGAAGTTAAGAAAATCTACAATTGGATTGTCAGACAGCAGTGTGACAAATCAGAGACGGTATAGGGGTCAAGAGAGGAGATGATGAGGTAGACTGTCAGTGTACTTGTGAAACTTGATGTTTTTGCGGATGGTGAAATGTGAGATTGGACAAGTGTGTAGCAAAGATGGAGTGGTTTTAATGGGGTTTAAGTTATTGTATAGATTTGGATGAGCAGATTAGCACAACAGAAAGGTTGCAGGTTTTTTGAGTGTGTTCAGCATAGTTTTCTGAAACAATATATTTTAGATCAAACAAGGAGGCATACCATATTAGATTTAGAAATGAATAATGAGCTGCATTTACAAAATCACAGAATCACATAGTGCAGAAGAGGCCCTTCGGCCCATCGAGTCTGCACCGACAAGTGAGAAACACCTGACCTACCTACCTAATCCCATTTAACAGCACTTGGCCCATAGCCTTGAATGTTATGACATGCCAAGTGCTCATCCAGGTACTTTTTAAAGGATGTGAGGCAACCCACCTCCACCACCTTCCCAGGCAGCGCATTCCAAACCGTCACCACCCTCTGGGTAAAAACGTTTTTCCTCTCATCCCCCCTAAACCCCCTGCTCCTCACCTTGAACTTGTGTCCCCTCATGACTGGCCCTTCAACTAAAGGGAATAGCTGCTCCCTATCCACCCTGTCCATGCCCCTCATAATCTTGTATACCTCGATCAGGTTGTCTCTCAGTCTTCTCTGCTCCAACGAAAACAACCCAAGTCTATCCAACCTCTCTTCATAACTTAAATGTTTCATTCCAGGCAACATCCTGGTGAATCTCCTCTGCACCCTTTCTAGTGCAATCACATCCTTCCTACAATGTGGTGACCAGAACTGCACACAATACTCCAGCTGTGGCCTCACCAAGGTTTTCTACATCTCCAACATGACCTCCCTACTTTGGTAATCCGTGCCTCGATTGATAAAGGCAAGTGTCTCGTATGACCTTTAGTCAATAGCTTAATGTTAAGTGAACATTTATCCTAACACACCATAATATGATTGAGGTCAATGTCGTATTTGAAAGGGAGAAATGAGAAACGACTACTAAGATTCGAGATTTAGACAAGACTGACTACAATGCGATGACTCAGAGGCTGTCCATAGTAAACTGGCCAAAGGAGCAAGAGCTCTAATTGCCATAAAAAAGCAATTAAATCTTCCCTCAGCCTCCTCTGTTCCAAAAATGTCCAACCCCAGCCTATCCAGTTTCCCCTCATAGCTAAAATTCTTCAGTCTTGGCAACATCCTCATAAATCTCATCTGTTCCCTCTCTAGTCTAATCACATACTTCTTGTATTGTGGTGAGCAGACTGTAGTACTCTAGCTGCGGCTTGACTAGTGTTTTATACAGCTCTAGCATAACCTCCCTACTCTTATATTCTAGGTCTTAGCTAATAATGAAAAGTATTCCTAAGCCTTTTTAACCACCAACTGAGATGTCTAAAATTATGAGGGCTAGATGGAGTAGATTGGAAGGACCCACTTTCTTGAGAAGCGAGGTTACTAACCAGGGGACCTAGATATAAAGTTATTGGCAGAGGGTGAGAAGAGGGTTGAGGTAGAACTTCTCAATTGCCCCAACCAGCTCCCTGCTATATTTTGCTTGCAAGTTCCTTTCCATACTCTTTTTTTGTAGCTGTTACTATCTGTTTTGCCACCTTTTGCTGATATCTCTTTTATTCTTTGCCTACTTTTCGCACTTTTGTAAGCTTTTCCTTTTAGTTTTAAGTCATCCATTACCAATTTAGTCATCCCTGTTTTTTTGGCAACTAGAGCTCCTGCTCCCTTCAGGGATCAGTGGATGTGCATTTCAAGGTCCTTCTGTTCCTCTACACTTCTCAGTATCCCACCATATATTGTTTATTCCCTTGCCTTGTTTGCCCTCCCCAAATGCATTATCCCACACTTCTCCGGCTTGAACTCTATTTGCCAATTCTCGGCTTGCCTGACTAGTCCATTGTTATCTTCCAATATTATAAAGCCTTCTTCCTCACTATGAACCATAAGGCCAATTTTTATAATGTCTTCAAACTTCTTAATCATGCCCTCTACATTTAAGTCTAAATCATTGAGAGACCACAAAAAGGTGCAACATACTACTAAACTAGTGGAAATAGTCTTTCGTAAAAACACTCATTGACCATGACCTTTTGCTTCATATTACCAAGCCATTTTTGGACCCAATGTGCCCACTGTGCCTATGATCCCATGGGTTTTTACTTTGTTGACTAGTCTGCTATTTGGGACCCTGTCAAAAACCTTACTAAAATCCATGTATACTACATCAGACATGCTACCCTCATCGACTCTTCTTATCTCTTCACAAAAATTATAAGGTTAGTAAAGAAGACATTAATAAATTCATGCTGACTGTCATAGAATAAAACAAAATCATAGAAAGCATTGAAATCTTACCACACAAGGAGGTCATCCGGCCTATCATGTCTGTGCCGGCTGAGGAAGAGCTACCCAACCTAATCCTATTTTCCTGCTCTAGGTTTGTCGCCCTGCATAACACAGCTCTTCAAGTATACATCCAAGTACTTTTTAAGTGTGATGAGAGTTTCTGCCTCTACCACTTTGAAGCAGTGAGTTCCAAGTCCCTGTCGTCCTCTAGGTGAAAATTGCTGTACTTGATTAATCCATGCCTTTCCAAGTGATGATTTATATCGTCCCTTAGAATTTTTTCCAATAATGTGCCCACTAATGCAGTTAGGCTGACTGGCCTGTATGTTACTCAGTATTGAAATCACAGAATGGTTACAGCACAGTAGGAGGGTCTCTGAAGGAACAATTCACCTAGTGCCACTTCCCTGCCTTTGGCTCAGATATCCCTGCGCACTCTTACTTTTCAGATAATGATCCAATTCCCTCTTGAATGCCTTGATTGAACCTGCCTCCACCAGGTATTGCATTCCAGATTCTAACCATTCCCTGTAGAAAAGGTTTTTCTTCATGTCGCCATTGCTTCTTTTGCCAATTACTTTAAATCTGAATCCTCGTGTTCTTGATCCTTGCACCAATGGGAACAGATTTTTCCGATCTACTCTGTCCAGGCACCTCATAATTTTGAATACCCCTAAATCTTCTCTTCTCCAAGGCAAACAGTCCCAACTTCTCCAATCTATCTAATGTCGCACAATAGTAGCAACCCTCCAGCGCCACACTGTTAGGTGGGGATTTGGAAAATAATGGTCAGAACCTCTGCTACTTACTTCCTTGCTTCTTCTAACAGTCTGGGATGCATTAATCCAGGCCTGGTGGCTTATCTACTTTCAAGGATGCTACATGCTTAATATTTCCCCTCCTATATTTACCTCATTCAATATTTCACACTCCTCCTTCATAACTACAAAAGGTGATACCGGCACTCTCTTTTATGAAGACAAACGCACTAAGAACCATGCTCACTTTTTCCTCCTCCTCACGCTTGTATCTTTTGGGTCTCTGATAGGCCCTGCACTTTCCTTAGTTACCTCTTGTTCTTTATATTTTTAAAAAACCTCTTTGGATTATCCATTGTTTTATTTGCCAATATTTTTTTCAAGCCCACTCCTTGCTTTTCTAATTTCCTTTTTAATTTCATGCCTGCACTTTCTGCACTTCTCCAGGATTTTTGCCATTATTTAGCCATTGATATCCAGCATAAGCTTCCCCTTTTTTTGCCTTATCCTATCCTATATGCTTTTGGACACCGAGAGAGCTCAAGGTTTGGGAGCCCCACCTTTTTTCATTGTGGGAATGTATCTGTTCTAAACGCTCACTATCTCCTCTTTGAATGCCATTGCTGTGACACTGATTTATCCTCAAGAAGCTGTTTCCTCAGCTGCTTCATTGTTTACCTTCCTTCCATCCTAGGTCAGAAGTGGGGATGTTTGCTGATGATTGCACAATGTTACACACCAATCGCAACTCCTCAGATATTGAAACGGTCCATGTCCATGCAGCAAAACCTGAACAATATCCAGGCTTGGGCTGACAAGTAGCAAGTAACATTCGTGCTACACAAGTTCTAGGCAATGACCATCTCCAACAAGAGAGAATCTAACCATCGCGCCATGACATTCAATGACACTACCATTGCTGAATCCCCCACAATCAACATCCTGGGGGTTACCATTGACTAGAAGCTGAGCTGGACTAGCCACATAAATACTGGCTACAAGAGCAGGTCAGAGGCTTGGAATCATACAGTGAGTAACTCACCTTTGACTCCCCAAAGCCTGTCCACCATCTAAAAGGCACAAGTCAAGAGTATGATGAAATACTCTCCACTTGTTTGGATGAGCACAGCTCCAACAGCACTCAAGAAGCTTGACACCATCCAGGACAATGCAGTCCCTTTGATTGGAACTCCTTCCACAAACATTCGCTCCCTCCACCACTAAAAAACAGTGACAGCAGTGTGTACCATTTACAAGATGCACTGAAGAAACTCACCAAGGCCCCTTAGACAGCACCTTCCAAACCCATGACCACTACCATCTAGAAGGACATGGGAACACCACCACCTGGAAGTTCCCCTCCAAGCCCCTCACCATCCTGACTTGGAAATATATCGCTGTCCGTTCACTGTCGCTGGATCAAAATCCTGGAACTCCTTCCCTACAGCACAGTGTGTACCTTTACTACATGGACTTTTTTTTAAATTCATTCATGGGATGCAGGCTTCACTGGCTGGGCCAGCATTTATTGCCCATTCCCTATTTACCCTTGAAAAGGTGGTAGTGAGCTGCCTTCTTGAACCTCTACAGTCCTTTTGGCATAGGTACAACCCCAGGAAGGAAGTTCCAGGATTTTGACCCAGCAACAGTGAAAGAACGGCGATACATTTCCAAGTCAGGATGGTGAGTGACTTGGAGGGGAACTTCCAGATGGTGGTGTTTCCATTTATCTGCTGCCCTTGTCCTTCTAGCTGCTAGTGGTTGTGGGTTTGGAAGGTGCTGTCGAAGGAGCCTTGGTGAATTCCTGCAGTGCATCTTGTAGATGGTATACACTGCTGCTACAGTGCGCAGGTGGAGGGAGTGAATGTTTGTGGATGTGGTGCTAATCAAGCAAGCTGCTTTGTCCTGGATGGTGTCAAGCTTCTTCAGTGTTGTGAGAGCTCCACTCATCCAGGCAAGTGGGGAGTATTCCATCACACCCCTGACTTGTGCCTTGATATGGTGGACAGGCTTTGGGGAGTCAGGAGGTGAGTTACTTATCACACGATTCCTAGCCCCTGACATGCTGTTATAGCCACAGTACTTCAGTACTTATATGGCTAATCCAGTTCAGTTTTTGGTCAATGGTAACCCCCAAGATGTTAATAGTGGGGCATTCAGTGATGGTAATGCCATTGAAAGTCAAGGGGCGATGGATTCTCTCTTGTTGGAGATGGTCATTGATTGGCACTTGTGTGGTATGAATGTTATTTGCCACTTGTCAGCCCAAGCCTGGATATTGTCCAGGTCTCGCTGCATTTGGATGTGGACTGCTTCAGTATCTAAGTAGTCATGAATGGTGCTGACCATTGTGCAATCATCAGCGAACATCCCCAATTCTGACCTTATGATGGAATGAAGGTCATTGATGAAGCAGCGAAGGTAATTGGGCCGACGACACTACCCTCAGGAACTCCTGTAGTGATGTCCTGGAGCTGAGATGTCTGACATCCCACAACCTTTGTGCTAGGTATGACTCCAACCAGTGGAGAGTTTTCTTCCTGATTCTCATTGACTCCAGTTTTGCTAGGGCTCCTTGAAGCCACACTCGGTCAAATGCTGCCTTGATATCAAGGGCAGTCACTCTCACCTCACTTCTAGAGCTAGCTCTTTTGTCCATGTTTGAACCTGGGCTCTAATGAGGTCAGGAGCTGAGTAGCCCTAGGGAACCCAAACTGGGTGTCAGTAAGCAGGTTGTTGCTGAGCAAGTGCTGCTTGATAGCATTTTTGATGACCCCTTCCATTACTTCACTGGCTGCAATGGTTCAAGAAGGCAGCTCACCACCACCATCTCAAGGGTAATTAGGGATGGACAATAAATGCTGGCCTTGCCAGCAACGCCCACACCCGTAAATAAATTTTTGAAAATTGGCCATTCCCCAAATGAGAACTTTTACTCCTGAGCTATCTTTATCCTTTTCCATAACTATCCCAAAACTAACTGAATTATGATCACTATCACCAAAATTCTGTTCCACTAATAATCCTTACACTTTCCCGGCTTCATTCTTAAAACTAAGTCCAGAACTGTCCCTCCTCTTGTTGCGTTCACCACATACTGGCTAAGAAGCTTGCTTGAATGCATTTTAACAATTCTGTGCCCTCTATACAGATTTTATCCAAGTTAACATTAGGGTGGTTGAAATCTCCTGCTATTATTTCCCTGTTTTTCTGGCACTTCTCAGGAATTTGCCTCTGATTGGTCAGAAAATCTGGAAGTGGGATACAATTCGTAACAAAATGGATGAATTGCTTGCACAGATAGAAATATGACGATAACTATCACAGAGACATGGCTGCAGGGTGACCAAGGCTGGGATCTGAATGTTGAAGGGTATTTAACATTTTGAAAAGATAGGAAGGTAGGATAAGAGGTGGAGTAGCTCTGTTAATTAAGCATGTCATTCGAATAGTTGTGAGAGAAGCCCTTACCTCGAAAGAGCATGATGTAGAATAAGTTTGGGTAAAGATAAAAAATAAGAAAGGTAAGAGATCATTTGTGGGAGAAGGTTATAAGACTTAGGAGTGGGAGTAGCCCATTTGGTCCCTCAAGCCTGCTTCACCATTCAATAAGATCATGGCTGATCTGCCCCTGGCCTCAACTCCGCTATTGTGTCAGCTCCTCATAGCCCTCAACTCCCCGATATTTCAAAACACTACCTATCTCCTCTTTAAATAGTTTCAGTGATCTAGCTTCTACAACTCTCTGGGGTAGAGAATTCCAGACACTCACTGCCCTCTGAGGGAAGA